>NC_067138.1:62536517-63199017 GCF_903995435.1 Acomys russatus
GAATTTAAACATAGAAATATAAATAAATATATAAATAAAATAAATAATTGACCAAGTAAAAATAAACATATAACTTATATCTAATGACCTTTGTGGAGGTTACTTATCAGTGAGATGTTTCTAATTTCATGTTGTGAATCATCCAAAAAACAAATCTGTAGTCATTGCTAAAAAGCACATGGACACTGTCAATGTCAGTGTCTATTTGGACATGAACCAAATTCACACCTTTGGAATCAAAAGGGTAATAATCTTTCTATTAACTACATCTTGGTACCAGTTTTTATTTTTTACTTTTTCATATTTATTTTAACCTATTATTTAGAGTAAATCAGACCTCTGTGCTTTTATACTATTAAACCATATTTAAAATATTGCAGGCATATAAATACCCAATAGGTATTATGATAGAAACCACATAATAATCATAATCTCAAATTAAAAATATTACATGAGTGAAGAGTAATATAGGTATCTCTTCTTTCTAGATAAAGGACACTGGTGTCACCAACAAATGTCCAAGTGTACTTCATTTATACTATAACAAATATTATTAGTGTGTACTTTAATTGACTTACCTTGTTTTACCAAATTATGTGTTCTGCTTATGCATATGGAAGATCCTTAACCCCAAAAGAAAATAATAGGGAGGAACAGACAGGAAGACAGAGGGACAGAAACAGAGAAGATAGAATGTGACTTAGAATTTGGATCACATAACTACAAAAGCTGAAAAGTCTCAAGATCTGAAGTAGATTGACAGTGTCAAGACCCAAGAGCTGAAGGTATGAACTACACTCCACGTCTTAACACCTAGGCATTAAGAAAACCAATGACTTTCCATATTCTGATACCTTCTTCAGTTTCTTTCTTTAGAAACTTGAGGGTTTTTTTTTCATACAAGTCTTTCACTTGCTTAGTTAGAGTTACCCCAAGATATTTTATATAATTTGTGGCTATTGTGAAGAGTGTTGTTTACCTAATTTCTTTCTTAGCCCATTTGTCATTTGTATACAGGAGGGCTGCTGATTTTTTTTCAAATTGATCTTGTATCCAGCTGCTTTGCTGACAATGTCTATCAGTTGTAGGATTTCCTTGGTAGAATTTTTAGGGTCACTTATGTATACTATCATGGCATTCTCAAATAGTGATATCAGAAGATGGAAAGATCTCCCATCAACATAGTAAAACTGGCCATCTTACCAAAAGCAATTTATAGATTCACTGCAATTCCCATTAAAATTCCTATACAACTCTTTAAAGAACTTGAAAGATCAATTCTCAACTTCATATGGGAAAAAAACCAGAATAGCTAAAACAATCCTGTACAATAAAGGTATCTTCCAGAGGAATCTCCATCACTGATCTCAGGCTGTACTATACAGCAACAGCAATAAAAACACCATGGTACTGGCATAAAAACAGGCTAGTTGATCAATGGAATTGAATTGAAGTTTCAGAAATAAATCCACACACCTTTGGATACTTAATTTTTGACAAAGTAGACAAATCTATACAATGGAAAAATAAAGCATCTTCAAGAAATTGTGGGGTCTAACTGGATGTCTACATGTAGAAAAATGCAAAAAATAATCATATTTATCATCCTGCACAAAACTAAAGTCCAACTTAAGGATCTAAACTTAAAACCTGATGCACTAAATCTGTTAGAAGAAAAACTGAGAAGAGCCTTGAACTCATTGGCACCAGCAACAACTTCCTGAACAGGAAACCACAACTCAGGCTCTAAGATCGACACTTAATAAGTGATACCTCATGAAACTGAAAAGCTTCTGTAAGTAAAGGACATTGTCAACAGAATAAAACGACAGACTGGGAGAGCATCTTCAACACCCTATATCTTACTGAGAGCTAATATCCAAATATATATAAATAACTCAAGAAATTAAACATTATCAAGCCAAGTACCACACTAAAAATGGGGTACAGAGCTAAACAAAGAATTCTCAACAGAGAAATATCAAGTGGTTGAGAAACACTTACATAAATGTTCAACGTCCTTAGTCATCAGGGAAATGCAAATCAAAAACGATTGTGAGATTCCATCTTACACCTATGAGAATAGCTAAAATCAAAAACTCAGGTGAGTTCAACCTCATTTTCTCTCTGAATAAGACCAATAATAACTTATAACCAACTCCCAATGAAAATAACGATCTGTAGGCCAAAAGAGCAACCAAAAACCTAACTAACCCCCAAAATGGGGCATCGTTATCTTAAGGTTTCTTCTAGCTAATTTGGGACAAATAATAACTTTGTAGGGTCACAAATGAAACTGCGGCAAATGGTCAAACAAGCCAGAAATAGCACTTGTGGTCCAGTTTCTAAATGTTGAGAAATTCCAGGCTTAATCAGAGGCCTGTGTGGGACAGTCTGAAGTGCTGGACCAATTGGGAGCTGAATCTTTCTTCAAGGCTTTCCTGGGAGCTGCCCTCTTCTGATGAGTAATAGCAACTGAAGCCCTTGGGGCTGGAACAGGAAAGATGCAGGATGTTAGTGTACAGCATGCTGGGAGGAATGGATCCTGTCAGGTCTGATCCAGCACCAGTGTCCCCATTGTAAGTTATTATTGGTCTTATTCAGGGAAAATGAGGTTGGGTTCAGGGATATCATTCTTTTCCTTTATCTTTCATTCATAGGTATGGAGATAAGGGTTTAAAAGAAAAAAGGAGGGATATAGAAATATATAGGAATGATAGGCTAAAAAGTAGATTATTAAATCTACTCCTCAACCTAAGACCTTGTTACTCACAAATAAGGTTATTTTTAATTCATTGGTATAGAATTTTGTATATTGATGCAAAATAAGTTTAATTTTGATGTATTGGCATAGAATTCTAATTTCTGACTATTTCTCACACACATTATATATATTTCTCCTCTGATATGAGGTACTGTGCTCATACAATACAAAGTTTACTTCAATACCTTGAAAGTGCTATTGTAGGCTGTTTACGATAATTAAGTAATATAAGCTAACAGTTAGTTGATGAAATCATTGTCATGCCAATTACTCGTCTATTTTTAATCACAAGAATATACAGCCAAGGTTTAACAGATAGATATGATTCGATAGATACATAAGATGAAATAGTTAATAAGGTCTTCAAAAGCCTCAGAGACCAACAGAATATGGCATTTAAAGATGTTTTTATTATTGTAATGATTTTTTTAACAACAGGACAGGTTAAGTCCTGGAAACACCCAGCCTTTCTCAAAGAGGATGATGACCATCAGAGAACCTCCTTATGGAGATGGCTTCAAAGTGGCAAACAAGCCACTGGGCAAAATGTCCTTGTTTCTATCACAGACAGAATTCTGCCTAAAAATGGGCAGGCTTGGATGCAGGCAGAGTCGATGGCCAAACTCTGCCAAGACAGAGTAAGCAAGTTCTCAATAGTTCCTGCCTCACAAATATGTCTGTCAGATATATTGGGCCAGAAGACTGAAGATGATGCTCCAATGTTATAGAGAGCTTTGGGTGACTGACTGTTCAGGCAGAAAACTCTTTCATTTTGGAAGCTGATAAGCTGCACTTCTAGAGTACTCAAGTAATTAAGTTTTATTCCTTCTCAAGTCTCTGATGAGGTTGAAAACCAGATGGTTTAGTCTTACAAATAAACTTAGTTGTTTAGGGGTTAAGATGTTTTTAAATCTAGATAGATGTTTTAAGTTGATAGAGATGAGATATGATAGATACTGATTTACATTCAAAATTTAGACTCACCAAAGTTGAAAAGATGTTTTCTTCTAGGCTGCCAAATACAAAGAGCCAAAACACTATGAATGTTACATTTATATAATTCCTGATTGCTTCATGGTTCTTCCTGATGTATGTAGTTTATTTTATTTATGTGAAATTATATAAATGTATATGTAAAAAAAGAAATATAGGAAAAAAAAAAAAACCTCAAGTGAAAGCGCATGCTGGCGAGGATGCAGAGAAAGAGGAACATTCTTCCATTGCTAGTGGGAGTCCAAACTTGTACAATCACTTTGGAAATCAATCTGGCTCTTTCTCAGAAAACTGGGAATAGTACAACCTCAAGACTGAGCTATACCACTCCTGGGCATATACCAGAAAGATGCTCCACCATACAAGAACATTTCTTCAACTATGTTCATAGCAGCTTTATTCATAATAGCCAGAATCTGGAAACAACCTAGATGCCCCTTAATCAGAAGAATGGATAAAGAAAAGATACTACATTTACACAATGGAATACTATTCAGTTATCAAAAACAAAGAAATATTGAAAATTTCAGACGAATGGATAGAATTACAGAATATCATCCTGAGTGAGGAAACCCAGACTCAGAAAGGCATGCATGGTATATATACTCACTTATTAGTGGATATTAACCCAACACAGATGTTCTCTGAGAGTCTCCACTCAGCAGGGTATTGGGACAGATACTAAGATTCAAAGCTGGACTCTTGGTTAAGAGCTGCAAGTTGTGTGGAAGAGATGGGGGATGGGAGGACACGGGGGTGTCAGAACTGCCAAAAAGAAACTACCAAGGTTGGCAGATCTAGACCTTGAGGGCCTTCACAAAATGATGCACAAACCAAGGACATTGCAAGCAGAGAACTTAGACCCCCTGTTCAGATGTAGTCAAATGGACAGCTCATTCTCCACGTAAAGAAGGGGAGGGGAGAATGGGGGACTGCCTCTGACATGAACTCTGGTGCCCAAGATTTGATTGCTGCCCCTTGGCAGAGAGGCCCTGTGGGAACACAGAGGAAAGCGATGCAGGCTATCCAGATAAGAGCTAATAAGCTGTAGTCAGATGGTGGAGGAGGAGATCCCTTCCTGTCTAAGGTTTAGGGGAGGGGAATAGCGCAGAAGAGGAAGGGAGGGTGGGAGCAGGAAGATAGAAGTGAAGGGATTACAGTAGAGGTGTAATGTAAGTAAATTATAATTAAAAAAAAAAAACTAGGATTATACATTGACTTTAAAAAAAAAAAAAAAGCCAGTGAAGTAAGTTCCATTTTGAGAGCAGAAGAGGAATGTCATCCTAGGTCAATTATGGGGCACCAGAAATTCCTTCTTACTCAGGCTGTTTTATCTGGTTAGATCTTTAATGGATTATGGAGAGTCACACATATTAATCTTCTCTGCTAATTTCTCTGTTAGTTTTACTCCAAAATATCCTTACTGACACAAGACAACATTTAATTGAATATCTAGGAACCCTGTAGTCCAATCAGTCTACTACATAACTGCTTCTTTGCAATGTCACACACCTTACTGGCTTTGCACAGAAATCCATAGTGAGATGAAATTGTATATGAGGATTTTTTTTTCCTGAATTCTCTTAGTTCCCTTTTACTCTGATTTTCTGAGCATGTAAAATTGATAATGATTATAAGTCATGGTAGCTTCCATAAGTCAGTGCCTTCCTGTGTACTGACTGAGACAATTGGTTGTTTCCTAATAATGTCTGTGTATAGTAATGAAAGTCATACTGCTGTGGGAAAGCTAACTTAAAGCCAATTGCACTTAAGTGGGTTATATCTAAGTAATTCTAGAATGATTTAGAACATTTACATTCCTTTTAAATGATGATAGTTCTTTTAAAAGAAAAAAATCAATGTACATATTTTGTATGTTTGTATATTTCATAGATACTTTCTTGCTACTGCAATGTGCACCATGATAAAAAGGAAGAAAGTATGGCCTAACTGCCCTTCTCAAGTGGATGCTTGTGAAAATTAAGCCTATTAAGCTCAGATGTAATAGCAGGCATAAAAGGAAATGCTACCACCATTTTCAGTAGCTCTCTGCTCCTACCACCATTCAGCACTGTCTGTCACCATTAATCTACTTTTCTTCAATGGTTTGTTTATGTACACTGTCATAGGTTTATGCACAGTATAATCTTTTCCACTTGGGGGCAATTCTGAACAATTGCCTCTGTGAACACACACATAAAAGTTTCTATTTGAACTTACAATAAATTTCAGTCATGCACAAGCGTAGTCAATCACTTACCTTTTAATACATAAATGGCTTTTACTCTTTCCTTTCCTTTCCTTTCCTTTTATTTTATTTGGTATTTATGCTCTGCAATTCACTTGTGAGTTATAAATGATAACTAACACAAGTCACTATTGTTTTCTTAAAAATGGTTTTCAAGCTGCCTCAAGGTGAGTTGATAGATGTAAGAAACCTAGAAAAATGCAACAACAAACCTTGACAGCTGATAGCCATTAGCTGGCACTGCAGCCATAGCTGTATTATGTCCTTCCTGGGCATAAAAAAAGAATAACTACACAGAATATCAACATCAGGAAAAATTAATCTGTGACCCTGTTGGAACAAGACAATAAGGAGAGATCTCAAGATGGCTGAGGAGAGGAGCTTTAAACTCACCCCTTACTAAAGAAGGTGAATTTGAAGTAAAGAATCATGTTAATAGCTACATTTTGAGATGTGTAACTGAAAAAAATCTGGATCTAAGGAAAGGACCAAAGCCATGTCAGGCACAGAGAACTGAGCAACAGCATAGAAAAGAAATTGTACTGCTACACCTGTAACCTCTGCTCTACAGCCAGTATGAGAACCCCCATCACAAAGCAAAGGATAGAAAGGAGAGTTTCAGTTCACACCATTAGTATAGCCCTAGGCAATGCCAAGCACTGGAAAGCTTCAGTCTGCTTTCCAGCCAATTGGGGAAGCAACTTGAAGCTCAGTGAGTAGCCTTATTTGAGGATAGGACCTTACAGTGTCTACTCATCAGATTTCAGAACTCAGCCTGATGTAGTTTGATGCCATCTTGAGGAGGCAGGTACCATCTAAAGTTAAGCTGCATGGCATTCAAAACCTTCCACATCCACAGGGCACTTTACCACACTATCTGAAATAACAGTTCCATAGAAGCCCTGTTGGATCATGGAACACTAGAGACCATCCAGCCAGGTCTTTAAAGGAGGGTCTTTCTACCTAATTTGCATGTTTACCCTTTGGAAACTTCCATGGGATGGTTCTAGCCTTTTCTGTTGTCCTGGGGCAAGGGTGTGAGTTCTTTCCTTCATGATATTAATTGCTTTACGAGTTACAACCACTTTGTCTGCAACTTGCCTTTAGATGCATCTATTCTCCTGTCTTCACTCAAACGCCTCATGTTTTATAGATTTCTGCTCTGCATGTTGCACTGAAGTCTCAGAGCAAGCAGCAAGTCTCAGAGCAATCAGCAACCTTACCTTAGCCTGGCTGTTACAGCGTGCTGAAATTTCCTCTGTAAAACAAAGTATCGGGTTAGTTTGCATCTAGCCATTTTTAGGTTCTCAGGGTACAAGCGACACATAGCCAGACTCTTCACCAGAATGTAAAACAATTGTCCCTCTAGTTCAATTTCAATATGTTCCTAAATGTCCTCCAAAGCCTTGTGCAGTCCAGCTACACTGCTCACGACTCTGCTGGCTCAGAATGGCCTTTTGAATTCCCAGAAGAATGTCCACTAAGCTCTGCTCACTGGTGCCTCCAAATCAACTCCACAGTCTGGAGACCAAGGGATCAAAATACCTGAGTGTGTTGGAACTATTTTAGACCCCAACTACCCATAAGAGGCACCACTTTAAACATCTTTTATCAGTGCTACAATGTCTTTGATGATAACATGAAATGCTTTTGCTCTTCTCATGAGCTGTAAACTAGATTGACAAAATTCACAAAAAGAAGAAGAAGAAGATGAAGAAGAAGAAGAAGAAGAAGAAGAAGAAGAAGAAGAAGAAGAAGAAGAAGAAGAAGAAGAAGAAGAAAAGAAAGAAAGAAAAAGAACCAGGACCCTGTGCAATCGCATTCTCAGATATAATGAGTTGCTAATCCTTACAAGTGAAAGCCCTGTTTTATTAATTCAATCTCCTGAATTTAAATATAATTAATATACTTAATTACCAAATGGCCCCAACTTTCTGACAGTGCAATCAAGAAAAGACATACAAATCTTCCAGCATTACTTAGCCCATACAAAGAGATTTTCCTGATCCATATGACTGTGTTATTTTCCACAGGGGATGGAGTTTTTCTCACTGCATTAAGCACTTAAATTAAGATACAAGTATGTTCTCTGTGGTCTTTGGCACTGGATTTTCATAAGACATATTATAGAAGATGTGTTGAGAGGTAGATCTTTATATTATTAGAGCTGGGATTGATGTTGTCACTATTTGTGATGGAGGCATTATTTGGGGAAAAAGAGAGTTTCCTTTTACTCCATTTTTCTTCCTTAAGATCTGGTGACCCTGATATTGTCCTTTTACCAGCATTATTCCATAACCTTAAATATTAATGCATATTTTTATAACGTTATCATCATTACAGTTATGATGAAGCACAACTGTAAGTTCTGATCCAAGAAAGACAATCACACCAGTGATTTATTACTGACAGACTTTAGAGGTTATGTCCAAAGCATGGTTGGCTTGTCAAGGCTCTCTGTTCTCATAATTTCAGTCTAGATTTTGGGAAACTCTGCCACAGGAAAAGTTAGCTGTCAGGTACTATAGAACTACTAAGAATTTCTTTGTCTTACTAGTACAAAAAAGCATGGGTTACAGAGCCCAGATTCTCAGCATTTACAAGTGTGTTCATAGAGTATCCCAGTGTAATTCAGAAACATAGATCATAATGTCTCATGAACTCAGAAGTTAACTCATCAGATTAATGACTTGTACCCAAAGACGCCCCTACATATGCAAATATAAATGTAGTCTATGCTAGTGAGTCTCATTAACACGCAGAGAATTATTAAATCTTACACTTAATTGTGGCCATCTTCTTTGTCAGAGAAGATGACAATCTCCTTTCCATCTTCATATGATCACTTCTCCGGTATCAATGATTGTTACTTTGTGGATACCATTTATACCATAATAAGCATAGATTTTTCCACTCAAACACATGAAAAATGAGTAAGAGCAATGTGCTTACTTAATAAATTCTAACATAACACATATTTTATATGTCCAGCTACATCAGGGCTCCACAATTATATAAATATCAACAGTAATAAACCCTTGTAAGAAAATATAACAAAACCAAAATGCCCAGGGATGATATTAATTCTTCCTATTGTTAAGTTTCTGCATATAGCCAGGGGTGGTGGTGCGCACCTTTAATCCCAGTGCTCAGAGAGGCAGAGGCAGGTAGATGGCTGTGTGTTTGAGCAGCCTGGTCTACCAAGCAAGTCCAGGACAGCCAAGGCTACATAGAGAACCCCTGTCTCAAAAAAACAAAAACAAAAACAAAGATCTGAGGAAAGGGTCAAATATAATGTGTTTGAGGTTATATGCAATACAATATTCTTAAATGTTATATAAATAATAAATATAGCACATTATTCATATAATTATAACAAGTCCAAACTACTTCATTCCAACTTTACCCATAACACTGAAAAGGTTTATAATTATGGGCAACTTAAATAAATTCCCTGAGCCTCAACTTTAATTTGATAAATGAGAGTAGCAATGAGACATTTTGTTGTTGTGAAAAACAAATGATTAGTATATGTAAAGCTTGTGACAGCACTGTGGAGTTACTCTGTTATACTTACTACAATACTTATAATTTTAACTTAAACATTTTTGAATACCCCAAACACTCCTCCTTTGTGCTCAGTGCTGAAGGACAGTTCAGTGTCCTCTCACTAGATGATTTTATGCAAAGTCTATTGATTCTTTGGAACCCTATGTGGTTAACTCACTCTGCTCTCAACATTGCCATGAGATTACGGTTTTTTTTTTTTTTTTTTTTTTTAGCTATAATTTATAACCAATAAATTTACAAGTTATAAACACATAATTTGGTAAGTTCTGAGAACTATAGTTTTGTAATCATCATTATAGTTATTACAGAATATTTCTGCATCTCCCCAAAACTCATTCATGCTCCATTTCAGCTAATGCCATCAATCCAACTGCCAGGTCCTGACAACTACCGAATTATTTTTTATAACTATAGCTTTGCATTTTCTGGAATTTCATATAAATGGAAACATACATCATTGAGCTTTTTTCTCTTGGGCTACTTTCTCTTAGCAAAATACATTTGAGACTCATCCCTTTTCTTGCATGTCTCAATACTGCGTTTCTTTTTATTATTAAGCAATATTTCATTGTATAGATGAACTAATCTTTTTCACTTCATGGGGAAAAATAGGAGAATGATTCATTTTCTTAGGAAAGTTGGAATAAAAGATAAAATTTCTCAAAAAGTCTTGTTTGGCTAATTTAAGGTCAGAGAAGATCAATGTTATGTCACAAATCTGGCCCTTTTTCAAAAACGAAGTTGTTGCCCATAACATCTACATCTCTGTCTTTATTAAAGGAACTGCACCCTGTAATATGCCCTGATCCCTGTAGTGTATGCCCATGTCCTGCTGTATCCTCAGTGCAATAAAGACAAGTGCTTCCAACCTCACTTTGTTCCTATGTTCTATTTGTCAAAACGCCCCTCCTTGTCCTTGTCAATCCATCAAATTCTCTCCTGCATATTATCCTTTATAACTCAGCAGAGATTCCCCTTTCCACATCATGTCTTTCCTGTCTCTTCAAGTAGAATTAATTACTTTTTCTTTCTTGGTGTCCCAAAGCACCGAGTATATAACTCTACTAAATTATTCATTTGATAATAATTCATGACCGAACCTAGGTATGTCTCTCTTCTGAAAAAGACTGTGCTGTTCAGCTTTGTTCCCTCCCACAAGAGTAAGTTCAACTCTCCACGTCAAAGAAGATATTCAGTGAATGTTTGCTTAACAAAAGAAAGAAAATAAATAAATACATGCATAAAAGTGCCCTCCTGTTGATGCACATCTGTCATGGATAATGCATGCATGTGAGCACAACTCACTGCTCTAATTGCCTAGAAACCTATTTTTCAGCCCATCAGTTTTCACTGGGACAGAGAAGTCTGTTAAGGTTCTGATAAATCTTGCTGAGTTTTAAGGAAACAACTGCTCTCCACTGAAAAGCATGCTTAATTATTCACAGTACATCGGGCTTCCTGTGACATGACTAGCAGCCAGCTTCTGGCCCTTCAGAAAGGAAGGGTGCATCCCTAATTAAAATGTGACCCATGCTGCCTCCTGCTGCCAGATTCCCTTGAGTAGTCACTGGGGATGAAATTCTAATTACGACATTTGAAGAAATGAAATCCTCTAGGGGAAGCAGCCTCTGAAGACATACTGAATGTAGACAGCTGCTGTGGAAATTTGTTTATTTTAACCTTTGCCATAAAATTGTAAAACCAGCCCGCTCCTTCTCTGCAGCAGACATTTTGGGAGATGGATTTGTAGGTGTGTTTTGAGAATTAGCCTAAAGCCAAGACAGCATCATTTTTACAACAGAAGTTCCATGAAAGTTTCTTGAATTTCTTTGAACTTCTGTTCAGGAAGTCCTTTTAAATTTTGATGAGCTGACATTTGAATGTTTTTGTAGCAGATGGCTATCAGCTAAAAAATGTACACAATATTTTATTCTTTTTTTTTTTTTTTTATTAATTTATTCTTGTTACATCTCAATGTTTATCCCATCCCTTGTATCCTCCCATTCCTCCCCCACCCCCATTTTCCCATTATTCCCCTCCCCTATGACTGTTCCTGAGGGGGATACGTCCCCCTATATATTCTCATAGGGTATCAAGTCTCTTCTTGGCTACTTGCTGTCCTTCCTCTGAGTGCCACCAGGTCTCCCCCTCCAGGGGACATGGTCAAATGTGAGGCACCAGAGTACATGAGAAAGTCGTATCACACTCTCCACTCAACTGTGGAGAATATTCTGACCATTGGCTAGATCTGGGAAGGGGTTTAAAGTTTACCTCCTGTATTGTCCTTGGCTGGTGCCTTAGTTTGAGCGGGACCCCTGGGTCCAAATCTGCCTATCATATTGTTCTACTTGTAGATTTCTAGGACCCTCTGGATCCTTTTATTTTGCTGTTCTCCCATGCGTCTCTCATTTAGAGTCCCAATAGGATGCCTTCCCCTCTGTCCCAGTTTCCTGGTAAGTGAAGGCTTTCGTGGGACATGCCCCTTGGGCTAGTATGCAGATATAAGTGAGTATATACCATTTGATTCTTTCTGCTTCTGGGTTAACTCACTCATTATGATCATTTCTAGCTCAATCCATTTGTCCACAAATTTCGGGAATTCCTTGTTTTTAATAGCTGAGTAGTATTCCATAGTGTATATGTACCACAGTTTCTTTATCCACTCTTCTACTGAGGGACACTTAGGCTGTTTCCATGTTCTGGCTATTATGAATAAGGCTGCTATGAACATGGTTGAGCAAATTTTCTTGTTGTGTGCTGAGCATCTTCTGGGTATATTCCAAGGAGTGGAATAGCTGGGTCTTGAGGAAGCCCTCTTCCCATTTTTCTGAGATAGCACCAGATAGATTTTCAAAGTGGCTGTACTAGTTTGCATTCCCACCAGCAATGAAGGAGTGTTCCTCTCTCCCCACATCCTCGCCAGCATGTGGTGTCGCTTGAATTTTTGATCTTAGCCATTCTGATGGGTGTAAGATGGAATCTCAGAGTTGTTTTGATTTGCATTTCCCTGATGACTAAGGAGGTTGAGCATTTCTTTAAGTGTTTCTCAGCCATTTGATACTCCTCTGTTGAGAATTCTCTGTTTAGTTCCAAGCCCCATTTCTCAATTGGGTTATTCAGTTTGGTGGTGTTTAATTTCTTGAGTTCTTTATATATTTTGGATATTAGACCTTTGTCAGATGTAGGGTTGGTGAAGATTTTTTCCCAGTCTGTAGGCTGTCGCTTTGTTCTCTTGACAGTGTCTCCTGCTTACAGAAGCTTCTCAGCCTCATGAGGTCCCATTTATTAATGGTTGACATTAAGGCCTGGGCCGTTGGTGTTCTGTTCAGGAAGTTGTCTCCTGTGCCAATATGTTCCCAGGCTCTTTCCCACTTTTTCTTCTAAGTGGCTTAGTGTCTCTGGTTTTATGTTGAGGTCTTTAATCCACTTGGATTTGAGTTTGTGCAAGGTGACAAATATGGGTCCAGTTTCATTTTTTTACACATAGACCTCCAGTTAGACCAGCACCATTTGTTGAAGATGCTATCCTTTTTCCATTGAATGGATTTGGCTTCTTTGTCAAAAATCAAGTGACCATATGTGTGTGGATTCATATCTGGGTCTTCGATTCGATTCCACTGATCAACCAGCCTGTTGCTGTGCCAGTACCATGCTGTTTTAAGTACTATTGCTTTATAGTACAGTTTGAGATCAGGTATGGAGATTCCTCCGGAGCATCTTTTATTGTACAAGATTGTTTTAGCTATTCTGGGTTTTTTGTTTTTCCATATGAAGTTCAGAATTGAACTTTCAATGTCTTTAAAAAATTGTGTAGTTATTTTGATAGGGATTGCATTGAATCTGTAGATTGCTTTTGGTAGGATGGCCATTTTTACTATGTTAATTCTCCCGATCCATGAGCAAGGAAGATCACACCATCTTCTCAGGTCATCTTCAATCTCTTTCTTCAGAGTTTTGAAATTTTTTTCATACAAGTCCTTCACTTGCTTAGTTAGGGTACTCCTAGATATTTTATATTGCTTGTGGCTAATGTGAAGGGTGTGGTTTTCCTAATTTCTTCCTCTGCAAGCTTGTCATTTGTGTATAGGAAGGCTACAGACTTTTTTGAGTTAATTTTGTATCCAAGCCAATTTGCTGAAGGTGTTTATCAGCTTTAGGAGTTCTCTGGTGGAGTTTTGAGGGTCACTTATGTACACTATCATATCATCTGCAAAGAGGGATAATTTGACTTCCTCCTTTTCCATTTGGATACCCTTGATCTCCTTTTGTTGTCTTATTGCTCTGGCTAGAACTTCGAGTACTATATTGAAGAGATATGGAGAGAGTGGGCAGCCCTTGCCTTGTTCCCGATTTGAGAGGAATTTCCTTGAGTATCTCACCATTTACTTTGATTTTGGCTATTGGCTTGCTGTATATAGCCTTTATTATGTTGAGGAAAGTGCCTTGTATCCCCGATCTCTCTAAAACTTTAAACATGAATGGGTGTTGAATTTTATCAAATGCTTTCTCTGCATCCAAGGAGATGATCATGTGGTTTTTTATTTTCAGTTTGTTTATATGGTGGATTACATTGATGGATTTCCGTATATTAAACCATCCCTGCATGCCTGGAATGAAGCCTACTTGGTCATGATGAATGATATCTTTGATGTGCTCCTGTATTCGTTTTGCAAGTATTTTATTTAGTATTTTTTGCATCTATGTTCATAAGAGAAATTGGTCTGAAATTCTCTTCTTTGTTGAGTCTTTGTGAGGTTTAGGTATCAATGAGACTATGGCCTCATAGAATGAATTTGGTAATGTTCCATCCATTTCTATCTTTTGGAGTAGCTTGAAGAGTATCGGTATTAGCTCGCCCTTAAAGGTCTGGTAGAATTCTGCACTGAAACCATCTGGCCCTGGGCTTTTTTTGGTTGGGAGACCATCGATGATTGCTTCTACTTCTGTAGGGGAAATGGGACTATTTAACTTGTTTATCTGTTCTTCATTCAACTTTGGCAAGTGAACTTGATCAAGAAAATCGTCCATTTCCCTTAGATTTTCAAATTTTGTGGCGTATATGCCTTCAAAGTAGGATCTTATGATTCTTTGAATTTCTTCAGTGTCTGTTGTTATGTCTCCCTTTTCATTTCTGATTTGTTGATTTCAATACTGTCTCTCTGCCTTTTAGTTAGTTTGGCTAATGGTCTGTCTATCTTGTTGATTTTCTTAAAGAACCAGCTTTTGGTTTTGTTGATTCTTTGGACTGTTTTCTTAGTTTCTAATTTGTTAATTTCAGCCCTGAGTTTGATTATTTCCAGGCGTCTACTCCTCTTGGGTGTTTCTGATTCTTTTTTTTCTAGGGCTTCCAGTTGTGTTGTTAAGATGCTTATGTGCGATGTTCCAATTTCTTTTTAAAGGCACTTAGTGCTATGAATTTTTCCTCTTAGCACTGCTTTCCATGTATCCCACAAATTTGGGTATGTTGTTTCTTCATTTCATTGAATTTCAGAAACTCCTTGATTTCTTTCTTTATTTCTTCCCTGACACAGGTGTCATTTAGCAGAGAGTTGTTTAGTTTCCACAAACGTGTAGGCTTTTGTTATTTCTGTTGTTGTTGAATTGCAGCCTAAGAGCATGGTGATCTGATAGGATACAAGGTATTATTTCAATCCTCTTGTATCTGTTGAGGCTTGCTTTGTGACCTACGATGTGATCAATTTTGGAGAAGGTTCCATGGGGTGCAGAGAAGAAGGTGTATTCTTTCTTGTTTGGGTGAAAGGTTCTATAGATATCTGTTAGATCCATTTGACCCATGGCATTGGTTAATGATGTTATTTCTCGGCTTAGTTTCTGTTTCAATGACTTATCCTTCAGTGAGAGTGGGGTGTTGAAGTCTCCCACTATTATTGTGTGGGGATCGATGTGTGGTTTAAGCTTTTAGGAGATCTTTTACATATGTGGGTGCCCTTGTATTGGGAGCATAGATGTTCAGAATTGTGATGTCATCTTGGTTGACTTTACCTTTGATGAGTATGAAGTGTCCTTCCTCATCCCTTTTGATTAATTTTGGTTGAAAGTCTATTTTGTTCGATACTAAAATGGCTACACCTGCTTGCTTCTTGTGACCATTTGCTTGGAATATTTTTTTCCAACCTTTTACCCTGAGGTAATGCCTTTCATTATGGGTGAGATGTGTTTTCTTGGATGCAGAAGAATGTTGGGTCTTGTTTATGTACCCATTCAGTTAGTCTGTGTCTTTTTATTGGAGAATTGAGGCCATTGATGTTGAGAGATATTAATGACCAGTGACTGTTATGAGTCTTAATTTTGATGTTGTTTCCAGTCGAGCGTTTGTGTAGTTGTGTTTTTGCCATGGGATAGTTATCTATTTCCTGGGTAGTTTTGGTTGTAGCTTGACCCTTTGGGATGGAGTTTTCCTTCTAGTACCTTCTGTAAAGCTGGGTTTGTGGATAGGTACTGTTTGAATTTGTTTTTGTCATGGAATATTTTGTTTCTCCATCAATGGTTATTGATAATTTTGCTGGGTAAAGTAGTCTGGCCTGGCATCTGTGTTCTCTTAGGGTTTGTAGGATCTCTGTCCAGGCCCTTCTGGCTTTTATGGTCTCTGCTGAGAAGTCAGGTGTAATTCTGATAGGTTTACCATTAAATGTTATTTGGCCCTTTTCCCTTGCAGCTTTTAATATTTTTTCTTTGTTCTGCATGTTTTGTGTTTTGATTATTATGTGGCGGGCAGTTTTTCTTTTCTGGTCAATTCTATTTGGTGTTCTGTAGGCCTCTTGTATGTTTATAGGCATCTCTTTCTTTAGATTAGGGAAATTTTCTTCTATGATTTTGTTGAGAATAGTTTCTGGGCCCTGGAGTCTGATGTCTTCTCTTTCTTCAATGCCTATTATCCTCAGATTTTCTTCTTTCATGGTGTCCTTAATTTCTTGGATGTTTTGTGTCAGGAGTTTTCCAGATTTGGCATTTTCTTTAATGGTTGATTCAATATCTGTGATTGTATCTTCTAGCCCTGAGATTCGTTCTTCCATCTCTTGGATTCTGTTAGAAAAGCTCACCTCTGTGTTGCTCGCCTTCTTCTCTGAGGTCTCACGTTCTCGTTTTTCTTCTGTCTGTGTGTTTATCATTGAATCCATTTTCATTTTCAGATCTTGAACTGATTTTTTGATTTCTTTCATCTGATTTTTTGTATATTCCTGAGTTTCTTCCATTGCCTCTTTATAGGTCTTCAGAGCTTGAACCGTTTTAGTTATTTCTTTCATCTGGTTGTTTGCATTTTTCTGCAATTTTTCCAGTTCCACTCTATGTGCTTCTTTTATGTCTCTCACCTGTTTGTCTGCGTCTTCCTGCATTTGATTACGAATTTTATTTGTTTCCTCCATTATCATCCTCATTACTAAGGATTTGAGGTCATTTTCTTGTATTTCCGTTGTATTTGAGTTCTCTGGGTTGTTTTCTTTGGGATAGCTGGAAACTGGAGACGCCATGTTGTTTTGGGGTTTTTTGCGTATGCTTTTTCATTGTCCTTTAGACATCTTGCCGTCTTTGTTTTTGTTGGGTAGCTTCCAGAGTTGAATGGAGGGTGTCTGACGATAGATTCACTTGTTTTCTTACGATTTCCCTAGGCTGCGAGCTCAAATCTTCACTGGTGTGGATGTTAGGAGGTTAGCCCTGTTGTTCTGGTCTCTCACAGCCAGTGATCCTCAGTCCCCCTCTGCTGTGGATCCTGCAATTGTTCTGGGTCTCTGAATGAGCGTTGGGTCAGGCCAAGGTATCCACAGCCTTCTGTGTTCCCTGCCAAGTCCAGCCAGGAGCACTGGGACCGAACCACGGGCAGAACTCAGCTAGATTCTCAGGGCCTGAACCGTCTGCCAAGCTCAGCTAGGGATTTTGGGCCCAAAATGCACACAGGGTCCAGCCAGAATTTTTGGGCTGGGACTACGCACCAAGCTCCACTAGGGCCTTTTGGCCCAAAGTGCGTGCTGTGGTCAGTTATTGACTCAGGGCCCGAACTGACCACCAATCTCAGCCAGGAATTCTGGATTCAAACTGCACACTGTGTCCAACCAGAGTCTTAGAGCTGGTGGAACCGAGAGCTCTGTCCAGCCTGTGCCACAGCAGGAGAACTGCGGCTGCTCTGAGTTAGCGCCAGTGGTGGAACAAGTGTTCCGCCCGGACTGTGTCACCACAGGGGAGCTGCCACTGAGCTGAGGTGGTGCCTAGGATGGAACCGAGCACGTCACCAAGCCTGCGCCACAGCAGGAGAACTGTGGCTGCTCTGAGTTAGCGCCAGTGGTGGAACAAGTGCTCCGCCCGGACTGTGTCACCGCAGGGGAGCTGCCGCTGAGCTGAGGTGGTGCCTAGGATGGAACCGAGCACGTCACCAAGCCTGCGCCACAGCAGGAGAACTGCAGCTGCTCTGAGTTAGCGCCTGTGGTGAAACCAAGTGCTCCGCCCAGACTGTGTCACTGCAGGGGAGCTGCCGCTGAGCTGAGGTGGTGCCTAGTGTGGAGCAGCGTGCTCAACTAAGCCTGCGCCATAGCAGGGGAGCTATGGCCACGCTGAGTTAGTGCCTCAGGCAGAATTGTTTGCTGGGCCGGGCCAATACCCGGGACTCTGGGGCCGAACTGTCCGCCGAGTCCAGTCTGGGTCCAAAGGCTCCACGCGACCCAAATCCTGCCCCGAGTCCCCTCTCCCGCAGCAATTCCCACCAGCCACCACACCAATCGCCTCCACCGGAAGGCTATGAGCTGCAAACCTCAGCCGCCGCTGCTGATGCCGCTGGTGCTGCTGCCTCTGCCGCTGCCGCTCCGATCAGAGAAAAACCACACTCCTCCCGTGTGCAGGGGCATGCAGGTCCTCCGCTCCCTGGTCCCTCCGAACCGTGGAGCACTCCTGCTGCCGTGATGTTTGGACCTCGGTGTTCCTGGCTCAGAAATCTGTGCAATTCCCTGAATTGTTCACTGGAGCCTCCAAACGCGGTCCACACTGCTTGCTGCCATCTTGGATCTCGCCAATATTTTATTCTTACTAGCTGAAACAAAATTTGAAAGTTATGATAGATTTTTCTAAATTAAAACTCTTAGAAACTTGGGTCATACATTTAAGACACTTATAAGGAAGAAAACACTAACTTATACTTAAATGTTTCTGTGACTTGAAAATCAGATGCAAGCTACTTACTCAATAGACACTTAGAATATATTTGAAGATCATTATAACTGACTAAACAGTATTTATTAAAGTTCAATGTGATAATGGCATGATCAACTATCTGAGAGTTTGATCATTTATCAGTTAACCTTAGGAAGACTTTAATCAAGGAATTTTTTTTTAAGTAGATAGCTAATCTGTGTTGAGTTCTGTATCCTGTGGGAGATTAAAAAGTTGTTCAAGATTTATGACTAACAGAGAGCCCATTTGTCCGCTAGCCCAAAGCTATCTTGATTTTGTTTCTTTAATTTATAAAGCGTACTTCTGCACTGTCCTAGCTTGTTAATCTGCAGACAATGTCACCTTATAGTTTCCGTCTGAGGACTGACTTACACTGACACAGCCAATCAAGACAAGTGAAGAACATCTAGAAAGTGCTATAGTTTGGATCTTAGATGCCCCCTAAACTCCTCCATGTTGAAAGTTCAGTCTCTATGCAGGTGCTACTGCAGTGTTTAACTTTTAGGAAGAAGGGCCTGGTAAGAAGTTTTTAGGGTGTCAAGCTCTAGAAGTGAGTTGTGAAACCTGAGTAGTTTTCTCCCATCACAAGCTGCCATAGCAGGGTGCCTCACCACAGTCCCAAAAGCAATGAGTTTAATTAACACATTCAAATTTTTGCCCAAATCAATATTTTATGTTTATTGGTTTAACATATCAAGTTATAAAAAGATGTCATAAAGGTAACAAACACAACCATACTTAGAGACACCTTGTCATATCTCTGTATTTATAGATGATGAGTGACAATGGAGATTTCAATTTAATTTTACTCAAAGATTTAAATCTAAATAAGAGGAAATTTTTATATTTTCATGAGTTCCTGTCAGTGCTAAAATGATTTATATGTTTTAATGTCTCCATGTTTCTGCTCTAAGACCAAATGATACAAATATTGGTGTTTTTTAAGTAATACAGCCCAAAACTTTTCCTACAAACTTTCACCTCCTCCCCTAGTTCTCAGAAAGAGGGAGCCCTCCTCCCCTATCTCCTGAGCTCAGCCTATCAAGTCTCATCTGAACTACCTGTATTTATTATATCTTAACTACATTTAATTTTTGAACTATAGGGAATTTCCCACTTCTCACATGGATAGGAAGAAGGCTTTTGAATTTTTTGAAAGGTGAAATGCCCCTTAGAAGGATATACATATATATAAATTAAACTTGATTTCAACATTATGGTGTGACTCTTTCACAAAATAATTTAATCACTATTTATACTCTACTATTTATCTCAGAATAAGTAACATTCATAATTAGTATTAGAGCCTCTAACAGTGTTATCCATCCAGAAAATAAGTATTTATTCTGGGAGACAAAATACTTCAGTCCTATAAAAACCATTTGTTTTCCAGATAGCCCATTTGCACTTTGGAGCAAAGAAAACAAAACTATAACAGCCCTAGAGTGCTCTCTTAATTTACTGTATGTATACCTATGTAAATAGCCTGCAATCTCAGCACACAAGGAGGCAGAGGAAAGCAAATCACTGTGAGTTCAAGGTCAGCCTCACCTACAAAAAGAGTCCAGGATAGCCAAGGCTACACAGAGAATCTTCTCTTGAAAAACAAAAAACAAAAAATAAATAAAAATAAATAAACTATATGTATACCTTACATGGCTAGAAGAATACTCTTTCTTCTATTACATGTCCAGGAACAGGGGACCAAGAATTTTGTTTTCAGGAACATGTCTTAGCTAAATCTTGCCATTTCCAATCAGTTATGTCACATCTGTCTTATGTCAAAATGATATACTTGAACACTAAGCTATAGCAAGGAAAATGTATTTTTTTATTGTTAGGCAGTTCTTCACAGGTGATGGAATCTGCCTCAGGCTGGCTGAGTGCAGATAATGGATTCATTCCTATTATCAACACAAGTATACACCCAGCAAACGAGAGTCAGCACCAAATCGCTTGACCTCTTCATCCTGTTTGATGAAAGCAGCTTTTCAATAAATATGTTACATGAATAACCTTTTCATCAGAATGGGATCCTCCCAGATTCTCATTTTGGATATTTATCTTAGATGCATCAGTTCAGAATGTCCTTGAATGAATGTCAAAGTTTGTCATCTGACTTAGGAAAAAAGTTCAGACTTACAGCAAAATACATTTACATTTTCACTGACGAATGTGAGAGGAAAAACACTAAATTAAGAATTCGACAAAAGTTGTCTGGATAACCTATAGAGCTGTGATAAAAAAAATCAACAAAATGATTCCTAATGATATTCTGCTAATACTCATAGATCAGTGCCTAGCCTAGTCACCATCAGGGAGGCTGGGTCCAGAAGCTCATGAGGGTGTATAGAGAAATGTTTTTTAAATTGACACCATTGTTTATTGTTAATTCAAATCATTTTTTACATTTTGTATAGTGAGACTAAAATATTAACAGGTAAACTACGAACCTAGCATATCATTTTGTCAGAAAGAAAGTAAAATACTCCATATAGTCAGAAATAGTCTCTGATCTCATAAATATGGTAATTGAATTGCTCAAAGCAGAGCTCAGATTTAAAAGAATTTGTTAACGGAGACATGTCTATGCTGTTTTGATCCCTCATTATAGATTTGCTAATTGAGCACCTTCCTAATATTCATTGTTAGTAGTGATCAAAATTTAACACAAATTGTAGGAAACATTACACAGTAGAAGGAATCCTTCAAGCCTTGAATACAGAATGGCAATAAATTCTTTTAAATCTGTATAGAGAAATTTTAATCTGGCAGCATGGCTTCTCTGGCAAGGGATCACATCCAAAGACCTTCTGAGTCTATGCAATCTGCCTGGAATACAGACATGTCCTTAGTACACACCTTAATTCTGAACAACAAAGGTAAGTTTATAAGTAGAAGCAGCCATGTTTGAAAGTGATATCTAAATGAGGGGCAGACAAAGTAGTGAATCAAAGAAAGATTTGACAGAATGAATCATATAGGGTATGCCCAACTCTCACAAGAACAGGACAGGAAAGAGAGGCTGCTTAAAACAGCACAGGAAGAGGGAGGGACGTTTTTTTTTAACCAAGTTTTTTTTTTTAACTGGGACAGCTTTGTAGATATAGACTGCAGAGAGAACAAGCTACACACAAATGAAGGCAGAAAAAGCCAGAGAATGAGAAGGAGCCAAAAAGTCAGGCAGTATAATTCAGTCACAAGCCAACATAAGCTAATTTGAATGGATCAGCTTGAGAGGAGTGTGGGCCAGAGCAGTTGAGTTGAGCCACCCAGAGAGAGTTCAGAAAGAGCTAGAAAAGCTTGGGAATGATTGTCATCTCATTCCATCATCTGAGGAAATAAAAGCAACATTTGCAGAGCAGATGCAGAGACCCACAGCCAAAAATTATGTAGAGCTCAGGGAACCCCATAGAGGAAAGAGAGAAAGCATTGCAGGATCCGGATAGGTCAAGCACACCAGAAAAACATGGCCCACAGAATCAACTAAACAGGGCTCATAGGGCCTCACAGAGACTGAAGTGGCAATCACAGAGCCTTCATAGATCTGCATATACCTTATGGGTGTGTAACTTGATGCTCTCTGGGGCTTCTAACAGTGGGCGAGGAGGGTGTCTCTGATTCTCTGGCCTGCTCTTGGAACCTTTTCCTCCTAGGTTGCCTTGACCAGCACTGACATGAGGGTTTGTGTCCCATGATGTTATATCTTGATATGCTGTGTTTGGTTGATGTCCCTATGAGGCATGCTCTTTGCTGAAGGGAAACAGGAGGAGTGGATCTTGGGGAGGAAGAACATGGAGGCAGAAGGAGTAGAGAGGGGGAAATTTTTAAAGAAAGAACTTGACAACACAGTGAGGGAAATATTTGTCAGCACCAAGGTCAGGGCTTTGAGGACCTTTCAAATGACTAGCAGTCTAAGACACATCCACAATTAAGGTTAGCCAAGAGAAAGGAGTGAGTGACATGAAGCTATGAATGGAGCTGAGATGGGGGAGTGCTTGAGTGCCTCATGCCCTGTGTTCATTGCCTGGAATCATAAGCACTGAACAATTTAAAGTTACAAAAAAAATCCGAAATACTTTTTTCGTAACCTCATAACCTATAATGAAAGATCTTCAAATGAGAGACAACTCAAATCTGATAAATACGTATATGTGGATTTCATTTTCTTACTAGTGCTTTCCTCCCACACTGTTGGCAGTTCAGTGTTTTGTCCCAGGCATAACCTCCTGAAGGGGGGTTGGAAGGGTGGAGCCTTAACAGTTAGCCTATAAATTCAAAATTAATAGAATAATGAATTATTCATTTATATTTATAGCCTATGTATAAGTATCTGGCCTTTGCCACTATAGCTGTTTTTCTTCTGTGAATTAATAATTGATAAAGAACTAGTTGCTTTCAAATACCGAAAAAAATATCCTTTGCTCCTTTTTCCTCTATGCTACTTTTTCCTAAATATTACAATCCTAGTGTAACCTTCATCGTTTCTAACAACCTGAGGCTATAGACTCTCAGAGCTCATCATCTTTAGCACCACTGGGGTTCAGAACCATTAAGGGCCACAAAGATGATAACAATTTGTTTTGGTACAATGTCCCCTGGACTAGAAGTGCTCCTCAGATGTAATATTTATAAAAAAAACATACACACTTGCTTAAAACATTTTTCTTAAAACTGAAAATGAAGTTGGTTACTATTTATGGTGCCTTACAATTGAGAGCTTTGTACATACCAATAGCTAGCTCACCACCATTAATACCATATTCCTTGGAACTAAAATCAAAGCTATTTGAAAACAATAAAATAGTTGGAAAAGTCTGTACATAGTTTGCCTCACCTGCTTTTTTATCCAAGGTACACATTCAATTCAAAGGGCAGTCTTGTATTTATACTAACCAACACTTTAATTGAGTAAACAGAGACTAGTCAGAGCACATGTGAATCAACAGAACAGTGCTAACAAAAGGACAGGTAAAACAGCTACAACATCCATTTCTCCACCACACCACAACAATTTCTCTGGCATTTTCTTCAGGGCATATTTTACAGTCTTAGTTCTTCACAATGTCAATACACTAGAATTCTTTGAATACAAGTGTGAGACAGATTCCTAGATTTCAAGACATCACGATTTTATATATTTTATTTAAGCAAAGTGTTGGTGGGATGTAAACACTTAGTCAAAGAATATATGGAAGAATCAAACAGGAGATTGTCTAGTTCCAAAATTCACCTGCTACCAAATTTCACTACTAGAATTTCTGTATAGCCTTGTTCTACTTCTTTTTATCTGTGCCTACACAATGAAAGAGTTTTAAGTTGTAGGGCCAGTTTCCAACTTAATGAAAAACAAGTATTTTCTGGGGGTTACATTATCTTTTGCCTTTTCTCACTACACAGAAGCAGAAATAAAATATTTTGAAAGTGATCTTTTAAAAATAACCATGAGGGAACTGGGCAGTGGTGGCACACGCCTTTAATCCCAACACCTGGGAGGTAGAGGCAGGAGGATCAATGTGAGTTCAAGGCCAGCCTGGTCTACAAAGTGAGTCCAGGACAGTCAAGTCTACACAGAGAAACCCTGTCTCGAAAACCAAAAAAAAAAAAAAAAAAGACAAAAAAGTAAAAAAAAAAAAAAAAGACAAAAAACAAAACAAAACAAAAACTATGAGGGCTGGAGAGATGGTTCAGTGGTTAGGAGCACTGACTGCTCTTCCAGAAGACCCAGGTTCAATTTCTAGCACCCACATGTCAGCTCACAACTGTCTGTAGCTCCAGGATCTGACATCCTCACACAGACATACATGCAAGCAAGACACCAATGCAGTAAGGAAAGAAAGAAACTTAAAAAAAAAAAAAAAAAAAGAATTACCATGAGTGATACAATATAGCACTTCCAAATATGGCTTCAAGATTCAAGTGACAGAACAAAGTTGCAAATGAGGCCACACTGTAGAAGAGGAGTCCTTTGGGAAAGCAAAGTGAGTCCAAAGAGCTGTCCTTTAAATGTACCGAGATGCATTTAATCTTGTATTTATTGTTTTACCAGTTAGAGTCAAGATTATGAACAAGTGTAGATTACAATGGGTTCTCAGACAGAACGTTTTCAAATTATTTATATTATAGAGATGAAATGTGATTATTATTGGACCCTGCTTTAGGTCCTTTAGGTTCTTCTATTTCTTCCTTTGCCACACTGGACTTTCCATCTCTTCTCAACAGTTATAAAACTCTTCATCCTGTACTGTTTCGTCATGTCTGAGACGGGGTCTAAGTAGCTCATGCTTGCCTAGAACTTACTGAAGCTCAGGATGGCCTTAATTCCATTCCTTATTTTTCTGCCTTCACCTTCCAAGTACTAGGATTATAGATGTGTGCTATGACACGATGCTTCAAAATGGTGCATACCCTATATCATTTTATATTGAAAGAACTTTATAAAGTAGTACACACTGGCTATCACAACATGCGTTCATTAGTTATTATTGAGAATATGTTCATCCGAGTTTGCAGTATGTCTTCTATGAATATTTATAACTGGATTTTTGTGTAACTTCCAAAAACAATTCATTCTTTTAAAAAAAACAGGTAAGTAATCTATGATATGCAGTATCATAGTAGTTCAAATTAATTATTCAGTTAGAGTCAAATTAATATTCATTTTTTTGCAAATATCTGCAATTACTACTGTGTATCCTGGGTCTTCAAGTCTTTTTATTTCCAACTCTCCCATCTCCTCTGTGGAGCATCAATCTTTGCACTAAGTATTCACTGTCATGAAGTGCAAAGCGTATCTGTTCTACAAAACACAGAGACACTGACAGTTCATGACCAAGCACATGTATGTTGTGTGGTGATAAACGAATATGCTGGGGTGGAAGCTTTTAAATCATTGCAATTGGTAGCACATTATAATTGCTCTGATGGCGAACTTCAGCACACCCCTGAACAAAAGTGCCTCTTCACTAATATTCAACAAAGAATCCAAAAGATTTTAATAATATCTAAATTCTATATCACAAAATAACTACCACTATCACTTAAGTATATGAAATTTGAGTATAAGAGAAAGAAGAATGAGAGACTCACACACAGAATAAGAATGATTTTTGAACCCAAATTCCATTCAGTGCTAGCATGAAAAAAAGCACTATAGTGATCCAGTAGTGATTTTGAAAGGAAAAGTTTATTAAAAAGAAGTATTGTTTTATGTATAACCTAATGTACAGATATCTAATGAATGTTTCAAACAGTTTTTGTCTAGCATTTTAATAACTGATATCCCGTTGTCTACATATACAGTCAAAGACTAGGTAAATGAGGAATGTCCCCTTAAGTGTCATTAAGTTACTGCTTCTACCTTGTGGTACCAGATGATACAGGGGCATTTATGTGATTTTGTGCATGAAATTAAATAAAGACTTCTTTTACTTTTAATTCAACATTTTAACCTTTAATTCTAGGCTTTCTGTTACTCACATATATGTTAATAAAATAAAAATATTAAGACAGAGAAATCTGTTAAGCTGTTAATTTACCTTGATAAGGATTTATATTCATAATTATTCATTAACCATGCGAAAAGCTAAATCCTGGGAAAATGTGGACAGAAACTTCAAATATTTATTCATCCCCACAAGTATTCACTGCAGGTGTAAGAAGAACCAAGGGAAAGAAACTTAAGGTCAGTCTGGCCACCACCCTCAGAGCAATGTGGAAACAGAACAATTGATATAGCTCAGTCCAAAGAGAAGTTTCTGGAGTAACAAATTTTTCTCTTCCCTCAAGACAACCAACAACTTGGGCAATGAAAATAATTCCTGAATAAGTTTATAGTAAAATCCATATACTTTTAGAAGGGTGTAGTGAATACAAAATTTTATGAGTGTTTATAGAGTGCATTTAGAAATCAACCTCAAATCGGTAGAAATAAATGTGCTTTGACCACCAGGGCATTGTCAATGTGATATTATTGAGCACAGTCAGAATTGACTATAAATTCAACTACCCTGTGAACGACCCAGTGCGAGAGATGCTGTTGTCCATCGCAATGCTGGTGAATGTATCAAGGAATTAGGAGGGTAAGATGATGAGGTGTTCCATTCTCTTCTGGTTTTCCAAGTAATAGGATTTGCTATTTTAGTGCAGAAGAAAACCTTTGGGCCTTTTGGTATTTGATTGAACTTTAAATGCTAAATCTATCTTGTATTGCTGAACCAGTCAGTTCAGTCTATATTCTCAGAACCATGTCTACAATGGAACAATGAAAACATAACATCTACGATTAAGAAAATGTGATGGCCTGCTCCTGCCCCGCTTCAGCACATATGATAATGTTACGTTCACAACTCTGAAATGAAAATTTGCCATAATGAGTTGAGATTGTACTAAAGTATGTAATGTTACAGATATCTCTACTAAACAGATTAGTTGTTGTAACAGAATCATCAAAGCAAGTTTTAGAATGACTTCAAAAACAAAACAATTTTCAAACTTTCAAAACTGCGTGTTTACATTCAAGGTGCTAAATTGTCAGCCATTAATTAGCTGGTCTCAAGTAGTTATGATGTTCACACATATACAAATATAAAATAATCATTGGGAAATATCAGAGTGTTGACTTTTCTATGTAAATGTTATTATTGAAGCCAAATTTTCTGTAAAATGATTAAGGAAATTCAAAAGATTTCCATAACAAGTAGTAGTAGTAAGTGGTCATATATGTAGGATCCTCAAACAAAAATATCATAGGTAAGTAAAAATCATTGATAGTTAGTTCATATCAGTCTAAATTAATAAGATATTTCTCAAAGGATTGTAGTATCTCATGGCAAAAGCAAACTTTTATGACAGTTATTTTTGGAAATTTCCCAGAAAACACTACAACAAAAGATAGAAAACACATTTGCACAAAAAGCCAGTGCTGTCTTCTCTATAGCAAATCACTTGCTCAACAGTTGGGAAAGCACTTGCTAAATTATGATGCATTAATGTGTGGCTATTGCACAGCTATGAGAAATGATCATTATGAAGATAAATTATAAACAACTAATCATAATACCATCTCAAATGGTAAAACAGAAACTGAAGACTGTATGAAGCTCATACTTCATATAAAATGTACAAGAAGAAATTTGTAAACAACTACATGGAAATAACAAGTGGAAGAGAACACCTGCTACTTCAGTGTTGAGTCCATTTTCCTTTATATATTAGAAGCATTAGATATGTTTAAATATAAAGATTTAAAAAAAAAAACCCTTTGTTATACCCAAAGTGAAAAGCCACAGCATGGTCAGTAACACTGAGATAAAATTTAATTTTAGAATAATTTCACTCCCAGAGTAGTTTCAAATTCACAGCAAATTTGCACACAAAACGTGGAGTGCTCATCATCTGTGCCTGCCCACAGTCGCACGCACAGCATCCTCTAGTACCGGTATCACCAGAGCAGCACTTATTCTGAGGAACTTGCAGGGACACAGCACCACCACCCAAAGGAATCACTCTTTGTTCTGTACACTCTGTGAATACAAGTACGAATGAGCAGTGCCATGTTCCTACATACGAAGTGTACAACAGTTTCATGATTCTCCAACGCCCCTTCCTAGTCTAGTCGTGGGTCCTGCTCCCCACCCCCACAATTATTGGTTCACCAAAGGCTTCAATATATACAACTCAGAAAGACCAAATGGGAAACATGTGTAGAATATTTTTTTAACTTAAAAAAAAAAAAAAACTTATCTTACTGCCTTAGTTGGTTGATTGTCTTGTTTGGTTTTCTTTGTTTGATTTTTAGAGAATTTCAAGAGTTCTTTTCATATTTTAGATAATTATTTTTCCCTGTAAGCTTTTTTGAGACGGGATCATGTACTTTTGCTAGAAGAGCGTCCTGTGATGCGTGAGGGTTCAGAACACTGTCAGCATGATTCCTGTAAACTGCTCTGTGTGGAGACCAGACAGTTTTGTTCCCTGTGGACTGCATCTGTTCAGACAGAAAATCCCAAATATGAGAAAATGCAGCTCCTTCCTACCAGCAGCTTTGAGCTTGGAGTGGCCGTAACCCCGGACTCCTTGAGGGTCCACAGGCCAGCACCTGGCAACTAGTGTTCATAGTTGTGTCAGTCACCCCTGGTGGCTGCTCAGTTAGGGCAATGCACTGAAGTTGTTTTACCCAACTGTATCAACCATCCTCTACACTCCTTCCACCCTCCTGTTTCACAGCTCTTCTCCTTCTGCGATCTAATGGCCTCTCGCTGTCACAACCACAGGTCTCTATTGCCTCTTACCTGTGGCTCTCTGCAGCCTTTTTTTCTTACGAGCTCTTCCAACTACTCAGTCTCAACTCCCCAGTTCTCTGCTCTCAGTGGCTGTTCTCTGGAATTTTTTACCCCTCTTCCACCTACTGAATGTGCCCAGGGTTAACAAAACCACAAGTTTCTGTTCATGTTACACCAGTTCACTCTGCTTTACTGTGATAACGATCACAAGCCATGGCTACACAGAGAAACTCTGTCTCGAAAAAACCACACACACACACATACACACACAAATCCCCTTCAAGAGGCTTTCCTGGATCCCAGAGTGAAGCCTGTGAGCTAGCTGGCAGTGATCAGCAGGGAGCTCTCCCACATTACATTGAGGAGAATAAAAGAAGGGATGCTTTATGAAGTCAGGCACACAGGAGCAACCTCCTCACTGATGACAAAACTGAAACCCCAATTTGTGGAGGCATTCCTGTTCCAACTGTCAAGGTCAAGGAACGTTAACTCTCTCCTACCAAGCTGAAGACATTGGAGTAGCTAAGGAATAAGTCATAATGGAGTATGTGAGGGTCAAGGCCAGAGCGAAGCCTCCTGCACACAGACTGGGTCAATGGGTCCAGAAGAAGAAGCAGTGGTGGAGGCTCTCGTTGGCATCTTCTTTTCAACTTCAGAAGCTACAACAACACACTAAAAGCCCTGCTGAACATGAGGACCACAGGGACAATGAAGCAGTTCCTCATTGTGCACACCCTGTGGTCGTCACACAGTCCTCCACAGCAGTTTCCTCTACGACATGTACCAGAGACTTCTAATAGCATCTAGTAGGTAGTACTTCAAACAATATAACATTAAAACATAATAACATAAAAATCTAAGGTGAAATTAACATTTTTCTGTAGTGAACTTTATATAAGAATGCTGGTGTCCAGGGTGGAAAACAAACCAAAACAAAGAAACAAACAAAGAAAACAAAAAACAAAACAAACAAAAACAAAACCATTCTTAGTAAAGTTCAGGTCCTCTTACTCTGTCTCAGAAATTAATTACCAGTCCCAACCTAACTTAGTTGATGATTGTTGTCAGTACCTTAATATCTGAAATATTAGTATCATACATGAGTTCAAGAAAGTTAAGTTCTCTGACTCCCTCCCAGATTTCATGCAAGTTATGGTCTTCTGAGAGAGTATAACACATTTCATTGTTAGCTAATGAACCAGCTTTGTAAGTTTTGGACTGGAATGCTAAGGTGGTATACCCTGCTTGTCACCAAGACTGAAATTCCAAAGAGTCTTAAAAACCCATACATCAAAATGTATCACACTACTAAACACAAAATCCTGAAATGCCAGCACAATTAATCTTTATAGTTCGATTTTATGTCATTTTACCTATCAGTATTTTAAATAAAATTTTCTAAGAAACCACCAAAAATATATTGCAACAGTATCTACAGGCTAGACAATCAAAAATACTTAATGACTAATACTAAATAATCATACCTTAGTCAAACCAGTTTTGCAATCATGTAATGAGGTTCAATAGGAGGGTGGGCCAATCACTAATTTATTAGTGTGAGGGGCTAATAAGGATTGAGGATATTTAAGTTGGCAGAATCTAATAAGCTTTAAAAACATTATTTATAAATAAGTGTGGGTGAGATTACACCATATATTAATATTAAATTAAAACTTTGAGCTTTGACAATTAACTTTAAGAGGCCTAACTATGGTAAGCACTGTGCATATACTAACAATAACAGGAAGTACTAATTCTTAAACTATATCCAGTGTTGAATTTCACAAAAAGTGCAAGAGAAACTAGAAAGGAAAATTTAGAACACATGTCAAAATAGCTCTGGAAAGTCCATGTAAGTTGGGCTAAAAACAATGAACAAGTATAATTTCTACTGTTGAATTTTGTACTAAATGTCTTATCTGAGATTTCTGTTGCTGTGTTGAATCACCATAGCCAAAGCAATGTGGGGAAGAAAGAGCTTAGAGATAATTTTAAGGTAAAATGAATCTTAAAAACTCTCTGAGGGGGTTGAGGACCAGATAGATTAGTTTTACAATTAAGCCTTGTTGTTTTGGGGTTAAGATGTTTTTAGGTCTAGATAGATGTTTTAAGTTGATAAAGATGAGATATGATAAATATTGATTTACATGCAGAATTTTAGATGCATCAATATAGGAAAGATGTTTTCTTCAAGGCTGTCAAATACAAATAGCCAAAACACTATGAATATAACATTTATATAATTCCTGATTGTTTCATGGTTCTTCTTGGTATACTTATTTTATTGTATACATGTGTTATAATATGAATGTATATATAAGAAATAAAAATAACTAAAATAAAATAAGTAGTAAACTGAAACCTAATTTAAAGAGGATAAGAAATGAGGAAATTAACAACAGAGAGATAGAAGAAACATAGGCAATATATAAATAACCAGTAGATTTAATATTTAAAACCAGATGTTTATTCTTCTGCAGAAAACCTGTGCTGAATTATTTTGGAAATCATGTAGACAATAGAATGACTTCAAGGAACTCATTTTACTTTTGAAGGTGTGTGTGTGTGTGCGTGTGCATGTGCGTGTGCGTGTGCGTGTGTGTGTGTGTGTGTGTGTGTGTGTGTGCATATACCTTCATGGTGGGAAATAGTATGCAAAGAATCTGAAAATCTTTTTATTTATATTAAAATAAAGTTTATGCAATATTCTCTAATCATATACATGATGTCTAATGAGATACTCCTAAATACTAAACGCACACACTTTGCAATTAGTTTTTTGTAATTTACCTTTTTGTACTGTGTACACATGGCATATATATGATATATATATATATATCTCAAAGTCACTGTAAATATATGCAGAAGTATGCAGGAGCACATGGATATGGGGGGCATACATTTGTATGCATGTAGAGACATACTTGTGTGTGTGAAGGAATACCTGCACATACATATGCAGACCAGAAGTCAACGTCAAGTATAGCCTCAGTCTCTTTCCATCTTGCTTTTTGACACAGAGGCTTTCAGTGGACAGGAGCTCACTAATTTGTCTGAACTGGCTGGCCAGTGAGCCAGAGTCTCACTTGTCCATACCTCTTTGGAATGGGGCGGCGGGGGTCGGGGGTGAGGAATCAGAGGCACACTTTTGTGGCCAGCTATTTTACATGCGTGCTAGAGACTTGACCTCAGGACTTTATTTTCGACAGAGGTAGTTTCCTGGGCCCACTTAAAGATTAGCTTCAAGAAAGCCTAGAAGAAATTTCATTTAGTTGGTTTATCTGAATCTTAGATGCTGAGTTCAGAAGTGATGCTAACGAATGCAAGTGAAGTGCTAGACATAAGCATGACTAAATCTTGGGCAAAATACTTTCTTACACAGAAGACTCTTAAGATTTCAATTTCAGAGAGAAGTAAATCTCCTTAAAATTATATTAATAAATATTTAAAAATCAAAATAGCTTTATATTCCTAATATAACCACTGATATCATATGCTTCAATAAAACATACCTTTCCATTAAATATATTCACATATTTGCTTTCAATGTTAACTAAGATCCCTCTAAATATGACCTTTAAATTATCCACTTAGGTGAATGATGGTGTTTAAGAGTCCTGAGAACTGTACGTCTGTAGTAACTATAGAAAAGAACGTATTCAAAAATATAATCTTTGTAAAATCATGAATTAACAAATATAGGGCTGGGGAGGTGGCTCAGTTGATAAAGCGCTTGCCACACAAATTTGGCCACACTGACTTCAGGTTTACAGTATTCACTGGTGTGATGAGAGGAGGGCTGGTGAAGCTGCATATTGACACTGCTTTCCTAAAAAGAAATTTGATTCAGTTAAGAGGTGCTTGCAAGCTAAATTATTAATGCAGAGCATATTTGTAAAGATTAGAGGAAGATGTGAAATGCCTACGGCCACATTATCTTTAGTTTCTTGGGAAACTTTGTCAAGTCATAACTTCCAGAATGGAAGAGTCACATGATATACGCATAGGGAAAGTTAAACTAAAATTGAGCCTAATGATTTTATGGTAGCCACTGAATGTCCTTGGCTGTTGTACTGATGTTCCATATAGTATCTCTATTTTGTAAGAGTATTTGCTGTACAACCTGTAAAAAGTTTGTGAAATAAAGGCACCAAGAGAATCAGTTTATAAATTATACGTTAAACATGAGGCGTGAGAATTTTCTCCCAACAGATCTTAAATACCAAAAGCCAACATAATCTGATACTACACACACACACACCAAAAAAACCTAAATTAGCTTGTCATAATCAAGTGAGGCAAAGGTCTCATTTGATATAGAAGTAAGAAATTCAGTAATTCAAGTGAGTGCCAGGAGGAGGCTTGAGGAGACAAACTCAGTTCCCTGGATCCTATTTTCTTCTAAAAATAATATATAAGCAGGTTATTTATGAAAAAGACCAACTTCTCACATAAATATTTGCATAGTAGAGCTGATACAATCTAGGGATTATGCAATTTTTGTTTTCTATAAGCAGTTTTACACAAATTGATATACACTAACTGAAATAAATTCTATTATAAATATTCCTTGTAAGCAAGTGTCACCAGTGGGTTGTCCTGCACGTATGACACCAGCATATCTTAATTATTTATTGATTAACATATTTAACTTTTTGTATCTCTTTGTTTCTCTTACTATCAAACAAGAAAATTTTACGCGTTTATTGTATAGACTAAATGAGATAATAAAAGCTAATGCAGGGTCGTGTACTACAATGACACCTGCATGATGCAAAACCTGTATTACTTGATATGGTTGCATTAAACCCATAACAAGAAATGTTTATAAACCAATATAGCCATATAAAGATTACAATATCATCTCTTCTTTTGCTTTTGGGAATTATTGAACATTATAGAAAAATATTCATAAAATGTGACTAAAAGAAACTAGCTAAGCCTAAACCATATTTCAATATTATACCAACTTTTAAAAATATACCCACATATATACCTATAAAAACACTAAATTCTGCCTTAATATAAAGACTTATTTTTTAATATAATGTTAATACTCCTTTCACTTTCTATAAGAAAAAAATACCTATAACACATTTACCACAGCAAAGCAACACTTCAACTACAATAGGATTTGGAATAGTGTATAGATATTATGAGCCCAGATTGATTCATTCTCTAATCAAAATCTTTTTCTAACACTTCTTTAAAATTACAAGACCACCTGTTAAGGATGAAAGATATTTGCAATAGACTATACTACTTCTACTGTTTCAATATTTTATCTACCAGAGCAGTACCTTTAGTTCTTCAGTCGATAATGCTTCGAGGACACATCAATCCCCAAATTATGTTTCCTACACACCATGGATTCATTTGCTCAATACAGGGAGATGTTTATTTGTAGATTTTCTTCATCTGCCAGCTGGAATTTTGAATGACATGCTAAATAGAAGCTTAAAAATAACATCGTACACAAAGCCAGAGACTCCTTATTAATTACAGTGTTGATTGTATGAAAATAAGCTCCATTACAAACCCGCCCACTGAATTCACAGACTTCAACAGCATGCTTCTCTGACTTTCTATTTTCCCAACAAAAGACAGTGGGTTGTAGATGTGCTTTGAACTGAGGGACTTTTTTGGAATGCTGTAACAAACACAGAATTTAGGTCAATCCAGGCATTAAGCAACTCAGTTCAGCTGACCTGACTCAGCAGCATGTTCTTTCTCTGTGGTAAGATGTATTTCTATTGTGAATCAGAGTCAGGAGTTATGAAAAGATATACTTTTCTTATGGAATGCCATTCTTTCATGCTTTGGAGTAGAATGTTAAAGAGATATTTTTTTTTTCCTCCAAACAGAAGCCATCTTCTTTGGTTTGAATTTTGGAAACCGATTGGCTAGATCTGGGTAGGGGTTTAAAGTTTACCGCCTGTATTGTCCTTGGCTGGTGCCTTAGTTTGAGCGGGATCCCTGGGCCCAAATCTGCCTATCATAATGTTCTACTTGTAGGTTTCTAGGACCCTCTGGATCCTTCTACTTTGCCGTTCTCCCATGCTTCTCTCATCTAGAGTCCCAATAGGATGTCCTCCCCTCTGTCCCAGTTTCCTGGTAAGTGAAGGCTTTTGTGGGACATGCCCCTTGGGCTAGTATGCAGATATAAGTGAGTATATACTAGCCAATGGTCAGAACAGTCTCCACACTTGAGTGGAGAGTGGGATATGACTTTCTCACGTACTCTGGTGCCTCACATTTGACCATGTCCCTTGGAGGGGGAGACCTGGTGGCACTCAGAGGAAGGACAGCAGGTTACTGAGAAGAGACTTGATACCCTATGAGCATATACAGGGGGAGGAAATCCCCCTCAGGAACAATCATAGGGGAGGGGAATAAGGGAAAAAGGGGAGGGAGGGAAGAATGGGAGGACACAAGGGATGGGATAGCCATTGAGATGTAACAAGAATAAATTAATAATAAAAAATTTTTTAAAAAAATTTGGAAACCGAAATGGAGAGTAGTGGGTGTTTGCTGTAGATAACCATTAATTACAATATTATTTACTATTAATTAACAATCACAATAAACATGCTAAGGTGAACAGAAGAAAGTCAATGAGGTCTTAACCCTACACAAAGACCCTCAGGCAACTAAGAAACACTGAGAGTGGAAGAAATAGTCTCCAATGAGTTAGTCAACATCAAATGGTCAGCCCTAAAAAGCATATATGCAAGTAACACTATACAGACAGAGTAGATTGTATTTAGGAATAGGTGTGTGTGTGTGTGTGTGTGTGTGTGTGTGTGTGTGTGCGCGCGCACGCACATATATATATATATGCATTCTATATACTACTATATAGCCTATATATTCCTAAATATGCATATATACATATGAATATACATACACACATATGTATGCAACAACAGTTAATGAAAGAGGCCATGAATTTGGAAAAGAGAAAGAAAAGATTTTTAAAGAGTGTTTGGAGGGAGGAAATTGAAGAGGTTAATTATGTAATTGTGTTATTATCTCAATAATAGATCATTTTCAAAACAGACTGGGATCAAGGACCAGAGCTTCTATATACAGTGTAATCCTACCATTAGCAAAACAATCTAATTCTTTTTCTAAGTCACTGCCTTTCAAAGGAGCCATCTTAACAGATACTCACACAGGACTTTTCTTCTAGAAAAGTTCCCTTGAATGAGGCTTAGTGGTATAAATAACATTTAAAAAGTAGACTAGTTTTATGTAAATGGAAATTCTAAAGCAGAATTTCACATGTAAGCTAACCAATGTGTGTGACCAAGGACGGGAGATACTGGAACACTAACACAAGTAGAGTGAGAGCTGATCTGTGATGCATTATGTACCTAGTCTCCTAGGAGCAAATAATGCCTAAGTTTGGCAGAATGATAAAAGAGACGGATATAACTACCTTAACCAAATGATGCCAGGTTAAGTTAGAGATGCCTATCTTACAAACACAGGAAAAGCAGAAAGTGACCATGTCAGCAATGAGGGAAAAAAATAAGTAATGACAAAATACAGCTTTAGTGTGGATTTTTAAAACAGATTTCATTGAATTATATTAATGAGCAATATGCAAATATACATATATGTTTTATTTGGAGTTCAAGAAAAGTTATCAGAAAGACTTCTTTAGAAGATTTTGGTAGGCTATCCGCTTGGTCTCAATAACAAAGGGTAAAAAATGGCGTTGTCTGTGGGCTTTCTTTATTCAGAGAGAAAAAAAAAAATCTGAAAATGAAGCCAGCTGCCAGATGGAAGATGTGTTTTCACAGCTCAAAAGAATGATGCAGACCTAACACTGCTGAACAACAGCAACTGGGGCCTGCCTTGGCACTTGTTATCTGTTTGCATTCATTCATAAAATCTTAATGTTTAGACATTAAACAGAACACAGAAGCAGTACTGCTATGGTCTGCTAAGTGTTAGTGCCAGATGAGGGCCCATTGCTGTTGTGAAAAACACAATAGCAGAAGCTACTCTAATGATTTAAGAAAACACAACTGTGGCTGCACTTTTATCGAAGAGGAAAGAGCTAAGTCATAAACATAACAATTGTTTCATATAACTTATTTATGATCAGTATGGAATCCAATATGCCTTGCAGTGATGTGTGAGATCACTGGGTAGGTTTGCAGTGGTCAAAGAATCAAGCTTACTTTGTGAATGTCAATTTATAATAAGTTAGGACCCTTGCTCAAGCTCAGTTTGCCTAAATATTAAATTACTCGATACTATTGAGTATTTCTGAAGACAATTTAGGTAGAAATAGACAGGTGTTTTGAAATAAGATCAATGTACAAGAGGCTAGAACTTGGATTCAAACCAAGGAAAGGTGTTTTGTCTCCCATGAATCTCTGCTTTGTCTATGAAACTGATAATAACCAATCACTTCATTTTAAGGATAATTTAATTCTCATTAAATTATTATTGTGAATATGTACTCTGATCACAACCTACATTCTAACAATGTCACAAATATATTTATTTTTTATTATGGCAGGTGGTTTTCTTAAGTACCAGAATTATAAACAATAATGAAAGACTATTTATAACAGTCTGGAAGGAAACTAGTCACTCTTTATCTCTGTGTCCTAGATCCCAAATCATCAGCTTCTTTCAGTGTTAGCTATGACTTATCTCATCCAACATGAGGATTGATCTATGTATACCTACAGGCTAAAACCTAATTCATATGAGAATTAGATGCACCAAAACAGTATTAATAGGTCTTTTCCTGGCAAGTTGTATTTGGATATAGTTTATGTCTGTCACTGCTGATGAATGAGTTTCTAAACATGTTCAAAACTACCTATACGGGTACCCTGCTGACATTTCGTGACCTATGCTAATGCTGTGTAACCCCCCCCCCCTCTCTCTCTCTCTCGGGAATACTGAAATGCTGGCCTCAGCTCCAAGTCATTAGTCATACTCATCACCAATGTCCCCTCTTGCTCTCAGATTGATAATAGCACACAAAATGCCTACCTCACTTAGAGCTACATTTTTGAAAAAATTATCTCCCTAAAATGAATTTTGTCCTTCCTTGTTTTCCTAGTACTTATGACAAATATTTACACAGCACATTTGCCTGCCTTCCTGCCTTCCTTCCTTCCTTCATTCCTTCCTTCCTTCCTTCTTTCCTATCCTGATTGTACCTTATTCCCTGGTTGAATACTCAAACCCACATGAACAGGTTCCACTTCACATCTACCTAGTTTGTCTTCCTTTTTCTTAGGAAAAGCTCCTTTCAACAATAACATACACGAGGGATGTAGCTTAAGACACTGTTGGTTGTTTTATAAAGGCTCATTTAACATAAAGCTCCTACAATGAGAAGCTAATCTGTAGATTCCATTTTTATGAGTTTGTTAGACAGAGTTGTCCAGTAGATAAGCTGGCTCTCTACTGAGTTTACTTCCTGCTCTTCAATAAATGCTCCATATAAAAATATATTAAATAAGGATGACAATTTATACCACATATATGAAAATTCTCCCTGTATTCTGTAAAATAGAATTTTGCAGTCTACAATAAAAATGTCCTGAGAAAAATAAGATGAAATTTTTCCCGAAAAAAAATCTGACTGTCCTGGGCTCTCAAAAAAAAAAAAAAAAAAAATAGTAGAAGAGGTGAGATGGCTCAGCAGGATAAGCAGCTAAGAGCATTGCTGATCTTGCAGAGGACCCAGGCTTGGTTTCTAGCACCTCTGTCAGGGGTCTCACAACTACTTGTAATTGCAGTTCCATGAGATTTAACAGGCAAACAGATGCTATGCATGCACATATGTAGGCACTCACATATATCCATAAAACAAAAATTAAAAATAAATGAATAAATACATCTTTTTAAAAAACGTTAAATGATCCAAATTCTATTTTATAGAACATTATGTTAAAAAGCTGAACTCTTCATATGACTTTATTCTCAAAATCCTATGACTATCTTTAAACATTTTTTTGCTTATTCATTTTACTTTAATTAAAATACAACTTCATCATTTACTTCACTAACTCCTACCTCTTGTCTACCTCTTTCTCTATCTTCTACCCAAACCCTAGGTGAAGAGATACAAGCATTGTGTGCATATATATATGCCACATTTTTATTCATTTGTTTGTTCATTGTATCTCTAGGCTGGTTCAGTATCTTGGATACTGTGACTACTGTAACAATGCATATGGATGTTCAAGTGTCTCTGTGGTAATGTGTCTTAATTGTTGTTGGGTAAATATTCTGAGGAATGGTTTCGGTGGTTCATTTGGTGGCTGTATTCATAGATTTTTAAGACTCTCTAACACTGATTTTCGTAGATGCTGCACAAATTTATAATTCTAATAGAATATGTATTACTCTTTCACCCCATTCTCACCAGCATTTGTTGTCATTTTTTATTTTTTTTAATAATATTTTTTATTAATTTATTCTTGTTACATCTCAATGTTTATTCCACCCCTTGTATCCTCCCATTCTCCGTCCCCCTCCCATTTTCCCATTATTCCCCTCCCTTATGACTGTTCAAACTAGGTTCATTGCAGTTTCAATTTGTGTTTCCCCAATGGCTGAGAATTTTTAACATTTTTCAAATATTTATTGGTCAGTTGTACTTGTTCTTTTGAAAAACACCTGGTCATTTATTTATCCATTTATCGGTTGGATGGTATTCTTATGATGATTATGTTTTAGAGCTTTTCATATGCTCCAGATATTAGTCTTCTGTCAGAAATACAATGGAGGGCTGAAGACATGGTCAGAGATTAGCAGCACACTTCGTTCTAGCAGAAGACCAAGCTCAGTTTCACAGGTGTCTCTGGGGCTGCAAGCTGATCCTCTCTTCGATAGAAGCAATCTGCACCTTGGTGGTCCACACCTGCAGCCTTCTTCTTGGCCTCTTGGCCTGCCTCTGTCTCTCCTCCAGTTCCCTGCTCCCATCGATGTCTGATTAGAAACACAATAGCCTGGCTGGAGTCCCAGGTCTGTTTCCTGAATTCCAGACCCAGGATGGCTCCTCCCAGTCTATCACGATGTCCATCTCAGAGGGGTATCCATGTTGTCTCCAAGGGATGAAGCCTAGGGAAAAGCCCACCAACCTTCCACACATCCCCTTCTCCTTAAAAAAATAATTAAGAACTATATACACAAATATATATATATATATATATATATATATATATATATATATCAGTTATCAAAAACATAACCCAGTCCTTTTGAGTTTGTTAACCTTGGAGGAAGTATTCCACTATCCTCTCAAAGAGAGTCCTTTCCTACTGCCTAAAGTTTTCTAAAGTCTCTTCATTAGAAATTACAACTATCATTCTATAAACATGAGAAAATACTTATACACATTAAGGAAAATAATAAATCCAAAATCAATAGATTTCCCCCCATTCTATAGGCTCTCTTCACTATCTTAAACACTCCCTTGCTGTGAACAACCATTTTTTAACTTCAGGCATTCCCGCTTGTTAAACGTTAGGATAATGTTCTGCTTTGTTGGCATTCCTTTCAGTTCCTTGCCTTTGTCTATATTTTGAGTATTTTCGCAAAGTTTTATCTTGGCAATTTTAGAGTTTCTGATTTGTTGTTGTTGTGGTTGTTGTTGCTGTTGTTGTCATTGTTGTTCCACAATTCATTTACGGAATTGAGGCCGGTGATTGAACAACAGATTGCAATATAAGGCTGGGAGAGAACAGTTCTTGCTTTCCCTCCCAGGATGCCATCTGTCACTGGGCAAGCTGGGCCCGGAGCTGGAGGCTGGCATATAGGCGTTCCAGGAGTCCTGGGCAGTCCTTGGGCTTCTGACCAGCTCCGTTTTGATTGGCTAATCTCCTGCTCCATCTCAACAGCAACAGGTGTGGGGCCTCTGCTCAGGCAACATTCCTCTGTCCTCCTTACATTGCCACAGGCCCAGAGTTTCTGATCTTATGCCAAGATCTTTAATACATTTTAACTGATGTTTATAAAGTGAAAAAGATCTGGAGCTAGTTTCACTTTTCTCCATTTCCAGCACCATTTGTTGAATAGACTCTTTTCTACACCTTGTGTTCTTAACACCTTTGTGAAAATTAGATGGCTGTAGTTGTATGAGTTTATGTGTGGTCTTCTGAACTATTATATTTGATGGTTCTGTCTCTGTTGTCATTCCTAGGCTGTTTTTGTTATCATATCTCCAAACTATGATTATAGAAAAAGGTGGATTGATTCAGCTGATAGGGCTTTGAGGGACCTGCATGTAAATTTTATGACTTCTCTTTCTAGTTTGTTAAAGAATGATGTTGGGATTTTATGAGAATTGCAGTATCTCATCTTCATTGTTGACTGTATTTAGAATCTCCTTAAAAATGTACCTCTTGGCGTGTTCACTAATATATGCTTCTGATTGAGGCTTCCATGAGAAAGAAGGGAAGAGAGAATTGACTGTAACTCCAGGACTAAGGTCTCTAGATGAATAAAAAGAAGAAAGTGTATTGAAGCCCAGTGTCCATCTCTCTCAACTTCCGGAGTGCAGATACATTGTAAGCAGCTGCCTGGCATTCATGCCTCCATGCTGCTCCACAAAAGCAAGCTATACCCTTCTTAAAATGAGAGCTAAACTAAATTATTTTTCATTTAAGAAACATTTGTCTGGTAGTTTATTACAACTAAAAGAAAATGTATAGATCACTTTCAGTAATATAGCCATTCTCTCATTGATTCTGCCAACACATGAGCCTGAAAAGACTTTCCAGCTGGTAGCATCTTCTTCCATTTCTTTCTCTGATGTTATATAAACCTTTCATTGTAAAGATATTTCATCTCCTTAGGTAGAGTATTTCCTAGATTTTTTTTTTTAAAAATAGTGTAAATGGAATTTTTGTTCAAATCTTTCTTGGTTGTTTCTTTTTACATATTCATAAATTTTATTTTATGTGTATGAGTGTTTTGCCTGCATGTATCTATGTGCACCATGTATGTGCTTGGTGCCTGCAGAAGTCAGAAGAAGTGGTTGGATCTCCAGTATCTTGAATTACAGACAGTTGTAAGCCACCATGAGAGTACAGGGAACAAAACTCAGGCCATCTGCAAGATAATAGGTGCAGAACCATCTCTCCAGCCTTCTTGGTAAATTTTCAATGCTTATGTTGCTAATTTATTGACTTTGGTATGCTGATTTTATAACTTGCCACTTTGCTGAAGGTGTTTGTAAATTCTTAAAGTTTCTTGGTGGAATCTCAGTAGACATAAAGAATTATGCTGTCTGCAAACAGGGATAATTTGACTCCTTCCGTTCCTACTCTCCCCTTTATTTCTTCTTGTTGTCAAATAGTCTATTGAACTAGATTGTCTTGTCGTATGCCTGCTTTTAGACAAAATGCTTTATTTTTTCTCCATTTAGCTATAATTCTGTTATATATAGCCACTCTTATCTTGAGACATGTCCTTTTATTCTGGGTTCCTCAGGGCCTTTATCTTAAAGGATGTTAGACTTTGCTAAAGGACTTTAACTCATCAGCTGGGATGGCCATGTGATATATGTCCTTAAGACTATTTATGTATTCTGTTACATTTGTTGATTTCAGTTGGCAATAATCTATAAGGTGTCCTTATTAAATGTTAAAGTACATAAACACTGTTTTCTGTACCTTTCTGGATTTTTCTGGATTTTTTAAAGTTAATTCATGTATATCAAAAGTATACATTTGCACATTTGTTAACATTGAAACAAAAACTGAAGAAAACATTGATTTTAAAAAATCGTGAAGGATAACAGTAAATTATTGACTGCATTAGTCAACATTAGTTAATTTGTTAGGAGTTAAAAGTCTCACCCTGGTCAGAGTTGCTCATCAGAGTCTCAGGCAGGAGAAAGTATCTCTACAGAAAAGCATTTGCTGCTGAAGAAGACGTGAGGTATTTGGTTATATCCTAACGTCTAACCACAAATGCTGGTTATTTTCATGTTTTTCTTCTCCTTGTCTGTGAAAATTCATGTTGACGTAAATCAATAACAAGTCAAAACTTGTCCCATAATAAACAGAAACATCTGTTTGTTTTCCTTCTCCCAAGTGCTTCATAGTTTTTGTTTTTCCTGTTTCTATCTTCGTGTCTCTTTTTGTCTTTTGTTTTTGCTTCCATCTGTCTTCTGTATGCTTCCTTGGGCCTTTTTCTTAGGTAAAAGTGCTGATTCAAAATAATGCCATGGTACATTTCTGGATAAATTAAGAGCTGTATATGTTCTATCCATCACTATTTTTGAGGCTGTAGCAGAAACTGAACAGACTGAGCGTAATATTTCTTAACAGGCACAGTTATATGAATTGATGAAAACAAAAGCCCATCACTCACCCTCATCTCTCCTGAGCTGTGCTTTTCTGTGGAGCACATCTATCCAAGACTCCTTTATGCTTTATCATTATCTTCTTTCTTAAATGGAGACCACCTGAGAACCTGTCTTTCCACTATGAGACAGGAAACAGATTTCTCTATAATTTTTACCAATTCTTCTTTTTTCCTTTTTTCAAATTTTTTCTCGCCCTGGATAACCCCAAAAGCAATTGTAAAGCACTTATTAGTATATAGAATTCCTTCCTTATAAATACTATGAAAGAAAACAATTAGTCCACCAGATCTAAGTTCAATAAACTAACTGAAACAGAGATCACAACACTGATAGTCTCACAGAGTCTGAACAAGAGAAAATTAAGGAAAAAAAAGTTTAGCACAAAAAAAGTTGAATGTAGATCCTTCACTATAGTAATTAATTAAGATTTGGAAATGTTTATGACATCCCATTCAGGATTGTTTTACCACCAAAATGAGAACCTTGATAAAGTATTGTCTAAGCTGTGTGTCCATATCAATAAACAGTCCAAATTATTCACAAAAATAAATTAGATCACAGAGTGTTCTAGTATTCCTTACTAGGTTATCTTACTGGTTTAAAAAGAAAAAAATCCTCTGAATATCACCACAAGGGGAAGTGGTCAAATAGGGGGCACCAGAATTCATGTCCAAGTCAGTCTCTGCTCTCCGCACAATTGTGGAAAATGTGCTGTCCATTGGCTACATCTGGATAGGGGTTCTAGGTTTACTGCGTTCATTGACCTTGCCTGGTACAGTAGTTTGAGCTGACCCGTCTCAGTCCAGATCTGCCAGCCTTAATGGTCTTCTTGTAGGTTTCTAGGACCCTCTGGATCCTTCCATTTCCCCATTCTTCCTTACCATTCTCATCTAGAGTCCCAATATGAAGAGACTTGATAGGCTGTGATCTTATAGTGGGGGACAAAGTCTCCTTCTGTCACAGACCTAAGGGAGGGGAATAGGATGAAAGAGGGAGGGAGGAGGAATGGGAAGATACAAGTGAGGGCATAACAAATGAGATGTAATCTGAACAAATTACTTAAATAAAAAAATTTTTTAAAGAAAAGAAAAAATCCCAGCCCTCATGAGGAGACCTGCCAGACCCAGACCTGACCCCAGGACTATATGGGTTAGAGCCTCTCCCCAATCCCAATCCCTTGCCTGTGGGACATAGCCAGCAGAGGAGATCCATGGGGCTATTCTCATAGTTCCATCCTCAGGTCCACGGCTCTACTCACCTTTCCAAGGAGGGTGCCAGGGTTTCATGAGTATCCAGGCTGCAGTCCACAGTTCTACTTGCTTTCCTAAGGAAGCCTTCATGGGCCCTAGGGACACATATTTCCAGCCTCTGGTCCAGGGTTCTACCAGCCTTTTAGAGGAGGCCTATAGGGCTCAAGGATCATCCAGATTTCATCCCATGGCTCTACCAGCCTCCCCTAGGTGACTTGACAGACCAGACCCAAAGATCATCCAGGTCAGATTCCTCCACTCCTGTCCCTTGTCTGGGTGTCCAATGGAACACAGTTAGCAGAGAAGAGCTGTGGGCTATTCCCTGAGTTCCAATCTTAGGTCCATGGCTCTACTCCTTCCCAAGGAGTCCTGAGGGCACCAAAATCATCCAGCCAAAACCAAGACCAACCAGATGGCTAAAAGCCAGCAAAAGAACACAACCAACAAGAGCTAGGATGATATGCCAACACAACTCAGCAATCCTACTACAATATACCCTGGATATCCTAACACAGCTAAAATATAAGAAAATAACCTTAAATCTATTCTTATAAAAATGATATAGGCCTTTACAAAGGAAACAAATTACTCCCTTAAAGAAATATAAGAAAATGCAACCAAACAGACAGAGGTCCTTAAAGAGAAAACAAATAAATCACTTAATGAAATACAGGAAAATAGGATCTAACAGGTGAAAGAAATCAGTAAAATGGTTCACAGCATGAAAATGGAAATAGAAACAATAAATTAAACACAAACTGGGGGAATTATGAAGATGGAAAACTTAGCTAAGAAATCAGGAACTACAGATATAAGCATATTTTCAAAAAAAAAAAAATCAGAGAAGAAAATTTCCCAAACCTAAAGAAAGAGAAACCTATAAGCATACACGAAGCTAACAGAACACCAAATAGATTGGACCAGCCAAGAAAATCCTCCACATAATAATTAAAACACTAAATGTACAGAACAAAGAAAGAATATTTTAAAAACACACGAGAGAAAAATGCCAAGGAACACATAAAGGAAGAGCTATCAGAATCACACCTCACTTCTCAACAGAGAATCTATATGCCAGACAGGCTAGGGCAGATGTCTTACAGAGCCTAAGAGACCACAGGCCCAAGTTACTATTCCCAGCAAAGCATTCAATCACCATAAATGGAGAAAAAAAGTTATTCCATGACAAAACCAAATTTAGACAATATCTATGTACAAATCCAGACCTACTAAAGACACTAGAAAGAAAATCTAACCTGAGAAGGTTAACTGCACCCAAGAAAATAAGGAAATAAATAAGTTCACTGTAGGAAAAAGGAAGTGTGTGTGTGTGTGTGTGTGTGCACGCACACACACACACACACACATATACACTACTACTATTACTACTACTACTACCACCACCACCAACAACAACAACAACAACAACATCAAAATAACAGGAACTGGCAATCATTGGTCAATAATATATCTCAACATCAATGGTGTAAATTCTAATAAAAAGACACAAGATAAAAGAATGGATGCAAAAATTGAATCCATCATTCTGCTACATATAAGGAACACACCACAGCAACAAAGACAAACATTACAGAGTAAAGGACTGAAAAAAGTTTTCCAAGCAAACAGACCCAAGAAGCAACTGGCCACTCTAATGTCTAATAAAATAGACATTCAACCAAAATTAATCAAAAGAAATGAGGAAGCACACTTCCTACTAATAAAAGGAAAAATCCACCAAGAGAACATCACAATTCAGAACATCTATAACCCAAATACAAGAACATCCAAATTTGCAAAAGAAATTAATATAGCTTGAATCATACATCAAACCCCACACATTAATAGTGGGAGAATTCAACAACCCACTCTCACCAATGAACAGTCATCAAGACAGAAACTAAACAGGGAAATAATGAAACTAAGAGACACCATGAATCAAATGGATCTAACAGATATCTACAGAATGTTTCAGTGAAATACAAAAGGATATACCTTTTCTCAGCACCTCGTGGAACCTTCTCCAAAACTGACCATATAATCAGTCACAAAGCAAGCCTCAGCCAATACAAGAAAAATGAAATAACTCTTTGTATCTTATCAGATCACCACACATTAAAGCTGGACTTCAAAAACAACAGAAACAACAGAAAACCTACAAACTCATGCAAATTGAACAGAGAAGGCAAAACCACATAATAGAAAAAAAGAAAGGTGGTGGTCCAGAAGGATGTCTACATGTAGAAGAACACAATAGATTCAAATTTATCACCCTACACAAACTAAAGTCTAAATGGATCCAAGACTTCAACATAACACCAGATACACTAAATCTAGAAGAAAAAAAAAAGTGGGGAAGAGCTTTGACCTCATTAGCATAGGAGACAAATTCCTGAACAGAACAGCAACAGCTCAGGCACTAAGACCAACAAATAGTAAATGGGCCTCATGAAGCTGAAAAGCTTCTGTAAGGTAAAAGACACTGTCAATGAGGGAAAAAAGCCATCAACAGAATGGGAAAAGATTTTGACCAATCCTACATATGACAGAAGGCTAATATCGAAAATATATAAAGAACTCAAGAAATTAGACACAGAGAAACTAAATAGCCTAATTAAAAATGGGATACAGAGCTAAAAAGAGAATTCTCAACAAAGGGATCTTGAATGGTCAAGAAACACTTAAATAAATGTTTAAGTCGTTAGTCATCAGGGAAATTAAAATTAAAATAACCCTGAGATTCCACCCATTAGAATGGCTATGATCAAAATCTTCAGTGGCAGCACATGCTGGAGAGTTTGTGGAGAAAGCAGAACTTGTACAACCACGTTTGAACTCAATCCGGTAACTTCTCAGAAAATTGGGACTAGATCTATCTCAAGATTCAGCTAAGAAGATTAAAAGATCTCCCAAGTTCATGGATCAGGAGGAACAACATAGTAAAAATGACATTCTTACCAAAAGCAGTCTACAGATTCAATGCAAGCCCTATCAAAATGCCTACACAATTCTCTACAGACCTTGAAAGATGAATTCTCAACTTCATATGGCAAAACAAAAAACACAGAATAGCCAAATCAATCCTGTACAATAAAAGATCTTTTGGAGGAATTTCTATCACTTATTTCCAGCTGCACTACAGAGCAACAGTATTTTCAAAATAACCTGGTAATGGCATAGAAATAGGTCGGTTGATCAATGGAATTGAATCTAAGACACAGAAATAAGCCCACACACCTATGAATATTTGAATTTTGACAAAAAACCCAAAACCAAACAATGGAAAAAAATATAGCATCTTTAACAAATGGTGGTAATCTAACTGGATGCCTACATGTAGAAAAATGGAAGTAGATGAATGTTTATCATGCTGCACAAAACTAAAGTCCAAGTGGATTAAAGAACTCAACAGAAAACCAGACATACTAAATCTATTAGAAGAAAAAGTGGGGAAGAGCCTTGAACTCATTGGCACAGGAGACAACTTCCAGAAGAGAACACCAACAGCTCAGGCTCCAAGATCAACCGTTAATAAATGGGACCTCATGAAACTGAGAAACATTGGTAAGTCAAAGGACACTGTCAACAGAACAAAACAACAGCCTACAGAATGGGAAAAGATCTTCACAAATCCTACAAAGCAGTAATATCCAAAAATATATAAAGAACTCAAGAAATAAACACCACCAAACTAAATTCTCCAATGAAAAAATGGGGTTCAGGGCTAAACAGAGAATTCTCAATAGAGGAACATTGAATGGCCAGAAACACTTAAAGAAATATTCGACATCCTTAGTTATCAGGGAAATACAAATCAAATTGACTCTGAGATTCCATCTTATAGCTACCAGTTCAAAAATTCTAGTGACAGCACATGCTGGGGAGGATGTGGAGAAATGGTAACACTCCTCCATTGCTTGTGGAAGTGCAAACTTGTACAACCACTTTGGAAATCAATATGGCACTTTCTCCAAAAATTGTAAATAGTACTACCACCAGACCCAGTTATACCACTCCTGGACATGTATACAAAAGATGCACCACCATGCAGCAAGGATATTTACTCAACTATGTTTATAGCACCTTTATCATAATAGCCAAGATCTGGAAACAACTTAGATGTCCCTCAATCAAAGAAGGGATAAAGAATCTGTGGTACACTTTTCACAGGGGATTACCTCTCAACCATTAAAAACAAGGAAATGGAGGATTCCAAGATGGTGTCGACCAATAAGCCATGTATCTGATCTACTCTGAGGAGACCAGAGACATAAGTGGAGCAACAGATTGCTGGACTTTGAGAACTGTACGTGAGTGGGGCCCCAAAGGCCGCAGACCAAACAGGGGCCTACCCCCCTGGGTCAAGCAACATCCCGGAGGTGCTAAACGCACTCCCCAAACCCTGGAATGGAATCCACATGCAAACTGCAGCCTGTATATAAAGCACAGTCTCACTGTTTGGGGAGGGGATTTTCCGGAGTCCCCAGCCAGAGAAGTCTCAGTGAAGAGGGTGAATCTGCCCTAGGTCCTCCTTCCACAACACCCCAAACTGCGAAGGTCACCTGCCTAGGTGGAGTGGAAACACAGGCAGCGGGACCCAACAGAGACAGCTAAAGCGGGACTGCAGCTCACTGGCCTTCCGGGGCGCAACCTAACACCGATCACAGCAGACTGAGCCTGCAAACAGAGGCAGTGAGAAATCAGCTTGGACTGCTTCCACAGACCTATCGGGAGACGTGGGTCTTGCCTAGAGCGATAGCTGAACATCATAGCCCTGCGAGAAGACCTGGTTCTGTGGGCTTTCGCCGCAAGGCACTGGCTGTGCACTCCCCGAACAAGAGAGCCTAGCTCAGGCTCCTGGCCCTGAGCAAGGCAGGCACTCCCATATTATCAGGAGACGAGACGTGGGTGGGTCGTGTTTGCAGTGTCTAATTGCTGGCTTAGAGCATTAGTGGAGCGCCATAGCCCGGCAGGAAGATCTGGTTCCACGGGCGACCGCCAGAGTTCTGCAACCCTAGTCTCCCTAACCTCCCAGCTGCAAGGCTCTGGCCCTGCACTCCTGGAACAAGAGAGCCTAGCTCAGGCTCCAGGCCCTGAGCAAGGCAAGCACTCTCACATTATCGGGAGACGAGGCGTGGGAGACATGGGTGGGTCATGTTTGCAGTGTCTAATTGCTGACCTAGAGCATTAGTGGAGTGCCATAGCAGGGTGGGAAGATCTGGTTCCGCGGGCGACCGCCAGAGCTCTGCAACCCTAGACTCCCTAACTTCCCAGCTGCAAGGCTCTGGCCCTGCACTCCCCGAATGAGAGAGCCTAGCTGGGGATCCTGGCCCCAACAAGGCAGGTACTCTCACATTATCGGGAGATGAAACATAGGTCTTGCTTCTAGTGTCTAATTGCTGCCCAAGAGCGACCTTGGTCCCTCCAGGCTTATAGTTTTGGGAGAGGTTGGACACCGCTACAGGGTATAGAGACAAAGCTAAAAGACACCTACACCCCCAGATAATCTGAACTACCTGGGGTGTTGACTACAAAGCCACAGGAAGGACAGGCAGCTGGGATCAACTTACACAAGCAGAACGTTTGTGTGCGGATCTTATTCTAGGTCCCAAAACTGCTCATCTGAATTACAGCAGTAAAGTCCAAACAGATATCTACTCTGGCTGACTCAGCCTGGAGCCAACAGTACAGAGGAAAACCACCAGGAGTGAAACCGGATCACCTACCTGTTCCACAAAAATACCCCCTGATCCCCACAGGCAAGAGCACCTAACCTATAATCAGTCATCAATTAACCACTCTCAACCAGCGAAGGTCACTACAAAATACCTTCCAAAATCAGATCCATCAAAATGACAAGAGGACAGCGAAAGAATGCTAAAACCAAAACAGTTTGGCATCTCCAGATCCCAACATTCCCAATGAAAACAACCTAGAGAACCTAACAGCAATGGATAGGCAAGAAAATGACCTCAAGTCCTTAGTAAAGAAGATGATAATGGAAGAAACAAATAAAACCTGTAAATAAATGCAGGAGGAAGAAAACAAGAGGGCTGAAGAGTTAAAAGAGTCATATAAAGAGGCACTTGAAGAATTTCAGAAAAATATAAATTAACCAGATGATGGAAATCATTAAAACAGTCCAAGACATGAAGATAAAAATGAAAGCTATGATGCAGGAACACACAGAAGAAAAACGTGATCAAGAGGCATCAAAGAAGAAAGCAAGCATCTCAGAGGTGGCCTTATCTAACAGATTGCAAGAAATGGAAGAACGTATATCAGGACTTGAAGATACAATCGCAGAACTGGAAACAACCATTCAGGGAAATGCTAAATCTGAAACATTCTTGACACAGACCATTCAAGAATTAAAAGACAACATGAAAAGATGAAACTTGAGAATAATAGGGATAGAGGAAAGAGAAGATAGCTAACTCCACAGCCCAGAACATATCTTTAATCGAATAATGGAAGAAAATTTCCCCAATTTGAAGAAGGAGATGCATACGAGCATACAAGAGGCCTACAGAACACCAAATAGAATAGACCTGAAAAGAAAATCTTCCCGTCACATAATAATAACAACACAAAATATACAGAACAAGGAAAAAATATTGAAAGCGGCAAGGGGAAAAGGCCGAGTAACATATGAACGCAAACCTATCAGAATTACTCCTGACTTCTCAGCAGAGACCATGAAATCCAGAAGGGCCTGTACAGAGGTACTGCAAACCCTAAGAGAACACAGATACCAGGCAAGACTACTGTATCCAGCAAAATTATCAATAACCATTGACGGAGAAGACAAGTTGTTTCATGACAAAAACAAATTCAAACAGTACCTAGCCACAAATCCGGCTTTACAGAAGCTCTTAGAAGGAAAACTCCACCCCAACTGGTCAAACTACAACCAAAACTACATAGGAAATAGGTAACTATACCATTGCAAAATCACAATCTCACAAAATCTCGACTGTTACAAATACCAAAAATGAAGGGAATTACCAATCACTGGTCATTAATATCTCTCAACGTCAATGGTCTCAATTCTCCAATAAAAAGACACAGACTAACGGAGTGGATGCATAAACATGACCCAACATTCTTCTGCATTCAAGAAACACACCTCAACCACAAGGACAGACATTGCCTCAGAGTAAAAGGTTGGGCAAAAATATTCCAAGCAAATGGTCACAAGAAACAAGCTGGAGTAGCCATTCTAATATCTAATAAAATAGACTTTCAACCAAAATTAATCAAAAGAGATGAGGATGGACACTTCGTACTCGTCAAAGGTAAAGTCCACCAAGAAGACATCACAATCTTGAACATCTATGCTCCAAATACAAGGGCTCCAACATTTGTAAAAGAGTTATTAGCAAAGCTTGCCCTACTCGTCAATAACCACACATTAATAGTGGGAGACTTCAACACCCCTCTTTCACTCAAGGATAGGTCTTTGATTCAATAACCTCATTAACCAATGTCATGAATCAAATGGATCTAACAAATATCTACAGAACTTTTTACCCAAACGCAAAGGATTATACCTTTTTCTCAGCACCCCATGGAACGTTCTCTAAAATTGATCACATAGTTGGTAACGAAGCAAACCTCAACAGATACAAGAAGATTGAAACAATACCTTGTATCTTATCAGATCATCATGGTCTAAGGCTGGACTTCAACAGCAACAGAAATAACAAAAAGCATACTAACATGTGGAAACTAAACAACTTTCTACTTAATGACACATGGGTCACAGAAGAAATAAGGGAAGAAATAAAAGACTTCCTGAAATTCAATGAAAATGATAGAACAACATACCCAAAATTTGGGACACATTGAAAGCAGTGCTAAGAGGAAAATTCATAGCACTAAGGGCCTTTAAAAAGAAAAAGAATCATCCCACATAAACAACCTAACAACACATTTAGAAGCTCTAGGAAAAAAAGAAGCAGAAACACCCAAGAGGAGTAAACGCCTAGAAATAATGTAACTCAGGGCTGAAATCAGTAAATTAGAAACAAAGAGAACAATCCAAAGAATCAACAAAACCAAGAGCTGGTTCTTTGAGAAAATTAACAAGATAGACAAACCGTTAGCCAATCTAACTATAAGACAGAGAAACACTAACCAAATTAACAAAATCAGAAATGAAAAGGAAGACATAACAACAGACACCGAAGAAATTCAAAGAATCGTAAGAACCTACTTTAAAGGCATTTATGCCACAAAATTAGAAAATTTAAGGGAAATTGACAGATTTCTCGACTGATTCCATTTGCCAAAATTGAACCAAGACCAGATAAACAAATTAAATAGCCCTATTTCGCCTATAGAAATAGAAGCAACCATTGATAGTCTCCCAACCAAAAAAAGCCCAGGCCAGATGGTTTCAGCTCAGAATTGTACCAGTCCTTCAAAGAGGAGCTAATACCGATACTGTTCAAGCTATTCCAAAAGATAGAAATGGATGAAATATTACCAAATTCCTTCTATGAGGCCACAGTCACATTGATACCTAAACCTCACAAAGACCCAACAAAAAAAGAGAATTTCAGACCAATTTCTCTTATGAACATTGATGCAAATATACTCAACAAAATACTCGCAAAGCGAATACAACAGCATACCAAAGACATCATTCACCATGACCAGGTAGGATTCATTCCAGGCATGCAGGGATGGTTTAACATACGGAAATCCATTAATGTAATCCATCATATAAACAAACTGAAAGAGAAAAAACCACATGATCATCTTTTTAGATGCAGAAAAAGCATTTGACAAAATCCACCACCCAGTTATGTTTAAAGTTCTGGAGAGATCGGGAATACAAGGCACTTATCTAAACATAATAAAGGCTATAAACAGCAAACCAACAGCCAACATTAAAGTAAATGGAGAGATACTCAAGGAAATCCCTTTAAAATCGGGAACCAGACAAGGCTGCCCTCTGTCCCCATATCTCTTCAATATAGTTCTTGACGTTCTAGCCAGAGCAATAAGGCATCAAAAGAAGATCAAGGGTATCCAAATGGGAAAGGAAGAAGTCAAATTATCCCTATTTGCAGATGATATGATAGTGTATATAAGTGACCCACAAAATTTCACCAGAGAATTCCTACAGCTGATAAACACCTTCAGCAAGTTGGCAGGATACAAAATAAACTCAAAAAAGTCAGTAGCTTTCCTGTATACAAATGACAAACAGGCAGAGGAAGAAATTAGAAAAACTACTCCCTTCACAATAGCCACAAACAATATAAAATATCTAGGAGTAACTCTAACCAAGCAAGTGAAGGACTTATTTGAAAAAAACTTCAAACCTCTGAAGAAAGAGATTGACGGTGACATCAGAAGATGGAGGGATTTACCTTGTTCGTGGATCGGGAGAATCAACATACTAAAAATGGCCATCTGACCAAAAGCAATTTACAGATTCAATGCAATCCCTATCAAAATACCCACAAAATATTTTGAAGATATTGAAAGATCAATTCTCAAATTCATATGGAGAAATAAAAAACCCAGAATAGCAAAAACAATCCTATACAATAAAAGATCCTCCAGAGGAATCTCCATACCTGATCTCAAGCTGTACTACAGAGCAACAGTAATTAAAACAGCATGGTACTGGCAAAGCAATAGGCCAGTGGATCAATGGAATCGAATTGAAGACCCAGAGATGAATCCACAAACATTTACTCACTTGATTTTTGACAAAGAAGCCAAATTTATTCAATGGAAAAATGATAGCATCTTCAACAAATGGTGCTGGTCTAACTGGATGTCTACATGTAGAAAAATGCAATTAGACCCTTATTTGTCACCATGCACAAAACTCAAGTTCAAGTGTATTAAAGACCTCAACTTAAAACCAGAGACATTAATTCAGTTAGAGGAAAAAGTGGGGAAGAGCCTGGGACACATAGGCATAGGAAACAACTTCCTGAATAGTACACCAACAGCCCAGTCCTTAATGTCAACAATTAATAAATGGGACCTCATGAGGCTGAGAAGCTTCTGTAAGGCAGGAGACACTGTCAGTAGAACTAAGCGACAGCCTACAGACTGGGAAAAGATCTTCACCAACCCTTCATCTGACAAAGGTTTAATATCCAAAATATATAAAGAACTCAAGAAATTAAACACCACAAATGGCCGAGAAACACTTAAAGAAATGCTCGTCCTCATTAGTCATCAGAGAAATGCAAATCAAAATGACACTGAGATTCCATCTTACACCCATCAGAATGGCTAAGATCAAAAACTCAAATGACACCACATGTTGGCGAGGATGTGGAGAGAGAGGAACACTCCTTCATTGCTGGTAGGAATGCAAACTAGTACAACCACTTTGGAAAGCTATCTGGCGCTTTCTCAGAAAAATGGGAATAGGGCTTCCTCAAGACACAGCTATTCCACTCCTTGGAATATACCCAGAAAATGCCCTACCACACAACAGGGACATATGCTCAACTATGTTCATAGCTGTTTTATACATAATAGACAGAACATAGAAACAGCCTAAGTGTCCCTCAGTAGAAGAATGGACTAAGAAACTGTGGTACATTTACACTATGGAATACTACTCAGCTATTAAAAACAAGGAATTCCCAAAATTTGTACACAAATGGATTGATCTAGAAATTATCATAATGAGTGAGTTCACCCAGAAGCAAAAAGAGACAAACGGTATATACTCACTTATATCAAAACACTAGTCCAAGGGATATGTACCATGAAAAACTTTACTTACCAAGAAAGTGGGTCAGAGGAGAGGACATCCTATTGATACTTTAGGCGAGAGTAGCATGGAAGAATAAGGAAATAGTAGGACCCACAGGGTCCTGGAAACCTACAAGAAGAACTTTATGACAGGCAGATCTGGGTCCTGGGGTCCTCCTCAAACTAAGGCACCAGCCAAGGAGAATATAGGCATTAAACTTCGAACCCCTACCAAGACCTAGCCGACGAACATGATATTATCCACCATTGAGTGGAGAGTGAGATCTGACTCTCACACGAACTCTGGTGTCCCTTTTCTGACAACGTCCCCTGGATGGGGAGGCCTGGCGGCACTCAGAGGACGGATAGCAAGTTACCAAGAAGAGACTCGATATTCTAAAAGCATGTACAAGGGGAGGAGGTCTCCCTCAATCATAGACATAGGGGGGGAGAAGGGGGGAAGTCGGAGGGAGGGAGGAATGGGAGGAAACAGGGGAAGGGCTAACAATCGAGATGTAATATGAATAAAATAATAAAATGGAAAAAAAAGTGAAGTCTTCCATGTCCCCTTGATGGGGAGGCCTGGTGGCACTCAGCAGAAGGATAGCAGGCTACCAAGAAAAGACTTGATACCCTATGAGCATATACAGGGGGAGGAGGTCCCCCTCCGTCACAGATATGGGGCAGGGGAGTAGGAGGAATGTGGGAGGGAGGGAGGATATAATGGATGGGCTAACAATTTGAGATGTAATATGAATCAATTAATAAAATGTTTTAAAAAATAAAAATAAAAGGCCATACTCAGGAAAAAATGAAATAAAATAAAAAGAGCATAAAAAAAATAAATAAAGTAAGGTCTTCCAATAGGCTTCAGTGTACAAGCCAGACAAAAAATGAATCATTTATGCAATATGATTGTACCCAACATTTAAGGATGTAAATATAGTCACAAAGATAAAAATAAATAAATAAATAAATAAATAAATAAATAAATAAAATAAAAACAAGGAAATCTTGAAATTTGCAGGCAAATGGATGGAACTACCTGAATGACGTAACCCAGACCAAGAAAGACATGTATGGTATGTACTCACCCAACAAAGCCCAACATAGAATGGCTCTGAGAGACTCCTCCACCCATCAGGGGATCAGGACAGATGCTGGGACTAGAGGCCTGTGAGTGGTATGGGCAGATGGTAGCACCCAGAGAGTTTAGGAACCCGGCAAGGAGACCACCAAAACTGGTGGATCTGGATGGGGAAGGCCAGCACATACTACTCCACCAGCCAAGGACAATGCATGCAAAGAACCTAGACACCCCCTTCCAGATCTAGCCAATGGACAGCTCATTCTCCATCATTGTGGCGGGAGCAGCGACTGCCTCTGACATGAACTCTGGTGCTCTTGATTTGATCCCCTCTTCTTGGTGGGAAGACCATGCAGGCACACAGAGGAAGGGGAAGCAGGCTGTCCTGATGAGACCTGATAGGCTGCGGTCAGACACTGGGGGAGGAGGGCCCCTGTCAGAGGTCTAGAGGAGAAGAATAGGGCAAAATAGGGAATAACAATTGGGATGTAATGTGATATATATATATATATCAATATATATATATAACTTTATGTATTCAATTTCACAGATATCTGTATTTCATTTTTACCACTCAAAAATAGATGAATGAATAACATTCATTCATGGAAGGATCAAAGGAAGCTAAGAGAGATGATTAGTATTATAAGGAAACAATTGGGATTAACTTTTTCTCAAAAAAAAAAAAAACTTAAAATGGGAAATTTAACAATAAAGAGCTACAGAGTTTAATATATACCTACCAAAATTGAATTGAATTGGCTGCCAGATGACCATACTTACCTCTAGTTTAAGCAAGGAAGACTTAGGTTTGTTAATAGGGCAGTGATTCCTAGATTCTAAAAATGTTTAAAATTAGGTCAAATTACTATAACAAGCCTTGAATACAAATTTTTAACATTTATAAAGGATTGTGTGCATTGCTGTCTATGAGACAAATTAACAAGTCAAGATGAATTCAGAAGAAAGACGATGAAAGTTATAAGGAAACAGCATGTTCATTGTATATAAGAAATTACTAAAGTAATCACGGATATTCAGCTTGAAGAGATACACAACTGGAAGATAATGAAAGATTCTTATCATCCATGATATCTCAATGATCCTCTTAAAAGTGAGGTATGCCATTATTCAAGAGTCTTACCATCCAAAGTATGGTCGACAAACATGCAATGTTAGCATGACCTGGGAACAAGTAAGGAATATAAAAGAGCAGATGCCATCTCACACACATTTGATTATTGTGTTTTGTAACGTGTTCATTAGCTGATTCACCTGCACATTTGTTTGTGTCTGGGAAGTTCTTGTCACAGTGTTTCCAAGCGTGGAAGTGGTAACTGCCAGCTGTAGGAACCAAGACGCAGAGTCTCAGGTTCATGCTCAGAATTCCAGAGGATACAAATCAGGTAGGCTTGACACACTTCAATCAAGACAGAACATTAAATCACCTTTATGCTATGAGTTTATGTGATGAATGAATATGGTGGTTTGAGAGATTATGAAGCCTAATCATGAGGCTATTATAAGTAGATGCTGACCATCTGCCAGAAATGACAAAGGAAGGAAGTTTGTTCTCTGTGGGAAGTAGAATCCAGTGATTCTGTTCCCTTCTGAATATAAAACGTAGATTCTTCTAAATCCAGCTGTGATTTTTTTTCAAACCACTTTGCAAGGATGCCTTTACTAGTAAAAGCCAGAAGCCAATCCACTTATAAAAAGCATGACCCCATTTTTGGCCTATTCCTACAAATAATGCCTTTCAAGAGCATTTGCTCAAATAAACTGTGATCTCAATGACACGAAGAACTGAAAACAGGACCACAGGTTTGAGGAAGTAATTAAGGATTTTTCTACTGAGCTCAGCCTGAATTAACTTCAAGGAGTCTTGCAGCTGCCTAGATTTTCACACCAAGTCATGTCATGGTGCATAATTTGATGCTGTAATTTATTCACAGTTAATTCTTATTAAATGAAGCCTAGTGGCAGTTTTACCATAATAAGGAGAGAAAGTACTGCTTGTTTTATTGCTAGGGAAAAATGTTCACTGAGGTGAAAAATCGAGACTCACCTATGATCTGTTAATACACAGGTAATTGTTATGTGGAGCTCTCAAATTGAGCATCTACAAGGGTTCTCAAATTGAACTGCTGTGAAATTCCTCTCATTTCTTTTTTATTCTTTTTTATTACTCTAGTTGTTTGAAGATGAGATTCAATTATAGTTTCACCCTTCTATTCCAAACTCAAGTATAAAGTTGCACATACAATCAGGATTGTTCGGTAGATAGCATTAAAAACTTCAGGCAGCCATCATTTCATCCAGCCTTGCGATCTCTTTTTCTATATTAATGATGCCATGAAGGAGAAAACATGGCTCTGAGTATAATTGGAGAGAGAAGCAAAGGGGAAAGAATCTATCAGAAGTTAAAATCATCTTTGCCAGTCTAATACCTGGACCTTAAATGTAGGCCCAATTGATTGATGCCGGTATCCACCATTTGTGCAGCTTCATTCCCAGTCATAGTGAAAACCTCTAATTAGTGCTCAGCTTCCTTCCTGAATCTCAACTACTAAGTTTTCATCAATTCCTTCCTGTTTTACTTTTAAAAGTATCCTTTCTATGCATCCCTTGTAAATTGATGAAATAATAATTCTTCCTTTAATATAACACATTTCTGAATAATAATTATATTGGATAGTCTCTTACATGCTTTAATAAGTGAACAAATATCTCTTCTGATCACATAGCTCCCAAATTATAGAACATGCATCCATCTCCTCTCTCTCATTCATACATTTTCCTTTTTCTCAAGGAGCTAATTTCTAACACGATGACCTATAGAGCAGTCAGACTCTGTAATAGAGTTGAAATGTGCCCCAATGAGCTAAAACTAACAATAATCCCCTAAGCGAGTAATAATAAAACTATCTGAATTCTTTGAGTGAAGGCCAAAGAAAGGTGGATATAAAGCCAAAGATAGAGAAGTAGGAAAAAAAGGAGAGAGGGGAGGGAAAGAAGGAGTGATGGGAGGGAGGTAGAAAGGGGGCAGAGGAAAAGAGGGAGGAAGAAAGTATGGAAGGGAGGGGAAAATAGAAAGCAAGACAAAGGGACCAAAGCAGAAAATCAGGCTTTCAAATCACTGCAGAGCAAGAAAGAAGGGAAAAATGAGGGGAGAATAAAGAAGGAAGGGACTTCTCTAGTGCCCTTCCATTATCATGTAGATTTTAAACAAAAAGTCCAAGAAACCTGAGTTTTGATCAGGCTTCCTAGGATTAGGCAAATTCAGAAAGCACCAAACTACAGAATACAAAAGTTTACAGCCCCAAAATGCATAGTGTTAGCACTCAAACTCCTCCATGGTGTGCTGTGGCCCAAGAGCACGTCTGTACTTCATCGTGTTCTCTAAGGTGTTGTACCCCCTATTTTGCTCATTTACCATCCTGCCTACACACCAAAATTAACTGCAAAGGTCTGTGAATAACCCGCCCACATGGATTGCATTCTTCTTGGATTCCTGCAGAGCAAGAATCTGGAAATCAAAGTGCGTTCTATGAACAGACTGATAAGTGACCCTGGCGGACATACACCTGAAGAGGAAGTCTTCTACAGTCATGTTACATTTGACAGCCAGGCTTTTCTCAAGCGCCACCCTTTCTCTTCTCTATCACACTGCTGATTCCTAGCTTTCTTTGACTAGAATACTTAACTTTTCTCCCTTTTCTAACTCAAGAAAATATTTCTTAAAACTCTCATTTTCTGTCTGTGATGACCTCTATTTGTTCCATTTCAGCACAAAGATGTAAGTTTCTCTCTCTTGGGTTTCTGTAATAAGCTACCTACATCCTTAACATCTGAATGTACTGTCTTGTATCAGCATGAAGGTCTCTCACTCTGCTAGACTGAAAGAGCTGTGTGTTCAAGGATGATGGCACATTCTTCACATTGCTGCTCTAATTCCACAGCTTTTGGAAAAGCACTGAAAAAGAAAATGGAAGAAATAGAAGCATTGGGGCTGCAATACTAGGACTATGTAGGTTGCTGGCAATATTGTTTCATGACCTACGTAGCAGTTACAAAGATGTATTTATGGTTAGTAATTAAATTGGTCATTTATACTATGTGTGCAATTATTTTTGTATTTTAACCTCAATGAAACTTTTTGAAGAAACAATAGAAGTATCAGCCATAGGAGATCCACCACAGTACAAACAGAAAACAAGTCTCTAATAGGGTCTTGTTTAGAGGAAGATAGATCTAAGCTTCTCTGTCACACAGGACATTAAATGGTCCTTCTATTAGGTGGAATAATAGGACTGTTTAAGTAGTAATTGATGTTCTAATGCATCTTTTAAAATGGGGAGTGAGATTACTGTTAAGTAATTGGAAAGAATTTCTTTTAAATCTGATTCAGAAATTCTGATTTCCAATCTGGCTTACCCCCTACTTAGAACCTTAAAATCTATAATTCTAAGTTCTTGAGACCTAGAGTTCTATAAGGCAAAATAGATCCTTAATGCATTGCCTGTACAACATCCTAAACTAGGATAATCCCCAGAAACCAGGCAAACTGTCTGCCCTTCAGACGACATTCGGATGACCGCAGTGCGTTGGAGAGAAGGACTGTGACAGGGAAGTGAGAGAAGAGCCACAAAGCTTCTGGAAAGAGCATCTGTGTATCAGGAAGGATTATCACTCCAGACATCAGCCTTACAAGGGAGAGCTATTGTAAAGTTCTAGTGAATTATAAATCATGTAGTCCCAGCTGGGTGGGTGGGAAGACGTGGGTGGAAAAGAAATTGTGATAATTAAAGTCTTGGTCAAGGTATGGTATTACCTTCAGAATGGTTGAAGTCTGAGTGGAGGTTCTCCACTATACTAAATGCACAATTCACCCCAATCATACGTAAAACATTACATTACAGACAGGGGTAGTAGACAGAAGAGACAAAAGGGAGGGGCACTTATTTTTAGAGAGCCAGTACATGTAAGTGTTGCACAGATACACACACACAATTCAAATTATGTTGCAACTGCTATAATACAGAAATCAAAATTGAGCTTAAGCATGTCTGAAGGAAGGAGAGATAAAAATAATAATAAGCTGACTTGAGCTTGGTAAACTGAGAAGTCAGAAGGAAGTATCCAAGAAAAGGGGCTGAGAAACAAGGAAGAGATTTAGCATAGGCTAACCAAAAGAAAGGAAAGATATTTGGGGTCTGAGAAAACTGCTGAAGGAAATGAGGAAAGAAATGAAAATAAGTACTGACTCTGTGGAGCTGGTCAAGGACCAGTGTGTGGCAGACTGTGCTTTGGAGTTTGGCTTACAGGGGGAGTGGGTATTCTGAGCCTCCTGCTCAGAATACTTTTCAAATACAAAGGCATAAGAGTTGCATGAAAGGATAAAACAGTCACTTTGGTTGCAATTGAAAAACTCATTGCAGGGAGAAGCAGATGGAGCTGGGAAGTAAGCTAGACTTCTCAGCAGGGCACACTCCCCACTGGGGAATCTTGTGCCCATAAGGAAGAAAGGCAAGGCTACGTGTGTAGTGATTTGGACGGTGAACATTTTACAAAGAATTTGGAATAAAAACAAAGTTTGTATTGTTAAAATGTTTTACCACATACCTGCGCAAACAAAGCCAGCAGCCATTCTCACGATTTTACCAGGAAGACTCAGAGAAGAAAAACATTTTATCTGTAGCAGATTAGAAGCCTTGGCACTTTTGTCTAGTTCCTGAGGCTCTGCACACAAAACCAGGAAGCAAAGCAAAGACTATTGCTTGGTTCTCTCACAATTAGCAGCAGCACTAAGCATCAGCAGTTGGTATAAAAAGCACGGTGTGTATTTAGATGTTTATTTAAAGTGCTGGCTTTATTATTGGAGAGATGCAAATTTTTCCTACATTTCAGTATCTGTTGTGTGGAAGAAAAGAAATGAACAATTACTGCTTGAAACTTACACTTCAAGCCACAATAACAGCTAATCATGCAAATTTTGAGGAAAATGATCAGATGTTTTAGAGCTAAAAGGAAAGATGTCTTGACGAGGGGCAAAACAATAAAAAGAACAATCAAACAAGCAAATGAAAAATTGTTTGATACTGCCTTCTAGGGCAGCTTCAATCCTGTTCTGAAGGAGACTCTTCATACTTAGAAGTGCATTTAGAAATCCACTGTGTGACTAAGACCAAATCTATTCAAATAACAGGGAGTGGTTTAGAAGGGGTCGCCTTGGAAATTTCACTAACTTATACATTTTAATACATTTGGAACATAGGGTTGATTTTTTTTGAGGCAAACCCAATTACTGTTTGCAATTGTTTAAAAAGCTATATCATAGTGACTAGCTATATATATGTTTATACACATGTATGTATGGATACAGAATATGTGTGTTCATACATAGACACAGAAATAGTGTACTATATATGTATTACATATGTGTGTTTAATGTATACAGATATACCAATACACAGACACTATATGTATTCTGAACACACAAGTGTGTGTATTAATTAATTAATTTTGAGAGGATTGGAGAGACAAGTCAATTGCTAGAAGTACTTGCTGCTCTTGGAGAGAACTTGGGTTCAATTCCCAATATAGTGGCTCAAACTAAAGTTTATAACTCCAGTTTCATGGGGATCTGTCACTCTCCTGTGGCCTCCAATGACTACAGACACATAGGTGGTACACATACCCACATGTAGACAAACATTCATACATATAAAATTATATTTAAAAGAAAATTTTAAGTGTTTTGCCATAAAGAAATGGTACATGTATGAGTAAATGAATGTATTTGTCCTTATTTAAATATTATACAATGTATCATGCACATCAAATGCATGAAAACATTCATGGTACCATTACTAAGATAATTATTATGATTTATGCATCAGTTAATAATGCATTTTAAAAAATGCCTTGAACATTTAGTTGAGAACACAAACAAGCAAATGTTTATGAGCCCAAATTATTTCATGACACTTAAACATAAACTTCAGAGTTTCCATTTCTTTGCACTCATATAATGATGCTCCTAAAATCCATTTTAAAATGAGTATTACAATAAAGCAAACAAAGCCAAGTCTTGATAAAAGCCAGCCACAGCCTAGCAGGCACTGTTTTAGGATAGGAAGGCAATTCTAGAAGAAGTTATAATTAGAAAGAGCATAGACAGTGACATTTGCATGTACACAAAAAGACATTCATGATTTGGACCCATAGAGGGACCCATAATAGGCAAATGTCTTTGAACAATTGTTCCCCAGCTGGCGAAATGCTTTGTAAGGTTGTGGAACCTTTAGGAGTCTGTTAGTGGATGTGAGTCAATGGGATTAGGGCTTGAGATTTTATAGCCCTGGTCCACTCTGCTCTGCTGAGTGATTATGGGTGCAATGTGACCAGCCAGCCACCTTGAGCTTCTATTCTCCAAGCCTTTTTAACCTAATGATCTGTGTCTCCTCCAACTGTAAACCAAGTAAGCCCTTCCTCTCTTAAGTTGACTGTTTCCACGTATTTGCTCACAACACAAGACAGATAATAACTACAAAGGGTTTCTCTCATTTTTTACCTATACCACAGGGAAGTACATTAAAGAGTCTAAGCAAAGCTGAAGCACCTCAGTACTAATGCAGCCCAGAGACACTTTCCATGGAGTGGAAGTAATGCCTCTTTGCACAGGGAAAATATGGCATTTCTCCATTTTCAATGTCAGCCTATTTTCCTCTCTTAGACTGATGTGTCATAAGACTCTTGAACAGCTTCACCTTGCAGACTTGGTGACATTTTGGCCACTTGCTACATGTCATTCCTTTCTCGGCTACAAAGCCACACCATGAAACTGAAACTAGAATGTACTATGTCATGATTTAAACAATTTAATTTGGGAAGAATGTTTTTGTGATTAAGAAAGCAACAGAAAAGGTATCCACCAGCTGTTGGGCAGTCCTGGGTCATAAAAAGTTGTTAAATATCCTGTCACTAAAGATCACAACAAAGATGTAATTAACTTGTTTGTAGGATACCTCTAAGCAGGGAGGGGGAATACCCAGACAAGGCTTCATTCTTCATTGCTCAAATGTAATACCTAGTGGGAGGGAGTGGAAGGGAGGGAGGATGGAAAACCAGACTCTATTATCACAATTTTAGAGATTGCTTCTACTGCTCATGGGCCTGCACCTCAACAGTCTCATTTCCTCTGGTATTCAAATCTCATCAAGGTGGAAGAAATGTATTGCTTTGTTGTTTTGCCTTTCTGGTGGTGGTGTGGCTTTTTGATATAGGGTCTTATGTAGGCCAGGTTGGCCTTGATGTCTTTATGTAGCTGAGGAAAACTTTAAACTCCTGATTGTCCTGCCTTAACTCTCAAGTGTCAAGATTAAAGACATAAGCCGTCTCAACCAAGTGAAAAAAAAATCTCAATATTTACAAGATAACCTCAAAGTAGAACATATTTCTGCTATATGAAATCATAAATGAGCAGGGAAAACTTGGGCCACCTAATCTGAAATTATGAATACAAGTTTTTACTAACCATAAAATGGATTTTAAGTAAAAGGTAACTAAAGCAAGTTTGATAATTATACAGCATATTTAATTAGTTAATATTTCATCTTTTAAATGCAAATATTTTAAAAATATATGTGATGCATATATAATGACTCCACATGTATATATGTGTGTGTATATATTTGTATGTGTGATTTCTATATCATATACATTAACAGCATGACTCCTCGAAGTCATTTGAATTTTATAAAACTGTTTTAGGAAGCTAATATAGAAATAATAGTCATACAGGATTGAGGAGAGGGTAATCATTAAGTACTTATCTCTTAATTGTGAAGACCTGAATACAATCTCTTGAATTCATGTACTCTATATATGCAATCCCCAGGCTGGCATGGGGACAGAAACAGGTATAATCACGGGGCTTGCTGACAAGCCTAGTCAGTTTTTTTGAGCTTCAGGCCATACTGGGAGCCTGACTTAAAAATTAAGGAGACGAGTACTTGACAAACAGCAACCAAAGTTGTCCTCTGTCTTCTATATGCACACACATATACTTGTACTCCCACAAACACACATATGACCCTACACACACAAAAAAACCATTATTCATGTATTTTATAGCAAAAAAAAAATGAGCATAAAAACAATTACATTAGTTGCTCACCCACGTGGAGCTAACTCAAGAACCCATCCTGCCTCCAGTCACACAGTAAGAGTCAGCTTGCTTATCTGTCGGTTTCCAGGGAACTAATGAAGCCTAGGAGGGGCTTTCTTCCTTCCTGCTTCCTCACTCTGCTTATTTCTCTATGGCTTTCCAGTCAGACTCATTACGAGAACCTTGGTTTCTTTGTTTTGAGCTTGCCTAGTTCTCTGCCTTTGCTGTACCTCTCCCAGCTTCAACCACAGGCCTTCAATGGTGTATTTATCATCTTGCCTATTGCAGTTTCTGACAGGAATCAGACATTTTCCTCATGGGCTGACATTCCAGAATGACATCAGGACAGAGTACACCTCGGTCATTTTCACTCTAGAGTTTAGGTTGCACAGTGCTCCTGGCATTGAACCATCACCTTAGGCAGCTGAGTAGAAACAAGGAAGCCTGTGTTCGAACTAACCTTGTCAGAGGTTTCACTCTACAGAAATATGAACATTGGACTGGGACCTGGCAGGGAAACAAGCAATGGAGGTGCTGATCTCTTGTTCTCTTGTTCCGCGGCTTTAAATGAGAATAGCCCTCATAGGCTCAGGTATTGGAGCACTTGGTTCCTGATTGGTAGAAAGGTTTAGAGAAGGATTTAGTAGGTGTGGCCTTGTTGGAGGAAGTGTGTTATGGGTTGGTGGGCGGGGTGGCGGGGTGGGGGGGGCAGTGGCGTAGGGGGAAGCCCATGTCAAGCCTAGCCTCCTGCACCACCTGCTTCTCCATCACATGTGAGCTCTCGGTTAACTGCTCCCATGCCGTGCCTGCCCGCCTGCCACCATGCTTCCGCCATAATAGTCATGGACCCACCCTCTCAAACTGTAAGCAAGTCCCCAGTTAGAAGCTTTTTTTTAATAAACTGCCTTGATCATGTCCTCCGCAGCAACAGAAAAGTAACTAAGACAACCAGGATGGTCTTTGATTAACTGCTGGTTCTCAGTTCCCACCAACAAATAGCAAAACTCAATAGCAAAATGTGTACTGGGTGGGGCACAGGGTGAGATCACTGGGTAACATGACAGGTAGATTTGCTATGTTGCTTTGCCCCTACTGTGTTACTACCACCTTGAACTGTATGGCTTTTGAGACACTGAACTTCAGCCCAGAGGGAGACTTTCAACTTTCCTGCTAGAGGCAGACCATGACTGACAGACCATGACAGACTATGATTAAATTAATTGTCATGCATTCTCCTCAAAGAGCCTATAGTGAATCTTCAGAAGGGAGATTATGATTCTCCAGACATCACAGACGAGGGAGGCGAGCTGCAGAGAAATCACAAGGAGTGCGTCTATCTCAGAAACAAGTCTAGATTAGACCTTGAGCTTAATTGTAGACAGTTTGATTCTAGCTCTGAGGCTGGAGATGTACAAAGTTGAAGATGCAGGCAAAGGTCGTTCTACCTGTATGTGCCATGTTCTCACACCCACTGGCTAAGGTAGGGCGTCAGGCTGCGGAGGCCTCCTTTGTCCCAGGGACTAGAGACGAGTGACTGAGAGTTAAATACAGCCCCCCCCCCCCCCAATGATGACAAAAAGCACCAAGGCAACATTTCACTGGTGTTTAACATTAGTCATTTCAGTCCTGGTGACATTTTATGGAACCACACAGAGGGCAACCACGCCTCTCAGAACTCAGGCTCATGGGCACACTGCAGAAATTCTGGCCTTCCCTTCAGTGACCTTTTTTTCTTGGGAAACTCAAACATTTCTGACAGGAATTTTTCAGAAGCAGAGCAAGGTCTGTGCTTCCCAATTACCCAAAGGCCATGCTCCCCACTGTGACCTCTGAGGCCCTTTGCTCTGCCTCTGTCACCTCTCCTCCCTCAATTGTCACCTCAGTTCCTTCGCCCACACAGTGTCATAATGAGGGTCTGCAGTCTACAAAGAGGCCAACCTCCTTTCTTACATTTAGGCCATCCCTAAAATTCTCATTTCCCTTACTCCACTTTCCCCCCTTGTTTTATCACTTTCCACATACAAGCTTAGTCATTATTATAGCCAGGAAAAAAAAAAAAAAAACCTTTTAGAATGCCCCTAATCAAGTGTGTGCTATTCAAGTGTTGTATGGTACTCTGTCTGTACAAATTTCACTCACTCACTAAAAGGTAATAAATTACAGAAAGGTGAAGGCATTTCTCAACTGCTTAGAAATACACATGGAATGTAGGATAAGCAGAGAATCATCAATATTATGGTGAAAACATCTTGTAAAAGAATTTGTAGTTGCTGAATTTACTGTTTTTCACAGGAACAGAGACCTAACTTTAAAAAGAGATGGGTATGCATCATGTTCCCTGTTCCTTTGACTTCTATTTGGTCCTGACAATGATTGCATCGGAGCGAGGCTGTAAGAGAAACTAGGTGTGACATTGATTGCATTCACTTCGACTTTCCACTCAGCCACAGCTTCCTAACACAAATGTCCTGTAGAGGGCGCTCCATGAGCTCCCGCTCTCACCCGGCTCATAGAAGCCTCAGTCTCCTATTACCCATTCATTTCCCTTTATCCTTCTCCCTTGCACCTTTGTATATAAGTTGTCTTGTGAGTTTTATCACTGCACAGAAGCTTAATCCATACAGTCTCACGTTTTTGTGAGCTTGGACTTAGTTCAGTTGTAAATAGAAAGCAAAAGCCTTTTTGAATATCAATAAATATTTAAATCAATGTTACTAGTAAACAGCCAGAAGTTCCTGAGGATCCTTGCTTCATCTGGTGCCATCACCAGTTCCTAGAAGAAGGCACAGAAGGTATAATATTCATAGTTTAAAACATGTGCTTTTGTTTCCACCTCTCTCTCTCTCTCTCTCTCTCTCTCTCTCTCTCTCTCTCTCTCTCTCTGTGTGTGTGTGTGTGTGTGTGTGTGTGTGTGTGTGTGTCTGTGTGCCTATGTCTGTGTGTGTGTGTGTAGGAGCATGTGTTGTGAGGTACACAATGTACGTGCAAGGCATGCTTATGGAGATAAGACGGCAGCCTAGAGTGTTGGTTGTCACGTTCCATCTTGTTGGGCACAGGCTCTCGTGTTGTTTTGCTGCTGTGTACAGCAGGCTAGCTGCCCACACACTCCTCTGGAGATTCTCTTGCTTCCATTTCCCATCATGCTATAGTAGCACTGGTACCACACACAGGTGCTACTGCATCCAGCTATATCTGTGGATTCGAATCCAAGTCTTCACATTTATGCAGCTGCCACTTTTTTACCCACTAAATTATCTCCTCAGCCCTTACATATTTGCTAAGTAATAAGTAGCCTTGAAAAAATTCTATTACAAATGTCCAGCCCAGAGTTTAAAGAAAGGTCCTGTTGTGCAAGCAAGAGGATTTCACGTCAACCTCCAGCAACTACAAAAAAAGCCAGACAAGTAGTGTGCACTTGTAGTCACAGCACTTATGTGGCAGAAACAGTTGGATTCTAGGAACTTTCTAGCCACCAAGCTGAGACAAATTAGAGACCCTGTCTCAAACAAGATGGAAGACCTCATGCGGAGCACCACCACCAGAAGTTGCCCTTTGTCCTCCATATGGACATACAAACATGTACACTGCACATACATAAACACACACACACACACACACACACACACACACACACACACATGACTGTGTAACTTAAAGATGAACTTTAATAGATCCTAATAAAAAAGAAGTGTGTTCTGGAAGAGCCCCTGGCTATGAGAATTGCAGTGATGGTAAGCAGAAAAAACAAAAATAAAAACAAAAACAAAACACAGGAGATTCTAAGGGCATCCTAGAAGCTTACATATAATCTAGATAAGTAATTCCCTGAAAAAGCCAGACCTGGGTGGACCTCTTTAACTAATAGGTACTGTGCTAACTCTTGTACCCACACACCTTCCTGTCAACACTAATAAGTCCTACTTGGTGATAAATATTTTCCGACACTGCAGAGGTGCATAGCTATTGCTTTAAAATCCTGAAGAGTATACCTGGGATCCAAGCTCTTACCTCACCCTGCAGACATCATCAGTCTGATATTAAAGGTGATTAACATCAATAAAATTTCCATGTATAGGGCCTCTGTGGGTATTTTTAGAATTAGGAAGCCTACAAGACAGGCTTGAGATTCTGAATAAAATGCAGAAGGGAGGGATTAAAAGGAGAAATAAGAAACCCTCTGCTGTTTCCTGAGAAAGTTCCTCTACTTCCCCCTTGTGGCCAAATTCCCATAGTTAGCACTTTCTTCATTGGCTTCACCTCAAAGAGTACTTATTGCGAGATTTGATTACTCTCTGGAAATAAGAGTTCTCAATTACAGAATATGTGGAAAACACATTGATAGGACAGGGAATGTGTAAATTATAAAAGTGGGTTTTATTAGCAACTTAAGTTTTCTAAAACAGTTAACAGAAAAACCAAGATACTGAATAGTCCAGAAAAGTGACCTCTCACTGCCTGTGTCCAAGAGCCTCAGCTGTAAGGGAGGTAAACTTTAAAACCTGAATTCATCTAAGAGCCGGGTAGAGCACAGTGGTGAACTCTCCTTGCACCCATTCAAGAGCTTTGGCTGTATAGAGTGGCGAGTTCCATCAACATCAATCCAAAAGCCTGAAGGGTTCACAGAGGTGAACTCAATGAGCATCCAAATATATCTGCTTCTTGTGATTGTCCTGAAAGGTAAAAGCCACTGGCCTCACATGAATACTATACAGTGGATCTAAAAGCTCTTGACTATGTGAAGTTTACTGCTTCTTAAATTACTACAAGCCTCTCTACAGCCTCAAAATATGGGATTAGGATTTTTTGTTGTTGTTTTAAAGTAATTAGAAATTCTCCCTCCAAACCCTGCCATATACCCTTCCCATTTTCATTCAAATTCATGACCTCTTTTTTCACTAATTGTTAGTGTATGCACATATGTATATACATGTATAGTCCTAAATCTAACCTTTTCCATCTGCACAATGTCACTTCAATGTATGTGTCAGAGCTGAACATTTGGCACAGAACAATCAGTTGGTGTGTTCTTCTCTTGGGAAAACCACTTCACCCACTTCCCTCTTCCCTTGCTTACCTATAGTTCTTGGTGTTGGGCTTAGGCATCATGGGCATATTCATTGGTGTCATCAATGTGCAGCTCAGATTTGGACAGTAATGTTGCTAAGACTTGGTGGGTGTAGCTTCTGAGGCTACTAGGACACAATGTCACAGAAAATTCTCTGTTCCTATGGCTCTTAGAGTCTTTCTGTGCCCTCTTCTGCAATGATCCCCAAGCTAAACCTTAGGTGCTGGAGTGTTTTCTAAATGTATGCCTTGAGACTGGACTTCACAATCTAATTTACAGCAGAAACATAATTTCTAAGATCAATCTGTAAACATTGATCCTTACACCCACAGATAAGAGTAGTTTTCACCCCTCATCAAGGACACGTTTCTTTGCAATAGATGAAGACTACAGCCAATCAAAATGCACAACTGTGAAAGTTGGTTTTATCAGCCTTGAAGGCAATTTCTATTCAACTTCTGAAAGTAATATGGTTTTCTGATATTTACTCTCAATTTCTTTCTAAACTGTGTTCTTTATATTTTTCACCAGTCATTTCTCTTTTTGGTCATAAGAATGGTTTTAATTATTCACCTTGAATGCTTGACAATGTGTATAATATATGTGATCATGTTCAGCTTCTAGCTACCCTTCTCACTATCCTCTCCACACTCTTACTGACCTTCTCCTTCTGTCCTTCCTTCTCTTCCCCTCCCCTCCTCTCCTTTCTCCTCCGCTCCCTCCTCCCTTCCTCCCCCTCTATCTTCCATAGATTATTAAATGGCAGTGACCACAGGTTCTGGCTGGCCATGATTGTGAAAGCCGTATCACACCCAAAAGATAGCATTGGTCTTTGCCCTTTGCCTCTGACAAGCTTTCAATGCCTTTTCTATATTCCTTGGGCCATGGAGATGGCAGAGATATCTCATTTAGGGATGGCCATTCAGTAGTCAGTTATTATAAGAATTTTGACCAGTTATGAGTGTTTTGGTAATAATCACCCACTGCAAAAAGAACCTTCTCTGGCCCAGGCTGAGAATGACGCTGGCCCTCTGGTGTTAGAGTTTAGTTTCACATCTATTTACAAAAAATGAATAAGAATATTCCCCCACTAAGGCCTGAATTCCACACAATAGGTTTTGGCCAGGTTTATTGTACCAAAGACATATTCCCTTCCAGTGGGGTGGATCTCAAATTCAATCAGAAGTCAGCTGAGTATCTTCAGAACAATCTCAATGCTGTTGCACCAGGGAGCCTATCATGTCTAGTAAGTCAATAATGTGGCACACTAAAGGTGCACAGCTGGGTATAACCAGTTCATTCTCAAAGTTGATTTTCATTATTAACAAGTAGAAGATACTCCCTAAAAATAAAACAAGACTATTTTATTTAAACTTAAAGTAGCCACATCCAGATTGGTGCATATTTATGGAAAATGATCTACATAATCATATGTGTATGTTTGTAGCACAACATAACAGAAGAAGGATAAAGGGATATATTAACTGTGGCTTTACCTGTTTTGTCTACACCAGGAAATCTTGATTCTTTTCTCCCTGGGATACTGGGTTTATTTAATTCTCCCTAAATGTCTCACCGTATTTAAATGATGACTACAAAATATACTAATTATCAAATTTAAAATACATCATATAGGGCATCAGGAGGGCTCTTAGTGTCAAGGTGGATGATAGTAGAAACAGAAGACATGGGAGAAATCGTTATCAAATTCTAAATGCCTATTCTTTAGTTTTAAAATATAAAGGGCCATCTAGTAAATAAGTCAGTCCATTTGATGCTTCAGTTTAGTTCTTGGCTTTTTGGTTCACAAGAATCAGATTCTTCCAGCCTGGTCTAGAAAGCGGCTCCAGGGCAGCCAAGGCTAACACATAGAAACCCTGTCTCAGAAAAAAACAAACAAACAAACAAACAAACAAAAAAAAAACAGAATCAGACCCTCATCAAGCTACATCCCTTTCTCAGTTTCCATTCCCGTGTCAGGGAAGACAACACAAATCCATTCTGAGGGTCAAGGGAGGAATGTCTTAAAGCACTTAACATGAGGACTTGTTCAAATGATGTTTGCTCTTTGTATGGTAGAATGGAAATTACTTCAACTTTGCTTTCAGGATTCTATCTATGTACAAGTCCTCAGTGCCATACTGTGACCATGACGAGAGTGGGAATGCTCTGAATGGCACTTCTTCAATTATTTTCCGACAATGAGATTCTTTTTCATATGTTTCAGGCTTACTACACACACCATGTGTCATGTCACAATGGCATATGCTTCAAAGGTGTGACAAGCAAATGCTGCACTTCTGGTTCCAAGGCCACTGCTCTCTTCAATTCTGACTGACTTTTTCTGAAAGAGACCTACAGGGAAGATCCTACGTCTTCCCCAGTGCAAGAACTTAGAGAAACTTTAAAAGTACACATGGTGGCCTCTGCCCTTTGTCCCAAATACACATGTAAAATATTGCATGGGTATGCAGTAACCCAAAAAGGGTTGTTTTTCATTATTTTCAAGTGATTGTATATTTGATTATATATTATTACACACCTTTTCAGTTATCACAGCAAAACTTTAGAACACTATAAAAAAGAAAAATATTTTGTCATTGAGAGTACAGTTAACCTTTTAACTCACATCTTCATGCTTGCACCATAAACACTCTCCCACTGAACCTTCTTCCCAGACCCTGTGATTATTGAAAGCTAAAAACACGGAGAGAAAAGAATCTTAGAGATAGTGCTAGTATTAAGAAGCCTCTTGTCAACCCTGTCAGTACTAGGAGGAACAATCCCTGTAAGATTCGTGATGGTGTCCTCCTCTCTGTGCCCATGGTACGCTGTTCACGTACCTGAACCATAACAGCTATGACTCCTTGTAACTGTTCTGTGAGCTTCTAGAGTACTAGATCTCACACATGAAGGATCCAATTGAGAAGCTCAGAACTGCAGTTGGAGAAAAAGACTGTTCAGGTTCTTAACATCTGGAGAACTTCTCAGTCTCTTTGTTGAAAAACACTGGGCACCAAAGAGTTCTTCATATCAGATCACATAATCCCCAAATAAAAAGGTTATGCTTGGTAAATGCTCAGGAAATATTAAGTTTTATTGTCTTTGTAAATCCAGAGCCTAAACTAATATATCATTCAGACAAAAGTGACTTTTTAATATAAGCCACAAGTATTCTGTTGAAATCCAAAAGGTCTGATATAGACACATCACTGATAGACTTTTGCAAAAATAACTCGTAGACTTTGGTGAAAGTACTTAACTTCTCAGGATTTTTACTTTCTCACCTGAAATATGGACACAAATGAGCATTTACATCCTCAAATTCTCACAATGGCTACTGAAAGTGTCTATGCTCAAGCACTGAGATAATTTGCATTTATATGCACACACACTCAAAGCAGCATGGGTGAATCAGAGACAATGAATGATAATGCAGTTTTTGGGACACATTTGCTTCTCTCATTTCCAGAAACATTATGCCAACTATCAAATTCGATAAAAGAATACAGGTTTTACTCTCACCAACATGAGAATAGCTATTTTTAAATGGGTTTTTAACTCTTTGATGTCCTATTTAGTGATAATTGCTTTGTAGTGTTGCGTTTTGGTTGTACTGTCATTGTCTGGCTTAGCTTTGTCAGGCTTAGCTGTGTAATGTCAACTGGACACTACTTTTGTTTCTATATTTCTTCCTCCTTTTTTTATCACTTTTGCATATAATCATTCAAGAATCTCTTATTAATCATGTAATACCACATTATATGTAATATATAATGTAATATGTAATATAATATATAATATTATATATTATACAATATTATATTATTATTATATTATATAATACATATTATATATAAATATAACAGTGGTTCTCAACTTGTCAAGTGTGACCCCTTTGGCTAACCTCTATCTCCAAAAATATTTACAATACAACTCATAGAAACAGCAAAATTACTGTTATGAGGTAGAAACAACAGTAATTTTATGTCTGGGGTCACCACAACATGAGAAACTCTAATGGTTAGAGCATTAGGAAGGTTGAAATCCACTGATACAGGCCATGTTAGCATGATATTAGACTTTCTCATCATTTCTTTGTTTAAGATAGTGACTTAGAAATTATTACAAAATAGCACAGAAAGACTAACCAACCCTAAAACTTTTAACAAAAATAAGCTCTGCAGTGACTTTTCAAAATAATCTCTAAAATACCAAAAAGAAACCAAACTTAAGACTTAGAAATTTACTTCTATGAGACATATCTTATAGAGCTTATGGGCTTCTATTTATAAGCATTATCTCATTAGAAAAATGCAAAACTTCACAGGCACTCATGAAAAACTGTGTGAAGAAGAGCTTTAAAACTTTCAAGTTGTCACATTACTTAAAAATAGCCTGTTTCTGCAGTTAGAAGCTTGAGTGAATTCTCACTGATTAAAGTTTAGACCCTCTTAAAAAATGTAATGAACCAAAACAGTTTTTCTAATATTAAGTACCGTCTCAGTAAATCCAGAAGTTAAGTATTAAATTGAATGACTTTTTTAGTAAATTAAAAAAAAGCAGCCACTTTAGTAAATATTAAAAGGTGTTGAAACATTTTGGCAAAATAAGATCAGTTTCCTTTTTATCATTGGAAGAAAAGTCCTTTAAAAAGAAATCTAGGCTTAACTTATAACATATTTTAAAGACACTCAGTCCAGTGTGTTGCCCAAATATTCACTGGAGAATGGTCAAGTTCTTATTGTCCAGTTCTTCGTATTTTTCATTGGGGGAGGTAATGGAGGGCACAAGAGTGGGTAGGTGGACCTGGCAGAAATGCAAAGCCAGTGTGGTTGGGGTGCACTGTATGACATCCCCAAATAATTAATGAAAATATTATGTTGGGAGAAAAATACCTTTACAAAAGCAAAAACAAAAACAACAAACAAATTCACGCACTTACTAACTAATGCAATACCACTCATGAAAGATGCCTTTTGGGACTGTGTTCCTCTGTGGCCATTAGCTTAGTGATCTGGGTGTCATTTCTCTGTCACCAGGACACCGGAGCTTCTTTACTACTTACCCCATAGTGTACTGTTGAGCTGAGGATAAATACAATCTTTGCGTCTTCAAAGCCATCAATGTGCTTAGTTAACTAATAATTTAATGACCTGAGTAATGGCTTAGATACAACATCAAAGAATTTCAGAAAACTTCTGAGACATTTCATCAAATTAAGACTTACTGAAGGAGACATTTGTAGGTCTCCGTGTACTCACAGTGGGGGAGAATGAAGTATCAAGAAACACTGCCGCCTCTGGAAGATAGATAATAGTACACTGTACCCACAAAGCCTCTGAAGAGACTGCTGCCGTTTAGTGGGTAACACAAATTCATACATGTTCTTTCAGCTTCCAAAATATAGAAAGCAAGGTACCTGGATTATGTTAAAATTACAACGTAGAGCCTTTAAAAGAAAAACAGAGATATACGCTTAGAGTCACTCGAGAGATGTATAGGCTACAAAGTATAACCATTCCTCCCCATCCAGGCATTTCACATCTGTATATTGAGCAGCTTCCGGTCAAGACTGAGCCTTATAACCTGTGTACCAAACATAAACAATGTTTTCATGTTGCTGTTATACACACAGTACAACTATTTACACATCAGTCATGTGGTAGGTAGTGAAATAATATAAAGGCTAAAGCATTACAGGGGATGTAACTCTAAACACAGAGTGAATTCAAATAAGATGCCATTTGATAGCTTGAGCATTATCCGTCAATTTTGGAATCCTTTTTGTGGTCTAGATCCAGTCCTCTTGAATGTCAAAGAACAAAGATAATAACCATTTAGATAAAAAAAATTTAAATCTTTTAAAATAAGAAAAAGATTTACGTATTATGACTCATTACATCACTTCATGCACAACAAAATGGCATAGACTCCAGGACAGAGCAGAAAATTTGTCTAGTGACTGTCTTTTTCTCAACACCTAGGAAGTTACTCTGGATGTTAAGGGTACTTAATACAGGGGAAATAAGTGAATACAGGATGTTGAATCTTTCCAGACCAGATTTCTGTGCCTCCAGTCTATTTTAGCTACTGGACATGAAGCAATGCTCCTGACACTAACATGAGCTTCTCAGTAACAACTAGTGGGAAGAGTCGGACAACCTGAATGGAGCAATCTGGTGCCATGAAACAGCATAGGATCCAGAGTGCCTGAGCTCACACAGGGAACCAAGACAAATTCCCAACTGACAAGGCAGGATAAGGATTTAAGTTTCTTGTCACTTAAACCAAAAGGAAAACAATATTTTGTTACATAACTGGATTTGCATATGAAGACTGTAGCTACCATGTTTATATGTGAGTGTTTACATATGTTTGTCATCATGCCAGGAGTAGTGCCAGTTATGCTTATGTTTAGACTTTCGGTATGTAATTCATGAGATTAGAAGTTCAGTTTGTTTATTGTGGTTGTTTTTTAGTCAGACAAACCTAATTTGAAATTCTGGTCATTTGATTCTCTCAGAGAATATATGTAACAGCTGTAAGTTCAGTTTCCTCATCTACAAAGAATGAACACTATTAGTATCTACATTGTAAGCTTATTGTTATGAATAGAAGATAGCACACAGTAAATTTCAAGATACTATATATTAAGTAAGGAATTGTGAATGTGCATGTATTAAAAGGAAATAATTTGCTGTTAGTAGCTGACTCCCCTATTTCTGCTTTCACTGTTAATTTTAATATGGGTAAAATAGTAACAGGGCCTCCGTTCTTCCTATTTTTCAGCTTCCAGAGTCTTGATATTTGTACTTGTGTTTATTAGGTGAAATGAGATTTACGCTCCTATTGTGCAGACTGTGTTTCAAACCAACAGATCACAAACACCTTCTGAAACCCAGGTGGACTTTCCTTGAGAAATGATGCTTTCCAAAACTGGCTGAGCTCAATGACACTAAAACCACACTGTGATTAGCACTTAGCATAAACACATTGCTGCAAAGTTGCCACTTTTGTTAAGCTTTGCTTGCTGGCAAAGGTCATGAAGGCCATGATGGCTCATGCCTTTAATCCCAGCACTCGGGAGGCAAAGGCAGGCAGATCTCTGTGTCTACAAAGCGAGTCCAGGACAGCCAAGGCTACACAGAGAGACCCTGTCTAAAAAGAAAGAAAGAAAAAAGAAAGAAAGAAAGAAATGAATGAAAAGAAAAGAAAAAGAACTCCCCTGATGCTGATACTGATCCTGGATTGGTGGAACACACCTTTAATTCCAGCACTCAGAGGCAGGGAGATTAATGTGAGTTTGAGGCCAGCCTGGTCTACAGAGTGAGTCCAGAAAAGCTTTTCTTTCAGGCTGCACAGAGAAACCATCTCTTGAAAAATCAATTATAAAAAAAGAATTCTCCTGCTGTAGTTTTCTCCTATTCCTGTGGAGAACAAGTTGGCCTGGCCATAGTAAAACATTTTGCCTTGAAACACTGCTGTCATTGAGAGTGTTGGGATCTCAGCCCCAACACTCAACACTAGCAGTGTGTTTACAGCTGGTAAACACAGAGAAAAGGAGTAAGTGTGGCCCTGTCCACACTTCTCACCCCAAACTATTAAAAATGATTCCACCTCAAAAGTTAAAATTAAAGTATGTAAGCACTATCAGCACTTGTTATTTCTGTTTTTATTGGTTTACATAATTATGTAAATTTCCAAATTGAACCATTAGGGTAAATCTTATTATGGACTAAAGTTACAAAGGCAGAGTTCTTTCTCATATCTTTCACACAGTGTTTGTCCCCTTGGTTTCAGGTCTAACTTCTTTAGGAGATAAAATAAAATCATTGCAGAGAGATTTTCTGGAACTCCAGGCTGGAGAGCAGAGCTGCTCAACAACATTTGTCATGGTCAACACACACTATCATAGTTCATTTTCCATGAAGCAATCATCACATTGGCTTCGGGTGCCTTCTACCTTCCCCAAATCTAGTTTCTAACAAAACTGAAACTGAGATGATTTGCTCTGAATGCTTTAGTTCATCAGCTAAGGTACCTTGGCATTTCTTAGCCAAGCTTTAAAATAGTACCAGCTTTACTGTATCTTCATAAAAGAGATGTCATTAGCTATATACCTTTAGAAACACGCGTTCCCCCCCCCCCCGCCCCCAGACCTTTAGGAATGCTCACATTTTATCTGCTGAGGTAGTTGACTCAGAGTGGCAAAACTGTTTGCTAAGACACTAATCAGATCCCTACGGAATTTAACAGCTAGAAGTTGGTATCTCGGCACCAAGTTCAAGCATTATGTAGAGGTCTCAAGAATGTTTAAATGTTCCATTAAAATGTGCATACCGTTCTAAACCAGCTTGATGTCACTTTAACACACCAGAACCTAGACGCCTGAGAACCTATCAGGCAACAAATAACCGAATCCCCCCTTCCCCAATATAACATATCAACATTTAGATAAATAAAACCCTTCCTTTTTGCTATATTTCACATGTAAATTATACACACCCATTATAAGCTACAGGTAACTTCCCATATGTAAACTAAGTGCTTCCTGTTTTGTTGTTGTTTTGGGCTTGTTCTGCTATTACAATAAAACTGTATTGTTAAAAAAAATACAAAACAACACTTTCTGTGATGAAGAGGGAATGTCAGCTGGACACATGCACAATCACAATAAAAATATGTTTCAGCAGGAACTTCAATAGTAGTGTTTTTATATCCAAAAGTGAGAGTGTAACACTTAGGTATCTAGGATAAAATATTCTCTCAGGATAAATTCAGGTCACAATATGCAGAGATTTCTTCAGAAACAGCACAAAGGGTTAGGTTTTCTGCCCCCAACGGCAAGTTATTACAGTTTTATATGGCAGCAAAACTATACAATTTTTCGTGTTATAAATAAGATCACTCTTGCTTCACTCTAAAAACAGACCAAGAAGGAAAGGAGTTTATTCAAGAAGCGGAAATGATGGATAATGGGAGAGGTCGAGGTCATTTGTTTCTTCTTCCCATATCAAGCATTCCTCAGAGTTTTGAGTTTTCTACTTGCAGGAGTAGCACACACTATAAGCATCAAAATAAAAAAAAAAAAAAAAAAGAACTATAGCAGATACAGCTATACCCAAAGGACCCTATATCCCACCACAGATATAACTCGCTCATCCATATGCACTGCTACACTATGTACAATAGCCAGGAAATAGAACCAGCTTAAATGTCCATCAACTGTTGAGTATAAAATGTGGCACATTTACATAATGAAATCCCATCCAGACAAAATCGAACACTCAGGAACACTGATGGAACTGAAAATATTTCATCACAGGCGACTTGGGCTCAAAAAGGCAAACACTATGCTCTTCCTGATACGCAAGTCTGAGTTTTAATTGTTATACATGGGTTTAGGTGGGGTTTCATGTGAAACTAGAAAGAGTCTCATGAGATGGGGGAAAAGGCTTGGAGGAAGGGGATATGGAGGGTAATAGGACACAAGTGACAAGAAGGTTGAAAGGGTGGAGCTTGGGAGGAGAATGGTTCAAGCAGTGCAGGAAGAGAGATAGGGAAGAAAAATGGTTGTGGCGAGCGTTAGCCAAAACCAAGCATTGTGAAAAGGCCATAAGAAAGTCTTTTGTATGAAAATTAAAGGAATAATGTCTTAAAACTAAAACAAGTAAAGTTTACATTTACAAGTTATTTTCATTTAAAATTAATACATCATTTTTAATTACTGTGCTTTCATTTGTATCACAAGGGGAAAGTGTGTGTGTGTGTGTGTGTGTGTGTGTGTGTGTGTGTGTGTGTGTGTGTGTGTGTCTGTGTCTGTGTGTGTGTGTGTGTCTGTGTCTGTGTGTGTGTGTGTGTGTGTCTGGAACATGAACAGTGATGGTTATACCCTCACTCTGGCATAGTGTCTCGTGAGGTCCTGGGACAGTTCTTTATGTGCACCCTACACTGGCTACACCTTTCTTCAATTGGAATGTAGAATAAAACATGAATATCTAATTGAAGCACAGAGACCATAGGCACTTCTTCATTTCACAGTTTTAGAAAGACTCCTTAATTTATCTTTGCTCACTACAAATCATTGTGTGTTAAAGACCAGCATCACATATCCACCTTTAAAGAGAGAGTCTTTATTGGCCCTGTGGCCATACATTCTTTATGCAGCTAAACAGACTTGAAATAGTTAAGCAGCTAAAAAGAAGTGTAGAAAATAGTTATATGGAAAGTGACAGATATGAGCCCCTTTTTTTGTTGTTTTGTTTTCTTTTTTTTTTGCAATTCTCCTTCATTCCTCACCCTAATTCTAGGCATCATCAGTGTTTTTACCAGCTACCAATAATTGCTACAAATTCATGGAGTACTTACAAATATGACTTTTAATGCCATTTTATTACAAACAATAATTATTTAATTGGTCTATTATAGTCTTTATTATGTGGTATATGTTCCCTTTATACTGCTCTATACTTACACAGCAGTTAAAATTCACCTTTGGCTCAATGCTCCGAAAACACATGTGTATCAATCTTATTCTGCTTAAGAAAAAAAAAAAAAAGCACATCAGCAAGACATTATGAGTTGATAGAAAAGCTTCTGTCTCTGTAGTGTCATCTCATGGATCCTGGAACCTTGACAAGAAGCTGATAAAAATGGATATACACAGATAAATACATACAGTGGAAGAGAAATCAGGTGTGAGTTTGTTATCTTATCTCTGCAACCTAGAACCTCAACACGTTTTATTAGGTACAGAACAGAAGGAGGGGTCCTCTAATCTTCGTAGGAGATCTCTGTAAGTGACCATTTCAGGTTGTAAACATCCTGAAGGAAGAAGCTGCTGTTTCCAGTCTTTACACACACTATTCAGTATTCCGTAAACACCCAGACTCAGACTCCTGAGGAAAGCATTACCATGCTTTTTGAGCCTGGCCCATATGGGTAATGGCATTGACAATTTCCCATAAGTCCAAGGCTTTATTTAGGTTTTGAGATGGTTGTTCCCATGTCAAACAATGTACAATCACTTAGGGCTTCACTCATGTTAGGCGTCCTCCACTCCCTGCAATCATCCTCATTCCCTATATTATTTTCCCATGTACACATCCTTGGATTTGTTTTTCTTATTTGAATGTGTTGATCTGAAATCTAGAGCAACTTGCTTCTGAGCTGTGTCCACTGACTGTGGTCCTACTTGAAAAATCATAAAAGGGGCCAGGCGTGGTGGTGCATGCCTTTAATCCCAGCACTCGGGAGGCAGAGGCCGGTGGATCACTGTGAGGTCAAGGCCAGCCTGGTCTACAAAGCGAGTCAAGGACAGCCAAGGCCAAGGCTAACAGAGAGACCCTGTCTTGGGAAAAAAAAAAAAAAAAGAAAGAAAGAAAAAGGAAAAACATAAAAGGATGATGGAATCATTTTAAGCATCTAAGCCTCAGGAATAGCCATAATGCTATTCCCAATTCTAGATTGAGGCAATCTAGAATTGAAATTAGACTCATTAAGGTAGTCTGGCATGGCCATCCTACCTTAGAACATGGAGAATGGAAGTGATGGTTCTCCCCACTTAGTATTTAAATCAATCAAAACTGAGACGAGAAGTCAGCCAAAGAATATCAAATTACTTGTATTATTACTAACACAACTATAATTTAATAAGGTAACTTGCCTCCTGATACACTCAGATTCTTTATGCTTAATTCCTGAATGGAAAAGACTAGACCACCCGCTCCCAGCAAACGGTAGATGGGGAAAACCTCACTTCTGGGTAACTAACATATCAAAGAGAAGAAACTAACAGGTATTTCATATAAATAGCCCACTCACCAAGGAAAGAAAAGATAGAGTGCCTGATCTACAAATTACCAACTTGTTCTCCAAAATTCAAACAAGAAGAGGAGATAAGGGAGAGGGCTGCATTAGGGATGTAAAGTGAATAAATAAATAAAAATTTTAAAACAGGGCATTTCACTCTCAAATCCTCAGCTACTTATGGGGAGAATAATGCAGACCAGATAGACACCAGGATGGGTGGGTGGGGGTGGCATATTCACTTCAGTTTCTCTACAGAGATGGGGACAAAGGACATGAAAATGACCCCTCTAACAGTCCTGAAGCTCATCCTCAGGCCATTCTGTCCCCTGCTCCTCCTACCTTCTCTTTCTTGAGAGAATTACCTTCATACATTAGCACACTACTTTCAATTACTTCAGGGGTACCATCAGAATACAGGAAAATGGCACGGGTGTTTGCAAAGTCATATTAAAGCAAGTCCCAGGGGGATGATGTTATAGAGAAGCAGGGGGAAAAAAACAGAAAATGATCCTTTCCTATTTGGATACAATCAGGGATAGAATTTTAAAATATTCCATTATATTCTTTAAAAATACATTAGGACCTTATGTAAACATATTTATGCAGTAAATATAGTTTCACAAAATTCTTTTTCATTTACTATTAAACTCTTCAGCCATTACAATTTTTCCTAAGCATTATTTTAAAGTCTATAGATTAATTCAATATGTCAAAATAAATTCAATCACTATATTTAAGAGATAATTTATTTTTTATTTATAATGCTTAAACATATTTTAATAAAATGTAACAGCAGAAAACTTTTATTGGAACCAGAACACCTTACTACATTGTGTAAACAACTTTAAACTTTTTGACGAATAGTGCTTAAGATTTTTTCCTAAGATTTATAACTCTTAATGTATCACCTTATTATGAAAATGACTGTCTCACTGCATCTTTCCCAACACTCAGTGCATAAGAAATAGGAACTGACATTAATTTACATTGTATAGCCTGTGTTGAAACCACCTGTGAAGATTGAAACTGTGCTCCTTCCTCATGAACACTGAGAAACCATATATGTGTGTTATGTTATTCCAAAATTCTATAGTAAGTTTCAGGTTAATTTATCATGCAGCAGTAAACACCTATTCCACATGCTTTTTCATGGCTCTCAGCACCACAGTTAATAATTCATTAATTTTTACTATCTGTCAAGCCTATTTCAGGAATCTGTTTTCAGAACATAAACCTGTAAAGAGAAAATTCTCAGGTTTTCCCATGTATACATCTTTAATATATACAATAACAATAGCTACAAAATAAACACTGACTTAATGAATAAAAGACCTAGTGCACATAAATAATCATTTTAAACGGACAAATGGATGAACAGATATGGAGTTGCCAAGGAAGCCATTCCTAGACATTTAGATTTGGAAGTCTTAAAGTTAACAAGAACAATACTGGAATTAACTAGAAACATCTAGCACTATGGAGAGAAAACTAAAAGTATCTGTCTTAGTTAGGGTACCCATTGCGATGATGAAACACCATGGTCAAATCAACTTGAGGGGGAAGAGTTTATCTGACTTACAGTTCCATATGATGGCACCACCTGCAATGGGCTGGGGCCTCCTCCATCAATCAATGGACAGAGTATTGAGATCCCCCTGCTCCTAGATAACTTTAGTTTATGTCAAGTTGACCTAAAACTACCCTGCACAGAATTCCATGTCATACTTTGTAATATTCTTGTATAGCCTTGTATGCCAATGAAAAGATAACAAACAAAATTTGGGGAAAGAATCATGCTGTGATGAAGAAAATAAAATCAATTATCAGAACATGACAGAAAAACATAACAAAAGGTAATAACTATAGAATGCTCACTATTTGCCAAGCAAGACAATTTGAGGAATTTATCTTACATAAACACTGAAATAAACATTCTGAAATAAGCCCAGATACTCATCAATAAAGGAATGAATATGTAAAATGTGGTGTATATATGCAAAGAGGTTTTATTCAACCATACCTATGAGCAAAAGTGTAGTGTTATGGGAAAATGGATGAAACTGGAGATTATATTTGGCAAAAAGTCAAAATCAAAGAGAAAATAGAATGTTTTCTCACATATGGGATATTGAGAAAGGATCGATAGACAGATGATATACATGATAGATAGACAGACAGATAGATAGATAGATAGATAGATAGATAGATAGATAGATAGATAGGAATATATAGGATGTGTAAATAGGATGACCACTATTTTAGTAGATGAAGACTAAAGGTAGGCTAAGAAGAACAAGAAAGTAATAGGAAGAAGACAAATATATGTCTTCTAAAAATTCAAATACAGATCTAGGGTGTGTGTGTGTCTGTCTGTGTGTGTGTCTGTGTGTCTGTCTGTGTCTGTGTGTGTCTGTGCATCTTTGTATGTGCATACACATGTGTGTTCCATAAAAACAAGAAGAAAGAAGAAAATGAGCAGGAGGGAAGTGTGTGCCAATGCGTGGTGAGTAAGCAAAGTATTGTGATTTATGTGTATGAAAATATAGCAAAACCTATTATTTCATATTTTTACTTAAATGTTTAATCTATGAATGTGTGTGTGTGTGTGTGTGTGTGTGTGTGTGTGTGTGTGTGTAACTCCAGAACTTGAGAGGCAGAAGCAAAAGGAATAGCAGGTCAAGGCTAGCCTCGGTTACAAAATGACTTTAAGGGTACATTTGGCTACATGAAACTCTGCTTTCAGAACTAAAAAATACATAACGAAAGACACACACACACACACATACACACATACACACGGACACACACACGGACACAGAGAAAGAGACTTTTATTTAAATATAATATTTTACTAATTATTTCAGTATTTGATACAATGAATTTTGATCATATCTACCACCTATTCTTCCCACAAATTCTCCCAGAACTATCCCAACCTCCTCAGCCCCTCCAAACTTCCTCTGCTTTTTTCTTCCAAATCCTCCTTGTCCAAGTGTGCTCCTGGGTATGGGACCATCTATTGGAGTATAGTTGACCCACTAGGGGTCAGTCCAAGTTGTGCTCCTGGGACCACCAACTGGAGTACGGTTGATTCACTAGGGGCCATATTCTTAAGAAAACTGACTCTCACTCCTCCAGAAACCATCAACTGCCAATAGCTCCTTAGCTAGAGATGGGAATTGGTGGTTCCCTCTCACTTCACACTAGAATATTGATTGGCATAATCTAGCATAGGTAACCACAACTGTTGTGAGTTCATTATTGTAGCAGTAATGGCATGGCATGTCCAAATGATGTTTCCCAGCAGTCCTCCTTGACCTCTGGCTCCTTTACTCTTTTTGCATCCTCTTCCACAGAGGTCCCAGAGCATCAAAGGACGTGTGATACAGATAGTCCACTTGGAATTACACATTCCACTGGCATTCGTTCTCTGCATTGTGATCTGCTGTGATTTTCTGAGTTAACCAGCATCCACTGGATAAAGAAACTTCTCTGATGAGGCCTAAGAGCTGCAATCATCTCTGCAGAGAGAGAGCGAGAGAGAAGTTTAGAAGGAAGATTGATGCTGTGTTCTTTTAGTACAATATTTATCTCTGAGACCTATAAGCTCCTAATTGTGGTTTGAATAAGAATGGTCAGCCACTGGGCATAATGTCTTCATTTCTACCACAGACAAAAAATTGATTAAAACTGGGCAAGCTTGGATGCAGGCAGAATAGACAACAAAACTCTGCCAAGAGAGGGTAAGCCAGTCCTCAATAGTTCCTGCCTCACAAATATATCTATCAGATATATTGGTCCAGAAAGCTGAAGATGATGCTCCAATGATAAAGAGAGTTTTCGGTGACTGACTGTTCAGGCAGCAAACTGTCTCTGTCATCTTCTCATTTAGGAAGCTGCCAACCTGCACTCCCTGTATACTCAGGTAACCAAGTTTATTTCTTCTCAAGTCTCTGATGGGGTTAAAGACTAGATAGTTTAGTTTTACAATTAAGCTTAGTCGTTTAGAGGTTAAGAAGTTTCTCAGTCTAGATAGATGTTTTAAGTTGATAATGGTGAGATATGCTAGATATTGAGTTACATTCAAAATTTTAGATGCACCAAGATAGGAAAGATGTTCTCTTCAAGGCTGCCAAATACAAATAGCTAAAACACTATGAATGTAACATTTATATAATTCCTGATTGTTTTGTGGTTCTTCTTGCTGTAGGTAGTTTATTGTATGTATGTGCAATAATATAAATGTGTATATGTAAAAATATTTAATAAAAAATTGTAAAAGTTTTTTTTAAAGTCCACTGGCAATCTGAGATGATTTTAGTGGGGAAGAGCACAGAAGACCAGGTTTACTGTGCTATGGACTTGATATTAAGAACATTTATCCTAAAATGAAGCCTTCTGTCTGTTTAGCCAATAAACTGATAATCTGAAAAAAATGAATGGTCCACATAGGCTTATATAGGTGAATGTTAGTCAACCAAAAGTGGAATTCTTTGATGGGAGTAAAAAAAGCAGCAGGTGTGGCCTTGTTGAAGTGTGTCACTGGGGATGTGATTTGAAGTTTCAGAATCTCATGCCAGGCCCCAGTCTCTGTCTCTCTATGTCTGTCTGTCTGTTTGTCTGTCTGTCCTTTCATCTGTCTGTCCCTTTCTCCCTCCCTCCCTTCCCTTCCCCTCTCTCTGCTAACAGATTATGATGTAGTTGTCAACTACTTCTCCAGGGCCATGCCTGCCGTGCCTGCTGCCATGTTTCCTGCTATGCTGATAATGGACTAAGCCTCTGACGCTGTAAGCAATCCCCCAGTTAAATGCTCTCTCTTATAAGAGTTGCCATAATCATGGTGTCTCTGTGCAGCAATAGAATAGTGACTAAGACACTCTCCAACCATGAATTCTTGGCACTATTTACAGTACCAAGCATGTATTTTATTCTGTATAGCAAGACTTGAATCAAAGTAGGCAGTTGCTGTATGTGTGTGTGCGTGTGCATGTGTGTGTGTGTGTGTGTGTGTGTGTGTGTGTGTGTGTGTGTGTGTGTGTGTGTTTAATTGGCATTAACCTACCCAGGGGATAATGCTAACATTTAAAAATCTATTGGAGCTATGAGTGAATCTACCAGAGATTGTAGACTACCAATCCTGTGTCTCTATTAAACTGTTCTTTAAACTGGTGCTTGATGCTAATTGTTTCTGAAGCTATAATATTTGTGCTTTCCTTTGTAAAATCAAACTCAATTTTTTAACTAATATAATTTAGCAATCACACACAGAATAGTACCAAGGCATAATGAAGTTACTGCTTACTAGCAAATAGGAAATGTTACATCTCAAGAAACTTGAGGTCACCCCAGAGAGACACTTTGAAGACAGCAGAAGCTTGACTTTTTCATCTGCCTTGGGACATTCTGTGACTTTTCCTACATCCCAGAATACACCCCAGTAAACATCATATATTGTATTTAATGAGAAGAAAGGCCTAGTCACAAGTCATGATTCGATACATTGTGGCAAAAGTGTACCCAAGCACAGTGTTTCTTTAGGTGATCACACCTATCAATTATTTAATTGGAGAAGTCACTTCTAACAAACTAATAAATAGAGCTGGTACTAGCACTCTCCGGAAGATTTTAAATTATTTTCTCAAACAGAAAAAAGTTAAACCATTATTTTATCACCATAATAAAAACTTAAATACATTGTAAAATGTAGATAACAGTGAGACAATATTTTGGTCTAATATGCCATGATATTTCCCAGCCTAGCAATTTGCTTCTGAAAATACTCCACATGCATAGACATAAGTGATTTTTCTACTGACTGATGTGATGACTAAATATGTTCGAGATACTTTTCTGCAGTGTTTGCACATTTATAGGAGTTGCTACTGCCTGTCTAGAACACATCCAGCTTTCCTGAGTCAGTGCCCAAAGAACTCAGCCTGGAAGTTTGGAGCATCTGCATATATGTTAAGTATGTATGTAAACTGGGGGAGAGTGAGTCTTTGCTTTAAAGTCATATTTAATGCTGTTGTCAGATGGTATGTCTCCTCTAAATTCCTGCAGCAGGAGCCTTGTGCATGGTTTCCAGGCACATTATCCTCAAATTTTCCAAATACACTGTTGTTCTTTATGCTCCGACAATTCTAACCATGAAGAATTTTCTTCTCAGTCAGCACTGTGCACTTGCTTGTCCTGTCCCTTTCCAGGAACAACTTCTATGATTTTCCACGATCGAGCTCTTGTGTGTCCTTTAAGATTCAACTTAGGCACTGTTGCATTCTGCAATCTTTCCTGACCCTTTTAGACCTGCTTGCAGCAGTACAGTTTGCACAGGACAGTGTAGCTGTTTATTTAAACGTTTATCACCTTACCAGAAGGTGCTTTCCAGGAACACAGGAGCGATTGATTGTTTCCTTTCTCTCCTCCGCCAGAGTTTGGCATGTGGTGCTGATGCTGAAATACTGACACTCATTCTCCCTTCAGGTATTCCCTGGAAAAGAGAAATACACTGAAAAGCAACAGGTAGGTTTTATTAATAAGTACCTAACTTTGATTATTCTGAATGTGGGATTTCCTGACAAGTATTTCTGGTGTGCAATCGTAGGCCTTGAAAAGCTTGGGACCACTCCTTAATCTATTCCTTTCTATGTGATAATGGCCATCACTGTAAATGAGAAAGGGGTTCTCTTTCCAAATGTAGTCACTGACAGAACATGGAGCCTGGTTGGGTGAATTGATGGAAGCTTTGTCAAGAATATTTTCAAAACACATCTAATGAGATGTGACCTTACTAAGCTTCTAATTTAAGACTACCTAGACTGATTTGCATTGCCCTGATGACTATGAAGGTTGAACATTTCTTTAAGTGTTTCTCAGCCATTCAATATTCCTCTGCTGATAATCCTCTGTTTAGTTCTGAGCCCCATTTCTCAATTGGGTTATTTGGTTTGGTGCTGTTTAATTTCTTGAGTCCTTTATATATTCTAGATATTAGACCTTTGTCAGATGTAGGGTTGGTGAAGATTTTTTCCCAGTTGTTGACAGTGTCTCCTGCCTTACAGAAGCTTCTCAGCTTCATGAGGTCCCATTTATTAATCATTGGCCTTAAGGCCTGGGCTGTTGGTGTTCTGTTCAAGAAGTTGTTTCCTGTGCCAATGTGTTCCAGGCTCTTCCTCACTTTTTCTTCTAACCAGTTTAGTATCTCTGGTTTTATGTTGAGGTCTTTGATCCACTTGGAATTGAGTTTTGTGCATGGTGACAAATATGGGTCTAACTGCATTTCTTACACTTAGACATCCACTTAAACAACTGTGAGATTCTATCTTATACCCATCAGAATGGCTAAGATAAAAAACTCAAGCAACACCAAATACTGGTAAGGATGTGTAGAGAGAGGAATACTCCTTCATTGCTGGTGGGAATGCAAACTAGTATAGCCACTTTGGAAATCTATCTGACACTATCTCAGAAAACTGAGAATAAGCCTTCCTCAAGACCCAGCTATTCCACTACTTGGAATATCCCCAGGAGATGCTTCAGCACACAAGAAGATTTGCTAAGCCATGTTCATTGCAGCCTTATTCATAATAGCCAGACCTGAACACAACCTAAATGTCCCTCAGTAGAAGAATGGATAAAGAAAATGTGGTACATTTACAATATGGAGTACTACTTAGCTATTAAAAATAAAGAATTCCCAAAATTTGTGGGCCAGTGGATTGAACTAGAAATGATCATAATGAGTGAATTAACCCAGAAGCAGAAAGACTCAAATGGTATATACTCACTTATATCTGGACACTAGCCCAAGGGGCATGTCCCATGAAAACGTTCACTGAACAGGTAAGTGGATCAGAGGGGAAGACTTCCTATTGGGACTCTAGGTGAGAGAAGCAAAGGAGAATGGGGAAATAGAAGGATCCAGAGGGTCCTAGAAACCTATAAGAAGAACATTATGATGGGAAGATCTGGGCCCCAGAGTCCTGCTTAAACTATGGCACCAGCCAAGGACAATACATGCAGTAAACTTCAAACCCCTACCCAGATCTAGCCAATGGACAGGACATTCTCCACAGTTGAGTGGAGAGTGGGGTCTGACTTTCACACGAACTCTGGTGCCCCATATTTGACCACATTCCCTAGATGGGGAGGCCTGACACTCAGAGGAAGGATAGCAGGCTACCAAGAAGAGACTTGATACCCTATGAGCATATACAGGGGGAGGAAGTCCTCCTCAGTCACAGTCATAGAGGAGGGGAGTAAGAGGAAAATGGGAAGGAGGGAGGAATGGGAGGATACAAGGGATGGGATAACAATTGAGATGTAATATGAATAAATTAATAAAATATATTTTTAAAAAACAAAACAAAAAAGAGTAGCTAGACTGTATTCAGGGTGGTATGACCAGAGATACATAGAATTAAGAAATGCGATAGAAGTAAAATATGAATATATATACATATATATGATTATGTATAGGTGTATATAAATAATATCCCATAGTCCTGGATCTTTAAGGCAGCCAGCAAATCAATGTTTTGTCCCTTAGGAAGGTGCTAGAAAGAGTTGGAAATAATGGCATATGAACCGCACTGATTCTTCTCCTATAAACTCTTACACGTTATAACAACTTATAGTAGTCAACGTTTCAGATATATTACACAATGTTGTTAAGCATCAATGTTTCTATTAACAGATTAGAAACTAATAAAAATAAGTATCCATGGTCATAAAGTTAAAGAGCAGCAAACCTATAAGACAAAGTTTTCAAAATATAAAACAGCGTTGTTTTCAACTAAGCAAGGAGCCACAGAGCATGCTTCAAATGTCTGTGCATGAGCAGCTTCCAACTAGTCCAGCACAAGGCCTAAATATGTTAGAAATGATGTTGCCAGTGTCTGCTTCTGCCCCTGTGGCCAGCCTCAAGCACATGTGGATACCTTCCCCCAATCCTGAAGATACTCGGCTATAGCATCTGTTTTGGCAACTTTATGGTGCATAGTACAGAGCACAGGAGGATGTAAACAGAAATAAACTGCTCTTGAGATACTATACTTAGACATGTTTTTAATGTCAAGAATCCTATTATAACCTAGTTCTTTCAAGGTAGGACACACACAAGGTCTGGTCTGCTCATAGGATCTAAAGGTTGGGGTTTAAACAGTTTATATGAGCAACTTGGAATCAGAGGGTGAAAATGTCTACTTTCCTAATAACTGAGCATCCACTAGGAGGCCAAGCACTTCCTAGGGAGCCACACCCTCAGAGGAGAAAGTTCACATAAATGTTAAGTTCGAGAAGGCTTAACGTTTTTGTTGCCCTCAGAATTTGACTCAAAGTAGCCGTTCAGGGAGGTCTCTCTGTGGCTTACACTAGCCTGTAAAGGTTCAAAAGAAGCAAGAACTTACAGCAGGAGTTACATTCATACACTATGCATGCAACACACACACACACACACACACACACACACACATGCTTTGTGTCAGTCTACTCCCCTCATTGCTTATCAGAGCTTGAGCACAGTAAAATAATACTTTATAGAAAGACTTTCCTATAGCTGAAAACAACCTCCACATTATCTTATACAATTTTAGAAATTCTAGCATGAACACTTTAGAAAAATCAATAAAATATATAACGTTGTTTTGATCTAATTTCACCAAAAATGAGTAAAAAAAAATTTTAACTGACACTTAAAAAGGATCATTATATTTAATGGACAATGCACTTTTGTGAAACAGCTCTAATCATCTGACATACTGGATCAATGGACATAAGAATGATGGGTAATTTCCCATAATATTCTCTATCTTGAGTCTTTGATGCTAAGATCATCATTCTGACACCTAAGTATGCTGAAGTACTTGAGAAGCACAAACTTGTTAAAAATAGTTGTGAACAACCTAATCTAATTATAAGACTTCCTTCTGGAATCTGCAGCTATCACCCTATCTACAATATCTTACTTGCAAGTGTGAGTTGCTTGTTTTCTTTCAATCTACTGACAGAGATATTTGATAAGTTATTACAAGAAAAGTGGTAAAAATTTAAAGTGGTGCAAAAATTAAATGCTCAAGTTGGAGAGAAGAGTCAGTGAGTAGGAGCATTTCTTTTATCATCATCATCATCATCATTTATTCACATATTCACATTACATCCTGGTTGTTATCCCCACACTCTTATCTTCCCTTGCTCTTCTTCCCTATTCCCTTCCTCTAGACCTCTGACAGGGGTGGGGGTGGGGCACAGCCTATCAGGTCTCTTCAGAATAGCCTGCATCCCCTTCCTCTGTGTGCTGCAAGGCCATCCTGCCCAGGGGCAATGATCAAATCATGGGCATCAGAGTGCAAGTCAGAGCTTTGTTCAGCAGCAGCGCCTATACCCCCTCCAATCCCCCCTGCAAAGTGAAGAATAAGCTGTCCATCTTACAAACATGAGGATTTGAGTTTCATCCTCAGCTTTCATGCTTGAAACACGGGGACTGTTGGGGTGAGGGAGACAGAAACATCTGTCTAAAGGAATTAGATGAATAATAATAGAGCAGAACACCAGACATCTTAATCTGGCTTACACACACACACACACACACACACACACACACACACACACACACACACACATCTCACTTAAATCAGAGCCATCTTTTGTATTAAATCCGCAAGTAAAAATGGGAAAGGGACTGTGAAAGAATCAGGCAATTAAATAATCAGAATCTTTTTTCTTGTAGGATAAAATAACACTTTACTATCAGGAGAGAAAGCCAGAAGGATAAAGTCAAGAGTAAAGCTTACATGACATCAATGTCATGAAGGCAAAAATAGCTAATAGGGGTTTGCTGGAGCTGTAAAGAAAAGTTTACTTTAAATTGTAATGTTTCACTTTGGCGCTATATGAATGTTTTTATCACCTCAAGTTCATTATTAAAATGAATATTAAGGACCCATATCCCATAATATTAATTTTATGTCAGTTTATTTCTTTCCTCAACCTTTAAAAAAAAGCTAGTATGTGTCATTTTCTCATCTACAGCACCAAATGCTATAGACTGTTACTTAAAGGGTGAATTTTTATGCTCTGCCAGGAACCATTTAATGTTCAGTATGAAAGAGGCAAGACAGGAAAGAAAAGAGTATGTTACAAAGAAAGATTCAAGGGCAGGACACCGAGAATTAGAAAAGAAAGGATTTTGCATAACAGAGTGTCTCCAGCAGGGTTCTCTGGAAATCTGTGGCTCTACAAAGTATCATGAAAGGCTTCTTGATATTGCCTCTAAAATATCAATAAAGCATGGATGTGAACCTATATGATTCCTGGAATGGCAGTGGTTACAGTAGAAAACAAGTTAACAGCTAGTCCACAATTTCATCAGAAACTGCAGTGTCCACAGGACAGCCTTCACTGGCGTAGCTGCATGCTAGTTTGTCACATGATTGGAGAGGTCAACAACAGATGCGGGGTGTGTGATTCTATCAGGAAGAAGATGACAGGTTGATGTCACCAGTGATGTCTCCATGCCCACTGTGGTTTGAATATAAAGTACCTCTTAAAAGTATCAGCTATTGAAACTGTTCCCCTTATCTAGTGAAGTTAGTGAAATGTAATTGAATTATGAAGATGCTAACTTCATTAATATGTTACTTCATTGGTGAGTTAATAGCTAAGGGAGCTAGGAAGAGGCAAAGCATAGCTGGAGAGACAGATCATTACATAGCCCTCCTTGAAATAGTAGAGCTGGTTCCTCTTTGTCTTTTTCCTTCTTGTCTGCCATGATATGAGAACCCTTCCATCTGTGCTTTATGCTCCAGGATGTGCCATTCTACCTCGCCATGGACCTCAGACAATAACCCAGTCAATCCTGGAGTGAAATCTCTGAAACCATGAGCCGAAATGAATCCTTTGGTTTTTAAGCTGTTGTTTTCAAGGACTCTATCACAGTGACAAAAGATGGGTTAAGTGAAATTGCCACCCTGGTGGGTAGGGTCATTGTTGCTAATTTCTCCACTATGTTGGTCAGATGTGTTTGGAATAAGCTTGTGAGAGAAATTTGGTGACTAAAGATGGTACTTAGAAAAAGTTTAGTATATGAGAAACAGATTTCCATGGATTATTTTGACCCTAGCTCAGAAGGTCAGAATGCTAATGCATACAGCAATAGTAAAGACTGAGTTTGTGAGACTCATAGATGGAAAAAAGGACACTATAGGGAACTGGGCTAGACGCCACTCACGTGGTATTTAAGTGATGGATTAGTCTATGTTGTGCTCACATCTTGAGACTTTGTGTGAGGTTAAGGTTAAAGTTGACAGGCTGACTAATTTATAGAGGAAACCTCAAGTCAGCCGTCAATGTTTTGTCACAAATATAGCTTCCAAAGGAGGGTCTTGCTGACATAAATCTCTAGACCCTATCACCCTGATGCACTCACTCTTTAAGATTTCTCAAGAAGAGGCCTGTCCAATACTATGGCACAATGTGCGTCTAGATGATCAGCGGCCTGGGATCTCTGCAGGGAGACCTGGTGGGCTCATTCCCAGGGCTGGCTCATCCCACACCTCCCATTGGGGTTAATCCACCTCCCCATAAGTACACATCATTTTCTGCTTGTCTCACTCAATAGCTGAAACAGTAGGGTGACCTAAAGCCGTCTTTTGGAAGTAACTTAAGGAAGCCACAGTTGCTGGGTGTGTCTATTCACAGACAGCAAGGCAGGAGAGTTCTAAAGAGCATCCAAGCCCAGTGTCTGGATTTCTCCCAAACTCGGCAACTTCAGTTTTGCACTTGGGGGCCCATCCAGCCCTTTTCTGTTTGTTATTGCTCACACTTCTGCAAACATTCTCGCTTAAATTAAAGGCACTCTTCCTTCACATGGGTGATACAGGTGACCACTTGGCCCCTTCCTCATTGGGAATATTTCCTCACAACCATATTTCAAGACTCCCCTTTCATAGGGCCAATAGACCCATTTGGGGCCTGACCCTTAAATCAAGTTTGCCCTATCTGCAAGCTAGCCTGAGCTTCTCTTCCCCTTCTCCAAAGTGTAGGTAAAAACTAAAGGGTTGAATTGAATGACATAAAGGTCTGAACTAACTGTTCACACTGACGATTCTTAAGTCTAATTTTGCCCCTTCACAGTCATTGTGACAGTCCCTCTACTTAAGTGCAGAGAAAACAGGTACCCCGGTGTCTACACTAACCATCCCCATACACAAATTCATCAATCCTAGCTATAAACTGAGGATCTGTGGGTGAACTCACAGCGTTCAGATTCTTGCCATAAGCCCAACCTTGGGTAAGACTCCACATTTCACCTTGGTCCTGTAGGCATCCATCTGTGCTACACAGTCATGGAGTTGCAAGGCATCACACTCAACTCAAAACATACACCTGGTAATCTTCCAAATGGGCATTGTTCACTCCCTGAAACACTGGAGAAATGTTTTTTTAGTAAATATTACAGAAAATAGCTAAAAGTTAGTCATAGTATTGCAACTTGACCGGTCCTACCAAGCATTCTGGCATTGAAAACTGTAAGTCAAGAACTTTGACTAAAAATTGTGACTTTGAATCAAAGTGGTTCATCCAGTGTCTTGTGCATTAAGCAACATTGTTGCTCACTCTCTGTGTCATCATTAGAACTATTGTTTTCTATCTGTCTTTCCCAGGCTTCTTTAAATGCTCCTCTGATCTTGCCAATCAGTGGAGCCATTGCAACCTTCCGCTGTGCCTTTAGGACCTTATCACGTCTATTACTGTTAATGAGGCAAAATCATGTTCATCTCTGACCATCAGCACTGTCACCTGCAGAGGGAGTTACCACTATGCTTGTTAAAGAACGTCCCCTCATTCTTCCAGTGCAATCCTGCAGGCTTTGGTGAATGGTGCGTCCTACTTTCACCTGCCAAGTTTTCTGCCTTCAACAATGGATCTACTCTAGTATGTCCTCAGTCATTTTATTTTATTTTTTCTTACATTCTTGCCCCTGTATCCCTCTAAATGTCTTCCTGGGAGAGGAAAAATAACTTCTCTAATGGAATACACAATCAGAGAAAAGAAAACCTTTGGTGCTGTAACTTAGCAGAACTCTTACTGATTTGAAGCTACAAATAAATTTTAATTTCAATTGCAAAAAGTAATCGATTGTATAGGTTGAATTAAATTACATTATAAACATAAACTGTTTATTTGTAATGTTCTTATTTCATTATTTATATTTCCCTCTTTTATGTTTTATTTATGTTTGTATTTCATAGTCAAGTAGGATGATCCAAGTGCAATCTTTGAAGACAGGATGTACTGTGAAAGAGAGTTTAGATTTAGGCTTATGAATAACTTACATATGGTTAGTGATGAAGAATTGAAATCTTCTTGGTAATTTCACTACGCTGGTACATCAAGAAAGAGGGGGAAATTTTTATTACAAGTAAAAATCCTTACACAAGGGTTCTTCCATGTAGCAGACGAGCGCAATGTTGCAATGTCTTCAGAATTCTTGAAGAGACACTTAATTACAAATCACATCCATCTGACAAGGAAAAGTGATTTTTAAAAAACAGCTCTTAGAATTTGAAAAAACTGAGAGATTTTTTTAAAAAATCGTACTCTTTCAAAAGTTTCAAATTTGAGGTACCAAATAACAAAGCACACTGCCTTAAAGAAAAAGAAAGTTATAGTGTTGGTGGGTTTTTTAAAGGGATCTAGTGAATTACTAGATTCACTAGTAACACCCCATCTAGTGAATAAAATAAGATATAGTTGGAGAAACTGCAAAAGTCCCGTTCTTAAAACAAATATTTTAATTAGCAATGAGACAATGTCACTTATTACTGAAGAGGCTTTGTGTGATATCTTAAAAGCAAGATTCTGTTTCCTAGATCAATTACTAAACATATGTTGCCAATAAACGTTATGCTATCACATCTTTTTCACCTGAAAAGCAATAGTATTGTTGCTTCTACCTAGGGGGGAGGAGGCTTTCTAGGCCTGGCATCTAGCCCACCCCTACCCCATCAATGACTAGAGCCATGTTAATTATTTTAGATCACACTAATATGTCCTCCACTTCCACTCCTTTTCTCTCCACAGGAAGATTATGAGGAAGTGACTCATTACCTGCCTGATGGTACAAAAATAATTAGATTTATAAATAAGCAAAAGCAAAGATTGCTTTAAAATATTGCATGAAAGAATAGCCTTGTAAAACTTTAAGCATAAAGCATAAGACCTTCCTCTCCATGTAGAAATCTTTAACTAAGCACAGAAAAGTTGTCAATACAGTTTTGATTTTAAGAAGTACTTCAAAAAATTGCTTCCAAAAACTAATTTTCAAGAAAATTACCTTCAAAACAACCACTTCAAAAAATAGAAACGGCGTCATCTTGAATGCTGTGAAAACATGATACAGGAAGCAGCCTACTGGAGTATTTTCTTCCCATGAACAAAACTAGAAGAATCTTGAATGCAAGGGAAACAACTTTATGGGGGGGAAAATAGATTTAAAAAGCTTAACTCTCACCTTCCGAGTACAGGCTGGGATGGAGCATAGAGGCCAAAATAGGTAAAAAGATGTGAAAAGGAATAAATGGGCGAGACAGTTTCATGGCTTCTCCTTCTCACCCTATCCTACTGTGCACAGTTCACATGTGGGACACATGTACAGAAACAAACGATATCATATTCTAAGTTGGTATTCTTAGGTGAGAAAACTAGAGGCCATGTCCAGGAGCTACATCTTCATGACTTAATTGCTTATGGCTGATACCAAGTCATGTTCCAGTGAATTATGGGTAATTATACTACAATATCTAAGCAGTTGCTTGAGTCCAAAGTAGTCATACCATAGAGATCAATCATTGTCTTACAACTTTAAAGCATTGTTGCATGGTCGCCCCCCTGTGAGATTATAAGCAAGTGTCTATGAAAACAGGGAGAGTTCTGAGAGGAGAGGTACTTATTTTGGAAACAGCGTCCAGATTTTTAGTGATGCCAAGAAGGGAATGCATGTGATTTGTAAAGCACCCACAGGGCCCTAAAACATGATTAGTCAAACACACAGAAACATTTTCAAACCTTTTCTTAATTGTAACAGATGGCTAAGCAATAAATTTCTATTTCAAGCTAAAGGATGTGCTGTAAATATATCTGGCTGAAGCCCAGGCTTGCCAGCATAGTATTTCATTGTTGGAAGAAAATTGAGTCTGTATTAGGGTACTGTTAGACTTGGCCTATTAGCTACCAGGGTGGAACTGTAATTATTGAAATTGAAACCTTTAATAAAATACAACCATAGACCTAAAAGGAACAAGCCTTGCATAGCCCTCTCATTTTTATACATAAAAAAAGAAAATCAAACAAAATGGAAGCCTAGATAGGTTTGGTGATTTTCATCTTACCATACAACTACTTAATTACAAAGCTAAAAGAAAATGTAAACACCTGGTTTTCCACTTACTGTTACATCACCAGTGACAATAACACAAATGTTGATAACAACAGAAGTGATAGTAACAATTGTGTTATTATCACTCGTTGTTGGATTTTTCCTGCCTCCCTTATATTGACCTTTATGGTTTTATTGAACCCACTTGGGTAATTCAGGATAATTGCTCCATCATAGATTCCTTAATGTCATCCTAACTATGAAATCCTCGTAGAGGCACTCCTAAGGACATGTAGTTACTGGTCAGGCATTGTCAAATATGAGTAAGGATAATTTACTGAGTATGTATTTATTGTAATCACTCTTCCTGTAGATGAACCAAACTCAGAAACAGGACATTTAACCCTCTAAATGACAGCTGGAAGACCCTCCCCTTATTGTGGAATGCCTTAAATAGAAAAGTGGCTACCACAAGGCTCCTTCTTTGTCTTCTTGGACAATCCATAGAAACTTTGAGGACTCACTCAGAAGCAAACACCTTTGCGGTCATTTCTACTGCTGAAAGTAATGTTGTCTTCAAGAGGCCTTGCACCACTTGTGACCAGTCCAAGTAAGTTGCCTTGCCTTTGAGAGGCTCCTCTCTGTGTAATACAAGGGTCTTAAGAGGATATACAGGGGGAGGAAGTCTCTCTCAGTCACAGTCATAGGGGAGGGGAGTAAGGGGAAAATGGGAGAGAGGGAGGAATGGGAGGATACAAGGGATGGGATAACCATTGAGATGTAGTATAAATAAATTAATAAAATATTTTTAAAAACATACTTTTACCAATACCTGCAAATAACTGACATTCTTCAGGCACTTCAGTAAGACAATGACACAGCCGAGGGTGCTGTGTAAAAATAAAAAAATAAAAAAAATAAAAAGAAGCTTGCCTTGCCTGCTGCAGTTTTTCTCACTGAGGACTGGAGAGAGAGAGAGAGAGAGAGAGAGAGAGAGAGAGAGAGAGAGAGAGAGAGAGAGAGAGAGAGAGAGAGAGTCCCAGTAACTCACAAAAACACAACAAACAAAAACCCGAAACTATGCTTGGTGCAATGGGAAGCTTGGGACTAATAGAACTTGAAACGTTTCACTATCGCCCCGTGATGGATGTAAAATAAGCTGAGCACAAACTTGTCCAACTCATTTCTAACCATATAAGCTGCTGGTTTCCTGGTCTTGGTGAATCAGCCCGGTAGATTTTTTTTTTTTTTTTTTTCCTACTCAACCCTTGTTTTGCAACATACACCTCCAAAAAAGACTTCTCAAGGTCGTTTTATCTACTTATGGGACTTATTATGGGTAGGATAGGCTGATGTGGCTGCTCAAAGAACAAAAGAAACCCTGGGACTTTTAACCCCAGACTCACCTAGAAGCAGCAGGGAGGTAGCTGAAAAGTTCCATAGAGAAGCTGGGAACGGAAGCTGCAGAGAGCTGAGAGGACAGATGGTGAAAGACTATAACCAACCAAAGACGGGAACTCCAGGCTCCAGGTGCTGGAAGAGTTCCTGAGAACTAGCAAGAGTTACAAGCTAAAAGTCTCAGCACACAGTGATTGGAAATTATGCCACTAGCTGGTAGCTATTGGCTGCTGGCAATAAAAGTGCACATCAAAGTCTCTGCCCATAATGCCAAGAGATCTATAAGCCTCTGGCTCTTGAAGCCTGGAGACAGATCCTTCAGCCTGTAGTTCTCACATCCTAGAGGAATAAGCCTCTGGGCTTGTGTGTCCAACCCACATGCATCTGGCACGCCGGTTTTGACCACTGCCAACACAAAGGAAGCTGTGCCTTGCCTGTTCATTATTTTCACCCAAAAGGAGCCAAATGACCCCTAGCCAGTCAATTGTGATTCCTTTACCGTGCACATTAATATATTCACAGCTTCCAGAAATTAGAACATGACTGTGTTTGAAAGGTCTCTCCACCAAACCTCTAAAATTGTTTATTTGAAGTTTTAAAACCTAACTCACTCATCTATACTTTCCCTCAGGGTCTCTTTGACCCTGGAAATGCTGGAAACGACAAAATCGCAACGATATCTCTCTCACTCTTTATCTCACTCAAATTCTAAGATCCCTAAAATATTCTCCTTCTTTATTCTATTTCCTCGCTAGTTCATGCCTTTCTATTTCAAGGCCATGGAAACTTATCCTCCTATCATCATTTTCTTCCTCTTTCATTTCCAAAATACTTGCAGAGTTACGTCTTAACAATACCACTTAAAGGAGTTTATTTGAATAAAGGATAATGCATAAATCAGGAAGCAGCAAGCTGAAAAGAGGGTGTGGGCTATAGTCCAGCAAGTGTGAACAACGAGCCTTTCCTCTTTTTCTGACTACAGTGGCAAGGCTGGGTACAGACAAAGCTAAATCATAAAAGTGTGTCAGAAACTTGTTTAATGGTTGCCTGTTGTTTAACAAGGTGAAAATCCAATTACTTCAGTTTGGCAATCAAAATCTTTTCACCTACTTATCCCAATCTATTTCTCTCTCTAACCCTTTTTTATATCCCAGTATTCTGCCCACGTAGATACCCAAATCCTCCTAAGGATGCCCCTGAAAACCCAGCAGTGCTTTGATTTTACTCATTGTATTTCTGGACCGCTCTGTTTCCTCCTATACCTTGATATTCAAGCCAAACTATCTGTAAGCCCACCAAGGTACTAACCACATCTGTTAATGTCTCTAGGCATCTCTCGCCAGGTGCTGTACTCCATGGAAACAGTCATTCTCATCAATGTCAACAAAAACTCTCTAGTTCTCTTACTAGTTAAATTCCACAAGTCTCATTATTACTTGATGCTTTTGTGGTTGTGTATAAATTCGCAAATAAGGGCACATTAAAAAACAGGGGCTAATTCTCGGTTGGTTTTCAAAACTGACCCAACATTTTATATGATTCTGGGTCATTCTAAGTGCTTTATATTTCTGTAGTTGCTGCTCTGAGTAAAACTGGGACTCTGTCTGGTTCTTTACACAATAGTGGATGAGCAACAGGCTGGGGAATGCATTAGTACTGATACGCATTTCAAATTTTGCTTGTGAGGGATAAAAAGAGGAAGTCTTCTTTTAGCTTTTTATCTTTCTTTTTCTTTCTTTTTTAATGCACTGATATTTGGAGAAAAAAAAACTGAGGAAGTAAAAGTCAAGATGTGAGCATTATAATTCAGTTTAAGAACCGGACATGACATATATACAGCAACATCTAGAAGAAGCCAAAAGAGTCAGCATGTGAAGAAATCTCAGGGTCTTGGGGAGCACAGTAGAAATTCAAAAGGTCCTCATAGGGATCCTTGCAGAGCATTCATCCCAGGATAGTATGTGAAATGACACTTCACAGAAAAGAGAATGGCTGGGCAGGGGCCAGAACTTTGTTATCCAGCAGAGCTGTATTCGTACAGACGTCCTTCTTCAGTGGTCATGCCATGTTCTGTGCTTCTCCTTCCTATAGCTGTGGGCACCACACCTGTAGATATTATCAAAGCAGAGGACATGACGGAATTAATTGTATCCTCCTATGAACTCCTCCTTCGTAGGTTCCATAAATCAATATTTGTGCCAAAAGCACAGAACACGCTGATATTCTGTGATCGCATCATGCAGATTACAAATAAGAGTCTTGAAAAACTACTTATTAAAGTTCATGTAACCTCATTTTTACCAAAGGCTGGGTAAGTGCGAAGTCATTCATGTTTAATAAAATATTTAATGAATGAACAAATAAAAAACGTATGAAGCAATAAAGAGCAATGGTTTCTTTTTTCTTTTCTAGAAGGTACGTTTTATTTTCAATGCTGTTTTTCTTAAATAGAAAGCTGTAGACTCACCTCACTTGAGATCTGGTCTAGATAGAGTTATTTTAAAATCTTAATTCAGTTGCTGGCATGTGTCCTCAATGGCTCTCTAAACCTATTATTCCTCCTAAAACAAAACACACACACACACACACACATGCATGCACGCATACATCAGTTTCTTTGTCTACAGAGTAGGATTCCAGTCTATTCACTACAAGCATGAATGATCGACATGTAAGGAAGCTTTTACTAAGGCATGGGGAAACATTATGATCAACTTAGCCTTGCTGTTAACTGAAGGAAAAAAACCTATAAGACTGAAAGCAGGGTGAAAATAAATAAATAAATAGGACATTGACATAGTGTATCTTATATGTGTGTAACTGACTATGAGATATTAAGTTGAAATATTCTCTAACATTTTGCCAGTAGCAAAATAAATAAATAAATAACAGCAGATGGACCAAGCAGAAGGCAGAGCCAAATTGTTTTGTATTCTTTTTCACTGTAGTTTTTTTTTATCAGTTTCATTACAGATATGACTGAAATAGATAATCCTACATCAGAAAAAAATACATCAGGCAATCTTATAATTATATAACATAAGTTTTATAATTTTACATTGATTTTTATAAACAATGTATTATTACAATTGAAATGTTGTCTGGAAGAAACAGATGAGGTTAAGAATCCTTCAAAAGTAGAATGATTATAAAAGAATAGAAAAGATGGAGAGACAATTACAAGGAGGCTACATGTCACTGCCCTGTACTTGATATGAACTGATTTTTCTCGTGAAGATATCTATTACTTTTCATGCCCTATATTTTGGTCTTGGTCAATTTGTCATCAAGAGATAAGTGGTAGAACACCAAAGTCAACAGATGTTGGGAATGACAAGCCAAATTAATGAAAACTCTGCCAATAATTTCCCCTCAAAAGTAAATGGTCTGACTTTCTAATCTCCAAAATTCATTTCTTTTATAAGCAGCTGATGGCTTTGTGTTGTCACACTACAATGCCATCTGTTTCCTAGATGCAAATATCCTTAGTACTGCCACACTAGGTACAGCCATCATCCCCAGTTCAACTCCTTTTGTTTTATTAGAGGAATCACTTCTCTCAGTTGTAACAAAGTCAAGCCCATAATTGGAAGACTGACAACATTTCCACCAGAAATCCACATATTCTTTCAAGTATACCTCTCATCTAAAGCTTTTACATAGCACAAATTGTCTATATTTTATATAATTTTAACATAATCATATAGAAGTGTATTTATAAAATATATTCTTTGAAATTGTATATTGAGGCAGACTAGTTTATTACTAATAAGAACTAGTTTTGTTTAAAAAGCTATATTAGATTGTTATTTGTATAATATGTACTTATTTCATATGCTGGAATAATTCTTGACAAATTATCTATTATTTACAAAAGAATAAGTGAATATCTTTGGAGTTTTGTTTATCTTTATTTTTTAAGACAGGGTTTCACTACACCTTCTATATGGTCCTCCAACTTAGTCGACTACTTTAGAGGCTAGAGTGATGGGTTTAAAGGCCAGGATACCATTATGGGCTTCACTTACTGATTCTTATTGAAAATTACCCAGGTCCTGTGCAAGAAAGGCATCAAGGATACAGAAAAGGCAGAACACATATGACTTCTGCTCTCATGAGGACTACATATAGTAGACAAGATGAAATTAAATATATTATTAACTATGACAAATGCTATGAAGAAACAAAGGCTATGACCAGAGGTTATAACTACAATCTATGTTAGAATGGCAGAAAGAAATGTTTTCTCCAAAGAGACTTTAATCTAAAGCAAAAAGTGATTGTGAGAAAACTGGGGACACTGTAGAGAGGAGAATGGGCTAGGAAGTCCTTTAGGATGTCTTCAGGTGGAAAGAGGGTATTGGGTGATAGCCTGATGTATTTTTATGCTAATTACTGTTTGTTGTCTGTGTAACCCACCTTTTGTTTAATAACAAGCCATCCCAAGTGGGCAAGGCAAAGGAGATAGGTGGGGCTAGGAGAGAGAGGAATCCTGGAAAGAAGAAAGGAGAAACCACCACCATGAGAACAAAGGAGAGAGACCTGAAGTGAAGCAAGGAACGCAGCATGGGTTAGATGGAGGACAAGCACACTGCGGCATGGATGGAGAATCCAGCCCAGATGAAGAACATTAGCAAGTATTTGGGCTTATGGATGGGAGGTAGCTTGATAGAAGTTATTGGGTGCTCGCTTTGGCAACACATATACTAAAATTGGAACGATACAGAGATTAGCATGGCCCCTGTGCAAGGATGACATGCAAATTCGTGAAGCGTTCCATATTTTTTGTCACCTTGCACAAAACTCAAATCCAAGTGGATTAAAGACCTCAACATAAAATCAGAGACACTAAGTCACTTAGAGGAAAAAGTGGGGAAGAGCCTGGAACATATTGGCACAGGAGACAACTTCCTGAACAGAACACCAACAGCCCAGGCCTTAATGTCAACCATTAATAAATGGGACCTGATGAGGCTGAGAAGCTTCTGTAAGACAGGAGACACTGTCAAGAGAACAAAGAGACAGCCTACAGACTGATAAAAGATCTTCACCAAACCTACATCTGACAGAGGTCTAATATCCAAGATATATAAAGAACTCAAGAAATTAAACACCACCAAACCAAATAACCCAATTGAGAAATGGGGCTTGGAACTAAACAGAGAATTATCAACAGAAGAATATCAAATGGCTGAGAAACACTTAAAGAAATGCTCAACCTCCTTAGTCATCAGGGAAATGCAAATCAAAACAACTCTGAGATTCCATCTTACACCCATCAGAATGGCTAAGATCAAAAATTCAAGCGACACCACATGCTGGCAAGGATGTGGGGAGAGAGGAACACTCCTTCATTGCTGGTGGGAATGCAAACTAGTACAGCCACTTTGGAAATCTATCTCGTGCTATCTCAGAAAAACGGGAATAGGGCTTCCTCAAGACCCAGCTATTCCACTCCTTGGAATATACCCAGAAGATGCTCCAGCACACAACAAGAAAATTTGCTCAACCGTGTTCATAGCAGCCTTATTCATAATAGCCAGAACATGGAAACAGCCTAAGTGTCCCTCAGTAGAAGAATGGATAAAGAAACTGTGGTACATATACACTATGGAATACTACTCAGCTATTAAAAACAAGGAATTCTCAAAATTTGTGGATAAATTGATTGAGCTAGAAATGATCATAATGAGTGAGTTAACCCAGAAGCAGAAAGACTTACATGGTATATACTCACTTATATCTGCATACTAGCCCAAGGGGCATGCCCCACGAAAGCCTTCACTTACCAGGAAACTGGGACAGAGGGGAGGACATCCTATTGGGACTCTAAATGAGAGAAGCATGGGAGAATAGCAAAGTAGAAGGATCCAGAGGGTACTAGAAATCTACAAGTAGAACATTATGATAGGTAGATTTGGGCCCAGGGGTCCCGCTCAAACTAAGGCACCAGCCAAGGACAATACAGGTGGTAAACTTTAAGCCCCTTCCCAAATCTAGCCAACAGTCAGAACATTCTCCACAGTGGAGTGGAGAGTGGGATATGACTTTCTCATGTACTCTGGTGCCTCACATTTGACCATCTTCCCTGGAGGAGGAGACCTGGTGGCATTCAGAGGAAGGACAGCAGGTTGCCAAGAAGAGACTTGATACCCTATGAGCATAAGCAGGGGGATCCCCTCCCCCTCAGAACAGTCATAGGGGTGGGGAATAATGTTAAAATAGGGGGGAGGGAAGAATGGGAGGATACATGGATGGGATAAACATTGAGATGTAACAAGAATAAATTAATTTAAAAAAAAAAATAAGTTATTGGAAGCAGATGGCATGGGATTGAGACAGGCATCCCATGCCTGCCCCACTATGGGAAGTAGTTTAGAGGATTGATATCTGCCCTGCCCCAGGTTAACTAAGGCTATTTTAAGATATAACAAGTGTCTGTGTCTTGATTGATTGCTAACCCAGCCTACTGATAAAAGAGATAATTTTAAAAACAATAAGAGGGTACACTCCAGAAATGGATGGAAGACACATGAACTGCTTGCTTGCTTTGCTTTCTTGCTTGCTTGCTTTGTTTTGCTTTCTTGCTTGCTTTGCTTTGCTTCCTTCCTTTCTTTCTTTCTTGCTTGCTTGCTTGATGTTTGTTTACTGCCTGCCTGCTTGCCTGCTTGTTTTGTTGAACTGCTTTAAAAGTCAACTAAGGCAAGTCTGACATGAAGTGAACACATACTGGAAAATAGTAGATGTTTAAAAAGTCACATTTAAATCTGCCTGACTGCTATGTAATAAAATAACATTGTGGGCACTAGAAGTCGCTTACTGATAACTATTCCACTAGTGTTTCCACTAGACCACCATGGAGCCTTTTGTCACTGCCCTGATTTGAAGTTATAGTTTCTGAAGACATTATTCAAAACACAAAGTAGAATAGTAAGTTACAACTTCCAACTTTGGGCTGCATCTGTTGTTTGTATTCATTATATTAAAACGTTAGTTATACTGACTGCCTCCCATGTTCCAAGCTTCCATCTTCTTGCTTTTCTGATATATTATTTATAGCTGAGTTTCATCCACACTAAAGTCTCACTTTCTAAATCAGGAGACTAAGGTTCTAGAAATATAAACACCTTCCCTACAGCCATCGACATGGAAAATACTGGATCTACAAACTGGAAAGAGTAGCCTCTAACCTGAACCAATCCTCATTGTTCCACATGACATCATCTTTTGAGCCGTCTGGAAAAACATGAATGTGCCATAGTTGGCTGAATAAGGCTTCTGTACAGTGTTTCCTTTTTCATTAAGAACACGAGGTACTAATGACATGATATATATGTGTGGGTGAACAGATGCTCCTGTGGAAACAACTAAGAGACTCATGATTCCTTTATATGAACCACTGCAAACATGGTCATTGACACTGATTTTGCTTAATTCAGGTTGGAGTAAGACTAACATTAGCTAGGTCATGGTGCATTGGAGAACAGCATGCTCTCCTTGTCAGGGTAGTTATCATGAGTTTAATGGCAGCCTAAATGGCTAGTGGTCCCATCTCAAATACTTGCTATATGGTACATCATCATTATAAATTGAGTGATTACCTAACCTTCACTGTTACTTAGAAAGAACCCATGGCTGTGCTGCAATAATTTATTACTGTATTGGATTAACTTTGTGAAATAGTGAATCTTTTTTTAAATTTGTTCACTTTACATCCCAATAGTAGCTCCCTCCCTCATCACTTCCCAACCCCAACCTCTCTCCCTTATCCCTTCTCCCCCCCTACTCTAGTCTTCAGAAAGGGGAGCCACCCTCCCATAACATCTGACCTCAGACTATCAAATCTCATCTGGACTGCCTGTATCTTCTTCATTTGTGGCCTGGCAAGACTGCCCCACCAGGAGGAAGTGACCAACGAGTTGGAGCCAGAGTCCATATCAGTAGTAGTCCCTACTCCCCATATTATGGGACCCACAAGGAGGCTGTGCTGCTTATCAGCTATGTCTGACCAGAGGGTCTAGGTCCACACCATACATGGTCCTTGGTTGGTGAATCAGTTTCTTCAGCATCCCCCTCCTCTTTCCAGAATTATTGGCTCCACTGGTCTCCCTGTGGAGCTCCTGACCCTGTCCAGGTTCCTCTACTCCCCAACTTTTTCATAAGACTCCCTGTGCTCCATCTAGAAGTCTGGCTGTGTATCTCAGCATCTGCTTAGATCCCCTGCTGGGTGGAGTCTTTCGGAGGACCTCTAGGGACCTGCTTGTTATTTAGTTTCTAAGGTCTATGTATTGTAGTCTGGTTATCCTGTATTATTTCGCTACTATCTGCTTATAAGTCAGTATATACCATGTGTGTCTTTCTGGGTTACCTTACTCAGGATGATCTTTTCTAGTTCCATCCATTTGCCTGTAAATTTCAAGATATCCTTGTTTTCAATAGCTGAATGGTATTTTGTTGTGTAGATGTACCACAGTTTCTTTACCCATTCTTCGGTTGAGGACCATCTAGGTTGTTTCCAGAGTCTGGCTGTTATGAATAAGGCTGCTATGAACATGGTTGAGCAAATGTTCTTGTTGCATGGTGGAGCATCTTTCAAGTATATGCCCAGGAGTGGTTTGGCTGATGTAGAACTATTCCCAATTTTCTGAGAAAGCACCAGATTGATTTCCAAAGTGGTTATACAAGTTGGCCCTCCCATAAGCAATGGAGGAGTGTTCCCCTTTCAACAGATCCTTGCCGGCATGTGCTGTCACTTGAGTTTTTCTTTTTTTAAATATTAGCAATTCTGATAGGTGTAAGATGGAATCTCAGAAATAATTTGATTTGCATTTCCCTGATGACTAGGGACATTAAGTATTTCTTTAAGTGTTTCTCAGCCATTTGATATTCCTTTGTTGAGAATTCTCTATTTAGTTCTGAGCCCCATTTCTCAATTAGGTTATTGGGTTTGGTGGTGTTTAATTTCTTGAGTTCTTTGTATATTTTGTATACTAGCCTTTTGTCAGATGTAGGGTTGGTGAAGATCTTTCCAAGTCTGTAGGCTGTCATCTTGTTCTGTTGACAATGTCCTTTATCTTACAGAAGCTTTTCGGTTTCATGAGGACCCATTTATTAATTGATGACCTTAGAGTCTGAGCTGTTGGTGCTCTGTTCAGGAAGTTGTCTCCTGTGCCAATGAGCTCAAGGCTCTTCCCCACTTTTTCTTCTAACAGATTTAGTGTGTCTGGTTTTATGTTGAAGTCTTTAATCCACTTGGACTTTAGTTTTGTGCAGGTGATAAACAAGGATCTATTTGCATTTTTTTCAAGTAGACATCCAGTTAGACCAGCACCATTTGCTGAAAATGGTCCATATGTGTGTGGGTTTATTTCTGGGTCTTCAATTCAATTCCATTGATCCACCTATATGATTCTATGACAGTACCATGCCATTTTTATGACTGTTGCTCTATAGTGCAGCTTGAGAGCAGCGATAGAGCTACCTCCAGAAGTTCTCTTATTGTATAGAATTCACTTAGCTATTCTGGGTTTTTTGTTTTTCCAAATGAAGTTGAGAGTTGTTCTTTCAAGGTTTGTGAAGAATTGTGTTGTCATTTTGATGGGAATTACATTGAATCTGTCGATTGACTTTGGTAAGATGGACATTTTTACTATGTTAATCCTATCCATCCATGAGCATGGGAGATCTTTCCATCTTCTGATATCTTCTTCAATTTCTTTCTTCAGAGAATTCTAAAGTTTTTTGCATATAGGTCTTCCACTTTGTTGGTTACAGTTTCTTCTTATTAAGTGTAATATTTGGTAGTAATTCTTTAAGAATTTTACACATGTATTATCATATTTATGTATATAGATCAAGATTAATTATAAAGGAATAATTATCATTTAGGTGAGTTTTATATAGTTTTAAAGATCAAAATTCATTTGAAACAAACTAATGTTTATATGAATGAAAATATTTTCCAGTAATTTTCATGAGATTATATATAGGACATTTTTCATACAAAATTTATTAAAACGTCATTACTGATATTTACCACAAACCATAAATTTGGTCAATGTAGAGAATTTTCTTCATCATCTAAAATATAGTATACATAAAGACAGGAGTTCATTACTTGACTTTATCATTCATCCCATCCTCAACACTCAGAGCTATATCTTATACATGATGCATTACAAAAATGTTTGGAATAATAAACTAGCTAATAAAAGCAGCCAAGGAGGATCTTTTGTTTGTATTCTTGTTTGTTCTATTGTTTTGAGCTCATACTACCCTTGAATTCTGATTCTCTATGTCAGCTTACTTATATTTGGATAAGCAGTTTATCCTATGACTCTATCAATCATTCCCAAGAATTACCTGCAAATCAGAGGGGAAATCAGCCTCAAGATGTAAGTTCCCTGTAGATAAAAGAATAGAAGGAAGAAAGCACAAGATTTCTTATAAGAGCTTCCACCAGTTTCTGTAATGGAATTTTTGGCGTCTTTAAAAACTCAGTTATGTTATGTAAACAAGTTTTTTTTTAAATCCCAAGTGTGGGATTTTAGTTTGGGCTTTGCTTTGTCCACAGCTGATAATTGCCTCTTATGAGGTGTGGTCTTTGCCAGCTGAAGTTAGTGAATTCTAAGGCTTCTGGAGGGTATAAATATGAGAGCTCAGAGATAGAGAAAGTGTGGCAGTTTGGAGAGGACAACAAGAAAGAGAAAAGATGGTGGCTTGGAGGAGACAGATGGAGAGAGGGCTTCTAGGAATGCTTCAAGGATGGTGCTCCAAGAGAGAGAGGGGGGCCTTCAACTAACCCCAAATAGACAGGAGAAGTAAGGAGATCTAAACCTCCTCTCTCCACTAACCTTCCTTCTCTCATGCCTTATGCTGAGGTGTCAGAAGGGATTAGGGTGGAGAAGGGAGATAGAGGCAGTAAATACCACCAAACAAAATAGTTTCAAAACTAACATCAACAAGTTACGAAGCTCGTTCTCTCTGCTTTAGATAGTAATGACTTCAAAACAATAATAATATCATTTTAATTATAATTATTTGAGGTGAATTTCTCTATCTGTAGTTGAAATCTTTCATATATCTTCCTTTTCTTTGTAAAATGGGTTTTCGGTCACATGGTATGTGTTCTGTAGGTGCTAGTTTTGAAACATTCTTTGATGCCTCTACCTCCCTGTCACCAACCCCTGAACACTAGGTAGGAGAGAAAACAGGTTAGAAGGGAAAGGGGACATAGGTCTCTTTAGACTTGGTTCTGGTGGTATAAACTTAGAGTGGTCGGGCTCTTTGGGGCAATACCAATCATAGTCATCAGGAACCCACCAATCCACTGAACCAGCAGTCTTCTTCCTCCTCCATCCAACTCCCTGAAGTGTTTCTTGTACTTTGAAGAGTTTTCTTTTGGCGCATCCTCTAAAGCACTCTCTCTTTCTCCACCCCCCCCCCCTTTCTCTCTCTCAGCATCATTTTCTCTCTCTCTGGGTTCTGATATTTATACTGTCCCTGAGTCCTCAGAATTCTACTAACTGCAACTTCAGCTGGCAAAGACCATGCCCCTGTCTGAGCCACGGGAGGTTGTTATCAGCTGTGGATAAACTAATGCAGCCCCATATCCCACTCTAGGGATTAAAACAAAAGCATGATTACATAATATAACTGAATCTTTAAAAAAAAAACCCAAAACTTCCATTACAGTATTCTAGTATATCTTTTACTTAATAATAGAAACATCAAAGTCAAAAAATTTTAAGCATATGAAGCATGCAAAATTTTGTACTGGACAACAATTAATGAGACATAGCCTTTTCCATAGAGGAGCATACAAAACTGAATGGAAACAAAATCAATCACTAATACCACATAAAGCAGAGGCAGAGTACATCTTATAAGCATATGAGCCATGATCCCAATTTGCTCCATTTACTCCCTTTTCATATTTTTTACAATGCTTAAGAGGTTAAAATTGCAGCTGTAGTCAATCTAAAGATATCTGGGGGAAAGCTATTTCACTTGTAATGTACATAAATACACAGTTTGAATTCTTTTTTCTTTTTTCTTATGTATTAATTCATTCATATTACATCTCAGTTGTTATCCCATCCCTTCTATCCTCCCCTTCCTCCCTCCCTCCTACTTTCGCCCTATTCCCCTCCCCTACGACTGTGACTGAGGGGGACCTCTTCCCCCTGTATATGATCATAGGGTATAAAGTCTTTTCATGGTAGCCTGCTATCCTTCTACAGTTTGAATTCTTGATATCCTAATCAAGATGGCCATCACTGTGATAAACACAATGATCAAAGGCAACACAGAGAGGAAAAGGATTGTTACATCTTCAAACTATCAGATCACAATCCATCAATGAAAGGGAAATCAGAGTAGGAAGCAAGGCATAAATTGAAGAAGAAACTATGGAGGAGAGTCAGTTTTCTTTTATTCTTCAGGACCACCTGCCCAGGGATAACACCATGCACAATGGACTGGATCTTCCCATACCAACTGCTAAATAAGAAAATGTCCCCACAGGCTTGGCCACAGCCTATTCTTATGGGAGCATTTTCCCAATTGTAGCTCCTTTTTAGATACCTCTACATAGTGGCAAGTTGACACACACACACACACACACACACACACACACTGAAGTATACGATATTTAAATTCCCACCTTTCCCTATGAATTGAAATTTCTTCTGTAACCATGAACTCCAGTGGGTTGAATAGTGTCTTTCAGATAATGATGCCCACATAGAACCTGAGAAAGCAACATTATTTGGAAAATAGATTCTTCACAGTCAAACCAATCAGAGTTGAAATAGGTATATGCTCAACTCAAGTGAGCCTAAATTTAGCGGCATGGTCTTTGTTAGACACAATTTGTAGGAAAAAATGCAAAGACATTTTCTGGAAACAGAGATTAAAATGACATGTGTAATGTTGGAGCAAAAATGTAGCTCCCCTGAAACACTTAAGAGTGTGGTCCTATGTCCCCTGGATGGGGAGGCCTGGTGGCACTCAGAGGAAGGATAGCGGGCTACCAAGAAGAGACTTGATACCCTATGAGCATATACGGGGGAGGAGGTCCCCCTCAGTCACAGTCATAGGGGAGGGAAGTAAGGGGAAAATGGGAGGGAGGGAGGGAGGAATGGGAGGATATAAGGGATGGGATAAGAGTTGAGATGTAATATGAATAAATTAATAAAATATATTTAAAAAAAGAATGTGGTCCTACAGTAGAAAAGGATTACTTTATACAAAGACAAGGTTATGTTCTTACATTTGTTTGTTTGTTTGTTTTATAGAAATTAGGCCTCTCACTGGGTAAAATGTTGACCACTTATGATAATCCACAAAAAATAACAAACATCAAAAATAGAAGGGTTGAGGTGACTAGTGTAGCCAGGCTTTTTTGCTACTTTATTGGGTTCTTTTTCCTATCACTCTTTTCTACCCTAATCCCTTCCAACCCACCAACACTAGGCAGACGGAAAGAAGGATAGAGGTGGACAGAGATGTTGATCTCTTTAGACTACTTTCTGCCGATAAGGGGCTTTGAGATCCTTGGGTCAAGTCCAATCCTACTCAATGCGATATCTCCAATAAGCAACCTGTAATCCAGAAAGCAATCATCAACCAGCAAAGGCGGCGGCGGCAGCAGCAGCAGCCCGGAGAGCAGGAGGTACTGAGGGCCTCTCAGAGTTCCTGCATTTACACGCTCTCAAGAGGGAAACTACCTACAGCTGACAAACGAGGAGGTTAACTGAAAAAAAGAGAGGCACAGTCCTTAAATATGTCTCTCAAAGGAATCATAAACTGCCAGGGCGTGGTGGCGCACACCTTTAAACCCAGCACTTGGGATGCAGAGGCAGGCGAATCACTGAGAGTTCGAGGCCAGCCTGGTCTACAAAGCGAGTCCAGGAAAGCCAAGGCTACACAGAGAAACCCTGTCTCGAAAACCAACAAAACAAAACAAAAACACCCAAGAGTAAGACTGACAGACTCAAGGACCTTCAGCAGATACTAGATAAAGAGATCTCGTAGGACACTGACTCCCAGTGAGCACTAGCTAGTGCATCCAATATCCTCCTCTCGAAAGGTATTGTACTATCCCTATCCCCAGAATTCTACAACACTGAGGCAGAGTTATAGCAAGAATTGAGGAGAAAAAAAATAAAAAAGAAAAAGCACCAGTTATGAGGACAGCTCTTATTGCTGAAAACAAAACAAAATCTACTGATTTTTTAACCTGGATTTGTCCTAAATTTTTTTTTTTTTTTTTTTTTTTACAATTAGGTGAAATTGTAGTTTACGACAAAGATAAAATTTAGTTGCAAATTTAACATCAAATCCCCATTTGTTATCCAAACTGTATGAACTTCTTAATCATTTACAAGATGTATACAGTGTGAAAATTAATTAGTTGTAGAAAAACAAATATGTTTAGATTTACTATACAAGGGCTTGCTCAGCTCTGAAATCATGTGAGTAGAAATTAATTGAGTTGCTGTGAATTCCCTAGCAGCACATATTCTATGTAGTTTTCTTCTCCATTGTGTAATAATAGCCCACAACATTCTGTAAGCAATTTTTCTTGCAGTGACTCATACTTGCTTTCTTTTCCTCACTTTCAAAGGTGTGATAGTTGCAAACAGAACTTTAAAAAGATGTGCACATTAGATGTTTTTAAAGACTGAAATGCCCTAAACATTTCAACAGAGAATAGTCAGGTAAAATAATATATTGAGAATTGTTATCGATTAGTAAATAAGAATTTCAAATAAAATCGTTTATGGAGTGAAAAACAAAGCATCCTGGGATGTTATAATGTATAAAGATAATACGCTCTGTAAAGCCATCAGCTACTGCTCTCAGTTTGAGGATAGTTATACTTCTATTGCGTGGGTCTAGTAAATTTGCTCATCTCCCATATATAACAGTTCTTATCAGATGAGAAAGCTTCTCTTTTCACCAGTCAGAAGGAATCAACATCATAGTCTTTATGCTTCACCACTACTCTTCACGGATTTCCTTGGCCCTCAGGGTACCACTCTATTTCTTATGTCTCTGAGTCTGGGTTTCTTTCACTAACCACTTCTACTACAATCACAAATTAGGTACTCAAACTCTGTTTACTGAATGAATAAGAAATTTTTAAAAAGCCTTGATTCTAGACAGTGTTCTCAAAACAAATTTCTTGGTTAATTGGAGGGCTTACACCTTATTAAGATCTGTCAAGAATGACAAACTCTAAAAAAGAAGAAAGAGATAATGAAAAAGAAAAATTGACACTGATTTCACCAATCACATACACACATTTACTGAACAGTCATAAAATGAAGGTTTTAGAAAAATGCCATAGACATTCAGAACACGATTACAGGCAGTTGGGTTTCTCTCTCAGATCCTATCTGAGGGTCAGCTGATCGATTAGAGACTTGTCACACCAACAATTATATGAAAGCTAGACTGTACTTACCAGCCATTTTTATTAGCATAAAATACAAAAGACCAAGACCATATTTTACTTGAGTTGTTTTTTTCTTCTGTCAGTTTTAAAGGAGAGGGGATTAACTGAAGTGGGGGGAGGCACAAAAATAAATTCCCAACCAACCGCTTTACTCACAATGCCATTCCTTCCCATTTTGTGGGCTGTATCAGCTTGGATGTTCGTTAACATCTCACCTCAAAGGTCTGAAAGTAAAGTCTCTTTTCTGCTTGCAATGATAGCTGCCTAGTAGTCTGTTTGGATTCTCTATATCCGTTAGCTATTTGTAAAAGTCCACTTTTAGCTGTTATCTTAAATTCCTGCTGATAAAAGAACTGTGTTTTCCAAACCTAAGTTGGGTCTTTCGGCATATGTCATGAATCTCACTCAAGAACCCTCTAAAGATCCTGTATCAGGCAGCTCGGAGGTGCACCGAGAAAGCAAGAAAGTTCAACATTTCTTTGCTTTACAAAAATATCATAGAAATGCCTGCGGTGCACCATTATATAGAGCTACTGATGGAAACCAGTCATCTAGGAACTTTCGAAGAGTCTGGAGTGGAAGGAGCGGTAGAGCCACAGTTCATCCATGTTTGCCTTTACCTTTCCACTTCTGTTGGCTCAGTTATGCTTTAAAACCATATCTGAAACAAGGTGTGACTAAATATGTATTTGACAAAACACTGTTGTAATATCACTAAACACTGAGTTATTAACTATCTATGGATTCTGTTGGCTCTGAAGCTTCTGCTGCCTGCATGAACATAACAAAAGCATCAACTGTGACTGCAGTCATTATCCAACCCAGCGTTTCTCGGTCACAATAACAGCATCATGTACGTGTTAAGGAGAAGACAGTCAGGAATCACGGATTTGTGGGATTACCTGGAGGACCTTGAGTAATTCTAATAAGAAGCAAAGAACTTCTGATTCAAACTTCTTTCTTTAGATAAGCTTTGCAGAGTTTGAGAGCGATACTCACCAATTGAAAAGCAGAGCAGGCCATAGAGGAATATATGCAGAACAGACACAAGGTTGGGCAGCAGACCTCATGGGTGTATCTTCCTATAGAATGGAGGCCTATATCTATGTTAGTGTATCTCCGTTCACCTTAATATATCTTTCTAATTTATATTTCTTTTTCTTGACAGAGGCATAAGAATTGAGAAGATTCTCCTCATGACATGGGGGGAGGAGGCATTTTGGGGGGTAATTTTTTTGAAGATAGATATTTTTTTCAAACACTATATACTAATTATGGTTTCCTCTCTTCCAGCTTGGCCCAGCATCTCTTCACCTCTCTTTCCACCAAGATCCATTCTCTCTCTCTCTCTCTCTCTCTCTCTCTCTCTCTCTCTCTCTCTCTCTCTCTCTCTCTCTCTTTCTCTCCCCTTAGAATACAGAGATCTGGAAAAGAAAATGAAAAAAGAAGTAATAAAATATAACAAGTAAGCTAAAAACAAACAAATCCGAATAGGACAAAACAGAAAAACAGAGCAAAAGACAAAGCACAAGAAGCATAGAGAGATAGACATGTACCCACAAAGAAAAACCCCAAGACAACACAAAACTGGAAACCATGATATATAAGCAAAAGATCTATAAGGGAAAAAAATCCCAGACAAAGCTTTATAAGACAAAGAAACTTTCACAAAATACCACTGAGTTTGTTTTTGTTGGCCATCTACTGTCGGGCCTGGGGTCTGCCTTGAAGAACTATTTGTATGCCCAGTGAGATGCCACTAGAGAAAACTAATTTTTCTTCTGTGAGCACTTATCGATTGGAGATCACTTCTGTGTTAGGGATGGGGCTTGTGTCCACTTCCCCTCTCAGCACTGAGACCCCATCTGGCTTAGACCTGTGAGGCCCTGTGCGTACTGCCACAGTCTCTGTGAACTCATATGTGTCAGTCCTGTTTTGTCTAATACGCTTGGTTGTTTTAACTATGAAGCATACAATGGGCATTTAGTGAATGGGAAATGCATGTGCTGTGTGTCTACAGTTCACGGAGCAGCTGCCCAGAATGAACTTTGTCTCAAACCCTGAGTGGCTGCCAAGCCTACCTGAGAGACAACAGGTCCTAGTCTTTACGTAGACCAGAAATACATACTGCTGGTGTCCACACCCAGCTTGTCATTCTGTGTTCTTGGCATAAGGGCAGATGATGTGTGTCTAAGAAACTTTCAGTGATGCTGACACTACTGACCCCAGGACCGTGCATTAGGAACTTAAACTCCAGAGAAGCCCAGAAGTGCGAAATCTATTTCTTCTTATTTAAACGCTAAATGAGTCCCATTCTGTGCCCATGTTTTAGTAAAACTGAGTAATGTTTTAATACTGTAGTATTGTAACTAGCAACCATATAATTTAAGAGGCTTCCACTTTCTTGCATTTAAGTTCCAATGAAAGTTGTTTAATAGTTAAAAAAAAAAAATCACATTACCAGCAAAACGTCATCCTCAGTGACACTGTAAGCACCAGAAACACACGCTGCTATCCGCTTAGGTTTATGCAAGTATATAACCTACCAGGTTAAAACTCCTTTTATAAACTTAAACATTGAACTAATAATGAAATGTGAAAATGAAAAATGATATCTACATTTCATTAATGTTAGTTATTGCAAAAAATATTAATGCCTTTATTGTCCTATTGCAGCACAGACATAAAGTACTCATTGAAAATATTGACTTGTTTTGGGTAGAGCAGTTGGTGTTCAGGCTCAATCTGGTATTCTCTAAGGTCTACTGCATCCTGCCCACTACTGTTTACTGTTATATACCGTTCCCTAGCAGGGGACATGCTTTATAATTTCCTTTAGGTATGAGAGACTGTGTGGCTAACTTTATGTTAACTTGACACCGACTAGAGTCATCTGAGAAGAGTGAACCCAATTAAAAAAAATGTTTCCCTAAGATTGAGCTGTAGGCAAGACTTCAGGGCATTTTCTTAATTCATGATTGATGTGGGAGGACTCATCCTATGGTGGATGGGCCCATCTCTGGGCTGCTGGCCCTGGGTTCTATAAGAAAGCAGGCTGAGCAAGCCATGGGGATCAAGTCAGTAAGAATCCCCCCTCGAAAAAGATCCACCCCACCATGGTCTTTGCATCATCTCCTGCTTCCAAGTTCCTGTGCTGCTTGAATTCCTGTCCTGACTTCCTTCAGTGAGGGACTATGGATAGGGACGCATAAGCCAAATAAACCCTTCCCTCCTCAACTTGCTTTTGGTCATGGTGTTCTATCATAGCAATAGTAACCCAAACTGAGACAGAGATCCATACGATTCAAGATAAAGCATCCTTTTCTATTATTACCCTTTCCTATCTCAAACTACATTTTTAAATGCTACTCTCACCGTTAATCTGAGAGTCACCCCTTTCAGTGACTATCGGTGAATGAAAAGATTCAAGGTGCACAGATGCTGAGAATAAGTGATGGAGAGCACTCATCGCTGAGCAAGATATTTATACCTTCCCCTCTATGGCTCAGGAAAAAGTATAGAAGGTGGGGAAAGGGGAGAATAAAAGCCAGAAGAAACAGAGGAAGGTTGCAAAATACCACTTTCTATGCAAGTCACAGCCATTTTAATCATGAGCCCACAGTAGCTGTGAATGCCTGAACTGGGTTAGCAAGCAAATTCATCTTCAACACTCATGTATGCATGGAGGAAAAGATCAAGAGGCCCTGCACTCACTGCTGAACTGGTTGTTACTGATTAATTCAGGGAGAGCAGTCATTGCTGTCCATTCTGTACCCACTAGTGACCCTACCAGCCTCCAATGGATAGTCCCCACCCATTGGTCACACAGTGTAAAAGTAATTTTATTCTCCTGGCTCAACTGTTATCTCAGAGGCTAACTGCCTCCTTCTGCTAACCTAGGCCTACTCCTGGAAGCTTCTAGCCTCTGTACAATCTAACCTAGGCCTAGAATATTTTAGCCTCTTGAGACTTACTGCTTAATAAGATCACACTTACTGGTTATTTCTGAACTCTGGACTGGCTGGTTCAAGTCAACTGTTCTGGCTCAAACTCTTCTCCCAGCTGACTTATTTACTCTGGCTTCTCCTTTGGCCCAGAATTGTTCTGCTGGCCTCAAACTAACTCAGCAATCGCCTCTAATCTTCTGGCTTCTCCTCATTTTCTAGCCTGTTCCATGTCCACCTGAGTTCTCTCTCTGCAACCCCTATCTCTATTACTGTGCTAGTAAAAACTGCCTCCTCCTTCTGTAAAACTGCCTCTTAAGTAGCTTCCCTGTCCTCTCTCTTCTTGAGAGAATTGGGTATGTCATATTCTGTCAAATCTTCTCTGATTCATCACCTTTTCTGCCACTCAATTAGACATCACTTCCAAATGTGGATGCTTCTTTTTACAAATAACATTACTTTTGTTTGGGATTAAAGGCATATATCACTATGCCTGGATCTAAGCTTTTCTTTACCTGATACTTGCTCTATACCAGGCTGGCCTTGAATGCAAATTTGTTTGCCTGTCTCCTGGATTAAAGGCATGTTTGTATTCAAGCTGGATCACACAGTCTTCATGATTGTTCACTAGGAAAGATTACTCGCTGTGTAGTCATGAGGAGGGGAGTTTAGGTCCCAACATCCATATAGCAAGTTACAAGTGACATGGGTATAGGAAGCTTGTTGGAATGTGCTGGCTTCCAGCTTAGCTGAGAAAAAATTTGAGTCTCAGGTTCAGGAAGAGACCATCTTTCAAATGTATAGCTAGAGGGCAATATAGGAAAGCCACCTGATACCCTCTTCTGGTGCCCATATGCACAAGTACACACATCCACACATACCTGTGCGCATATAGTCATACACAAACATATAAACACAATTAAATAAATCTTTTTAAAAGAATAAATAAGGAAAATATTTGTTATAAAGGATATACCTGCCCTGGTAATCTTGAGTCCACTGATCTAGCCAAATTGCCTCAGCCAATTCTGAGTAGAGGTTTGTAGAAATAAAGGGGGTTAGGGAAGCTATTTTCTGGAAAAAAAATAGAGACATTAAGTCTTCTAAAATTGGAGTTCAGAATTTTCCATATCAGTGAACTTCATCTAGAATAAAACTATTATAATTATTTTGTTGTTGTTGATTTGGTGTAAAAGGTAAGAAGTCAAGAAGAGAGTTATGTCATTTCTAGCCAGATTATAATAGCAAGTGAATTTTCTTCACAGCTTCAAATATTTTTCTGTAGAAAATTTCATGCATTGGTTTTTTTCCACTTAAAATCTATAAATCCAGAGGTTCTTGTTTGGACCAAAGAAATTGTGCTGTAGATGATCTCTTTTCATGATGGCATACCTTTCCCCTGCCTTCACATGCTAAGAAATTGGTTCAGGCAGCATTTGAAAGAGACACATTTCCCAAGGAATGGTACAGAAATAGAGGTAATCATCTCCAACTGACAGAAAAGAGTGGTGAGCACAGGAAAGTTGAGAGTGTAATCAATACTGAATCAGACTAGTACAATGAAGTACCAGATTATTAGACCGAAGCCTCTAAAAGTATGATACTTACAACCCAGGAAGGGCATGGGCACACTGGAAGCTTGCCTCAGCATTTGTTAAGCACTCCCATTGCTCACATCAGAAACTGATGGAAACTTATCAAAAGTTTTCAACCACAAGACACAGTAATTGACTATGTCTTACTGCGTGTGACCTGGAAAAAGGAATAACTCCCTCCAGCATCTATATTTCAAAGTTACTACCATAGCTGTCCACAGATTCAATCCTGCTACATTGGTTTTATTGCTATTATTATTGTTGTTGTAGTTTTATGATTATAGATTTTGCTTCTGTTTTTTTTTTTATCTCACTCGACAATAAGATCATTGTAAGAATGAGCGATAAGAAATTAATACATTAAAAAACTTTAATTATTCTCTGGAATCTCAAGATAGTTTGCTTTGTTTGGTTTTGTTCTCTAATCACAGAAACTATGTGTTTCCTTCTTTCTTTCTGTTTCTATCTTTCTTTCCCAGGAATCCCTAAGTCACTTTAAAATATACATATAAAGAATATGTGGGGACTTTTTTTTTGTTTAAGACGAGTCTCACTAAGTAGCTCTGGCTGTCCTGGATCTTACTATGTGAACCAGGTTGGCCTCAAACTCACATAGACTCTTCTGCCTCTGCCTCTCAAGTGTTGGGATTAAAGAAATGTGTAACCACGCCCAACTATGTGCTTTTGATATAAGCATGTCTCCATTTTCCTTCCTGTGTATGATAGTTAGTCTCTATTGTCATTTTGAGAAATCAGAATTATGTGGGAAATCAAGGTTCTCTTTTGTTGTCTATAAAAGGTTTTAATGGAGGATTAATTAAGATTTGGGGAGCATTAAACAAAGATCGGGGTGCTTTGATGAAATAAATGAGAAAGAGGACAAAACAAGGTGAGCTCCGGCTTTCTCGTTCTCTGTGTTCTTATCTGTCCAGATGGGAACAAGTTCCACTGTAACTTCAATATCTGCCTTGCTATGATGAAGTTTATCCTTGCCAAACAGGGTCAAACTAAATCATCACATAAGTTGCTCCTTATCAAAAGTTGATCAAAATAATGAGAAATGTAATAAATACACCATTCTATATTTTCTTTTTTCACAGTGTCTTATAATTTTATGGAGTAAGATTCCTTTTAATCATGTTTACAATGTAAACAATGAAAAAACTACATTCCTTTTTTGTATACATTTATTTTATTAAACATGTATAAAACAAACTACATATAGCAGGGAGAACCATGTGACACTCATGAGAATAATGAGTTCTATACATGTTACATTCATAGTGACTTGGCCATCTGCATTCGACCCATTTGAAGTAAGTGTCTCCTGTCTTGTTGGGTCTAAATTTCCAAATGAAATTCAATATCTATCCTATCTCAATTCTAATAGCTTAACTTATTTATCTTGATCTAAAATGATTTTATCCCCTAACCAACTAAACTTGCTTGTAAAACTATACTATCTTGTCTTCAATGCCCCTCAGAGACTTGAGAAGGAATAAAACTTAAATTAAAAAAAAAAAAAAAAAAAAAGAATGATGCACTTTTCTTTAAGTGTTTCTCTTTGGATAATTCTCTGTTTAGATGGATATCCCAGTTTTCAACTGGATTATTTGCTTTCCTGATGTTCTGTTTTTTGAGTTCTTTATATATTTTGGATGTTAACCCTCTATCAGATGTATAATTAGTAAAAATATTTTTCCCATCTTGTAGCCTGATGCTTGTCTGAATGATGGTGGCCTTTGCCATACGGATGCTTTTCATTTTCATGAGTTCATGGAGAGGATTCAGGCTCAGTTCCCAGATCCACATCAGGTGGCTCACAGCTGCCTGTAAATCCAGGCAAGCAGCCCCTCCAGCCTTCGGTGGCACACAAATACAAGTGCATCCCCAACACACAGAGACATAGACATACATAGCTGGAAACAGTCAAAAGAAATTTCAAATCACTGTTTTCTAAAATAATTTGTTATTATTTTGTATGTTTACTCTACCATTTTTATTAGACTATAACTGCTATAGATAACTGATTTTGATGTATATACCTTTGTTGTAATTTTTAAAATTAAAGTACAGTTACATCAAAAAAAGAAAGAAGAACTGCATTCCTATAATTTGGATTACAATGATAGACCTACACACAGCCACTCACAATTATACATGTCTATACTTGGTTTTTATAGGTTTCCAGTTGCCTTAACCTAAGAAATATAAGTCTTGAAAAGAGCAAAGACCTGAGCTACATAAGTAGTTAAAGGATACATAAAGAAGACCCATTAAACAACACAAAGGATTTTTACATATAATTAACAAACATTCCAGAATGAAATTACAATAAATTCACCAAACTAGATCAGCGCTTAGGTTACCAATGGAAAAAGAAAATGGGAGATAAGCTAGTTGAGGTAAAAATGCAAGTATGAAGATACTGTGGAGCTGGTAAGCTCAGGGGTAACCCAGTGAAGCCTCTTAGACCCCATAATGGAGACTCAGAAAAGTTTGAACCTTTTCACGGAAACTAAAGTATATCAAAGGAAAAGATAACCAAGTAGCTAGCAGAATGTCTCTGAAGAAGCAAGCTAACTGGGATTTAAAAAGTGAAATGAGCTGGGTGTGGAGGCATAAGCTTTTTTCTTTTTTTCTCGTTTTTTTCTTGTTTATTATCACACATATATACAATACACACAGCAAGAAGATCCATGAAATAATAAGAAATTATATAAGTGTTACATTCATAGTGTTTTGGCTGTTTGTATGTGGCAGCCTTGAAGAAAACTTCCTTCTTGTCTCGGTGAGTCTAAAATTCTGAATGTAAATCAGTATCTATCATATCTCATTTCTATCAACTTAAAACCTCTATCTAGATCTAAAAAACATCTTAACCCATAAACAAATAAACGTAATTGTAAAACTAATCTATCTGGCCTTCAACCTCATCAGAGACTTGAGAAAGAGTAAAATTAATTACCTCAATAAACAGCAAGTGCAGGTTAGCAGCTTCCAAAGTGAAAAAATGAGAGAGACAGTCTGCTGCCTGAACAATCACCCAAAATGCTCTGTAACATTGGAGCATCATCTTCAGCCTCTGGCCCAGTGTATCTGACAGACATATTTGTGAGGCAAGAACTATTGAGGACTTGATTACTCTGTCTTGGCCTTCATCTCTGCCTGCATCCAAGCTTGCCCATTTTTTAGGCAGAATTCTGTCTGTGGTAGAAACAAGGATATTTTGCCCAATGGCTTGTTTACGACCTTTGAAACCATTTCCATAAGGAAGTTCTTTGATGCTCACCACCTTCTTTGAGGTAGGCTGGTTATTGCTAGGAGTTAACCTGTCTTATTGTCAACGAATCTTTAAAATAATAAAAACATCTTTAAATGCCATATTCTGTATGTTTCTGAGGTTTTTGAAGACCTTATCTAACTATTTTACCTTATCTATCTATAGAATCATATCTATCTTTAAAACATAGGGTGTATATTCTTGCAATATAAATAGACTAGTAGTTGACATGACCATGATTTGCTCAGCTAACAATTAACTTGTATAATTTACTTATCCTATACTAGATACTTTCTATTACTAGAACTTTCAAGGTGCTGAAAGTAAACCTTGCATTCTACTTGAGTTGTATGGATACAATACCTCATATTAGAGTAGAAATATATATAATGCATGTGAAGAATAATCTTAAACTTGAATTCAATACTGATATATGGACACTTTTAATTGCAGCACTCAGAAGGCAGACAGATCTCTGCGTTTGAAGACAGCCTGGTCTACAGACTTAGTTCCAGGACAGCCAGAGTCACATGGAGCAACCTTCTCTTTAAAAATTAAAAATAATGAGTAAAAGATCATCTGGTGAAGAGAATGGTTAGGAAGAGGAAAAAACGGTGGTAGAATCTCAAGAGAGGGAAGAACTTCAATGATTTGAATGAGAGAGCATACAAAGAGGGCCAAAGTATTATGAGAAAAATAAAAGTGTGTTGGCTGTCCATCTGAGCAATGAAATAACTGACAAAAATAAGAGAGTAACGATTAGGTTTGGCTCAATTTGGGGCTTTTCAACTATGGTTGGCTGACATCTTTGTTTGTGGGCTGTTCTGAACCATGGGGAGAAGTGTGTGGAGAAACAGCTGGTTACTACATAGCAGCTAGGAAACAGAGAGAAAGAGAGAGAAGGATGGGGAAGAGAAGAGAACGAAGAGGCATGCGATATCCTTCCACAGCCTTCCCTGACTTTCAATAACACCTTTAGCAAGAATTCACCAGTACTGTGTGTATGATACATACGCATATGTATCAGATCACTGATAACGCCTCATGCTCTAGTCATATGTCAGTCCTCCATCTCTGAACACTGCTGCATTGATGATTACACATTTAGCATATGAGTCTTTGAAAGGATATTTCATATCCAAACCAGAAGAGGTAAACGCTTAGGCAAATATAAGGCTTAAAAATATTGCCCAATATGAGTCTGCATTTTTAATATGAAATTTATCTTCCATGTATAGAAAAAAATTGTGTGAGACTATATATATACATATATATGCATGTGTGTGTGTATATATATACACACACACATATACATATATATTACCTCTGGCTGGCATGAAACTCACCATGTAGACAAAGCTGCTGGCCTTAAACATAAAGAGAATTATTATCATCATCACCATCGTCATCATAATCATCATCATTATTGTCATTGTTATTATTATATATCTGTGTCTTTTCATCTTTCTACATCTTGACATCTTCACTCCCAGGTATGGACCAAAGAAAACCATGTAAAGAAATGTGAGTCCTGCCTGGTAGTGGCGGTACATACCTTTACTCCCAGCATCTAGAAGGCAAAGACAGGAGGATCTTTGTGTTTACATCTAGCATGGTCTACAGAGAGAGTTCCAGGATAGCCAGGGCTACACAGAGAAACCCTGTTTCAAAAAACAAAAATGAAAAAGAAACGTGAGTCGGATCTGTAATTTTCACTAAATAGATGTTAATTCCTCACCACACAGCCGTCAATTATGCTAATTTTGTTTGCTTAATGGAGAATTTGACAACCAGAGTCCAACAATGTTATCTCAAAAGAGGGGTTTTGTTTTTTTTAATGTTGTGTTGTGGTTTTGTTTTCGCATTCTATTTCCTTTTCATTTGAGCATGGAAAATACCGAAAATCTTCCTGAATGTCCCATTATTGATGGCATTGGAATTCTCATTGTAATTTTTCATTCATACAGATGAATGAAAGCCATGGAGTCAAGAGTTAGAGTAAATGAGTCCGAATTATACAAAAGGAGCTGAAAGAAAACAAATTTACGTAGGATCTAAATATGTATCAGTATGTTCACATATGCTTTTTTCTACAGCAAATATTCAGGTGGAGGTACTTAATACAGTTCTGGATACCAGAGCCAACAATATCCTTGGAACCATATTGACTGGATAGGGTAAGTCCTCTAAAAGCTTACCCTGTATTTCATCACATTCTGTGCATTGTGAACTTTTAGAATAGCACATAACTGTGAGGTGTAGGCTTTTTTCTCTTGCATATCCATTTTACAGAGTAAGTAAGTTTAATGTGTCCTGAAATATAGAACAAAAGCAAAAAAAAAAAAAAAACAATGTAATAACTGGTCTTAATGATTGAATGATAAGTGGCACATCCACACACGTAGGAGCACACGTGGCAGGAGCTGAAGCTACTTTATAGAGCGATATCTTATTTCTCTACATCTAAACAGATTTCTTGGCTTTAATGAGAGTCATTACAAAATAAAATCCATAAGCATTTTAAAATGAGCCCAGAAGGTTGAAGCAGAAAGTGTTTTTAATCTTTCCTAAAGATATCAAGCGTTTCATTTACATCTTCAAGAGATTATAAATGAGAACTCATACCAAATTTATTATTGAAGAAAATTCTTCCACTTAGACAGAGTATAAAGCCTGGTTGTGTAAAGAGGCCCCAGTACAATTACATTCAGTGCATCACCTGACTGCGCGGTTAAAGGCATCCCTTAATAAAAATGCAAAAGTAGAAATAAAGGCTGGTTTTAGGATAATGTCTAAGTGTTCAGTGGGGATGGACATTAAGTACTCTAGCTTATTACATTTTGAATATCTTAAAATGGCAACATAACATAGTTGAAATTATAAGGAGCATATTTTCTTCCAGCTACTTTTTAATGAAAGCTGGTAAGACGTGACCAGAGAGCAAGAGACCAGAGGCTAACCCTTTATTACACTTACAGAAACAAGAATGACTTTCTAAAACTCCCAGCCATGAAAACCTTACATTTGTTTTTAACAGATTCCCCCATGCCATGACTCACATTTGGGGTTTGCTGCTCTAAAGCAGACTTTTAAGGCATTAAATATCAAACTTAAGAAACAATTGATTTGTTGAAACGTCTAAAGGCATAAATATAGCCTTCATGTGACCTTGGCCAGCATGGAGACACTGATCAATCATGGAACACAGATTCACTGGAGGGCAAAAGCTGTCATTAGAATATCAGAGCCAAGAAAAACACTCACAGGGTGAGAATTTTTTGTTTGTTTGTTTGACCTTAAAAAGCATAAACACAAATAACTATTTTTCCTGACTTTAAAAATAAGAGCAGAAACACAAAACCTCTATTTTTAAACTCTCATTGTGATAGAATAATTCAAGATAAATGAAAATTGTTATTATTTATTTTTAAGGGAAGGGGGAAATAAGAAGGGAGAAAAAGAGAGAGAGAACTTTGTTATTTATTTTTATCCACCTCTCTTTTATCAAGACCATATTCAAAGTAAAGGATGGGGAAATCCTGCCTTCTCTTATTTGTGAAAATTCCCTCAAATTGATTTAGTACAGCTATGTCTTCCACACTGAGACGTTCTGTTCTCGAAGGAGAAAGAGACACAAAGTCCAAGGAAACATATGAGACCCAGGCACCTCATGAAAGCCACAAAACGCACAAGGCTCACCTCAACATTACGTAAGCGGCAAACAGTTGTTGAAGAAGACTCTCCTAGGGAGGATGCCTGCAAGGCACAACTCCAGAGAAGTGTCTTTCTTGATGGCGGCATCCATACTGAAGTAGCCTGAACAGTTGCCTTTCAGACACCCATCCTACAAATAATTTCTATATACTCATTCAATAAAAGGGCTTGGGTAGAATGATTCCTTAGGCTATCATGGGTGAACAAAAGTTCATTCCTGCTTCCAGAGAAAAAGCCACACAACAGGAACACTCCCTATTTGGTTATTACATACCAAAACCTAAATGTAAGTGAGTCCAGTGAATGTAAATTTTATTCCAAGTTAGTCTGGAATTTCTCTTAAGCTCTTCAAATAAAATATGCACATCATTACCTGTGAACAGTAGTCATTTTCAAATTGACTATGCCGCTCCAGATCTTCGGCAGTTTATTCTTTCTACAATTTTAATCCAGACTAAAAATTTGTTAATGTGATAAGGTACGGCACCCAAATTTCATATATTGTTTTAGTGAATAAAAAGTGCTGCATGTAACGTTTAAAGTTATTGTATATAAAAGTATTTTAAAATACTGTTTTAGTTAAAATCCTTTTTAATATTAAACATTTAGGAAATAAGGTTCTTGTAATTTGATTTCTGTTGCTGGGATCAAACCTTTTGGCCAAAACAGCTTTGAGAATAAAGAGCTTATTTGGTTTGTACTTGCAGGCCATGGTCCTCCATTGAGGGAAGTCAGGGTGGAAGCTCAAGGCAGGAGCTGTAAGCAAAAACCATGGCGACGCCCTGCTTGTGACTCCCCACAGGCTTATGCTTTCTCAGCTCTCTTCCACAAGCCTAGGCAACCTATCTAAAGATGATGCTGATCACATTAAGATGGGCCCTTCTGTACCAATTAGTGATAAAGACAAGCTCCCACAGAATTGCCATTCTGATCTAAGCAATCCTACAATATACTCTTTCCTTTTAGGTGAGTCTAGGCTGTGTCAATTTGACAATTTAAACTAACAAGGACAGAAGCTATTATATCTATTGAAGAAAGCTGTAAAATTATTTGATTTGCATTTATGTAGTATGAAATACATGGTTAACTTCCGAAAAATGAAATGATTTGTGATACCAAAGCTGATGCCCTAGCTAGTTTTATGTCGACTTCACACAGCCAGAGTCATCAGAAAGGAGGAAGCCTCAATTAAGAAAATGCTCCCATAAAATGGACAGTGGGTAAGCCTGTAAGACATTTTCTTAATTAGTGATTAATCGAGGAAGGCTCAGCCTATTGCGGGTAGGCCAGCCTGAGGCTAGTGGTCCTGAGTTCAATAAAAAAGCAGGCTGAGCAAGCCATGTGAGTGAGCCAGGAGGTAGTAAACCCACCATGGCCTCCATCAGTTCCTGAAATGTTTGAGTTTCTGGTCTGGCTTCCTTTAATGAAGGATTTCAATGTGGACCTGTAAGCCAAATTAACCCTTTCCTCCCCAGGTTGCTTTGGTCATGGTGTTTTATCACAGCAACAGTAAGCCTAACTAAGACAGCTACACTACAAGGCTGCCTGCTAGTCTTTCTATCTGGTTTTCTGTCTAGACTGTGGAATGACTCTTTGGAGCTCTGAGTTGCTATTTTAAGAAGTCCAGATAGTTATACCACCATTCTCTGGTGGCCAGAAGAGAAGTGAGATGTACAATAGTCTGTAGTTGTCATCTACAGCAAGAGTGAGGTGGGTTGACATAACCATTATTTGTGTCCAGACACCTATGTCATGTAAGAAAGAATAGCACTACAGTTTGATTCTGATGTTCCTCAGACGTGCGAGTTACAGGCTTGGTCCAGAAGGCATATTATTGGGCTATAACATATTAGCAGTCAGTACCAGTGGAATGTCTTTAATGGGTGTGTGCCTTTAAAGAGTTTTGTGAGACCCTGGATCCTTCCTCTTTCTTTTATTTCCTAACCATAGGGTATTTTTTGTGCCACTGTACATACATACTTGCAGTAAGCTGCCTCACCCAAGTCACATGGCCAATTAGTTCTGGACTTGAACTTTTAATATTGTGAGCCAGCCCACATATAAAACTTAAATCATAGTTTGATTATTTCAGGTATTATTTATTTGTTTTGTTTTTGTTTGTTTATGCCTGTCTCTGAGAGTTGGGTCTCTCCTTATATTCTATGTGTCCAGGAGACCCAAATCAGGTCATCAGGCCTGACGGCAAGCATCCTTACCCCCAGAGCCATCTCATAGGCCCCAGGATCACCTATTGGAGTTACCCATGACTGTCTTCATTTTTCTTTTCTCAAAATGTGTTCTGACACTGGGTGATATAATCTAAATTTATGTTACTAAATACTTACCCTGTGCTAACTTTCACATGCGTATTTTCCCTGTTCCAGTTGATGGCAATCCTTTTCTTGCAGCCCCTATTTCTGTGTTTTTGTGAGTTTTTTTTTATTATAACTGTCTTATATATGCCTACTATTGGCTTCTCCACTGACACTTTAATTTAGTAGGTATAAGCAGAATGATGGATCCTCTGCCATAAATTTCCATGCTTGATAGATGTTTCTTAGTCTAATAAATGATGCCATCTTTTTTTCAAACCTCTGAAACAAGAATCTCAGAAGTTGTGCTATATTTCTATAACATACTCACTCCATTCCATCTGACTGTACTCATTAAATAACCAAAAATATAGCTTCTATGTTGTGACAGTCCATAGTAATGTTATATGAATGCTCATGCCTCATCTATTTGCCTTCTGTCAGCCATTTCCCCATGACTCTTCTTCTCTGTAGTTGGTATTGTCTCCAGGATGACTTACTGACAGGAAAATGATTCTATGGTCCAATATATTCTAGGATTAAGAAACTATAAAGGCTTATGTGATTTGGACTAGGCTTACCGCCCAATCATTATCACCCTATTCTTTCACCAAACTTGATTGTCATGTACTCATTAGTTACTGAAGACATAATACAGGGAACATAAGATTTGTCTTACTGATCTTTTTTCAAAAAACAATAATGTACAATTACCAGTATTTTCAGTAAATGCTAAATAAGACTAATTCATTGATTGAAATGCTGACAACCTAATCATCTGTTATCATCTTCCATTTCAAAATAACATATGACTCACTGACTTTTTCAAACAGATAACAAAGGCCATAAGAACAAGAATTGTCTATTATACTTAATTGTCTTTTCTCTACAGAACTTTGGATAGCTTTGGAAAACACATTAAAAATTGCTGAGTAAATTATTGAATAAGTAATGAAAATGGTATCACTGAAACAAACCTCCATTTAATGATTCATTCATGATTATCATAACTTCAGTTTAAACATCTGAAATCTAGCATTAAAGAAAAGCCTTGTGAGGAGCTAAAGATGGCTCAAGGGTTAAGCAAGCTTACGGGTTTTCCAAAGGACTCCAGATTGGTTCCCAGAACTCTTGTCAGGTGGATCACAACTCCAGATCGATCAGACTTCCTCTTCTGCCCTCTTTGGGTACTCTCAAACACAAATACATGCATTCACACACACACACACACACACACACCTAAATGCATGTGTATACACACACATACACACACACACCTAAATGCATGTGTACACACACACATACACACACACACACACATGCACACACACTTTTAAAAAGAAATTTAAGTAAATTAATTAAAATTGAAGCATCTTATACTATGCTTCAAATTTTAATCACTAATAGCTATGGCAAAAAAAAAAAAAAATCCTCCCCTTCTAAACACTTGAAAAACTAGGTACTTGAAGTCTACATTCGCTTCTATGATCTGGTACATTTTAGGTATTATCACATTGCTATTGCTGAGCATAGCAATTGATTTACTCACAAGTTATTACTAAATATATATAATCAAACAAACATGTGAGATGCGCTAGAGATTATAAGAGCTAGCAAAAGCGGATATAGCCCATGCTATATGTAAATCTCATGGGAAAAATCAAACCTAATATTTAACTATATCATATAGCCAGATGTAAATATTTTAATCTATATAATGTAACTGAATTGAGTATATCAGAAACACTTAAATATGAGGCAAAATGAGACAACCTATTGAAGATTTCCACAGTTTTGATTTCTTCATTTGGAAGAGGATGTCTCCATGGTGATATGCAGAACTAAAGTGTGTTACATTCTACAGGGGACAAACTAGTAGGAAGCAACAAGATTTCTGAAGAATTGTAACTAGACAAGGTCTAAATTTTAGGTAGTGATTCTTGTTCCAAATATGACAGTAAAACTGAAAGGAAGTTAAATATGTACACATTGCCACCTCCTGCTCTTGAAGTCCTCAATATAGTTGACCGCACAACAGAAGGAATTAAAAGTAACTAAAGCAACAATGGAGGAAGTAGGTTGGTAGAAAAGAAACACAAAGTTACGTGGAAGGTCTTATAGGGTAAAAAGGACATGGCTCTTCTACTTGGAGTGTTGGCAGCTTTGACCCTCTCAACCATGGTAGACAGAACATACAAGCAAAAGTGTTAGGTTTGAGTCTTGGAGGCTTTCTCGAGGATAGATTTTGAAGCCTTGTTCACTGCTTGAGGAAGATCGAAGTGTGCCATAGGAAGATGTTTGGTCAGCTGAGCTACTGAACACAAAAGAGCCTTAAGGTGAGAAGGATTTACCAAATTGCATGGACTTATTTCCTTGCTGGAACAATTGGTACAGCTCTGAGCAGAGACAGTTGCACAGTGGTGGTATTTGTAGTTTTTAAAAATTATTATTATACCATGCCAATAACTATTTCATGTAGTCCCCACACTACTCACTCTTTCGAAATCCTTTCTTTCTTACCTTATGCTGATGCATTTATCTCTCACTTCATTAATAACTCAGTAAGTATGGAAGAAGTTTCCTAGAGGCAAACAACACCCAATGTTTTCTTGTGCATTTCCATCCTGGGGATGGCTATCCACTCTTAACAAGTCTGATAAAAGCAGTTTTCCTCCAACATTAAACCTCTTTCTTTTGTTTAGTAGCAACTACAGTCTGCATTCACAGTCTATATAACACCCCAAATGTCTATATTTATCTTTTCCAACTGCTTGATCATCATGCCATGAGAGACGTCTGGCATGAGAGATCTCACACCCACTCAGAAGCATCAGCTTGCTGGATGGAATAGTAAGATTAATTTGTGTAGCATATAAATTCCTATTTATACCTTTAGCTCCTCATTTTTGGGTAATGAGAGCTGGTAGACATGAAGTGCTAATATGCATTATAGTACAGATACATTATGTGAGCCTACTGGAAAATATGATGCAATTTTCTACTTATTAAATTTGATAGTCCATTTAACATGCTTAACACAGTGCAGGGCATAGAGTAAACAATAGCATTGGCTATTACTAGCAATGCTTTTATTATCAGTGCTAATATTTAAGAGTTAACACTACAGCCAAGTGGAAAAGACAAATGTGTATATAGATAAATAGTGGTACGGTAAGTGCTAAATAACATCAGAGGTGCTCAGAGCAGAAAAGAGTACTACCAGCCACAGCCTCGATGATTAGCCTCGAAATGTTATGCATAAAAATGCCTGAGCTAACAAGAAGAAAGCCAGCAGCTGTGAAACGACAGTTCAGATAAAATATAGGACAAAACTGCAGATAATTTTCAGTCCATTTCCAAAACAATTAAACCACAAAATCGAAGTTTACATGCATATGATTTATGGCTTACAAGACATGCTCACCTTCCTTACCTTCCTATCGCACTGAGTAGGATAGATTTACCTGATGGAAGACCAGGTGACCCAGTCTCAATTTGCTAGTGAAGAAGCTGTCCCATTGGCATGTGCAAGTTGTCCCAGCTCCTTCTGCACAGGAGCAAAGTGAAAGGGCCTGAAGAGCTCTGAGGCCAGCACCCTGTTGTTGTGATCTTCCTGCTTTGCCTGAAACAATAATTCACACAAAATAAAATGTACTATGATAGCAAGTGCCAGAGTTAATATACTGTTTAAAGCATTTTGTTGTCTTGACAAAGTCCATTTAAAAAAAGGAGAAACCTTTAAAAGTGCTGTAACCATCAATACTGTTTTTCCATTAGCCAGACACACTGGTATCATCTTAATTCAAATATCTGTAAGCAGAAAAGAGAGGCTCATTTTTATTCACAATGCCTTTCCTATCCCATCTGGCACAAGCAATTTCCTTTTGTTTGCCTTTAAACTGTGTTATAAAGAAATTAATTTTACCCTACGGGTTTTCACTACAAATTTCACAACTTTAATTCTGCTTATTTCTCATTTTCATCATTAGTAACAAATTGTTCTTGTGGGTGGAATTGTACTTGTCAATTTTTCTATTTTAACCCATCAGATTTTTTATTAGGTCTTACCAGTAACAAAATTCTTTGTTTTCTTGTGAAAGTTGTCAACAGCCATGATAATTATTTTATCATAGGAACCCATACTACATTGGTGTATACATGCTAATTGGAAAATTACCTTTCTAAATTGGTTTCTAATGAGAATGATTATGAGCCCTGTCACTTAGACAAGTGGTCCAGTGAAAACAGAATCAATTTTGTCAAATATATGCAATTAATAACTGAAAAACATAAACAAGTACCTTGTAATTATTTAACCATCCTTCTCACTGTGTTCTTAATGGTTTCAGTAAGTGACTAGAAAAATCTGCCTAGGCATGACTTCGGCCCACTGAAGCTAGTGGCTTTTCAGAAACAAAAGACAATAATATAGAAAAATGATTTTACTTTGTGTTCTTGATTTGTGGTCTCAATTGAGCTTGAATTTTTCCAAGGATAGAAAGACTGACAAAAGAAAACCCCCTAGCTTCAAAGAGTTCTGAGTGTAAAAAACACCACACTCACAACTGCCAGCTACTCAGCATTTTCTGCACAATGTGCAGGCTACCTTGCAACTTTACAAGCTACATATATATTTTCTCTTATTAGTGCCAGGATAAAAGAATGCTACATAGTGAGTTGTATGCACGTGTACACATGAGCATGCCCCTATAGAGATCAGAGGTATACACTGCGTGTCACTCACTAGTATCTTCCACTTAATTTTTTGAGATAGGATCTCTCATTAAACCTGGAGCTCACTAATTGGTTATAATGGCTGCCACAAAAAGCTCATAGGCTCTTCCTGTCTCTGCCTTCCATGTTCTGGGACGCCAGGTGTGCAGTGTCATGTCCTGGTTTTATATGGGTGCTGCGGATGCAAACTCAGGCCTTGATGCTTGTGCATTGTAAGAATCTCCCCGTCTGTAAGAATCCAAAGGAAGAACATACCTGAATCTCGTGAGGACAGACAGCATGCAGACATTTATTTTGAAAGCAGTCTTTTCTTCTTAATATAAACTTTCAAATATTCAGCAGCTTTCGATGCCCAAGACTGTGTGACTATGATGCCACCGAATGGTGGTGGTGATAGGATGTTCACACAGATGACAGCTGAGCATTTCAAACAACCCCCTACAGGTGCTTCTCAAAAATAGTATTAGAGGGGCATCCCTTAGAACTACATACCGAACTTGAATTACATTAGTGCAAAACGTGTACAATTTATTTCTTAGATTAAACTCCCTCATCTGAAAACAGAGCCATAATTACACCTACTTTACATGTACTTGATGCTTTGATGAGATGTAAATAAGTGTTTAGTAAAGTACAGTATTTCCTTTCATTTATTAATTAGAACTTAAATTTGCTGGACAAATGCAGTTGAGCTTTGCGCATACTGAATGAATGTGAAATATAAGCTATCAGTCTGTGCAGCATCATTTTGCATGGACAGAGATGGCACTTTTGTGTAGGGAAGGGAGTTTAGCATCAGAAAGTCTGTACGTAATACCATGATTGATGAAGTGTCAGAAGATGCTGTTTTGGGTCATGATCCAAGTAGGTATCATAGGGTTGCCTTAAATACCTGGAGCTCACATGTCTGTAGCTTCATCCTGGAAGGAGATTATGAGTTTTAATTTTTTAATGAATGTCTTAATTAAGGTTTCTATTGCTGTAATGAAACACCCCGACCAAAGCAACTTGGGGAAGAAAGGGTTTATTTGGGTTACACTTCCACACTGTAATCCATCATCCAAGGAAGGCTGGACAGGAACTCAAACAGTTCAGGAACCCAGAGGCAAGAGTTGATGCAGAAGCCATGGAGGGGTGCTGCTTACTGCCTTGCTCCTCATTCCTTCATTCCTTACTGAGCATGCTTTATTATAGAACTCAGGACCACTCACCTGGGATAGCCCCACCCACAATGGGCTGAGCCCTACTCCATCATCACTAAGTAAGAAAATGTCCTTCAAGCTTGCCTACAGCCCAGTCTTCTGGAGGCGCGTTCTCAATTGAGGCTTCCTCCTCACCAGTGACTCTAGCTTGCATCAAGTTGTCATAAAACTAGCCAGAGCAATGAATGATACAGCCTGTGGACACAGAAGTATCCATCCTAGGAAGTAAGGAAGGTCAACACTCAGGATCACTGCTGCCTGCTTTCCTTGAGGGTATAGTGACCACCCATTGGTCTTCATAGAACACAGACATGGGTCAGCATTTCCAGGTTGGTGATTCAGCCCTAGCTCCCCATGGGGAGCAAACAACATGAATCTCTATCTGGAAGGTGCTCTGGAACAGGAAAGAAGGGGAAATAAAGAGAGGGAGTAGTTGCTGGCCGCTCAGATTGCATTGCTTTGTTTTGGCTATCCTTACAAGGCATGTGCTAATTTCGGTATGGCTGGAGTGTTTAAACTGAGTCCTCCCAAGCTTCAAGAACTGACATTTAAGCCCCACTGTGAAGTCTGGAGGATAGGAACTTAAACCAGCTGGGGTGTTTACAGGTCTGTTTGGGAAAGGTGATTTGGACTGGATAAAATTACTAGGGTGGATCCCCATGTCTGAGCACAATGGGTTTACTACAGATTGCACATGCATGCTCCCCATCTCTTGTCCTGGGATGCCCTACATAATCCTGGGACTCTGTCAGCACAAAACTTCTCCCCAGCATTGACCTCTCAACTTTGCTCTTTCAGAGTCATTAGCCCAAATGAACTTCATATGTATTTTCTGTTTTGCCAACCAAAAACCTAATTGCTAGAAGGCAGAACCGGAACTATAGGGATGATAAAACCAACATGTGTGTGAATGGAGTGCGAATTCAATTGACCCAATTCAGGGTCAGTGAAATTCATCTTTCACGGTGTGTATTGTTATAGAATTTTGTCTTAAAAAGTGAACAACTGACTACACATGGAGCTCAAAGTCCTGTACAATGGAGGCCACCTCTTTCTAAGGTCTTTGGCCACCCTGGACCCTTTTTCACCTCTCTTACTCCCAAATAGAGAACAAGTCTCCACCCCTCCCACACAGAGCTGCTTGTGAGTGCAAGCCTGTCACAGTGCACATGTGGGTGGCTTATCTTGACATGGTGGTTTCTGCTGGAGTAGGTTGAGGGAGGCTCCTGCCTGTGGATGGTGGGCTGAGTAGAGATTTGGTCTCACTACCATCCACTCCTCTGCTCCCCCTGGGCCAGCAGATGCCCTGGAGGCTTTAGAACGTGATTGTTTTCCCATATAGCAGCTTTATAGTTCATGAAACCTTTTGGGCTCTTATTTGTTTTATTCACTCACTGATTAATTTACTCATTAATAAATTCCAAATAAATACCTATCCCATCTAGGTAGGTGCTAGAAGCTAGGATGCAAGCACAAATAAACACTGCCTCTGCCTAGCTTTTGGACTATTGGCCATCGTTAAATATGAAAACGCACACATGTATTGAGCATTTACACATGCTGTTCCAAACATTTCCTTTGGGATAACTCCATGAGTTGTCATGACAACCCCTTCAACAAGTGATATTGTCATCTTTATTTGATGAAAGAGGAGCTTAAGCCCAGAGAGTAGAAGCAGTTTGCCCTGTGTCACACAGCTCCTAGAGTCACCGGGAAGCAGACCGAACATTCTGACCTCTGGCTGTACGATCTTAACCAGATGGCTAAGTATCTCTAGGGCTTCTAGGATGAGTAACAGCACAGCCAAACTAGAAAATGACTCCTGTGCTCTGAAGCAGCACAGAGGGTAATGACACACAACATGATGTTTTGGCAGCACTAAGCAGAGACAGCTTCAGTCCCCATGGAGACTACAACAGACATTTCAAGGAACACACACACACACACACACACACACACACACACACACTCCACTTCATCAGCTTGTAGTGGTTTTCTCATTGGCTCAGGATGGTGTTATATGAAACCACTTTTCACTTAAAGTGAACTTATATGTGTAGTAACATTAAATGTATAAATGGGGAAACAGACCTGGGGCTGCCTGGTGGATTTTAGATCATCAGGTTAGGGGGAGCCAGGTTTATATAAATAAATAAATGTTCAGAATGGATGCTTTGCTTCCCTCCTTATTTATGTTTTTTTTTTCCCTGCTATTAGATATAGTCTGTTTGTCTTTCCATTAAATTTGTGGCTTTGGATGTGTTTATCTTTGTACATGTGTGTTTATGAATAATTACACACACACACACACACAGAGAGAGAGAGAGAGAGAGAGAGAGAGAGAGAGAGAGAGAGAAAGGAGAGAGAGAGAGAATATGCAGGTATGTTTGTGTACAAATTTGTACAAATTGGATTTAGCCAGTCCGAGCTGGATTAAGCTGGTCTATACCAGTCTAAACCAGATTCAAGTACTTCTTCACTAAACACATGAACATGGTGTTGGGATAATGTCTAATTTTTTAAAAAATGGAAAATTCAGTCTAAGTGTTTGCAGAGGAGAAAGGCAAACTCTGAGATGTAACGCTTTATTTTTTAATATAAATTCCTTGCTGGGAAGGCTTAAGGAATGGAAATATGAGATACTACACAAGCAAAAACACATATGAAGAGTCTGTGTCATCTTGTCTGTTCCAAATATTTGGACCTACATCCTGTGTGTGACAACATATCTTGTATATAGAGAACCAGAACCAGAACCAGAGTGTGGCTACTTAAGAGATCTTGAGGTAGAGGAAACAGTACAAAGTCAAGGTTAAGTCAAACATATGTACCTGAATTGTGTTGTTCAGTTGTTTAAATTTAGGTTCTAGCATGACCAATTCCTTCCCCTCCCGTCCCACAGCAGGCTCGTAGTTCATTATTGTGTCCACAATAACTTTCGATTTCCCGCCTGTTCTGAGTCTGCAACAATTTCTCCTGTAGGATAAAAATATTGTGATAATAGAAAATTGGTGCAAATTACTATTCTTAAGTAGTAGACACTTTCACTGAATCCATATACCAAAGGGTGCATTACATAGTTATACCATAGAGTTAACAAAAAATCCAGGAGGCTACTCTTAATCCTAAAATAAACAGTAAAGACCCATTCAAGTTCTTTCTTCAAACAATATGTCATGTGAGGCAGATAAACATAGGTGATTTCTGCTTGAATTGGGGGCAGAAAATGATAGAAGGCAGAAAGAACTCCACAATACCAATAAAAGCTGTTAGTTACTGTCCAGCACTTCCTACAAAGAAGACAAGACACTAGCATTTGCAGTGTGGAGCAGCAATGAAAATATTAAGGCACATGGTTAGACACTGCTGAAAGCCATCCAAAGGTGTGCCCTTCCTTTTCTACCACCTAAAAGCCTGGGGTCCCTATAAAGCTTTGCTTTTTCTGAAGTCAGAAACACAGCCATTGTGATGTAGGCCACGCGTGGGCTCTCTAATTGCCATGGTTACACCATCCTGTTTCTTTTTAAACAACTCTATAAGCCTGGCATTGCTTGAGATTGACACTAATCACTTGTCTGCAACACTTTAATCTGACCCTGCTGCTTCGCGGCTGATGACATAACTCACAAACCTTATTCTTTAGGTGGGAGGATAGTCAGAGATGAACCTAAATTATTGAATACAACATTGTTAAGAACTCTTGTTTTACTTTTTAGGAAACTTGAAGATAGAATATGAAATTCTAGCTTAAAAGAATGCTTTGGGGGACATGGTGTAAATGAATAAATAAAAACAATTGTAATTAGCCTTTCGTCTAAAGAATTTATATGCAAATGATGCTTCTAAAGCACTTGAGGTTGCCTGCAAGTAATTTCTGCTCTGAATTAGTCATAAAGTTTAAGCATTGTGCTCACAGTGGATTTCGCACTATTAATTCACCTAATAAAGCATTTCTTCATCCTTAGAGCAAAGGTAAACTTCAACACAATTAAAATCTGTATAAAGCTAAATAAGTGCACAATCTGTATAAAGCTAAATAAGTGCATGTTTAAATGTCAGAAACAGACCTTGGGAGCTATCACACGAACCTCTCATGTCTGTCTCATCACACAGGGTCTTAGATTAATTGACAGTAATAACAAAAACAAAACCTCACTTCTAAGACTAATGCAGAGCCATCTTAAGACTGCTGATGTCAAAAGTGTGAGTCCACCTGTATAGACTGCATATTTTATACTTGCTGTACGTGTTCTCATGGGGGGAACCTGTGATATGCCGAAACACAAGGCAGTCCCCAGGAGAGCCACTTTCAGAATCTAGTTTTGATGCTGTGGGGCTGTGGAGGAGGTGGGAGCCTCAAAGCAGAATCCGCTCCTGTGATGGATACTCTCAGTTCAACGAGGTAAATGCAAAAATATAAGAGAAATCATATCTCAGCACAAAAGCCAGGCGGCCCCTGAGGATAGATGATGCCAGAAAAATGTGAGATTACTGGAGCTGCCAGAGTATATTAATACTATAAATATAGATGATTTCCTGAGGAAAGAGGTCCTTGAAAAAGTACCAAATGCATGATGCCGAATATCAAGTTCAACAGCCAAGGTACAGAACAGCAACAGAACGCCGGTTCCTGCCCCTCCTTTCATGGGGTCCTGAATCATGCCTATGGGGCTCACATGCACCTGGAATGCAACAGGGTGTCAAGCTGAAAGCCTTAATTCTTTTCTTGTCTTCTTCTCTTCCTAGATTCTCCAGCTTCATTAAACATAGAGTTGGTTACCAAGTAGCTCAAGGGCTCAGTGATAGAGTTCATCTGAGCATTCCAAAAATGTTTATCTCTTCCGTTAATTATTTTCCTAATTAGCATCCTAAAATTTCAAAATTGCCAAGAATAACTTTCAAGCCCTTAATTTAAAGTAAGATACGTATGCAATTGGTAAAGGCAGCCTAAGCTTAGCTATTGTCTTAGTTTAGGTGTTATTGCTGTGGAACGACACCATGACCAGGGCAACTCTTATAAAGGAAAACATTTACTTGGGCCTGGTTTACAGTTCCAGAGGTTTAATCCACTATGCTCATGGTGGCATGGCACCATGAATCCACCTGTATAGACTATATATTTTATACTTTCTGTGGGCATTCTCCTAAGGGGATGATCCTATGACATGCTAAAACACAAGACATACACTTGGAAGCATGGCAGCATCCAGGCAGACATGGTGCTGGAGAAGGAGCTGAGAGTTCTACATCTTGATCTGAAGGGAGCAGTAGGGACTCTCTGTTCTACACTGGGCAGAGCTTGAGCAAGTATGAGTCCTCAAAGCCTGCCTCCACAGTGACACACTTCCTCCAACAAGGCCACACCCCCAACAGTGCCACTCTCTGAGCCAAGCATTCAAACACCTGAGTCGATAGGGGCCATACCTATTCAAACCATCACAGCTATCTAGATACCTGGGTGCAGTCATTGAATGTTGGTATAGTGGGCATGATTCTATCCCTGACTTCTGAGAGAAATATAAGCTGGGGATCTAATGAGACTGAAATGTTAATACTCACCATGAGGACAACGGCCACAGACATTCTGCATGGTGCCTGACCTCCCTGAGCCACACAGCCTCTGAAAGCGCAGAACTTTTACCAAAGAAAGTATATCCAGTAGCAAACATAGTTCTCTTCTTATTTCCTTTAATTCAACAAACAATGAGATTTTGAATTTGTAAAGAGTAATTAAAATATTTGTAACATTTATTCATTGCCTCTGTCTCTCACTGTGGGTCTGTCTTTGTCTCTCTGCCTCTGTCTCTATCTGTGTCTGTCTGTCTGTCTGTCTGTGTCTCTGTCTGCCTCTCTGTCTCTCTGTGTCTGTCTGTGTGTGTCTCTGTCTGCCTCTCTCTGTCTCTCTGTCTCTGTGTCTCTGCCTCTCTCTGTCTGTGTCTGTCTGTCTGCCTCTCTCTGTTTCTCTGTGTCTCTGCCTCTCTCTGTCTCTCTGTGTCTGTCTGTGTCTCTGTCTGCCTCTCTCTGTCTCTCTCTCTCTCTGTGTCTCTGTCTAGACAGACAGTCTCTGTCTCTCTCCTCCACCACATCCCATGTGTGGGTGTGGGTTGCAGGTCAGAGGACACTTAGCAGCAGTTGCTTCTTACCATGTGGCTTCCAGGGATGGCGCTGAGCTGATCAACTTAGCTGGCAAGTTCCTTTATGCTCTTTGCTAAATCAGTTGCTGACCAAAAGTATGAGATGTCCATACTGTCTAAAGAACTCACTTATACTACTAAGTCATACAGAGAAGGAATGTATGACAGAAAGGCTTTTCTTTATAAATGGGAGACATAGTTGTTAAATGGGCAATTTATAGATTCTGGTTTGTCTGGAAAATTCTAGTTTGTTCATATTTGATGTTCCAAGTAACAGTAGTGTTTCTTCCATTCCTAAAAGCTTGTCCATTGACACTTAATTACATGACTAGTAAAATTAAAATAGTGATATACATTAATAATTAGAGCATAAAGTATATGCTGTGGTAATTAACTAGTTAATAGTGTTGTCAAGAACATCCAGAGATGGACTCAGGGAAACAGCTCTATCTCTCAGGGAAAGAGCTCTGCCATGCCAGCATGAGGATCTAAGCCAATCCCTAGAATTCATGTCAAAAATAAATAAATAAATATGGCACATGTTTGTAATCCCAGTGCTGGGGATGTGGATACAAGTAGGTCCCTTGGGCTCGCCACCCGGCCAGCCTAGCTTAAATGGCAAGCTCAAGGCCAGTGAGAGACTATGCACCCCACCCCACCAAATAATCAAGGTGGACAGCAGGTGAGAGGGATGGCACCACATGTTATCCTTTTGCTTCTTTATGTATGCACTCACATGTGTGTACATGCGTACACATACTCACTCACTCACATGTTCACTCACACACACACACACACAGAAAGAGAAAGAGGTGGGGCGTGAAGGAGGGAGGAAGAAGACTAGTGAGAAAATGATTAGAAGTGATTTGATAAATACTGAAGCATTGTCGTAACTATACGGAGGGGAAAAAAGACAATATTCTTACAAAAAGAGAAATTCAAAATTGAGCATCTGTTGATTTGCAATAATGGCAATAATATAAGATAAAAAGTGAAAAGGGGCTTAAATATTTAAAACATCATGACTGAGGGGATGATTCACCAATGGAAATGTGAAGTGAGAAAGTTCAGCGAATACAATGATGAGTTCAACCTGGCATATTAAATTTATTTCTCCTGGGAAAGTTATCAAGCTGGTGTGCTAAGGCTTCGATCAGGGGCCTGTGTATTAAGTTAGTTAGCTATATAATCTCATCAGTAGATTCTCAGGGAACTTTGAAGCCAAAAAATAAGTAAACATCCTTTTTGTAGATTTTTCTATCTAATCACCAAATGCTTACTTTATCAGAGGGATCCAAAAACTGTAGAATCAGAAGTGAACAAAGTGGGTGAAGTCCTCACTCATTGAACTACATGAGAAATCACATTAAACAGGAACAAAAAATATATTCTTGTAGACTATTTTATTGAAGGCTATGGAAAAAATAAAATTATTCACTTGTTCAAGAGAGTCCCTTTTGATAAGGAGACATTTGATCAAGAAGCTGAGGGAAATAAATGCCCAGGAGAGACATTTACTATAATGGATAACCAGGACACAGTCTCTCACTTTTCTTTTCTTTTGTTTTGTTTTCCATGATGGGGTCTCTCTGTGTAGCCTTGACTGCCTGGACTCAATTTGTGGACCAGGCTAGCCTCAAACTCAAAAAGATCTGCCTGTCTCTGCTTCCCCGAGTGCTGGAATTACAGACGTGCACTGCTGTGCCTGGCTAGGACATAGTCTCTTTGTTAATTAATTAATTAATTAAGTTATTTATTCACTTTACATCCCAGTCATAGCCCCTTCCCTCCTTTCCTCCGAGTACCCTCCTCCCTCCTACATCCCCCTCCCCTACTCCTCAGAAAAGAGGAGCCCTCACCCACCCATCCACCCACCCACCCGAGCTCATCAAGTCGCATCAGGACTGAGTTAGGACAGAGTCTCTTAATGGAAGTCCCTCACCATCTACAGAAACCACAATGTGATCAGTAGCTCTGGTGCCAAGGGAAAAGGGAGAGAAGCAGAATGTAAGAAGATCAGACAGGCAGCCAGAGGAGAGAGAGAGAGAGAGAGAGAGAGAGAGAGAGAGAGAGAGAGAGAGAGAGAGAGAGGAGAGAGAGAGAGAGAGAGAGAGAGGAGAGAGAGAGAGGGAGAGAGGGAGAGAGAGAGGAGAGAGAGAGAGAGAGAGAGAGGAGAGAGAGAGAAGAGAGAGAGAGAGAAAGAGAGGAGAGAGAGAAGAGATTCTGGGTCAAATAAAGCAAGGCCCCTTAAAGACACTTTTATGGGAGGGGTGTTCAATTTCAGATGGGTATGTTCCTGGTATGTGATTCCTCCCTTTAATCCCAGCACTCAGAAATACTCTGGAGCTCTAGCACCACATTGGGACTACAGAGACATCCAGCCTCACAGCCTGAATAAGTACTGGAGTCTCAGCCTTTCTGTTACTGTCAGACTATCTGGAACAAAGCTTGTGAGCCAAGCTAATCAATCCCCTTTTTAATTTCATTTTCTGTTCTATCCCTTTGGAGGATCCTGACTAATTCAGGATCCGTCACCCTTGTTTTCTGTTCTCCAGCTATGAATACGCTCAAGAAGACCTGCCTGTCCAGGAGGCTCATTCCTTCATCAATCACTAATATAGAAGAGAGTTGAACTTAAACTGTCGTTATCAACTCAGGCTGCCACATTCTACATTAAATGAAACCCTCGTGTAAATAAAAGTCTTCCTTAATAGAAGGAACAAAGATAGTGGATAAGGACCACGGTTATTAGACAGCTAACGTCTATAGCCACAAGTCATGAGATGGCAAAATGGTAGCTTTCATCCAGGTATTACTTCTTTTTCCTTAGGTCGAGAAAGAGACTCTTAAATGTAAGAGTTAAACTGTGACATGCATCACTTTATTTTTAGGAATGCTTTCTCAACACCCACTCTGAAAAGTATGCTAAAATATATGCACTGAAATTCTAACAATCATATTTTTACAAAAATGTAACACAATAGATTCAGATAGTAATGCAATTTTATCTCAATAGATATAATTACTACATCTGCATATGACAAGTTCTATACTTTGTTTTAAAAGCTCATTTTAACTAATGTTGTTACTATCTGCCAATTTAATGCAACACAGAAATTATGAAACAGTAGTCAATGGTATTGTGTAAAAGATAGGTGAAGATGAATGAAAAGGGAAAAAAGTTATCATGTTTTTTCCATGATTTTTTATTATGTTTTTATCGTGTTTTTTAATACCTCAAATTTGGCAAACAAAATGGATTAGTGTACAATGGGGTCTGCTGTCAAAACTGAAAACCTGAGTTTGATCCAGAGACTCCACAGAGTAGAAAGAGAAAATCAACTCTCTCACTTTGTCCTCTGACCTTCACACATGCACAGTGACACATGTGTACACACACACACACACACACACACACACACACACACAGAGTAAATAAATAATGTGATAAAATCCCTTTCATTTTAACATGCATCATCCTTGACATATATCTGAACACCTCTGTTTCAGTATAATAGCATCTCTGCTTGCTCCTATGTGTGACTCATTTTATGTTTCTTATCAGTGCGCTATCTCATTAACGATGTTACTTTCATGTGAAGCTTTGATCATATTCCACACCTTTGCCTGTAGATTTTAAACAATTGACAACTACTACACCAAAAGGCTTACATTTCTTGTATCAAGTTAACAGTGCAGTCCACTGAATGCTCATTATTCACAATCATTTCCCTTTATGCACATTCCTCTTGGGTTTGCCTATTCTAGAATTTATGCTGATAATGGGTTTTTGAATACTGATTTGGTATGACACTGGGTCATATTTGAAAGCTTTTTATCAAAATAACTGGAAATGTAATTTTAAATTCACCTCACTAATACAGCTGTCTTTAATCTCTGGGGATAAATAGTGACAAATGAGGCTTAGTTTTTGACCAGTTTAGCTTCATCTAAAAAACAGTGGGTGTTTTAATGGAGCTTTTAAGTGGATAATAGGCATGCAGTGAGCATTCTGAGGTATGGTAATAAGCTCTATGTATGGATACAGGACTATTTTTCACTCTGCTTCTGCACAAGAAAGTATTAGCAATTTATAAAAGAATCAGTAGTCTATTTACATGGCCACTGGGATACGTGCTAAATTTGCTTATGCATTTAAATATCCCTATTTTCACACCCACTACAACCATTATTTAGTTTGCAGATTCATTAAACTGCACAATGTGTACTTATTAGCTGCCAAAGAAATCATGCCAAATTAGGTGTGTATTTTTATTACTAATAAAAGAAAAATACACAATAATGCAACATGCTCAAAATGTTTGGAACACCAAATAGTAATAAGGACAAAAAAAAAAGTTCAGATTTAAAATCTTTCAACCAAACCTTAAAATTAGTGTGTTTAGTGTGAATGTACTCCAATCACGGAAAACAATAGCTGTGATTTCAGTGTTGGCTTGATGAAAGCAAATGTAATTCTCTACTTGCTAACATGTCACAGGACTCAAAACTGGTCTGTGACTATGGACATAATATAGTCATCATAAAATCATAGCTCACGGCAGAAACTCCTGGTCTTGCAGATGTAAGTGTGCCTAACACAAATGCATATAAAAGATAACGTAAAAACCTGTGTGTTCTCCAGGTAAAGAGCCCTGATCCGTACTGTGACCAACAAGTGGATTTCTCAAAATAGGCTAATATGAACACTCCTACAAGAATGCAGAATGTCATCACACCTTATATTAATGCTTATAGTACCTTGTGGAAAATAGGAGTGAGGTTTTGAGGGAACAGCCTGGACCACTCTGGATTCATACCTTATCTCCAACACTTCTTCAATATTAGTGTATATCACGGAGGGCTGGGATGCAGCTCTGTTGGGGCACTGCTTGCCTAGCATGCACAAAGCCTTGGGTTCCATACCCAGTACCACAGAAGCCAGGTGTGGTATAGAGTCTGTGTCTGAGCCTCCATTAATTTAAAGGCAAAAAGATCTGACGTTCATCTTTTTTTTTTTTTTAACGAGTTCAAGACTAACCTGGCATATATGAGACCAAGGATCAAAATAAAATATCAAAGAATGAAAGTTCTAACTCAAACAGTAAATTGGCTTTATAGTCCCACAGAGTCAAAATGAATGTAGCCCTTTAATAAGTACAAATTAAATAGATCCTGAATGTACGTATATGCTTTTAAGGTTTTGCTAGAATTACATCAATGAAGTTTAGTAATCATGCTTAAAAACTGCAACATGTCACTAAAATAAATGTTTTCCCAATAATGATAGGAAACCATAAACTGGCCCTGTATTTAGGATCTTATCCAAAGACTTTACTTTAGACCAGCTATATAGTACAAGCATTAAAATTAAGAATTACATTAAGCTAAGAACTTGAAAATAAAACACTGTAAGGGCTCAAAAATGACTGAAGGAAGATCCATACTGAAATCGTACATCAACAAAGAGCATTTATTCTACAGAAACAGCTTGCATGCAGGGGCCAACAACCCATACAAAATGGTAGCAACCTGAGTAGGAACTTGCAGGCTCCTTTAAAGAACTCTAGGGGAATTCTATCTGGGTCTACATGACTCTAACTGGGATTTGTCAGTGCCTGTAGTGGCTACGTGACTCTAGCCATAGGCCTTTTAGCAATGTCCAGTCCTCTCAACAGAAGTGGCTACACATTGAACAGTGGCATTGAGTTCCACACAAAGACATATATCAAGTGTTTCTGAAGGAAGGTTTATCATACTTTAAGCTCTTCCACAAGCTAAAGACAAACAAAAACTAACACTCAAAGATAGAAAAAACCCTATATGAATGTGGGTAGGGAAGAACAACACATTTTCAATCTCATTTTGAGGCCAACATTATGCATATAATAAAACTATTTAAAAAGTCATTGAAAGAGAACAAAATTATAAACTGATATTCCTTAACATACAATTAAATGTTATTAATAAAACACTTGTAAACAGAATCTAACAATGCCCACATATGAATGTGTATACATTCATATACGTAGATAGATAATAAACCATGACCCAATGACTGGCTATATTACACTGAGAAAGCTGTATGACTCTTATGATTATCTCTTAGATGTAGTTTCAGGCTTTTCCAAAACTCATCATCTGTTCATGGTGCAACCACAACAATTAAAAATGAAAGAAAGATATCTTAACAAGCTAAATCATCTCTCAACCCACAGTGGAAGGAGAGAACAGATTCCCAGAAGCTGACTTCTGGCTTCCACATGCACATGCACATGCACACTGCTCTGCTCTCTGCTCTCTCTCTCTCTCTCTCTCTTCTCCTCCTCCTCTCTCTCCTCTCTAGCTCTCTCTCTTCCTCTCGCTCTCTCTCTCATCTCTCTCTCTATCCTTTTCTCTCTCTCCCTCTCTCTCTCTCTCTCTCTCTCTCTCTCTCTCTCTCTCTCTCTCTCTCTCTCTCTCTCTCTGTGTGTGTGTGTGTATAGCAACAGCAATAATGCTGCTCCCACTGACCAGCTCTGGGCACAGCGAAGAGGAGAAAAGAGAGGTGGATCCGTGGTAGGAAGAATTGAGCAAGCAATGAACAGCTGGTTAAGGGAAACCAACCATTGGTTGAACAACTAGCTAGAGGAACTAGCTGTTGAGAAGAGGTTAAGGAACTGAGGAAAAATACTTGAAGACTCAGGCATATGCAGTACAAGCTGAAGGTCTTAAAGCCCAGGAGAACTTTAACTGCTGTCTCTCTGTTCTGCTTGTTGTCTGTCTGACTTCTTGCTCATTATCACCTATCTTTCTATCTTTCTTCCTGCTTGCTGTTACCCATCTTTCCATCTCTCTTACTGTTCTGTCTCACTCTAGCTTACTCTCTCATGTCTGTTACTTGCTTGCCATTCTCCTTGAGCCAAGACCAGTATTTTATTAAAATAAAGTTCAATTTTTTTCTTTGCAGATTACATCATGATTTTTCTCATATTTTATAATCAATAGGGAATTCAAGAATTAACAAATCAATAGAAGTCTAACAAGGAAATACAAACAGTTCTGTATAATTTACAATAAAGCATTTAGCAAAAATCAATCACTTTCCAAGCAATGGTCAGTATAACCTGATTATTATTTCTTAAACAACACTCGGGGAAGTTTAATCATAAATTTTCCTGGGATAAAGTCATTGTGTTTACAAGATTGTCATAGGAATATAGCTTGAGCTAAATGTTCTCTAATAAAGAAAAAACTTGATTTACTCCCAGTCCCAAACTAACAGGTGTGCTATCCAAGCCTAGGCTCACTACCAAGGGGTCCTTTATTGTGAAGTATCTGTAAAGCATGATGTTCCAAGTCCACCTTCTATTGCTCTCAAAGCACATCCTAAAGAAACATTTTCTACAGGTAACAGTATCTAGCCAGGTACTGTTATGTCTAGGTCTTAACTTTCTTTTATGCAGTTTCTGCTTGGGTGCTCACAGTCAGAGCAAAGAACTCCATCATTCTATCATTGTCTCAAGCCTTTGGCCAGATGTCCTCTTTCAACATTCTCTGTGGGAAAAAGTTTTCCCTGTATGATTAGCACTGAGAAATAAAGAGAAAGAGACAGTTTTAGGAGAAAAAAGCAGATTTCCAGACAAAATTACACCTGGACCATACATATTTAAGGGCAGTGGTGATCAGCTGGAGATCTTTGGAACTTTGTCAAGCAAAGCCTCAACAGCTATTCTGGATGTCTAGAGTTCATGCTGGACAGTCAGATGTCTCTGGAACTTTGTCAAGCAAAGCCTTTATGACTTATCCTCATATCTGTGGCACAATAATGGTAAAAATTTTAAAAAGCAAAACCTACAAGTGATATGCTTAGTTATGGGGCAGTGGGTAGACTATGAATATATTTCTTGGATCATTTTAATCATGCTATATGTTAAACTGACCGGTTAGTAAGGCAAGAAATATAAATGAAAGCATTCCGTTTATAAAGATTATTCTTGCAAGTGTTCAGTATGTAGCTTTGAATTAGCTTTGGTCTCTGAGTAAGCCCACTGAGAGAAGAGAAGACTTATTCGTGTTCATGACTGCTGAAGTTTCTTCCATTCATGGTGGTGAAGGTAGGCCAAGGCAAGGCAAGGCAGGGCACTCATCTCGTGGTGGCTAAGAAGGGAAACGGAGAGGGAGAGACGGTGCCTATGCTATATGGAGTCTTCTTCTGTTCCTATTACTCTTATCGTATCCCTCAACAGACTGGGCAATGCAGCTCACATTCCAGGGGCAGATTTTCCCTCCCACCAGATAATCCTCCTAAAAGCACTCTTACATCATGCCTAGAAGTGTGCTTTACAAAACCCCTAGGTGCCTCTCAACCCAAACAAATTGCCAATGAAAATTTGGCATCAAAAGTCCTTGTGTGAAGTTAACTGAAAAAAAATATGAGGAATGAGGAGAAACATATCTTAATGTTTAAATGGACCTTTATGCATCAATTATATAATCAGATGAAGTCCATATAACTAATATTATTAAAATAAAGTATTTTCATTTTTTAAAAAAAGAAAAGCTGATATTCAAATTATCATTTTTACAGAATTTGTTTCTTTTTCCTGTCCAAACTGAAGTACTGGGGAGCTGGTTAAGAATTATTTTATCATCCATTATAATTCTACCCAATGCAGACTACAGTCAAGCTAATTATTCTTGGAGAATTAATTTCAGGCCGATTTTGGTTTACAGTTTCTATTACATTTAATTGAATTTCAGTAAGGTAGATAAAGCATTTCTGTAGATGGGTAATTGCGCTGATATTAGGAAACTTAAAAAAGGGGTATTTCCGAGGTCTGACTCAGTGGTAATAATTCTAAATATTAATTTATTATTCTTTTCTCTATTTTAGCACAAGAGGCATTATATCAACAAGGAATAAAATGAGCTAAAAAGAGCAAGCTGGGGCTAAAAGTCTGCCTGGTGGTAGTGTCTGGGCTTAGCGTGGTAAGGCACTGGGTTCAATTCCCAGTACTGCAAAGAGTGAGGAAAAGAGAGAGGGAGAAAGATAGGAGAGAGAAAAAGACAGAGACAGAAAGACAGAGAGAGAGAGAGGAAAAGGGAGAAAAGGGGGAATTCTCATTACAAGCACATTGTTTGCACTTCTTCATAAATAGGCCTGGTTTATACATTTGCAAGTGCACCATAAACTTTAGTGTATTTTTTCCTTGGACTTATGTTATGGACTTTTACCATTTTTCCATGTTGCCTTTTCCACAGTGAAAATTTTCAATGGATAATTTGAAGTTTACAAATTATACTCTGTTGTTTACTAAACTTTTTCCCAGTTTCTAAATGCTAATGTTTCAATTTCTCAGCAGTACATGTAAGTGAATGAGTATTGTACATATGATTTTCCCTGTTTCTTAAAACTAATACAGAATTTCAGCAATAGGCATGTCAGAACACTTGTTTTCTAAACATCAGCATGTTTATTAACTACTGTTGCATCAAAAATTCCTTCATGTATGTATACACATGTGCATTTCCATGTGCAACAACTAATGAAGAAAGAGGCCATGAATTTGAAGGAAGGCAAGGAGCAGTATACTTGCAGGTTTGGAGGGAGAAAAAGGAAGGGGAAAATTTTGCAATTTCAATCTTATAAAACAAAAGCAATATTTTTTACAGAATACAGTAAAATAAAACCAAAAATTCATGGCAAAACTCAGTGGCTTTAAAACATAAGTATATTTATTTATTCTTTGGGTCAGCTATATGGTTCTTCTAATTTTATCTGGGGTCATTCAAATAACTATAAATAGCTTGCTATTAAGAAAGAAGCTTAGGAAATCTTGGCAATCAGGGTGTGCATGCTATTTTTTGATTATGGTGTGTTTGGTTTGGGGGACTTTTATTTTGTTTTGTCAAGATACAATATAGAGTAATTTTCGAAGAAGGAACCCCAATTTGAGAAACTGTCCCACTCAACTGGCTTGTAGGTAAGCCATGGTACATTTTTGATTGATGGTTGATATGAGAAGATCCAGTTCAGTGTGGGTGATCTCACCCCTGGGCTGGTGGTCCTGGATGCTATAAGAAAGCAGGCTGAGCAAGCCTTCCGAAGCAAACTACTAAGCAACACTGGATCAGCCCTTGACTCCATATTCCCTCCCTGCCCTCCTGTCCTAACCTCCCTCAAAGATAGGCTAGGGTGTATAACTCTAAACTGAAATAACCCCTTTATTGCCCCACGTTGCTTTTGGTTCTGGTGCTTTATAACAAAAATAGAAACCCTAATTAAGACAGAGCAGCTCGTTCATGTGCTTGGTGGTTGGGTAGAAGTCAAATTATCTATGATGATCTCAGATAAGAGGACCAGGCTGTCTGCCACGCAGAATCTTATTCGCTGAAGGCCAACACAGATTTTTGTTTTGTTTTGTTTTGTTTTGTTTTGTTTTGTTTTGTTTTGTTTTCACAGAACAAGTATTTATGTTCTAAGAATAAGTAAATGGAAGGGCTCTTAGGGCTTTAAGGGGGTTGGTTATAATGTCAACTTGCCACAAATTCTAATCCCCCAAGTAGGAACCTCATCAGAAGAAGTCTCCTGATTGCCTTGATTAAGTAAAGAGACCCATTCCAGTTGTGGGCAGCACCTTGTGGCAGCAGGTAAAAAAGAACAATTGAAGGAATATCATCACACCTTTTGCTCTCTTGGGCTTCCCTCTTGTGTGGAATTAATTTGCCTGTTGCTGCTGCTGTCTCCTCCTCCTCCTCCTCCTCCTGTTCCTCCTCCTCCTCCTCCTCCTCCTCCTCCTCCTTAATTTTCTTCTTCCTTCTGTGCTAACATCAGATCAAGCATTTCCAAGCTTTCATCATGATCCAGGCTTCTGGTGAAAGACTGAGACTGTATAGGCATATAGGCTTGTGTGGACTGAGCCCTCTATACCCCCACACCCAGTGAGAAACACCACTGTGAGGCACTCTGACTACTGAGGCACTCAGACTCAATACTAAGTAACTACAAAATGGATTCTCAGCTCTCAGGTGTGCTTCGGCCTTAAAAAAAAAAAAAATACCCTTTTGCCATTTTAAAGCTGACTTAGTAAATTCATGTAAGTGTGTGTGTGTGTGTGTGTGTGTGTGCGCGCGCGCACACGCGCGCGTGCATGCCATTGAGTATTTTCCTCTAAAGAGTTGCTAATACACAGGCTTAAACTAAAACGATGATGATGGTTACACCCATATATTCTTTTGGTCTAACACAAATCTCACATGGGCAGCTCAGATTCTAATAATAAAAAGTAAACTTCCATCTCTTGAAACATCAAAATTCTCATAAAGGAATGTGTGCTTGTCAAGCTTATTACAGTGTTAGGCAGAATATTTTGGCTACAAAGACCTTAGCAATGATTTGTAGGGTGTGTGCTAAACTTGTATCCTTTGTATAATTTTGTCACCTAAACTCTACCTATAGCAGGTATCTAATTAAGGTTACTATTGCTGTGATGGTGACAAAAAGCAAGCTGGAAAGGAAAAGGTTTATTGGCTTGTACTTCTGCATCACAGGAGAAAGTCAGGACAGTCAGGACAGGAACTTAAGCGGGCAGGATCCTGGAAGTAGGAGCTAATGGAGAGGCCATGGAGAGGTGGGTGCTGCTTACTAGCTTGCTTCCTGTGGCTTGTTAAGCGTGCTTTCTTATAGAACCCAGGACCACCAGCCCAGGGATGACACCACTCACAATGGGATGTGCTCTCACCCATCAATCACTACCTAAGAAAATGCCTTACAAGCTGGCCTACAGCCTGATCTTATGGAGGCATTTTCCCAGTTGAGGCTCCTTCTTCTCTTATGACTCAAGTTGACATAAAGCTAGACAGCTCAGTAGGTCTACAAAGAATACTACATGAACTGATTATAATAAATATTTGGGGATATGCTCTGAAAATAGATTTTAAAGATTCTCTGATATAAATATAGTTAATTTGATGCAATATTGCCACAAAGGTATATTTAATTTATGTCTTATAAAATATCCAGCCAAATAAATAGTGATGCGAAAATCTATAGCCACTTAGCTATTTTTCAACTCCTCAGTTTCCTAATTTATATTTTCAGACACATAAGAAGTGGGGATTTTAAGAGGAGATATTTGATCATACTCAATATGTAATTTGTGCAGAACCATTATTTTGGGCAATAGATTTTCTTTATAGGAAGAAAATAGAGTATATAAATTCTGCATTGCGTGCTGGGAGAGAATCAGTGTGGCTACACACTTCACATGCTTCGAGGATTTCTGACATAATAGAAATCTATAGGAACATGACACATCCAAACTTCACCGCCTCAGCATGTCGGCAACAGACACGGCAAGAATACATTCCCACGAGCTCTACTTGCTGAAGTAAAGCACTTAATCTTGGTACAGCTGAAAACAAAAAGTACTACTTTGTTTATAATTTTAGAAGCCATTTCTCCTGGTCAAAGAATTTTGAAACAATGTGTTTACTTTAGAAGTGGGTAGATTTAAAAAAAAAATAAAAGGTTGAAGATACTTGTGTTTCTGTATCTAATAATATTCAGGGCTGAAATCTAAGACAATGAGAGAATATAGTCTTCTATAGTCACAGAACATGCTGCTTTCCTAACTAACCTTCCACGGGTGGAGATGTTCCTGTTGAATGCTGAAACGCCACCTGAGCCAGGTGGACTCATGCATACTTGCAATCCCAGTGCTTTGGACGCTGAGGCAGGCAGATCACTGTGAGCCCAAGGCCAGTCTGGTTAAAGACTGATCCCAGGGCAGCCTGGACAAAAGGATTTTCCCCCAAAAGGAAAATGAGTGAGTGTCTTTAGTCACATAAAACCATACCCAAGCTTAAATGTACTGAGGAAGAGCTAAGCGTGAGCATCGGAGCCTTTCAAGTCACTCCTTCGAAATCACATAGTAGTTCAAGAGGCTGAGGCAGGACTTTAGAGTCATATAATAAAAATCATGAGCTCAGTTGTGGTTTTCTTATGTTTATATTTCTCACACTCATTTTAATATAGTATATTCAGCCTTTCTAAAAGCCTTCATAGTTTCACAATCTTGGCTTCCTCGCAAAGATAAAATACTTTCATTAATTAAATGTTTGTTATTTATATTTGTTTCTAATATTTAACATACGTGTGTGGTATATTGATCTTTAAGAATTGGTCATGTGTAAATGACATCATGCTGTATGTGTAACCTACTCATCTCTGTATTGATGAACATTCTAAATACTTCCAGTGTTTCCCTTTTTTCAGCAATGATGCCATAAGGTTTTCTGTGTACAGAAACGTTTCTCTGTAAAAAATATACATCTTCAACTTTACTATATATTACTATAATCCATCAGTTGTATGTAAAAATATGTGGGTTTTGACAAATTTTCTTTCCACCTTTTTGTCATGGTAGAATGATGCCTCTGGCCTATTGTGATTCTTTCCTCTTCTGTACCAGGAACACAATCTAGGACTCCACTATGACACTTGCCCACCTAGCTCATCAGCACTGTGAACCTTGGTGCTTCAACAGGAAGGAGACTATTCGGCAACAGCCCCTTGCTTCGCAGCAAAAAGGAGTCTATTTAGTGCTAGATTGACATAGGTACTGTGTGATTAAAGGCTGATTATATCAAGGTAATGAGTATATAAGATCAAGGGGTGTGTGTGTGTGTGAGTGAGAGAGAGAGAGAGAGAAGAAGAAGAAGGAGGAGGAGGGGGAGGAGGAGGAGGAGGAGGGGGAGGAGGGAGAAAAGGAGGAAGAGAGAGACAGAGACAGAGAGACAGAGAGCTAGAAAGAAGGAGGAGGAAGAGGAGGAGGAGAATGCACCTGAGTGTCATCTGTCTTGGCTTTGCTAAGGAGGACTCTGCATCGACTGAGCACTCTCATTAAGCTAGCCTGGATGGCCATTAGCCCCAGAGATCTGCTGGTCTCTCACATTCTCTAGGACTTTGACTACAGGCACATGCTAATACACTTGTTGTTTGCGTGTTCACTTGTGCGTTTGGAATGTGTATGATGTGTGGGTATGTATGTCGGTGCAAGTGTACCCATGTGGAAGCCAGATATGGTGTTCTCTCACTTGAATCTGGAACTCACCCATTTGGCTAGTTTATGTAGGCAGCTTGCTACAGGGATTACTTGTCTTTGTCTCCTGTATTCTAGGACAACAGGCAGCATTTATGAGCATCCTGGAATGAGAACTTTAGTCCCCAGGCTTACATACCAAGCACTTTACCCACTGATGCATCTTCTCCATCCACACATGGCATTTTGTGTAGGTTCTGAGGCGCAAACTCAAGTCTGCATTTTTGTGTAGCAAGCACTACCAACTGAGTCATCTCCCAGCCCCTTGTTAAACATAGGTAGTTTCCATCCCATTAGCAGTAGACTGTCTCCTGGAAAGCTTACTTACCAGAAATTGTATCTTGTTTGGAAAGAGACACCTCTAATCCTGACCAAATTACTGTTCAAAACCTAGTTTGTTTGTTTGTTTGTTTTCACCCTGATCTCCCATTTCCCCACAAAACTCTAGGCCGATTTGTGTCTGTGACTCTGGTGATGCACTTCCAACAGTATCATATTTGTCTCGTGGGTGGCATGATAACCTCTTAGCTCCCAAATGATCCATTTATTATAGATGAGGCAACTGAGAATAAGAGAATGAAAGTAATCCCTCAAAACAGCTGGAAAGTGGTGGCAGTGGGGACACAGCTTACCCTTTCTGCTTCTTTGCAAAATGGTTCCACTAAACAATTTATCCAAAATTATTCCCCTTAGGTGATACAGTGTTTCTCCTGACATTCTTTTAATTTTGCTAAACAACCTAGATTTTGAAATGTATTCTCAGTAATGTTATATAAATATCAACTTTAACCTTAACATTGTATATATCCACCGTAGGCAGTATCCTAGCCACAAACATTCTTTCAACCCATTGACTATGACAGCAAGGAGTTTCAGAGCAGAAACAACCCTCCGTAACACTGGCTCAACATCCTTAATTTTCAGATGAGATAATATAGAAAAAAATAAATTTTAAAGAGGTTATGTAACCTGACAGTGTTGTGAGGTTTGTAGTAAGTAGGATACATTTTTAAAAGATAGTTAATAAATAATATAAATTATAGAATCAAATTCAAGACAGGAAACAAAGATGAATGGTTGTACCAGGTAATGTAGAGGCATAAGAGTTTCACAAAAATCCCAAACCAGACACTTGGTTTTAATCAAAGTAAATACGAGGATACTGACAAGACAGTGGAAAGCAGTTGGACATAGCACCCTGGAGTTTGAAGGATAGGCTGGAGTATAGCAAGGTCTCCATTAGAATAAGCGTGGAACGGGGGTGGGTGGGTACACTGATAGAGCATCTTGCAATGAACAGGCTGGCACCCAGAGACTTCTTAGCCTGACTTATGTTCTGTATATGCCAACTCTTCTTACAACAGTTGTGTGAAGACAGGGTAAATTAGTATTTGCCGAATGTCTACAGATAAATAGTGTTAGTGGAAACATTGTTATAGAATGGGAGGACCCTAGACTTGCAACTAGAGCATGATGGTCTTTCAAGGAAGAGGATATAGCTTCGATTGATGTGAGTCATGATTCATGTGGTCAGACAACCAACCTTCTCCTGCCTGCACATTGAAAGACTGGCTCAGCTAGAGTTACCATTCTTTTCTTTTCAAGATTTACTTAGGTTTAAAATATATATGAATGTTTTATCTACATGTATATATGTGTACCGCATGCTTGATGATGTCAGAAGGGGATGTTGGAGTCCCCGGTACTAAGGTTAGATGGTTGTGAAGCATCTTGTGGGTGCTGGTAATCAAGCCCTGGTCTTCTTCAAGAGAAAATGAGTGCTCTTAACCGCTGAAATCTCCAGCCTGTAGTCATGTTTCTTAAGGCCATACTCCTTCTATTGGCTCAAATCCCATGACTGGTCTATGAAAGAATAGAAATGCTGGAGTATTGTCTAAGGTTTGTCAACTTGACACATACTAGGATCATCTGAGAACGAAGCCTCAAATATTGCCTAGATCAGACTGACCTGAAAGCATGGCTGTACAGAGTTGTCTTGATCACTAACTTCTCATACTGGCGGATTGTTGCCTGGAAGTGTAAGCCAAATACACCTTTCCTCTCCTAAAATGCTTTTGGCCAGAGGGTTTTTACCACAGCATCAGAAATAAAAGTAGAGCAAACATCTAGACTTAGTTCAGTATGATGCTGTAAAGAACACTGCGGAATGTATCCTGGTGGAGTTTCCTATAATTAGGACTTCATGTAGCCCACTTTTCCTTGTGCTCAGCCCTGCTACTCTCCTGCTCTTCACAGATGCTGATGTCAAAGGCAGTTTAATAAACAGTCCATAGACAGCTTTCCAGAGTACCCAACCCATGTTGGTTTACAGCTTTATTATTTACCACATAAATACATTTATGCTTTGAAACCATTGCAAGTTTTTGAAACTATGACTATGACAGAGTCTCCACTTGAACATGTAAATGCAGCTTATGGCTGCTTCAGTGAACAAAGGAGCACAGTAGGAAAGGCTTCAGTGAGGGTAGGGTTTGACGTTGTGATCAGGAGGTAGAGGATATGTGGCTTCTGTTGACCCTTGGGATATTTGTTCTGAAAAGCTTTTCTACCATGTAAGGAGTTTCACTTCCATGTAGCTGCCATAGAGACATAACAAGTAGTGAGCGCATAGGAAAACCCCTGTCTGAAGAACTCTTGTCCTTAGGGCCCAGGAGTTTGCATTGTCCTTGGACAGTCACTAAATGGATAAAGTCTTGGAGGTAAACTCAGTTCCAGCCAATATGAAGCTGCAACTAGGTGAGAGACCACACCTGAAGAACTGGACATCTTCTGCTACTGAGTAAAACCCAAAGTGACAGAGTGGGTTACATCTTTGATTAAAGATGTATATGCCCTTTCTCTGCATGTACATCTATCTGCCTATCAGAAGATGGCATCAGACAGTTGTAAACTTCCATGGCAGTACTGGGAATTGAAGTCAGGACCTTTGGAAAAGAAGTGTGTACTCTTAACCACTGCGCCATCTCTCCAGCCCAGAATTTTGTTTTGTTTTTCAAGACAGGGCTTCTCTGTGTAACAGTCCTGATTGTCCTGGAACTCACGTGGTAGATCAGGCTGTCCTTGAACTCTTAGAGATCTGCCTGCCTCTACTTCCTGAATACTAACATTAAAGGTATGTGCCACCATGCCCAACTTTACATCTTGAGTTGTTTGCCAAAGGGGTCCTGTAGACTGCTCCCCAAAGCTTACAGACTGTTGTCAATCACATTGACTACCTTCTTCAACCTGAAACTCAGTCACCACTGAGGAGAAAAGTAATCATCAATTTTGTTCAGCTACAGACCCTTTGCTATTATAATAGCAACTTGCCTGCAAGATAGTCCCACTGGTGCAATAGTGGCATAAATGTTACAGAAGTATTGAAACAGTTTTTTTTTTTTTAATTTAAGGTCAGCTTTCTGAGATGCAATCCACACCTGATACTGTTAATGAGGCTAAGAACCTAAAACGAGACAAGCCATGGACCCTAGGTGGAAAAATCTACATCTACGAAACGAAGATAACAGTAAAGCAATTCCTAATTGACCCATTACTATACCCGTACATCAGTGCATTGCTTAAACATCACCAGAGACTTTTGTTATTGTTTTTGTTGTTCGTGTTGTTTTGCAGTAAATAGTAATTGACATAGAGACCCACAGAGACTGAGAAATTTTGGAGCACCCAGCACTAACTGGGATGTCTTTATCACACTCCACCTCTCAAGGGAAGTAGGTAGAAGAGGAGGTGGAAAGATTGTAAGAGACAGAGGTGGTAGACAACTCCACGGAAACAGCAACTTCTAGACATGACAGAACTGGGGCACATGTGAACTGTGACAGCATGCAAGAGACCTTCATGAGTTCAAGCCAGACAAAATCGCAACATGAAGAAAGGCAAGTCGGCACAAACTCCCAACCCTAGCCAAGAAGCTATTTGAGATTGATAAAGGGTGAGACAGAAAAATCTGTTTTCTCTAATGGACTGACGCTGGGTGTATCAACCACACCGCAGGGGAGGCTTCATGATTCGGGGAGCTGGCCAACACAAGTAGATTTCATGTTGGCTGTGTGTGTGTGTGTGTGTGTGTGTGTGTGTGTGTGTGTTATTGTAGTTCTTTGTTTGTTTGTTTAAGAGAGAAAAAAATATCAAGTCGAAGGGGAGGACACCTGGAAGGATTTGCAGGAGGGAAAAATATGATCAAATATATTGTTTTTTTTTTTTAAAAAAAAAGGTGGATTGAGCCATATCAAACCTTCAGTGAACAAAGTGAATGAGTGAATTGTTGTGTTAAACAATTGTTTTACGGAACACTGTTTACATATACGAAATAACTGCAACAACAATTTAATAATATTAATCCTCTCATTCTCAGTTTCTTGATCTATTACATGAAAATACTTCCTAAGCCGCCTGAACTCATCTTACATCTAACCATCTTGAGGAAATAGCATTAATAATATGTGTAAACTTGTTTTGCAAGCTGTAAGAGGCATTAAAGGCACAATTTATTATAATTATCACCATAAATCCTCATTAGCTAGGAGCCGATTGTACAGAATACCAAAAAAGCAAGTTGCTAACCTCAAGGAGAATGATATTAGCTCTCAGTTCACTATTACTTAGCCCAACCACAAAAAAGTAAATAGAAGTTTCTATAATGGAAAATAGAAAATGAAAAACGAGTGGATTTAAAAGCAATAATGCAGTATTTGTCTTTCTAAATCTTCTTCTTTTGTTTAGCTCAGATTAAAAGAACATTTCCAAGTGTATTTTTGGGAAGCACAACTTTATCTTCTGTAGCTTCAACAGTGGGAACTTGGTACTTAATACCCAAGCTATTTTATTGAACACTGCCGGCTGCCCTGTCCTCTCTATTCTCCACCCTATATAATTTGGATACCCGTATCTTCAACTAGATGTAAATGTCTTTAAATAGACAGGGTAGGGATTCTTTCTAAGTCATACACTGAAAGTATTATGGTATTTTGGAAATAACAGGTACCTCAAATATATTTATGAAATATTTTTTTAAATACAAATATGATTTGATTGATAAGGAAGGACCAGTGGTTATTTATTACTAATCTCCCATTTATTTAACTGAGTGAATTCCACTTGCTGCTTACTCTAGTTTATCTGTAGTTTTTCAGTTTTTAAATTTTTCTGTTTTCCTACAACGTGCCAGCCCCTCCTGACCATGCAGGCACATTTGGATTTCTGCGCTCCACATGAGTAGCAGTTGCAGGGAATTATAAGTTGAGTGATGTGTGTCACACTGGGTGGAACATTTAATTTACGGTTCAGAAGCCTCCCGGAATTCCTGTTCCCTATAGCAGAGACTCACAGGATCCTCAGTGGTCAACCATTAGCCCTGCTTCCTTAGTGTCAAACCAGAAATGCCTTCCCCCTCTTGTAACTGAAACAGAAATGTAGCATCAACAGAAAACAAATTATGGTTGCTTGTTAAGCCCTTGGTGTTTCCTCATCCACTCTCCCCCTGTAGCATAACTTCCTGAAATAGCCTTGCTGATACACTTAGTGACCACAGTTGATTGATGAGTTTGGCAAAGCTTGATAGCAGACAAGTCACAGCTCAGGCACAACTTCTCTCTATTATAATTCTTTATCAGTGGTATCTAAATTGCTTTAGCAATTCAGCACAGACGTTGGGATGCCAAATTGTTACCATAGAGACCATATAATGCTTCTAATGACTAAATCATATGCACTCTTTAGGCTTTCCAAAGTCTACATTAAATTATGTTAAAAATCATATCCCAAACTGCATATGGAGTTGTCTTTGATAATTTCCTCAGGGAAAAGACTCGATGAGAAAATTTTATAGAAAAAGTTTGTTTGGGAGAGCCATCCAAAACCTGTGTGCCCAACTGAAGAAGATATAATTGATCAGCGGGAGAATTTGAACTGTGCTGCAGTCAGCACAAAGTTCTCACCTGATAGGGAAAGCAGCCTGTTTGGAGGATGCTTTAGTGCTGCAGTGGGTGCAGCAGGGCTTTTATATGCCTGTATCAGATAGTCTCAGATGGAGATCACTACCAAGGAGGAGGTAAAACTCTCAGTTGGTGAGCATCTCTCAGTGAGGACAAGGCCTGGGGAGGGACTCAGTATTCAGGTGTCAGGTGTCAATACATGTTCAGCCTGAAGAAGCCAGTCCCTACACGATTTTTGCATGTCGCAACATAGCCTCTATTATAGGGACAATATGTATTTCTTTTTCCATTTATCATTTTTTAAATGTGTGTGCAAATGTATGTGTGGGTGCATGTACACATATGTGCACATATGGGTGACAAAGATTTACCCTGAGTACTCTCTTCTATCACCTGATACCTTAGACTTGGAGAAAAGTTCTCTCACTTGACTTATGCCTTTCTGTTTCTGCTCTAGCAGCTGACCATAAGGCTCCTGGGATGCACCTGACTCCATCCCCTGGCACCAGAGTTACAAGCTCATGCCTCTGCATCTGACTTATCACTCAGGTGCTGGAGTACCTAGCTTGGGTACTCATCCCTACACAACCGGCCATTTGTCACCTCCCCAACCCCATAAATTCCTATTAACATGACAGATGGACAACTCGACACCAAGACATTTCCTATAAGAACTCTTGGCTCAGTTTTTGTCTACCATGTTATGTAAGATTGACTGCTATTTCTGTCTCCAACTAGAAAAGGCATCTCTCTCATAAAGATCCAGCTAAGCTATCACCTACGAAAGTCCTTCTAGGAAATTTCTTCTTGTGGACATTCTTGTGCTCTATACTAGTCCCATTTTAAAAGTATGATTTGTGTGAGGAAAGGCTGACTGCTCCTCGGCTTTAAGGAAAAAATCAAAACAGAAGCCGACTGGAGCATGGTAGTAACAACAGTCTAGGTTTTGTGTGTCTTCTGAGGCCTTACACAGATAACCCTAATCCTGTGCATCCAAGATTATTTTGAAGGTAGATACAATGTTTTGTAAGCTAAACTATCTCCTCTCTTTTCATCTTTTTATGCAAATTCTTTCTCCAGTGTTAGTCACAAAGCTTTAACAAAGCCTTGTTTAACCATATTCTTTACTTCAGTTCTTTAAAGAATAGATCATTCCAAGTTTGTCTCAGATCTTTGGTCTTCGATCATTGACTTCATCCCTAGCCTGGACTACTGTGGGGCATGGCCATGCTCTTGATTATTGAAACCTTTATCAAGGAAGAAGGCAACCCTGGGCAGGAAGTCTGGGCGGCCATGTTTTGTCTTGTTTCGTTCTTCATAGTCCAAACCCTTTCTATAGAGTCAACTTTCGATTATTTGTTTTAAGTTTTATTTCCCAGGAAAACAATTTCTTAACACTAACAATAAAAATTATTTTAACGCAAGCTTTTACTGCCTCATTAAGACCTGAAGTTACTCGAGATAAAAAGCAAATTTGGGAAAAATCACCAAAAGCCTTAATTTCCCCATTTGTGAAAATGAGTGGCTATAATTCTTCAAAGGCCCTTCCATCTGCAGAACTTGCTGATTTTATGTGAGTCGGCCTGAAATGATAGGATGTCACGGTTCTAGAAAGGCTAAGAATACCTTATCTATGGTTCCCACATTAGTTTGCTGGCAGATACGCTGCCTACATCATTTTTGCTGCTGTCAGGCGAAATAACTGCTCTGGAAAAACAAGACAACTTCACAAGAGCCGTCATTAGAAACTCAGGGGCAATTTGACTTAGAGCTGCTTGAGATTTCAAAGGCAAAGCAGAAACCTCAATCTGTTTTCTCATTTGCTTCCTGCTTCCTCTTTAACAAAGCAGGCTCTGTCTCCCCAAAGATTTTCCACTAAACAGCAAACACATTGCACAGCTTGACCTGTAATTTAAATCACAATTAAGCTTCCAGTTCGAATGTATCTTCATCATAAATCTGCTATGGATCCCCAGTGTTCTGCTTAATTCCCTTATCCTCTTAAACAGCATGACCCTGGTTTTATTTTCCCTCGACATAAAATGCTGAATTATAGCTTATTTATGAGTTTCATGAATAAGAATAATTTTGTTGCCATTTGCAGAAAAGTTCTCACCAGGTTATTATACCCCTAGATCCCATTAACTCATAAAATATACAAAATAAAAATTACTCCAAATTAGTCTTCCAAGCAGAATTGCAGACAACATTTCTTTGTATAAAAAGATGCCACCAAACAGCACTAGTAGGAGCATCTCCTTTGTCCCTTGCTCAGCACTACTACCTATTCTACATTCAGTGGAGCTTTTAGAAAGATTTGTAAAGCTGCCTGTTAACTTGTTATGGCTTTGTTCTTAATGAACATTGTTTTTACAATGAGAATTCTACAGTGTTTACCATGGTTCCAGTTTAATGTTCTTGTCTGAAATCTGGGCACCAACGATAAACACATACTAGACTGAAAATGTCTAACCAGCTGGTGAAATGAAACAGTTGGTGTTTCATGACTTGGGAGCTTTGGAAGTCGCATGGGAAAGGCGGTGGCTTCAAGTATCATGGCTAATAACCACTTTAGGGGTAGCCTGAGATTACTCTAAACACCTGTGCTTTAAAACAGTCATAGCTGAGATCCACTAGGATGTAAGGTAAATGTGGCAGAACTTTTAAAGGTTTCCTGACATAGTAAGGTTTCAGATACCTTGTGAGTGAATGGGTGGATGTTTAGTCTTGGCAGTGCTCCATGTTCAAAGTCTAGATCAGAGTCTCCACTTCCTCTTTTATAAAACAGAGATGATAAAAAAATAAAATAGCGTTTCAAGAAGTGGTTTAGGGAAAATTATTGGCACTTAGTGAAACAATGAGTCAAGATTTTAAGCAATAAGATTACTCATAGGTTTTCAAAAGTATCTATGGAGGCCGGGCAGTGGTGGAGCATGCCTTTAATCCCAGTACGCGGGAGGCAGAGGCAGGTAGATCACTGTGAGTTCAAGGCGTGCGTGGTCTACAAAGCAAGTCCAGGAGAGCCAAGGCTACACAGAGAAACTCTGTCCTGAAAAACCAAAAAAAAAAAGTATCTATGGGCAGCTCTCAGGTGGGCTCACTGATCTCACAGGAGGAGGTCAGAGAAGCAGCAGTGCAGATGGGGGCGAGATAAAGAAGGGGTCAGGGCAGAGAGAGAGCAGGGAGAAAACCAAAATATCTGGATTATATAGTGAAGAGCCTCTTGGGGAAAGGAAGCCTGGCCCCTGGCCTAGAAAGTTAAGGTAGGGACTGAGGGATGCTGGGAGAATCTGGAGGCCAGGTCCCCTTTGGTATGTTAAATAGGCACCTCAGCAGTTTGTCCTGGGTCTGAATACCAACCCTTACTACTAATAATAATTTAAAATGAGATAAAAATTTGTCTAAAAAAAACATTACTTAAAATTTCCCTAAGAGGGACAGTGAAGGAAAAATATTTACAAGCGCAAACATCATTCTTTATCCTAAAATGTGAAAAATTTCAATCTTAGCCTCAAAAAAATTATTGCATTTGTAAAATTATTTGAACAGATATTTAAGTTTAGAACATTTAAACCAACATTATGGTTGGAAAACAAAATCCTTTAGACATGTAGGCAAATAAGTGAACTGCCTTCTTAATATCATAGTGTATTGGCTTTTATGTATGTACCTATGTCATACTAGGTCTGTACATTATTATTTATTTTCATAAAAGGTCGAGTTTCCCCCGCAAGAAATTACCTAAGGAAGTCCAGGAGAGGATTCCTTGAGTTAGCTAGCAAAAAGAACATGAAGACATGATTTTTATTAACTACTGAAAAGTCATGTAAGAAGAAGGAGGCATCAATGCTGGTTTTACCTGAACTGTACTATGTCATGCAAATGGCATCATTTTTAGGAAAATATGAAAATCTCCAGACTGAAAAAAAAAAGTATTTGTGGCACCCAGTCATGTTCTAAAAACCATTAAAGTCAAAAGGGCAAAAGCACTCTCTTTACGGATATAGTGAGGAGAGATTTTAAAGGCAATAACACAGAAGTGTATGAATTCTCAGTCTGTCATCTGCCCACAGTTGGGTAGAGGGGAAACAGAAATCTATGTTCTTAAATTAGGTCAGAATGAGAAAGGGAGGGGAAGTAGTGACCGACATAAGCTTTAATTGTCTGTGTACTTTACTTTTTGATGAAGTATGGAGATAATCAGTTAAAAAAAAAATGTAAATGCGGTAAGGAAAAAAACCTAGCAACTACCATCTGAAAAATGTGGGCAGGGAACAGGTGCTCTGTGGCTTGGGAAGGATGGCCGTCTTTATGACTATGTTTATGTACTTGCTTGCCCACTCAGTAAACATCCATTGGCCATAATTCTGGCTGGATTCTGGACTTGCAGATACTAATGAGTCAAGATACTAATGATGACAATGTACTCACAGGTGGTCTTCCAGGGATGCCAGTGAGGGATTATCCTGATCACTTGCAACTGAAGAGTGATGGTCCACCCACCTTGGACAGCATCCCTGGCTGAGATCACTAGCTGTACAAGTAAGTCTTCCAGAAAAGGAGCTGGGCCCAGTATGTACTCATCTCTGTTTCCTGGCTGTGGATGTTGTGGGACCAACTTCTTTACTCTCCCCTTGCCTGGATTTCCCTGCTTTACTTGATTTTACTCTTCTACTGAGTTGAAATATGCTTTTTTCTTTGAGTTGCTCTTGTCAATGTAATTTATAAAAACAACATAAAAGAGACAGAGAAAGTGGGGAAGTAATCTAAATGGGACATTTAGCAGGAATCCGTGTATATAATACAGGAGCGCAAGGAGGGTTATAATGATACAGTGAGGGAAGCCTTGCAGTTCATTCTTAGACAAGGTCCAGTGCATCCTAGCATGACCTCAAACTCAAAAGTCACAGAGAATAATAACCTTGAATGTCTGAACCTTCAGCATCTACCTAAGTGCTGGGATTGCAGGTGTGTGCACCATTTAGAGTTGTATTCTTTTGATCTATAACTGGAGCTGTCCTATGGCATAGGAGAAGCTTGTTTTTACCATGTAACCCTTCCCTCCAAAGCGACACGTGGAGAAGGATATGGCACAGAGCATATCTCTGCAGCATAAACTTGGAATGTTATTCTATGGCAGATGCAGCTTTATGAATGTTACAGTAGCCGTTGATGGAATTACACAATCAGCTCAGCTCATTTAGCCAGTGAGGAGTTTTCAGGGTCTAAGAAAAATGGCCACTATTACTAACTTGCTGAACCTACAAATAGTGAATATATTGTGAACTATAGTATATATTTCAGGATTCAGTATATTTCACATCTTTACTTTTTGCACAGTGTCAGGCCCAAAGTTGGCCCCCAAAATAGTAGTGCCACTGACAATGTCCTAACTGACAGTGGAGAGACTCAGCTCACACTGCACTCTGAGTGGCTAAATATGATTGCTAGCAAGTAAATGAAAACCCAAACTCAGTATTCCTCAGAAATCTTCTGTAGTGGGTTTTCAGTTTGTCAAAAAAAAAAAAAAAAAAAAAAAAAAAAGCCATTACTTCCCTTATCTGCCCCACAGCAGGCAACCACCAGCAATGGCACCTAGTTTCCAGCAACTCAAACTAGTCTTCACAGATCAAAATCCCCACCCTAGCCCTCACACTGTTCTTGCCCTCATCCCATTCCTCACTACTATAACTTTCAAGCTGTTCTGTGCACCTCCCACCTCTCTGCCTCGCACCCCCGTGTGCGTGTGTGTGTGTGTGTGTGTGTGTGTGTGTGTGTGTGTGTGTGTGTGTGTGTCTATCTGTCTCTGTCACTATCTCTTTTTTCCTTCTTTCAGATGTGGTTTCTCTGTGTAACCCTGGCTGTTTGCTCTATAGACCAGACTGGCCTCAAACTCACAGAGATCTGCCTGCCTCTGCCTCTGCCTCTGCCTCTGCCTCTGCCTCTGCCTCTGCCTCTGCCTCTGCCTCCCAAATTCTAGGATTAAACCAGTGTCACAACCACCCAACTCACTCCTTAAAATTGATGAAGCTTTCCTTGCATTTTGCTGTTCTTTCTAGCCACCCTGTGAGAGACAGCCCCAATAGTTTGCTCCCCCAATAAAACTTTCTCTTTACTCACAGAGTGGCCTACCTGACTTCTACACACAAATGATATGAACCTGGTCCATTAACCAGTGGTTAGTACAGTTTTACTTGGTGTTTGACACTGAGGTGTGTGGAAAGGCCTATGACAGAAGGAAACATGGATAAAGAGGTAAATGAGAGCACAGGTGGCTATAAGAAGCTAGACAGAGGTGTAAGCATCAGTGCATCAGGAATATCAAGATTAAAGATGGCACATTAAATACGTTGTAACTGGCTTCTGAACAGTCTATAAATGTCTCCTAAATTTATTCATTAATTCATCTATCCATTAACATAATTTTGAAGTACCTTTTCATCAGTGAGTGCTTGGTAATAATTGTGAACAGGAATCCAAAATGTGAAGAAGAAAAAAGACAACAGAAATAGTGTTTGAGGAGAGAAAATAAAAGGCATTTCAGCATAAAGAGGTCAAAGTTAATAAAAGATATTTACAGAAGAGAGATGTCCTACCTGAGATTGTAACTGAAGAACTACCCTGCCACTTCTATCTTAGGCTTGCAAGCCATCTTAGAGTAAAGGCAAACAGGTCTGTTTATGATTAAACTTCTGTTTTTCAATGATTGGGTTCTGCCCCACCAGTAACCTTAACTATGAATGGCACAAGAATGGCAATCATGCTTTTGTTTCGAGAAATTGCTTATATCCATCTTACAGCCCTATTCTTGTCTAACAAGGTTATATGGCCAACTGTTGTTTTGACTACATCGTTATGCCCACCTTTCACTCATGTCTTTGTAACGCTTATGTTCTTCCCTGGTAACCCTGCCTATTTTGTCTACCAAATCCCCCATTTGGGAACTTTCTACCCCTGAGCTACAAAAGCTTCTTCATATCCAATGCTGTCATCTTGAACCCTGCCTTAGAGGAAGGCAACCCATATACACAATTTTTTAAAAGCTTGCTTTAGTTAATTTGACCACGATATTTTGGGTTGTTGGCTTTTCTCCTCCCATCTTTGGAATTAACAACAACAGAAAAAACAGAGACTGGCTGCTACTATGTCTTGAAGCTTAAAAAAAAAAAAAACTAAAATTTTAAGAGGAGCTAGTTTGACTATGGAGGCCTGCAAAATTGTATAACAAGTAAAGGAAAAATACTTGCATATCTTGTGGGGGAAATTATGTGTGCAGACTCTATCTGGGATCCAGTGAGAATTGAGTTAGGTCACAGATAGAAACCAACTGGAGGAGGGACAGGTACGTCAGATATTGATTCCAAACAAACAGCAACAACAACAAAACCACAGTAAAGGGGCACTATGACGTGGGAGAGTAAGAGAAAATAAGAAAAAGGTAATAGACATCCCAACAAAAGGAAAGGGTATGACAAAATAAAGAGGGGTGATACAGATAGCTCTGCCTATAAGCCAGCAAAAGGTGAAAATATGGAATGATAAATTACAGAGTTTTAGGAATAGCTATTTGAGTATGTGAAAATCTGTAAGTCGGGGTCAGCAAAACAAAAGCCATAATGTTCTTCATGAACACAATAGACCCACCTGTTAAAGGATATTTCATCACATTGTGAACCCTGAGATTGTGTTGTTTACTGGAAAAATCAGCTTCTTGTGGTGTAGTGCAGCCCTAGCCCACATCTTTCATCCAAGAGCTTCCTGCTTAAATTAAATAAAATCAACCATTGGTCAAGAGACATGACAAGCACCCAGTTGACAAGGAGTGAACATGGGGGAAAAACATAGAGAGTAAGAGAAAGGAGACTGGATAAAAAGACAAACAGGAAGAGAGGGCAGGAGGCTCATTCAGTTTTAGGGTCTTTAAAACAAGGTGGACATTGGCTGAGGAGGAAGGTCACTGGGTGCTTTCGTTGTCTCTCTGAGCTAGCAAGTTTCCACCCTAGCATCTTTATAGGTAAAATTGATTCTTTATTGGTAAAATCAAATGATTGGGATTTTGTCTAGAATGGCAGCAACAGCAAAAACAACAACACACTAACACAACACACACATACACACACACACACACACACACACACACACACACACACGCAACATGGTCCTTTGATCAGCCCCTTTGTGATACACCTGATCAAAGAGCCAAAATAAAGAAGTCATAACAAAAAAAATGGAAAAAAATTAAAAAGGAATAAAACACAAATTTTAAAACAATGCCATCATTGAAATTATAACGCATAGGTCTAATCATAGCTTGCAAGTAAAGGAATGCAATTCTTAAAGGGAAGACGGAAAGGGGAAGAGCTCCACTCTGTCACAATCAGCAACCTGAGGGATCCCACTATTTTTTAGGTCCTGAAATTCAGGCCAAATTGGTATTTGAATGAAATGGTTGACTAGGCAGATTTTATTGTAGATATGAGGAAGTACAGCCAGAGGCATCTGGAAGAATTCAGAGCAGGGAGAGAAAATACTGAACAGAACAGAAATAGTGAATGAACCCGGCCATGAGAAGAGGGGGGAGAGGGAGAGCAAAAGAGAAAGAGAAGACAAAGGGGCCAGAAAAGGGACCAAGAGGACAGAAGAGAACACAGCGCCAACAAGGCAGGTTCTTACAGGAAAGAGAAGCTGGAGGAAGGGAGGCTGAGCAGATGGGCTGCAGAGGTTTAGGATAGGGGTGTGGTGAGAGAAGAGTTGAGTGGTGCCACAGATATTGAAGACCCTGGTCTCCAGCATGGGCTTTGGTATGCTAATAGGCACCTCAGTTAGCCATTTGACCCTATTCATGCTGTTGCTTCCCCAGTGACTGCAAGTCTACCACTCTTTAGGGTTCTACAGTTTGAAGCACTCATAAGAGTTTAGCCCATGGTGATGAAACAAGAACGATGATACTTACACGATATCTACTCAACAGTTTATTGCCAGCCTTCTCCTCTACAATGCATCTGTGCCATCTCATTCTCTACTTGTGACCTCAGGAGGCAAAGCCATAAACTTTTCACTCCTTTAGCGATTGCTCAAGTTCCTCTCAACCACTTTCAGCAGAACTATTGTTTCTGGAATGAATCAAGACTAAAACTGATGAGATCACAACCTTTGTGAGCAATTTTAATACATAGTTCTAATGGGAGTAAACACCTCATTGTCCTTATCCAGAAAAAATGTAACCGTAGATTCATAGTACCATGATAAATAGATGGCCACATCTCTCTTTTGTATGTTGACTTAGATTTCTTCATCCATAAGAAAAATGAAACATGTCATTTGCAGGAAAATAAATGGAATGATCATCTTACTAAGTGAAATTTAAAAAAAGCTCAGAAGGATAAATACCATGCTTCTCTACTATCAAGGGTTGTCAACTTGTGGGACATGCTACCATTGGGGGTCAAATGACCTATTCACAGGGTTTGTTTGCATATTAGAAATCCTGCTTATCAAACATTTACATTACAATTCATAATAGTAGCAAAATTACAGTTATGAAGTAATTTTATGTAAAAAAAAATTTTATTACTGGAGATCACTACAACATGATGAAGTATATTAAAGAGCCACAGCATTAAGAAAGTTGAGAACCACATTATATGCTTATATGTAGAACTAAAAGATTTATTTGGTTTTTTGAGACAGGTTTTCTCTGTGTAGTCTTGGATGCCCTGTACTCACTCTGTAGTAGAGGTTGGCCTCGAACTCACAGAGCTATGCCTGCCTCTGCCTCTCGAGTGCTGGTATTAAAGACATACACCACCACTGCCTGGCTTAGATTATTTTTTTTAATATAGTGTTTAGAGAGAAGAAGGTTAACGCCAGGGCAGAGGGATAGATATTAAGGGAGGGGAGAATACAAGCAAAATATACATATTATACATGCATGAACACATCATAATGAAATCCATAATTTATATGATCAATATACCATCATAAAAAGCACACTTACCTGTAAGTTTTTTATCTATTTAAGGATATTATCTAGCTATTAATCTATTAAAATAGTCAAAATACTGATAAAATCTGTCTTAATACTTAAGATTTTATTCCCCCAAATAGATTATATGATTTGGAAAAATCACATTAGATTTGCTCAAAACTTTATTCATTTTTAAAATTTTTTTATTAATTTATTTATATTACATCTCAATTGTTAGCCTTTCCCCTGTTTCCTCCCATTCCTCCCTCCCTCCCACTTCCCCCTTTCTCCCCTCCCCTATGTCTGTGATTGAGGGAGACCTCCTCCCCCTATATATGCTCTTAGAATATCGAGTCTCTTCTTGGTAACTTGCTATCCTTCCTCTGAGTGCCGCCAGGCCTCCCCATCCAGGGGATGTGGTCAGAAAAGGGGCACCAGAGTTCATGTGAGAGTCAGATCTCACTCTCCACTCAGTGGTGGAGAATATCCTGTTCATCAGCTAATTACCTTTAGTCATAAAAATGTCATCAAAGGAAGATAGCAGAGCTGAAGGTAAAAATGTATAATTCAACAGAGTCAATATAAATAAGTGAACTCACTGGAGTTCAAGAGCTATAGAAATTACAGCAGACTAAATGTCTTCATTAAAGGGATATTAGCTTATTTCACAGGACAAATTGGCTGATACCACAGGAAGGCAGGAAGCATACTAGTGTAGATAGATGTACTCTTTCTTAAACAAAACTTTATAACACTTAGCTAAACTTAGAAAACAATATGGAAATACAAATAAAATAAACTCTACTGCCCCAAGCTGCTTTTGGTCATGGTGTTTCAAAACTCCAAAAGAAACTCTACAAGACAGTCACCTACAAAAGAAGCCCTGCTATAAAGCTAAACCCTAGCAGGCCACAAGCAGAGGCCTGTATTCCCAAATTACCTCTATGCCTGGGAGACTCCATAGGCCCTAATAGAACTCTGTCTAGTTCCCTCACCCCAGCCTCCAATACCAAGAGCATTCTACCTGAGAACCTAACCTACTGGCCAATGCAAGCCTGGGAATCAGATAGGTGATCTTTACTCTCCTCGCTTCTAAATTCCCCAGTCTTCTTACCAACCCAGTAACTGACCACCTGGTGGGGCCTGCCTTTTCTCTCTGACTCCACTCTCTGGAGAATCCACAAATCCTCCTGACTCAGCTTTCCTCTGTCATGTGGACCCTCTTTGCACCTCATATTCTAACCCTCCCTTCCTATTCCTTCCCAGTCTGCCTAATGCCTAGAAACATTTTCTACCCAGGACTCACAGTGGCCACACTGGGCAGGGATTCAGAAGCACCCCCTGCCAGGCAACCCACACCTACCACACTGTCCTAAGATCCCAGAAAGAATAACAGAAACAAAGAAACAGAAAATCCAGATGACAAAGACAAGACCAGATACCAACACCTAGAATTACAACCATCACCAACCCAGATGTCTAGACACCGGCATAAAAATAGTCAACAACAGCTAAAACAATATGTCTTCACCAGAACCCAGCAGAAATGCAACATAGCTGAAGCACAAGACAAGGACTTATAGCTACTATGAATATGATCAAAGATCTGAAAGAGAAAATTAATGAATCCATTAATGAAGACAAAAGCAAATAGTGAAATGAAAAGAAGAAACAGTTCAAGACATAAAAAGTAGATACAGAATCACTAAGAAAACTCAAACTGAGGGAAATATGGAAACGAAAAACTTAGGACCTCAAACAGGAACGTCAGAGGCAAGTCTTACCAGCGGAATACAGCAGGTGGAAAAGAGACTCTCAGGTATTGAAAACATGAGAGGAAAAAAACAAATCCCTTAATCAAAGAAAATGTTAAATCTAAAAAACCTCCAAAACAAAACACCCAGGGAATCTGGGGCACTACGAAGAGGCCAAATCTAAGAATGACAGCAATAAGACAGAACAAAACACAGGTCAAAGCCACAAACATATTTTCAACAAAATCATAGAAGAAAAATTTCCTAACCTAAATAGAAGTAGATGCCTGTCAAGATACAAGAAGCATAAAAATCACCAAATAAACTGGCCTAATAAAGAAAGTCCCCTCAGCACATAATAATAAAAACACTAATTGTACAGATCAAAGAAAAATATTAAAAGCTACAAGGGAAAAAGACCAAAAAACATATAAAGGCAGACCTGTCAGAATTACACCAACTCTCAAAGCAGACTAAAAGCTGGAAGGGCCTAGAGAGACGTCCTGTAGACTCTAAGAGACCCAAAAATAAAAACAAAAAAATCCTTTTATTTTGCTATTCTCCCATGCGTCTCTCATTTAGAGTCCCAATAGGATGCCTTTCCCTCTGTCCCAGTTTCCTGGTAAGTGAAGGCTTTCGTGGGACATGCCCCTTGGGCTAGTATGCAGATATAAGTGAGTATATACCATTTGATTCTTTCTGCTTCTGGGTTAACTCACTCATTATGATCATTTCTAGCTCAATCCATTTATCCTCCACAGTTGAGTGGAGAGTGTGATATGACTTTCTCACGTACTCTGGTGCCTCACATTTGACCATGTCCCCTGGATGGGGAGACCTGGTGGCACTCAGAGGAAGGACAGCAGGTAGCCAAGAAGAGACTTGATACTCTATGAGAATATACAGGGGGAGGTAATCCCCCCCAGGAACAGTCATAGGGGAGGGGAATAATGGGAAAATGGGGAGGGGGGAGGAATGGGAGGATACAAGGGATGGGATAAACATTGAGATGTAACAAGAATAAATTAATAAAAAAATATATAAAAAACAAAACAAAACAAAAAAATCCCATCCCAGATTACTATAGTATATTTCAATCACTATAGATGGAGAAAACAGGACATTCCTCTGTAAAGCCCAAATTAAGCACTATCAACTAATCTAGCTCAACCATGTTTATTGCTCCTCTAATTATAGTTAGTAGCCAGAAATTGATATCCTAAATGTCCATCAACAGATTAGTGGATAATGTGGTACATTTACAAAATGGAATATTAATCATCTGCTAAAAAAAGGAAACAAAATTATGAATTTGGCAGGTAGACAAAACCATCCCGACTGAGGTATCAAGTATGGTATGTATTTATTTATATGTGGATGTTAACTGTTGAGTCCTTGATAAAGAAGTTCCAGTCTATATGACCACATAGCTTAGGCATAGAGTAAGGAGCTAGATGGGAGAGAAGGGTTTCACTTAGAAAGAAAAAGAGAACAAGTAGTTCTATTTGTATGGATGGACAGGAGGTGAAGGGGAGCTGCAATAGGAGGATCAAACAGGAAGGAAGGAAGAAAAGAAGGGTAAAGGAGGGGATACAGGGTGTGGCCACTTAAAACAAAGGGCCATTTGAGGGATCTTATGGGAAACTTAATACAGTAGAAGCTTCTTAAAATAAGATACTTAAACTGGAATCACCTAATAATGAGGGAGACAAAGCAGCACTTATACATCTCTCACCACCAAGTGATACCTCTAGTGCGGAGAATGAAGCACACTGAATGGAGTTGCCCACCCAGTGTACTGTATAGGACCCCCTAAATAACATGGAATATTGGTTGCTCTCCAGAACTGACTGTAAGACCCTAATGCCGAAGACAACAGCTACATAACTTAAACAACACAGACATATTGAGTTCCTGCCTACCTAGAACCTTCACCCCTACTGAATAGTATTCATCGTATGGGAAGGTACACTGCACACTACCAGAAGGGTATAAGAAAGGTAAACCAACCCAGTTACAAAAACTCTGGTCTACAATAGTGACGTGCCTCTAAAATAAGCTGGTACAACAGCTACGCAAAAGTTGTAGGAGTAACCAACCACTATCTGATTCAAACTAAAGCCCACTATATGAGATGGAATCCATGCCCAACACTGCCTGGGTGATGAAAAACACAGGAGTAGACAGGAACTGGATCTAGGTGAAAACCAAGTACTACTGTTTGCTAAAGGAATGTAGAAAAAAGAAAACTCCGAACAGCATTCAGCAATACTCACATTGCTCAACCACCATCAGAGAAGCTTTCTCATAGAGTAGATGAGAACAAAGAGAGATTGTACAACGCGTAGAGGGAACACTTGGTTCTAAATGGTATGTCTCCATCAAATCCCTCCCCTCGGGGCTCAGGGAACCCTGCAGAAGAGGAAGAAGAAAGATCATCAGAGCTAGAGAGAACGGAAGGATCTAAGGAAACAAGGTCTCCTAGACAGAACAGGACTGATGCACATATGAACTCACAGGGACTGTGGCAGCATGAGCGGGAACTGCACAGCTCTAAGCAAGCACTGAGAGGGGAAGTACGTAGAAAGAATCCCCACCCTAACCCAGAAGCTATATCCAATTAATAACTGATTGCAAAGGAAACGTTTTCTCCAGTGAAGTCTCCCTGGGCATACAATCCACCCTTGAGAGCAGCCTCCGTGCCCATCAAAAGATGGCCAACATAGCAGGAACTCAATAGCATTTTTAAAGGGTTTTTGTCTCAGAGTACTTTAGCTGGACATTTTCTTTTAACCTAAGAGATCTTTTGCTGAGTTATGGTTTCTGTTTTTGTTTTTATGGGCTCTGTGTGTGTGTTTAATGCTTTGTCTTTGTTTTTTGTTTGTTTTTTTTTTTTTTCTCATTTATTTGTCCTATTCTGGTTTGTTTTCATCCTATTTTATCATCATCATCATCTTTTTAGATGCCTGTTTACATTCTAATAAAAAAGAGAAAAGAACGTGTGTGGATTTGGGTGGGTGGGGAAGTGGGAGAGATTCTGAGGAGTTGGGGAAGGAGAAAACTTGTCAAAATATATGGTGTTTTAAATTGAATATTGAAAATCATACTTTCAATTAAAAAAGGAAAGCGAAACCCTCCTCAACTTGGTATTGATGCTCAAATATAAATAACCCTAACACCTGTTGTTGTTTTCTAAAGAAATCATTAACATCAGTGACAGGATCAGCTATTACTAGCATTGTGATGCTGGTGATGCTTTCGGAGCATTTGCTCTGTAGTTAAGCTGCCTGGGAACAAAATCTGTCTCTTCACTCACAAGTCGTTTAACCTGGTGACTCTATGTACTCCTCTGTACAAAACTTAAGAATGCTAGCATTCCAGGTTTGTTGAGGATTTTTTTTTTTTTTTGACAGCCTTTGAAGCACAACTACCAAATCCAAAGAACCCTGAAAATACAAACTGTCATAAGGAGCTTCAGCAAAATTTCTTGAGCTGTTGGGTCAGTCATTGCTTATCATTAAACAGCTTTTCGGCATAAGGAACCCACGAGCTACACGCATAACACCAGCAACCTAACCAAGTATTGCATGCAGGCCTTGGGTCCCCTCTGGAAACTTGAACCGTTTTTTGTTTTTCGAACCCAGAGCTTTTTCATTCAATTAATAACACCCTCCATTTTTTCCAGTAATCTCAATTGTCTGAAGAAAAAAGAAACCTCAGAAGAAGTTTCTGTCCGGTTCCGGTTTCGCTACAGAAACCTCCGGGAAGGGAGAACTCTGAGGAGGCGGAGCCTCAGAACTGTAGCCCTTGGCCGGAAAGGACCAGAAAGTGGGTGGAGCCAGCGACGCGCGAGGCCCAGACCTAGGCAAAGGTGCTGCCTGGAGCATGCCTGACGCTATGTCAGCACGACAGATCTTTATTTGAAATTTTCATACTCTCAGCGTTATGATCCCGCTACACGATACTGTTTATTTACTGCCTCTAGTTTGTTTCTGTGGTTTTTAAATGGGGAAAAAGGTGAAGCGCTTCAGTCAGGCAGATCCTAGGCAACACCAGGGGACAGCTGCCTCGGAGGTGGGGTCTTTTGCTCGCGCCTAAATTCAAAGGAACAGTTCCGGCACGGTTGTTGGGCTGCGGCGGCGGGTCTGTACCCGGGATGTTGGCGTTCGCCTGGTAGCGCCGGAATACAGGTCGGATGGCTTCGGTCTCCACCTTCGCGTCGGCTCTGAACTTTGCAGGTTCCCCAGGCTGGCCGCTTGTGGCGGATGCATAGCGCGGCCCTTGGCCCGGCCGGGTGTACTGGCGGTGGATGGGGCGCGGGGGTCGGGGGTGAGGTGGACGAGATTGAAGGAGGGACCGCTAAGCGTTTATTAGAGGTATTGACTGCTTTTTATCCGTAAACCGAATCAAGAAAGGCTTGGGGAAGCGAGAAAAAGCTGAATTTAAAAACAGGGGGTAGAAAGAATTCACCTGGTCCTTAATGCCTGCTAACCACTCGGGTTCTCAGAGTTGAGCGTTCAGGGGTGTATATAGCGGAATTTAGGATGAGTTGGACAGAGATAAATGCTGTTACGTGTCATCTTTTACTGCTGTGGAGGAAGGGAAGGAGAGGATGGGTTTACGTGTGTGTGTGCATTACTTAGGGAGATCCAGAAGTCCTCATCTGAGGGGACATTTATGTCAAAACGTGCGCAGTAAAGGGAGTAACCATTCCAGCGCCAGAAAAGCGCATTTGTGGCAAGGAGAATGGAATGTGAAGTAATCAATAGTCTATTAACTAAGTATTTTTACAGTGCAATGCAAGCCTAGGAAAGTGGACAGTAGTGATGATGATTTCCGGGTTCAGTGGTTTAACTTTTAGGCAGTGGCTCTCAGGTGGATATTTTTAAATCCGAGGAAGCTGTTTTTAGGAGATAAAGTAGTTTTGCAGGTGTATTTTAACGTTGCTCAATATTTTGTATTCTATCATATTTACTGTGATTTGGGGGGCAGATTACATTGTACTTACACGACGTTATTTGTGTTTTTCTGCAGGCCTGGCTTGGAGCTTGTTCCCCAACAGGCTTGCCAGCCCAAGACAGTATAGAAAATGTATGTTAAATCAATCATTCTCGAAGGATTCAAGTCCTATGCACAAAGGACCGAAGTCAATGGTTTTGACCCCCTCTTTAATGCTATCACTGGTCTAAATGGTAGTGGAAAATCCAATATATTGGACTCCATCTGCTTTCTCCTAGGCATCTCCAACCTGTCTCAGGTACAGTGTAACCTTCCTGGTTTATGTAAAGTTTGGCCAAGGAGTCTTTGCTGATCTTTGAAGACTTTGGATTTTCTTAATTTGCACTTTTGTACTTCCTCAGACTTATGTTGCAGTGCAGCCATTTAAGAAAATGCTGTTATTATTCTTCCGTCCCTTAGGTGCTTGATAGGAACTTAGACGCTCTGCCTCACATTGGTCCTCTTAGGCTATTGGGAGCAATACTCACACCAGTGCTGCTGCTTCAAGTGTTCTCAGTCCAGATGTATACCTGCTTTTCCGGAAGGAACACTAGCTGGCCTGATGATGGAAACAGGGCTCTGGCAGGCCTAATCCTTCTCCTGCATTGCATTCCCTCTGTCTTGCTCAAAACCATTAGATGACATTGCTAAAACTAGCTCCCAAGGTTCCTTTCCTTATTTGGCCACTCCCTCCTGCTGAGGCTATCTAAGGTCCAGCTATCAAAAGCCTCCTTTGATTCACCTAATTAAAATGCTCATTCAGACTTAACCAACTCACCCTAACATGATGTTTTTCCCTTTTATGTTTATATACTGTCATTTGCCTATGGGCCACATCTGTCTCCTTTCTATCAGGGACAGTCCTTTGTTGGGGGGGGGCAGAGGGAGGCCCCCCTTTCAGGGCAAATGCACGTTCCCCTTGTTCCATTTTTCTTTCTCTTCATTGTTTATCTCCTGTCTTTGCCTTTTTTTCTTATTCCCTTCCTTGCCCTTTCTTCCTCTTGGGCAAATAAATCTCCTTTGTGCTGAGAACTTGGTCTTGGGGTATCTTTGAGCCAATACCAGTCCCTTCACTTTAGCCTTTCAGTGCCCTTTTTAGAGCATACTAATGGGTGGGATAGCTAGTAAAGTTCATAGACACTACTTCCTTGAGTTTTGCAAATATACCTTTGTTAAGTAAGTAAAAATCAATTCAGAATAGAAAGTTTTATTGAAAAAGATATGTATTATAGGTTATTGTCTGATGGATGTGACTGCCTGTTCTCACTTAATACCACACAGGTGGGGGGGTTCCTAAGCAGGACATGTGTTTTTAATGCTGCTCTTGTACAGTATGAAGTTCTGTCAGTGAACTTTCCTTCTTTAATTATAGGTGCGAGCTTCTAATTTACAAGATCTAGTTTATAAAAATGGGCAGGCTGGAATTACCAAAGCCTCTGTTTCAATCACTTTTGATAATTCTGACAAAAAGCAAAGTCCGTTAGGATTTGAAGCTCATGATGAAATCACAGTAACAAGACAGGTGAGTAGTGCAAAGTATCTGGAAACTTACATTGTATGACAGGCACTCTTTCTCCGGGGATCTACTCACCCCAGATAGTGAACCGACAACAAAGAATGGATGCAGCCGAAGTTCAACTTAGTGAGTCAATGAATTGTCCTACGGTTACGTACAGGATTTGGGATAAGGAGTTAGTTACAGGAGTAGAAATGACTCAGAGACAGTTGTGTCATCCAATGTGGGTGGCAGCTCATAAAGCATGGAACCTGGAGCACACTGCACAGCCTGTAGGCAGCTCAGCAGGTTGGAGAGTGCCCAAGTTGCTCGAAAACTCTTCCAGACAGCTCTCAGTCTTCTTCACAGCTTTTCTCCTCTCAAGAATCTTTGCAGCTCAGGTGTGTGTGTGTGTGTGTGTGTGTGTGTGTGTGTTGGGGTCAGAAGGAGCTCTCCAAAATAGAATGTTGTCTCTGGAGGAAATTGCTATGTAACCACCTTGCAAACTTTTCAAGTTTAATGCGGTGTTTGGCTCAGTGAAAGCTGCCTGTGACCATGTTGATGAGCAAAGCTTCTGAATACTGGCTGGAATCCTTTAGAATATCTGCACACTGTTGCTCTAGTCAATAATGAACTGTGTGTTTGCTAGTGCCTCCATTAGGTGTCTCATCTTTAAGAGAATGGAAAGAGATCTTGGGAGTCTTCCATCTCATGTAAGCATTCAGCTATGATTAGAAAGGACTTAAGCCATGCCGTGTTTGCATCTTTTTTCCCTGCGAACTCTTCCTGTTACCTCAGATCTCGCTTTCTATTCTGGTTTTGTAGAGAAGTTTATTAAAAACTGATCTTAAATTCAGCAGAAGTCTGTTAACAAAGTTTTATGAGTTAATCTTGGTTCTCTTGAGACTTGCAAGATGAGATCTGGTTTTTTCATGTATTTCAATATTTAAGTTGTCTGTGGGTCCAAATAGTTTCTAAGTGGAGCTTGACCAGGGCTTTCACTGAACTTATTTCCAGTTCCTTCATCTGTCTAACCACACCAAGTATGTGCTCCCTCCTGCTCACACACATGTAATTTTAACTATGTGACCTCAGATTGAGTGTGACCGAAAGAGCTAGTAAAAACAGGTATAAACAAAAGAGGTATTTCTTCATTTTCAATACTCTAGCGATTTTTCCCAAGCCTGCATTTCAGTGTGCATACCATGACTTGAAACCACTCTGCATTTTGCTCTGTGTGTCATTACTAATTCCATTACTGCTATTCTTTTACAATCATGAAAGGCCTTTCATTAGTTCATAATTTTTTTCTATAGTAAGTGCTTTCAGCTTTGTTTTTATTCTATTTTTATAAAAATAATTTATATAATTATAAATTAATTATGTAATTAATTTAATTAACTACAAATATAGAACTAATTCTAATTTTATAAATTCTATTAAACCTCACTTTCCATCTTAGCATTTTGCTAACATAGATTTTCTCCTTTATTTTATCAAGCTTCTGATTTTGTTTGGCTAGACTTGACAGAATTCGGTTCTTTGTCAGGTTTTTAGGTAGGCATAAACAGCTGCTTTTTAGGAGTTGTCTCCACATTCATATTTAAGCTACGTGTTTTCTCTTTGTTTGGGTTATGAGACTATATTCTTACCAGAGTTTATTTTAATACATTCTTTGTTTCATTCATGGACCTTTCTTTCATTATTAGGCCTCCCAACCTAATAATCCTGTAAAGAGAGTAAATGAACTTTATTCAGCATTTATTAGTTATTGATATATAGTGGAGGTTGTTGGATTCGGGGAGGTGTATATACTGAGAAGCAAGTCTCTTTTAGAAATTCAAGATGGCGTCTGTCATACTCTAACTGACAATTTGGAATTATTGTAAAATCTGACAGAGTCTAGAATGTTATGATGGGCCAAGCTGAAGAGTTATTATTCTCTTCCATTGAAGTTATCAAACTTCATTTTAATAATGAACTCCTTTTATAGTTTTGTCAAGCATTCATTACAAAGCTGCTGGTGTCGTCTACGCCTTTAATCCCAGCCCTCAGGGAGGCAAAGGCAGAGGTAGGAGGATCGATATGAGTTTGAGGCCAGCTTTGTCTGCAAGGTGAAATCCAGGACAGCCAAGGCTACACAGAGAAACCAAAATGAAAAAGAATTCATACCAAAAATCCATGTCTTTAGCTTTTACTATCTTCTGTTCCCATTGGAAAATGTAAGACAGATATTAACCTCTAAGTATTGTCAATTTTAGAAGTGATCAGGAAAGGAAAATATATGTATAACTGGGAAAATAAAGTTAGAATTGACCTAATATACATAGTCCAATGCAGGTTAAGAGGCTTATGCATAATTACATTCACTAGTTAGTGAAAGTACCTGAGCTGTCCTAACCCAAATCAATATTCCTTTTGACTATGACACGCATTTACTATTTACCCAGGATTGGATGTGCCATTATACAGAATAGCGCAAGGTAATAGACTCTGCTTTATTATTTTGGCACAAAGTGTTCTTGTATGTTTAAAAGTTGTTAAATACTTCCTTTTTAGGTGGTTATTGGTGGCAGAAATAAATATTTAATCAATGGAGTGAATGCCAATAACACCAGAGTCCAGGATCTCTTTTGTTCTGTTGGCCTGAACGTTAACAACCCTCACTTTCTCATCATGCAGGTATCTTGTAGTTTTCATAATAGTTTTACTACCTTTTATTTTTAGCTTATTACATAAAAGAATTGTGGAATTTTACTTTATATCTGTTTTCTATTTCCATTTTTATTTGTATTTTCTGAATTTTAGCTATTAGGGTTTTTGTTTTGTTTATGCTTTATTCTTGAACTTTTAAAATTCTTTAAAACTAATCTTATTAAAATAAGATAATAATTTTACGGTTTTGATGTGAAGTATTCCCCGGCAGGGTTCATGAGTTGAAGGCATCATCCTCAGTGAAACCTTCAGAGGTAGGGCTAGAGGGTCATGATCGGATCAGGATAACAGAAACCTAGTTACTTGCCCAATCACTGATGCACTTACCATTGGGCTGTTAGAAGGGTATTAACTGTGGACAGTGGCGGTCTCACGGGAGAAACTGGAGTTGTAAGGCACATTTCTCTTTGTTCCCTGGACCCCATGAGAGAAGCACCTTTCCTCTGCCATGCTGTTCCCCTGTGGTGTTTCAGCCTTGCCTTAGGCACACAGCAATGGAGCTCATTAGCAATGGGCAAGAAACCTTGTGAAAGGCAATGAAAAATCAGTCTTCAAGGCTGTCGTGGCACTGGGGGATCATGGGGAAGAGAATGAGGGAAGCAGTGTGGCTGATTCGCTTTTTGCTCTGCGCTTTATAAAAGCCCACTCTGAATATCGCTGCTCTTGTCACTAAGCAGATATCATCAAGTCCCAGCTCTCGACAGTGTTGCATTGGTGGTTAAAGCCGTAATACAGGAACTGTGAGGGCCATACTCAACTAACTAAAATAAAACTGTATTCACTGCAGTCTGGCTTCAAAGCTGACAGCTTACTTTCAAGTGACTCTAAGTGGTGACTATAATCTGAGGCCTGGGTAGATTGGTTTTAGAAATGAATGCAGTGACAATTTCCTGCCACTGGGAAAGCAGTTTCACTGCAGACCTGGAATCAGATGGTCTGCTTTTTGATGATATATTGCAGGGTTTAAAAATTAATCAAGAAATACTTAACAAACAACCTATTTTAAAATCTCATAGTCTACATTTTTATTAGTGACCCTCTCAGAAATGTCCAGACTTAACCTGTGTACTTTGTATCATTTAATAACTTAATTTATGTCACACTGATGAGTGAGTTATATCAGCTTCCACTTAAACATTGAATGACCTACTTAGGTAACATTTTTCTATAGATTATTGTAGTTATTCTAAATCTGCTGTTTTCTTTTCAGGGCAGAATTACAAAAGTATTAAATATGAAACCACCGGAGGTAAGAGTACTGCTGTGAACAGCAGAAAATTATAACTATAAGTACTCTTTTTCTTTTTTTTTTTTTTTTTTTTAATTTTCTAAGCAATCAGTTTTTGAAAGTAGTTTCTAGAATTAAAATGTTTGGAAGCCTTGTCTGAAAATTCATAAAATAGCATCACATTTAGCACTATGCCCATAGTTAACAGATCTTGACCGTATAACGCAACTTAGTTAACTAGTGTTCTATGTCGGGAAGAATTACGAAGGAAAAACTTGATAGAAAAAAATGTGTATGAAATTAGTTTCTTTACTAGGGTACTTTATGTAAAGCAAAGAACTTGCAACTACCTTGAAAGAAGTTGATATGATGAAATGAAATTTTTACTCTGGCTGTTGAAACAAGACAAAGATTGGTTTTTTTGTTTGTTTATTTTTTCCGAGACAGGGTTTCTCTGTGTAGCTGTGGCTGTCCTAGATTCACTTTGTAGACCAGGCTGTCCTCGAACTCACAGCGATCCGCCTGCCTCTGCCTTCTGAGTGCTGGGATTAAAGGCATGCGCCACCACACCCGGCTCAGAGACAAAGATTATAATTCATGTTACTACTGTATTTAAATAAAGTCAAGTTCACTTTCAGGTAGTGCCTTAGTGAGGAATTGCTAATTTAAAACCTGACTAACGTGCATTTTCTAATGGATCAGAAGAGAAGGACTCCTTTAGGGCGATGGTTCTCCTCCTGTGGGTCACACCCTTTTGGTGGTTGAATGACCCTTTTGTGGGGGTCACATATCAGATATCCTGCATATCAGTATTTACATTATGATTCCTAACAATAACAAATTTGAAGTAGCAATGAAAATAATTGTATGGCTGTGGGTCGGCACACATGAACTTCATTAAGCGGTCACAGTATTAGGAGGCCTGAGAACCATGCTGTAGAGATTGCGATTGAAGAAGAGTAGAAACAGTTAAAAGTTGCTGGCATGCATTTGCATTGCCTGTTCAGTTATTAGAGATGGGATAGGACACTCTGAATAACAATATGGAAGCATAGGGAAAATTACATGTCACTACTCTTAATGCATGTGCCTTAGTCAGTAAGCAAATGTTACGCCATGCTTCAGCCTTGGAATAAAAAATTAAAGTCCACTGTAAAACAGATTTAAGAGCAAACCTGAAAAATAAAAGCGGAGTAGGGCTACTTTCTTTTTAATTGCGTTTTTTAGATTTATATTGGAAGGAAATTAAGAATCAATAGCTTCAAATTCAGAAGAGATAAACATTGGGAAATTAGTGTAGTGGAAGGCTTGATTCAGGAATAAGAGTGAAATCATAAATATTTTTAAAGTTAAATGTCATGGTCACATGCATGTTTTCACCTGGCTGACGACGTACAGCATGGTACATGTGATGCAGTGAGGCTTCGTGGAGATCTGTGTGTCGGTAATTAATGTTAAGTTCCAGTGAGACACATTGCTTTGAGTTCTTAATACAATTGTTATTCCAGATACTATCCATGATCGAGGAAGCTGCTGGAACCAGGATGTACGAGTACAAAAAAACTGCTGCCCAGAAAACTATAGAAAAGAAGGAGGCCAAGCTGAAAGAGATAAAAACGGTAACTAAGCAACTTGCAGCAGTCATGGAGAAGAGCCTCACATTGGGAAGTCTATGTTGTAAAGCAAGAAACTTTTTTTTTCTCAGTTCTGTTCGCTGTGTCTTAAAACACAGACCAACCACTTAGATGTGTCTGTATCAGAATGTGACGTACTGAGAATATTGACTTCTTTTGTTTTCCAGATATTGGAAGAAGAGATTACTCCAACTATCCAAAAGTTAAAAGAGGTAATGCTGTATTTTTGTTATGTAGGTAGGATGGGTCTCAGAGTTGCTTACAGATCCTAGGTTAGATAAGTACTGAGGAAGTGACTACCATTTCTTTGGAGTTTCTCTCTGGGATGAAATGCATTCAAATTAGTGCTCTATAATGCCGCCCTCTGCCACGGTGGGTATAAATGTCCTCTGCTACATCATAGTGCTGTCAGAGAATGCTCTTCAGACGCTTAGGTAGGTTCAGGCAGGTTTTAGTACTTTATTGAAGAACAGCAAATCCAGCTTCAGTTAGAATTTACTACAGCATTTTAAAAGATAGAACTCTTAATATTGGTCATTGTCAGTGAATTCCTTTCAGTATAATGATAGCTATCACAGTAATTATCACAGTTGATGTAGAATGTTTGCAGTAAGATTGGGTTCTCTGTATAACATGTGCAGTCCCAGGCATCATAAAACTGGCAGTGCTTAAGTAAAAGTGTAGAGCACATTGGCTTTACCCACTTAAGACTTCCTAAGCGCTCATTACAGTTTGGTAGTGTTTAACTCTTTATAGTGTAGATAATTCGGAAAAACTGTGGCAAATTAGATTAAAAGTTGAAACCTAGCCTTCAGATCCCTTTTCCCCACCCTGGCTAAATCTGTAGCAGGGAGAGGCAGTAAAGCTACTGTGAATGTTTCTTTATCTGCAGCTTATGCTGCTGTGCTGCTGTGCTGCTGCTGTGGTTCCGTATGCCAATCAGCTTCTGCAGCGCGGGACCAAGTAGTTGTAGTACGTGGGAGTTCTGTGGGCACATGCACCTTACAGACTTGTGCTGCCACCAGGTTATGAGCCTTGGGGACACATTTCCTTGTTCATCCCAGCTGCTTGATCATATTTTACAAAAAATAGAAATGGCCGTATAGGATTCCTTAGAGATGGGATATTGTTTTAAAAGCCAGTTTCTAACAATTTAAACTATCAAACCATGTAAAGAGAAATTTGATTCAAGTTTGCTATACTGAGGTTCTCCCCAAATCTGTTTTAAAAGTATGATTTTTGAATTATTCTTTATTGTGACTTTTCTTTCAGGAAAGATCTTCTTACTTGGAGTACCAAAAAGTAATGCGAGAAATAGAGCATTTGAGTCGTTTATATATTGCTTATCAGTTTTTGCTGGCCGAAGATACCAAGGAGCGCTCAGCTGGGGAGCTAAAGGAGATGCAGGATAAAATACTAAAGCTTCAAGAAGTATTGTCAGAGAATGAAAAAAAAATAAAGGCTCTCAATTGTGAAATAGAAGAACTGGAGAAAAGAAAAGATAAGGTCAGAACAATTAGATAAACTATCCCATGATTTTGGATTCACTGGGCAGTGTTTTCCACACTGTTTTGTTAATCTAAAGCAGTAATGTAGCTGTGACAGGCAAGTACATCATAGAGAGCACAGCAGAGAGCTGTAACTGAACAGATTAAGTGATGGGAACTGTGTACGTTGGTTGCAGGAGACTGGAGGCATACTGCGATCTTTAGAGGAGGCTTTTGCCGAGGCTCAGAGAGTTAATACTAAATCTCAAAGTGCATTTGATCTCAAGAAGAAAAACCTGGCTGGTGAAGAAACCAAACTCAAAGAGCTAGAAAAAACCATGGCTGAGGTAAGCAAATAAGAGTTACTCCCAGTAATGTTCATTTGTCCAGCTGCTCACCACAGAGTCTGCCATAGCTGTTCATTTGTCCAGCTGCTCACAGAGTGAGTCTGCCACAGCTGTTCATTTGCCCAGCTGCTCACCACAGAGTCTGCCATAGCTGTTCATTTGTCCAGCTGCTCACCACAGAGTCTGCCATAGCTGTTCATTTGTCCAGCTGCTCACCACAGAGTCTGCCATAGCTGTTCATTTGTCCAGCTGCTCACCACAGAGTCTGCCACAGCTGTTCATTTGTCCAGCTGCTCACCACAGAGTCTGCCACAGCTGTTCATTTGTCCAGCTGCTCACCATAGAGTCTGCCACAGCTGTTCATTTGTCCAGTCTGTTCATAGAGTAATGTTCATTTGTCCAGCTGCTCACCACAGAGTCTGCCATAGCTTACGTACAGTTGCGTAGGTCAGGAAGACAAGAGTGGGAAGAAATAATTTTTTAAATCTCTGTCTTTTGGGTACAGTTGGAGAAATGTTAAAGTAAGTAAAATATATAGTTGTTGTACAGTGATAACTGATGTGATGAAATAAGGTGGGAAAAGAGAATGGGTAGAAGGGAGCTTGTGCCCCTAAGTGTTCTCAAGGCCAAGTGCAAGCCTGGTTACAGTGTGGCCACATGATACTTACAGATTGACTGCAGAAAAGTACATGAGTGAGTCTAAATGATTTCCTTTCCACTTCTTTAAGGTTGAGTCCTAACCCCACCACAGACTACCCAAACACCCTTATAGCTAAGAATGGTCTTGAACTTCCGGTCTCCTGACTATACCTCCCAAGCGCTAGGATTACAGGGGTACACTGTCATGCCCAGTTTATGTGAGTTTCATTCGTGCTAGGCAGAACTCTCCAATTGAGCTCTGCCTGGTAACCCGCACCTCCCCTCTTCCTTTTATTCTTATTTTTTAAAGGCTCCCACTCTACTCCAGGCTGTTCTACAATTCCTGTGTGCTGAAGACTGATGTGATTCTCCTGTAATAGCCTCATGATCACTAGCATTATAGGTGTGACCCATCATGGCCAGTAAATAAAATAATTCTTAAGATATATTTCCTTGAAAAACAAAGGATAGAGATAGTAACTGATCAATGATATAATATAGGAGAAATTGGAGGAGGAGTTTGGTTTTACTTGGAATAATTAATAAAATATACTAAATAGACACTGGTGGTGAAAGTGCAGTGGAGATAGAGTAGCTTAGACCTCTAATCCGAGCACTTCAGGAGGCTGAGATACCAGTTGGAGATCAGCTTTGGCTTCAATATGAGGAACATTTGTGATTCAGAAACTGATGGGAGACAGTGAGAATAGGATGGAAATGAGTAAAGGAGGGTAAAATTAGAGGGGGCAGCCTTCGCAAGGGCTGTAAATAGGTCTGTCATATGACAGGAAGTTAAGTCTCAATGGTGATGTATGCGATAGACCACACAAGTGTTTCAAGGATGAGTTCATTGGGTGACTGAAAGTAGACATCATTGTTTCAAAGTCAAGAAAACAAAATGTTTCTTAATGCTGTCCTATCAGATACTGTTATATATAAAATAATTATAAATATAAGCAATAAGAAAGTTTTAAGTAAAATGTCAAAGCAGAGTAAATGTTATGACAGTTCTGTTTGTCATACTCAACCATACAAATGTGGTTTTGATTTTATTTTTATTTATTTATTTTTTGGCTCATTCCCTCCTTATTTTTGCATGGTCATTTAGCTTCAACATGGAGTTACTAGATTGTTCTCCCTCCCCGCCCCCCTTTGTCCTTTTTGTATCCTTTATTTGTGATCTGTAAATGTTAGCATGCCCCAGGCTAGAGTATAGACATCTTCTATTTACACTTGCTTCTGAGGAGAGCTCCCTTACTCTTGTAGCTCTAAATACATTCAGTTTCATGCTTTCAAATCCATTAACTCTGTGAGACATTTGACTGCATACTGGCTATCAGCTCGTTTGAAAAGACGTCATGTAAGACAGGAAGTGCATATACATGAGCTATCTTGTGAAGTGGGCTCAAGTTTACTACTAGAGGACAGCAATAGTCTAGGATTTGTGAGGTGATTTTCTCAGGCTTAGAAAAAGTTCACCAGGGGAATTAGGACTCTTAGTCATAGGCTGTTAGGAAGCTTCTTGCCTGGCTTTTATATCCCACAGTTATTTGAGGCGCTACTCTAAATGATGTCCAGTTGCTGGAGGAGGAGGACTGGAGGACCAAGCCCTTCATAACTCAGCATGTTGCACTCCCAACAAATTCCTCGGCCATTTACTGGGACCATAATCCAGAAAGAGGAGATTTCAGCTAGTCCAGGGCAGCTACAAAATTGTCCTGCCTTCGCTACTGTGGCCCAGAGAAATCCTCTTAGCAAGGCAAATACATATCCGTTGCCTAAGGCCAGCCCCAAGACTGGAGGAAATTTGTCTCCAATTAGGTCACAACACCTTGCTAGATAACAGTGCAGCATTGTTGAGCCCCAGAAAGAACACATGTACCTACATCACATGCAGGATGATAGGAATGATCCTGTCTGCCTAGAGTACTTACTTGGCTCAGATGGAGGTGGTCCAAGTTCTGTTACAAAAGATACAAAAAGCAAGTGGAGGGCCAGCTTCTGAGCTTCCTCTGCTTGTTTTTCAACAAGAGGTGGTGGCAGTTGTTCATGTAAAAACCATAACTCTCATCTTTGTGAGTGTTTGTGTTTGGAGTGGTGGGCAGCCCTGGCTCTCCTTGAACTGGTTCTGTGTACCAAACTGGCCTCAAACCTGGGAGTCTTATCTGTCTATACCTCCCAAGTGCTGGGATTATAAAGGTGTCTGCTACTCCACCCAGCCACAACTCTCATCTTAGAAGAAACAGAGAATTCATTCTGGAAGTATTTTGAGTGACCATGGCCTAGGAACACAGATTTAGGCTCCCCAAATTCCATGTTCCAATGTGGAAGCGGTTTCACAGTGTTTTTATAGTTTTACAGAGCAAGGAAAGTCATAAATCAAAGCAAGTTTGTAATACATTGATGAGTACAGTAGAGACAGACAGGTACAATGATGTGGGAGGTAGCTGATCTGTAAACCCAGGAAGCTATTTGAAGGCATTCTTCATTCCTGGGTTGGTAGAAACTAGTGTTCTGCTAAGTTAATAGTTTCTAAGAGGTTTTTAATTATTGTCACAAGGTGTTATTTCAGATACAGAGAGGGACAAGGTGTGGCTGTTCTAGAAGGCTAAAAGTAGCCCAAGATAAACCATTTAGTTTCTGAACCTACAAAACTCCAGTCTCTCCCTAGTACTGAAATTTTAGTCAATCTGTCAGTCTGCAGACACTAGCTCCTTCCTGAAGTTTTTTTAAATCATAGCCAGGCACAACTTCTTTTCAGGAACTTTGCTTCATACAATCATACATAGCTCCTTTTGAAGTTTACAGCAGCTCTGTTGTCTTAAATGTAGTTTTTGAGAAAATTGAATGATTTTAATGGACTGCCAGGACTGTGACAGTGATGAAAAATCAGCTGCCATATCTGCCACAGTATTTTATCATCTTTAAGAATACTGACTCCTTTGTATGATAATAGACATAAACTGATTTCACCTCTGGGTAGGTCCCTGGTATACCTAGCACAGAGCTGTGGGCTCCAGGCCTAGTGCTACATCACATTCTTAGGCTCAGACCTTGAGATACACTGGCATACCTAGTGTACAGGATTCCATCATCTGCCGGGTCTCCAGGCATGACATTGGCCAGGTTCCAGTCAGCATTCCTGGAGGTGGAAGACACATCTTATTCCATTAGGCATATCATATTCATAAGGTTTTAAAAGCAGTGCCTATACTGTTAACTTGTTGAATGCTTCAAACAGCCCCGTTTAAAATTCGCAGCTTGAGTAAGGAGCAAAAGGTATTGGACATGATTTTTATAGATAGGTTCCACCAATGCAAACTCTTATTTAGACTGGATCTAGGATACTTGGATGTTTTGTTCAAATGATGTTAGCAGTCAGCCTGGTGTGATAGTGTAGTGCCCATGCCCTAAATGTCTTTAATCAGAGAGGTTGTCCTCATGTATTGTAATAGGTGGTTTGTACCCACGTAGCTAAGTATGACGTTGGACTAGCTGAGATTACAGATGTGTTTTACCACTCCGGGTTTATGTGCTCCTCGGATCAGTATATCAGGTTTTCAATTATCAACCAATTATGCCTGTGCGATCTGTGCGATCATGTTTTTTTGTTTGTTTTTTGTTTTGTTTTGTTTTGTTTTTTGGTTGTTGTTGTTGTTGAATAACCTATTGGGCCTTGGGAAATTTGTAGTATGAAGTGAGTCTGTTCTTCTCTCTCAGACAGTAGTGGTGTTCCGTTCATAAGCAGCCAAATTGACAGTGCAAATAATGTATCCTGCTGTGGGGAACTAAGGTCACTGGTACTCAAAATGTGCCCTCACTGTAGTTATCCTAATGTAATCATCGTAGTGTTCTCTCTACAAAAGCCCTGAAGAGTGAATTCATTTCTTTGTGTCTCATCTTGACAGGAGTAACAATGTCAGTGTTTACTGTCTTAGGCTTTTTCTCTATTGCTCTTCATAGGATATCTCTCTGAGAAAGCAACCTAAAGGAGAAAGGTTTTATTCTTGGCTCAAAGCTGAAGGGAAACTACAGCAGCAAGAGGTTGAATTGGCTGCTCACATTGCACTCAGCCTTGAAGCAAGTAGTGATGAATGCTTGTGCTCATCTCACTTTTTCCTCTTTGTACAGTTCAGAGCACCAGCTCAGGGAATGAAGCCAGCCACCCTCAGTGGGTAGACATTCCCACCGCAGTTAACCTAGTCAAGATAATCCCCACACGCACTTCTAGAGCTCCATCTCCTGGGCTGATGATTGAGATGAGCAATCAGAACAGCCTCCCTTTATCAGACAAAAATACCTTGGCCGGGTTGCATAAATCTTTCCTAGCCTTTCCCTATCTCTTCTAGTCTGATTCTGTAAGTCCTGTACTGTGTCTTACTTCCCTTGCAGATGGCTCAGAACCTGACAACTTAATTTTGAGAATTCTAAATACTTGGGATATGAAGTTATATATTTCCCCCAAAACTTGATCTTATGCTGAACTCCATATTGTATACTTTCCCTCCATCTCTGCATCAGATGTATGTAGTGAGCTTATTAGCATCTGGAGAGAGTAGCTTAGGTCTAATTTACTATGTCTTTCTCCCTAAAATGTCAAGCCATGTATCTGTATCTACAAACTGTGAGACATGTCTGTTCTGTGCTGCTGTTTATCAGTGGCTAAAGCTACTTGCACTTTTTCAGTAAACCAAACTGGATCCCTAGTTCTGTGAAGCATATTCATTTATTGCTGTATCAAAGTCACTCAGCAAGTTATGGGAGTCAGATCAATTTCTTACAAATAGGTAGTAATTATGAAAAAGCCTGGGTTATATTGTGGGCCTTTCCACATGACTTTGATAAGATGTCATGGGAGGATGGAGTCCCATTTCTATATGTCCAGTTAACCTGCAAGTGAGGAACCTCGGGAAGCATCCTAATTAGAGATTTATACATTGGAGTGAAATGGGATTTACTTAAGGCATTACAGAATATAATTTCTAAGGGGGGAGGGGATTAGAACACCGCCTAAGGAAGTTGCATTACCATCACATTTTGCAGTATTTTTAAGAATTTCATCTACACAGGGGGATGAACTGGGTCAGTCAAAGCCATCTGCAGAATTATCTTTTAGTTATACTTTTGTTTTGCCAGCTACTTAATATTTTTACCCGAGGGACTAACAAAGCAAGAAAACTCACTACATCCACAATGGAAGTCACACATTTTTCCCACCGATGATGAATGTTCCACATTAGTTAATGGCACCAACATTACCCTTGTTATCGAGGCCAGAAAGCCCAGAGCTGTTCGTGTTCTCATATCCATCGCTGCAAGCTCATTTGAGCTATTATCGCATTACTGCTATTGCAGTACACGCTGATTAGTTGCTCGTATTTACTCTAGTCACTCTAGTTTGTCTCTACAGAAGCTACAATGTAAGTTGTCTCACAGCAAATTCTATTTCAAAGTCAGTGGTGATTAGATCAGATGTTAATCTTAGCCTCCTGTGTGCTTCATAAGATGACTTCTGACTCCTTTATATTCTCTCTCTGCTCCGACCCCTGTTGCTCAAGGCCCTGTCACCAAGTCCAGTGCTGACTGTTTGTATGTTCACTGTTCATTCATACTTCCTCTGTTCAAATGTCTTGTCATCCAGGTTTTCCTTTACTCCTAAGATAATTCCTTCCACTGCTTGATTTCTCCTGATTTTGCTTTATTGTATCATGTTTTCTGCCATAGAATGAAGACTCCTTATACATAAGGTTTTGATCTGTGTCTGTGATGTCTTGGAACAGTATCTAGTATATTGTAAGCACCTAGTAAATATTAGATGAATTACAGTTAATCAAGTGGCCCAAAATACTTAGCTACGTTCATGTAAATAAGAGTTCCCCACACGGCAAGGCTGCCCACTCTCTCCATATCTCTTCAATATAGTACTCGAAGTTCTAACCAGAGCAATAAGACAACAAAAGGAGATCAAGGGTATCCAAATGGGAAAGGAGAAAGTCAAATTATCCCTATTTGCAGATGATATGAGAGTGTACATAAGTGACCCTCAAAATTCCACCAGAGAACTCCTACAGCTGATAAACACCTTCAGCAAATTGGCTGGATACAAAATTAACTCAAAAAAGTCTGTAGCCTTCCTATACACAAATGACGAGCTTGCAGAGGAAGAAATTAGGAAAACCACACCCTTCACATTAGCCACAAGCAATATAAAATATCTAGGAGTTACCCTAACTAAGCAAGTGAAGGACTTGTTGGAAAAAAATTTCAAAACTCTGAAGAAAGAGATTGAAGATGACCTGAGAAGATGGAATGATCTTCCTTGCTCATGGATCGAGAGAATTAACATAGTAAAAATGGCCATCCTACCAAAAGTAATCTACAGATTCAATGCAATCCCTATCAAAATACCTACACAATTTTTTTTTAAAGACATTGAAAGTTCAATTCTGAACTTCATATGGAAAAACAAAAAACCCAGAATAGCTACAACAATCTTGTACAATAAAAGGTGCTCCGGAGGAATCTCCATACCTGATCTCAAACTGTACTATAAAGCAATAGTAATTAAAACAGCATGGTACTGGCACAGCAACAGGCTGGTTGATCAGTGGAATTGAATCGAAGACCCAGATATGAATCCACACACATATGGTCACTTGATTTTTGACAAAGAAGCCAAATCCATTCAATGGACAAAGGATAGCATCTTCAACAAATGGTGCTGGTCTAACTGGAGGTCTATGTGTGAAAAAATGAAACTGGACCCATATTTGTCACCTTGCACAAAACTCAAATCCAAGTGGATTAAAGACCTCAACATAAAACCAGAGACACTAAGTCACTTCGAGGAAAAAGTGGGGAAGAGCCTGGAACATATTGGCACAGGAGACAACTTCCTGAACAGAACACCAACGGCCCAGGTCTTAATGTTAACCATTAATAAATGGGACCTCATGAGGCTGAAAAGTTTCTGTAAGGCAGGAGACACGGTCAAGAGAACAAAGCCATAGCCTACAGACAGGGAAAAAATCTTCACCAACCCTACATCTGACAAAGGTCTAATATCCAAAATATATAAAGAACTCAAGAAATTAAACACCACCAAACCGAATAACCCAATTGAGAAATGGGGATTGGAACCAGAGAATTCTCAGCAGAGGAGTATCAAATGGCTGAGAAACCTCCTTAGTCATCAGGGAAATGCAATTCAAAACAACTCTGAGATTCCATCTTACACCCATCAGAATGGCTAAAATCAAAAACTCAAGCGACACCACATGCTGGCGAGGATGTGGGGAGAGAGGAACACTCCCTCATTGCTGGTGGGAATGCAAACTAGTACAGCCACTTTGGAAATCTATCTGGTGCTATCTCAGAAAACTGGGAATAGGGCTTCCTCAAGACCCAGCTATTTCACTCCTTGGAATATACCCAGAAGATGCTCCAGCACACAACAAGAAACTTTGCTCAACCATGTTCATAGCAGCCTTATTCATAATAGCCAGAACATGGAAACAGCCTAAGTGTCCCTCAGTAGAAGAGTGGATAAAGAAACTGTGGTACATATACACTATGGAATACTACTCAGCTATTAAAAACAAGGAATTCCCTAAATTTGTGGATAAATGGATTGAGCTAGAAATGATCATAATGAGTGAGTTAACCCAGAAGCAGAAAGAATCAAATGGTATATACTCATTTATATCTGCATACTAGCCCAAGGGGCATGTCCCACGAAAGCCTTCACTTACCAGGAAACTGGGACAGAGGGGAGGGCATCCTATTGGGACTCTAAATGAGAGAAGCATGGGAGAATAGCAAAATAAAAGGATACAGAGGGTCCTAGAAACCTACAAGTAGAACAATATGATAGATTTGGGCCCAGGGGTCCCGCTCAAACTAAAGCACCAGCCAAGGACAATACAGGAGGTAAACTTTAAACCCCTTCCCAGATCTAGCCAATGGTCAGAATAATCTCCACAGTTGAGTGGAGAGTGGGATATGACGTTCCCACGTACTCTGGTGCCTCACATTTGACCATGTCCCCTGGAGGGGGAGACCTGGTGGCACTCAGAGGAAGGACAGCAGGTTGCTAAGAAGAGACTTGATACCCTATGAGAATATATAGGGGGAGGTAATCCCCCTCAGGAACAGTCATAGGGGAGGGGAATAAGGGGAAAATGGGAGGGAGGGAAGAATGGGAGGATACAAGGGATGGGATAACCATTGAGATGTAACAAGAATAAGTTAATAAAAAAAAAAGTGTTCCTCAACCTGTAGTTGGTATGTTGTCTCATATCCGATACCTGATTAATATTATGTAAGAGGTGCTAAGTATTAGCAGTACTTTTCTGTAAAGCTTGACTCTTAGGCTACTTTATAAAATATTTCTTTATATGTGTTCCTAATCCTAAAACTTCCTTTTAAACTTGGTGTAGAATGACTATCATTTTACTTTTATAGATTTTAGAACTGACATTCAGTTTTCTTAAGTGAGTTCTTTAACTACTTATTAGCTTTATCCCATTTTTTTCTGTGATTTTACTGTCCCATTTGGAATGAAAATACTTTAGGATACAGGTATCACATCTCCCAAACAGCAAGTTTCAAAGGGAGCCTTCAGTATTTAAAATTATAACAACAATTACATTACTCTTAATTATGCCCCCTCAAAATTACAAACTCTAATAACAAAGTAAGTTTAAAATTGTTTTCTAAATATCTTTTCACTTTGTCATTCTTCCTAAAGGACGCTAAAGCAGTAGCAACAAAGGAAAAAGAAGTTAAAAATATAACAAATGGGCTTTACAGCCTTCAAGAAACATGTAATAAAGATGCTGAAGCTTTGGCTGCCGCCCAGCAGCACTTCAATGCTGTTTCTGCTGGCTTGTCCAGTAATGAAGATGGGGCAGAAGCAACTCTGGCTGGTCAGATGATAGCCTGTAAAAATGACATAAGTAAAGCTCAGACTGAGGCCAAGCAGGTAAGCACAGACACTGAGCCTGGTGTACTAACTGCTGCTCATTGTAAGAAGCTACTTTTCACAGTCGCTTTGGGTTGTTACAAAATCTTGAAAAATATTAATTGAATCTCAAGGGTTTTTTTTTTAATGTAAATATCTAATCTACAGTATGGTAAATCTCAAATTCATTGTGAAGTATTAGTGGTAGTGATTGTCAAGATGCAGTAAATGCTTTGCTTGGTTTGTAGCAGTGCTTGTGATTACTCATGTATGCTTTTTTATTAAGGAGCCACCTTAAAATATTTACTTGGAAATATTTATATGTTAATTAATTCTCATCACTTAAAATTTTAATTGTAGCTTTTCAATTCAGAAGTGACAATCATAAAGTTTATAAGCTGTCAGTACTGTAAAAGTTTTAATTTACTTTGAAGGAATTAGGAAAAACTGAAATGCCACCATTCAGTTATAGAGCAGGGATCACCTGAAAACAAAAGTATAGCTTTGAACGTGTTCACTTCTGAAGAGTGAAACGTTGTCCGCTTTGGAAATCAGAGTTATGGCATTACATTTCTGTTCGTTTAGCTTCCCCTTTCTGTATTGCCTTGGTTCCCATCATTCAGTGCAGCTTCTTTGCTGCTGAGAGACAGGATTTACAAAGATAGACAAATGAAGTTAGAAGCATGTGAGTTGAGAAGGAAGAGGAAAAAATGATGTGCAGCTGTCTGGTGATCTTTAGAAGCTACTAAGAGCTGTTCTTTTATGACATTTCTTATTTGGGTTCATATGTCATACTTTATATTAAAAACACGCCTGCTAAATTATTAATTCATTTATATTAATGTTTTTAAGACATACAGAGAAATGACTGATATTTCTTGAAATTTAATCTAGGAAACTACACAGCGACATTTTTAGTCCTGATGTCTCTTAATTAGGTCAACTGAATATCTGTTTAATTACTTCACTGTCTGCCTCATGGTCGGTTGTGACCTCCTGTTACCACAGGCTCAGATGAAGCTCCAACATGCCCAACAAGAGCTCAAGAGTAAGCAAGCCGAAGTCAGGAAGATGGATGGTGGCTATAAGAAGGATCAAGAAGCTTTTGAAGCTGTAAAAACAGCTAAAGAAAAACTTGAAGCTGAAATGAAGAAGCTAAATTACGAAGGTTTGTCTTAAATGTCTGTAAGTCACATCATGAGGAGGCTTGTGTGCATGGGAACCAACAGAGGACATAAATAAGCACCATTTTACCTACGCATTAGAAAAGCGTCCATAAATACAGCCATAAAATTATCTAAAATAATCCTGTAAAGTTTTGATAGTTTCTTGCTTGATCGCTTGAAAGTTTAAAACAGGCATTTGTCTATATTTCACTTTAGTAGGCATTAAATTCATAGGTTGTTTTTGGATTGAACATTGTATGATTTTGATGTCAGAACCATGTCCATTTGCTGCTTGATAGAAATGTAATGGTAAGCGCACCCTTACTTAGTACCAGCTGCAAGGTTATATTTGCTTCTTGGAGTGTTTCATAGTGGTCGAGGCTCCCCTTTTCCTGAGTGGGAGTGTTCTGCAGACCTGGCTTCCAGCTTCCTGATTTCTTCTGTAGGAAACAGAGAGGAAAAGCTCCTGGAGAAGCACAGGCAGCTGTCTCGTGATGTCAATCATCTGAAAGGAACACATGAAGCTCTCCTGGCCAGATTTCCCAATCTTCGGTTTGCATACAAGTAAGATTTAAACCTTAATGTCCAGTGTACATTTTTATGTAAGCTGAAAGGCAGTCTGAAAACTTTTCATAAGGAATTTAAGTTGTACTTCCTTTTTTTGTATTTTTCTTAAATATTAATTGAAGTCTATCAAATGTTGGGTGGAGGATTCTTAAGACAATAACAGCCACTGGTATCGCTAATTTTAAGCCAAATGCAGTGATTGATTTAGTCTCAGTTCAAACTGCCTTCAAAGTTATTCTGTCATTAATTACTCTTGCATCTTCTGATTTGTCTTACAATGTGAGATTTTTTACGACATTCATTTTTCATCTCTTTTTCAATGGCAGTACTGAACATTGACTCCTGGGTGTCAGGCTTGTGGGGGAACTAGCCAACTACTGAGCTACAGCTACAGCCTTTGTTAGGGTATTCTTAACCATAGTCATGTATTAGATTGGAACGCCAAAGTTATTTCTTCCATTTCATTGAAAATTTGCTGAGGGACCTGAGAGGCTCAGTGGTTAAGAGCACACATGCCTCTTTCAGTTTTTATGACCCACATCAGGAGGCTTACTTACAACTCCAGCTCTCGGGACCCAGCCCCCTCCTCTGGCCTCCATAGGAAGCTGCACTCACATGCATTTGCCCACACACACACACCTGCGTGCTCATAATTACAAATTAAATAATAAAGCTATTTTAATTTACTGAAATATTTTAGTTGATATTAAAAAAATAGCTGACTTTTAAAAATTTTGTTTTTTATAAAACTATACTAATTTATTTATAGCTCTTAACTAAGATATTATAATTTATCTAACATTAAATTTTGGTAACTTCTCTATTTTTAGGGACCCAGAGAAGAACTGGAATAGACATTGTGTGAAAGGACTTGTGGCTTCTCTGATAGGTGTGAAAGATAATTCTGCAGCCACGGCTTTGGAGCTGGTGGCTGGGGAACGACTCTACAATGTTGTAGTAGACACAGAGGTAAACAGATTTAAAGACAATTTTAAATTATAAATTGTTAGAAAAGTAAATTAACCTCATCATACACATTTTATGATTTATCTTTTAGTTTTACTCTGTATGTGTTACTTGCGTGCACACATGTGTGTACATAGAGGCCAGAAAAAGGCATCATATATATATATATATATATATATATTTATACACATGTGTATATATATGCTATATACTATATTTAGACACACCTAACTTTTCTAATTACAAACATGTGCCCCCTTACCTGCTTCTGTGCATTGTTCCCTCTCCTTGCCACTTCTCACCTTCTGTCCTCACTCTTCGTCAAGTTTTCCTTTTAGGAGTCTATATATAGATGACATTGTGCAATATTTTTTCTGACTTATATCACTTAGCAAAATGCCTTCCAAGTTCGTTATTATGGCCACAAAAGTCAACATCTCCTTTAGTAAGGCTAAATTATAATCTATTTGTATACTTTTAAAACCTACTTTTGGATGAACACACCACAGATGTATTTGATGGTGGGTTCTTAAATTTGTATATGTTCCATTTTAGTGTGTTTAGTCATCATTAGTATTTTTTCTTAAAATTTTAAATGCATGTTTTAGGTTACTGGTAAGAAGCTACTAGAAAAGGGGGAATTGAAGCGTCGATACACAATAATTCCTCTCAATAAAATTTCAGCCAGATCTATTGCTCCTGAAACTCTGAAGGTCGCTCAGAATCTTGTAAGTCTTATTTTGTCTTAATTAAACCTCTTAAGTTTTAGGAAACATTAGTTTTAGGGGATATATTCATGTAGAATTCTGATCAGCTGCCTAGGTAGCCCTTATTGTGGTGTATCTGCTAGTAAGAAAATAGATGTTTACAAGGAAATAATTTTTATTTTTAACTTACTATGCATTTTTTTGTTTTTTAAAAGATTTTTTTTTTATTTGTTTTATTTAAGTATGTGTCCAAATATATGCCATATGTTTCTGCCCTTGAATGCCAGAAGATGATGTTTGATCCCTGGAGCTTAGGGTATAAGCCGCCTGATTTGAGTACTGGGTACTGATTCTTCACAGTCCCTTCATGGGTATTGAATGGTGATTAAAAACATGAAGCCAGGGGTGGAGAAGCTCAGTGGTTCAGAGAATTGGCTGACCTAGAAGACCCAAGATTCAATTCCTAGCACTCACATGACAGCTCAAAACTGTAATTCTAGTTTCAGGGGATTTAACCCCCTCACTTAGAAATACAAATTCGCATTTTTTTTTTTTTTTAAATCACACACAAATATTATGATGCCAGGGCTAGAGAGATGGCTCAGTGGTGAAGAGTGCCATCTGCTCTTCCCGAGGTCCTGAGTTCAATTCCCAGCAACCACGTGGTGGCTCACAACCATCTATAATGTGATCTGCTGTCCTCTTCTGCAGATAATGTACTCATATACAATCAATCAATTAATCTAAATCTTTTTTAAAAAGGAAGCCATTGATGTTTACCAGCAAAATTAGCTTCTTATTGAGCAGTTTTTAAAGTGTTTTGAGTTGAAAAAGTTATGTAAAACACAGAAATAGCATTTGTAGTTATGATACTAAGCGGATAGCCAGAGTCTTTAGTATTATTGAGAAAATTTCAATCAAAACAATTTCAAAATGCCCTTCTATTTGAAAGTGGGTTTTTGCTTGTTTCAGTTTGTATCAAGAATGTTACAAACTGAATTTAGCTATATTTAAGGCCTAGTTTAGTGAGTTGGAATCTCAAACACCAGCAAGAGCACTTCCCCCTACCCCTGTTTAGACTTAGCCAGACCTGTTAATGGTGTCTGCTGCCTCATAAGATGGTCTGAGCATGGTGCTACCTTGCTGTTATGCTGTTGCCATACCGACGTGTAGTTTTTCTAAAAAGATGGGAAAGCTGGCCATTGTAAGCAAAGTTCACAAACAGGCTGTGGAAGACTGGGGGGCCTGGCCTGTTTTTTGTTGTTGTTGTTTCGTTTGGTTTTTTTCCTTGTGTTTATTTCTGTTTTTTGAAAGTGCCTGCTGTTGTCCAATTTGAATTTAAAAAAGCATTCACTGAAGTGGATTACTAATAATTGAAACCAAGCATTTTCTGTAACTATGCTGATACCAAGATTATTGTACTTTAGTTAATAGTTGTTTTTGTAGAGCCCATTTAGATGTACAAACTTGGTATTGCCTTCTTGATAGAAGCTTACAGTGCTTAGTAATTTTTAGTTTTTCTTTTTTTAAATATTTTTATGTATATGAATGTTCTATCTGCATGTACATCAGCATGCCAGAAGAACGTATCAGATCCCATTATGGATGGTTGTAAGCCACCATGTGGTTAAGGGAATTGAACTCAGGACCTTCAGAAGAGCAGATGGTGCTCTAAACCATTGGGCCATCTTGCCAACCCAACTTTTGGTTTTTCAATACAGGGCTTTTCTGTGTAGCCCTGGCTGTCTTGGATCTCATTCTATAAACCAGGCTGGCCCCAAACTCAGAGATCTACCTGCCTCAGCTTCCTGAGAGCTGGAGTTAAAAGTGTGAGCCAACGCCACCCTAGTGCTTAGTACTTAAACTATTTTAGTTGGTAATAGAGCTTTCAATATTTAAAATTATATTTTAAGTAAAATATCTAATACTAGGTATATGAAATCTAAAGATATATTGCAATAGTTCTTACTAGAATATAATAATACTTCAAAGAAAGTAGTGTGTCCTGTGGTACATCTTTTGTTTTCCTGCAGGTTGGTGCTAACAATGTTCATGTAGCTCTTTCCTTGGTTGACTACAAACCAGAACTTCAGAAAGCAATGGAATTTGTCTTTGGAACAACGTTTGTTTGTAACAATATGGATAATGCCAAAAAAGTGGCCTTCGATAAAAGGATAATGACCAGAACTGTAACTCTTGGGGGTGATGTATTTGATCCTCATGGAACGTTGAGTGGAGGTATGTTGTGTATCTGCTTGTATCAACAATTTTGTGGTAAACAGTTTGTGCCTCTAGCAGCTTGTATCTCTACCTCCCAGTTTCTTTTCTTGTATAAAATAAAGCATTTAATTGAAGGCTTGATTACAGTTTCAGAGGGTTAGTTCATTATCTCCATGGAAGGGGAGCATGGTGGTAGGCAGACGGCAACAGTGCTGGAGAAGGGGCTCATCTACAGTTAGGCAAAGAGGGAGACTGGAACTGGTGTGGGCTTTCTTTTTCTTCTTCTTTTGCATATACATTTATATTATTACACATATATACAATAAACTACCTGCATTCAGAAGAAACATGAAACAGTCGACAATTATATAAATGTTACAGTCATAGTGTTTTGGCTATTTGTATTTGGCAGCCTTGAAGAAAACATCTTTCCTATCTTGGTGGGTCTAAAATTCTGAACGTAAGTTAATATCTATCACATCTCATTATTATCACCTCGCAGTTTCTTTTTAAAAGTACAAAATGGTGCCAAAGCCCTCAAGTGGTTGATGATACACTATCATGGATTCACTCAGCAGCTCGTTCTTCTAAAGCTTTTCCCTGTTGGTACTTAGACTATTTCAGTCACTGAGGTGTGCATGGGGATACAGTCTTATGTATACATACTTTTTGCTCAGTTGTAGTCACAAAGAAAGGGAGTTGTTTGTGTGTTATTTTTTTGTTAAGTTCTCAGCCTAACTATCCTAAATTTTCTTAGGAAATTTAATATTTCACATTGCAGTGTGCTGTTACCCATTTCAAATCTTGAAATGGTGCATTAATGCCTTAGGGAAGATATTTTAAAACAATGATTATACACTAATGCTTTGTCCTAGTAATGTATTTATTCTGTAGCAGGAAATATCAAAGACTGTTGTCTATTACAGTAGCCACTAGCCATGTGTGACTCCTCACAACTGACAAAATGAAAGGATTTTCCTTACTTGCACTAGCTGTCTTTCAGGGACTCAATAATGGCAAATTAGTTGGTAATTGGATAGTACATTTATAGTACATTTTATAATGCTCTATTCTATGGGCCTTAAATACATAATTAATCCTTATAGGAATATACTATCATCTCTGATGTGTAGTTTCAGAAATTAAAAAAGTACTTGTTGAGTAACTTAATAATTTGCAAAGTTTGGAGTTGGAGTCCTTGCAGTCTGGTTGCAACTTGGGCTCTGAACCCAATTTAATATCTTTTTAAATGTTCTTTTGTAAGACTTACTGTTATTTGTTTGTATGATAGCAGTGTGTCTGTGCATGCATTTGCCCTCAGTCCAGAATCAGGCAACAGATCCCCTGGAGCATGTAGTTAGTTGTGAGTTCCCTGACTTGGGTGCTAGAACTAAAGTGGTCCTCTGGAACAGCAGGAAATACTCTTAACCTCTGAGCCATTTCTCCAGCCTGTTTGTAGGCCAGTGCAATTAATTAAGTGACCAAGTGTCACACTCCAAAGAAAAGTATCAAATGACTTCTATCTGCATGGAAGATAATGTAAAGCAGAAGGAATTCTTTGATTGATTCAGATGTGCTTGGAATTTGTGTGTAAGAGGGGGCATATGTACCACACAGTGTTTTATTAGCTCTACTGGCATTGTTAGTTAACCTTAGCACCCGTCCATCAAACCTGGCTAGTGTAGTGTCTCAGTTGTCACTACTGGATGACAACAGTCTCTTGTACAGTACCTCAAGGCAGGTTATTCTCACGCTTTTGCTGCATCTTCAGAGCCTAGGCCACGTGATGAGGTGACAGTATAATAGTTCTACTGGCTTGAACTAGTTTATTTCAGCTGTATTACATTGACTTCAGCTCCCTGTTCTCATATTGTAACTCACTCGGAAGAATTCCTCTTCTCAGAATACTTTCCTTAGTGCAAATGGTAAATTATATACTGATGTTCAGGGGAGTTAGGTTTTCTTTCATTGGTCAGGACAAATCACAAGGCCAAAAGTTTAGTGTCCAGGGTGGAAAATTTCCCTGAGCAAGGTGGTAGGCCCAATTCAGCAGTCGTTATTTTGAATCAATAAACGACCACTTCTACTAAGAATTGTTTTTTGTTTTGTTTTGTTTTTAAATCAGTTAACTTTTTTGTTAAGGCTTGGGTAGTGGAATAGATCTCTTATTGTCTTTACGTTCACTGGAGGGTTTGCTATTTCATCATTTCTAGTATAATTCCTTTAGAAAACAATGTTAATGAACATGTGGTGACTTAATATCCAGAGCCTCTGACTTTGCTTCAATCCAGGTGCCAGGTCCCAGGCAGCTTCTATCCTAACCAAGTTTCAAGAGCTCAAAGATGTTCAGAATGAGCTGGGGACCAAGGAGAACGAGCTACATGCTCTAGAAGAGGAATTAGCAGGTCTTAAAAATGTTGCTGAAAAGTAAGTCTTCTGTTAGATAAAGCTGCACACATTCTGCATGATAGAAAATTATTGGGAATTGACTATCTGTGATTCTATAATTAATTTTAGAATAGATTTTGAGTCTAATTTTTACCTACTTTTTTCTGATTTCAAAGGATATCTTTAAGGAAGTTATCACAGTATAAAAATATGTAGTGTTGGTGTCCAGCTGGGCTTGGTGGGAATGCTTTGATATTCTGGAATGACTCCAGAGGACACCTGAGATCTTGGTTTGCATTTGCTCAGTGCAGCATGGCCTTTAGTTGTCAGCACTAAATGAGCAGTGCTATGGCTGTACCTCAGATACTGACATCAGTGTGTTGCCTGAGGAAGAGGTAGACAAGTTGATGTCCAAAAGTAAGCAGTAAAATTAATTTATTTTATTTTTTTATTCAGCATACTACATAACAGATTTTCTTATGACACTTTTATTCATACTTTGTTTTGGTTCCCGCCTCTGTCCCTAACCACAAAGTCCTGACCCCGTCTTCCTAATCCACACTTCACATGTATTCTTTTGTCCTCAGCATTCCTCATTCCATATTCATGTCACATGTGTTCTTTTACTCCTCCATACAATTTTCTTAAACCCTCTTTTCCATCCTCATGGTTAATAGTTACATTACACCCCCCCAATACACACACACACACACACACTCACAATCACTTCTTCCACAAATATACATAACATAAAATTAGAACTAGAATCTATATACAAGTTCTGGAATATTTACCTTTATGAACCTGGGTCATCTCACTTAATATTTTTTAGTTCTATCAATTTGATTTTAAGTTTTATAATTTCATTTTTTTATGGCTGGAAAAAAAAAACTACTGCGTGTTCACATGGGTGAACATCTAGGTAATTTCTGTTTTCTTGTTGTGATTAAAGCAGCAAATATTTATGGTAGGATTTGAGTATGTGCCCAGGAATGTTCTCTTACAGTGTTTCCTTTGTGTAGAAGTAGGTTAATTTGGATTTGTTTGTTTTTGGAGACTGGATCTCAAAAACCTGTAACCCTAGTTGACTTAAACTCAGTGATCCATTTGGCTCAGCTTGTCAAGTGCTGGAATCAAAGGTGTGCCACTATGCCTGGCATACATGTCTGCTTTTGAACATAACTTGAGCAGATGCTTTTTCTACCTGAAAATTGAGGTCGTAAATTTACCTCTTTGTCTCTCTTGACATTATATACTCAAATACATATCCACTGAGTGTTCTGTGTGCCAAACACCCTTGACATTATATACTCAAATACATATTCACTGAGTGTTCTGTGTGCCAAACACCCTTGATACTGAAGTGACTCAAATGTTTCTCCCTTCTATTTTTTATAGCTAAAAACACAAAACAAAAACAACAAAAAAACCATAAATTGGTAAAATATGTTAAGTAGTTCTGTAAAGCCAAAGATGTATGTGGAAAGGAAGTATGAACTGTCTAAGAAAAAGGTACTGAAATTTTGGTAGGATGACCAGGAAAAGCCTCGCCAAACACAACTACTGAGCAAGCACCCGTGTCACCCAGAATATAGTCTGTGCTTGCTGCTTCAACACTGAGCGTTGCAAACTTACAAACATTGCTTTGTAGTGTTCATTTCTTTTTAGGGAGGCACTTACTTATTCTTCAGACTTGTTATTCCCTAATTGTAGCACTGAGGAAAAAGAAACTCATTTTGTTAATTAAAAAATGTAAAGACCAGCAAAAGCCATTCTTGCATATTGTATCGGGACATTGGTATAGTTTTCTTCCAAATTTCTGTATTCTACATATTTTTACTTACTTGGAATGGACTGTTTTATTTATTGTCATGCAGTTTCATGTAAGAATACTCAAGGTAGTGTTTATATTTAGGTTAATTCTTTTCTCCTCAAAGCTCATGAATTTCTAGTGACTAGGGTATGCTCTGAATTTATATGAACTTGAAATTTCACTGCAATTGAGTTAGATAAATACATTACAAAGAGATGTGGAGCTAGTATAGCATTCCAAAAAAAAAAAAAAAAAAAAAGCATATTACAGATGCTTAAGGTGAATCCCATGACTTCATAAACTGTCAATTTCAATATAAAAAATGGGTAACTTATTACAGACATTTATAAATGGGAATTAGAAAAGTTTACTAGCCGTATTTAGGAAATTAGTATGTGTTGTTTATGTATTATTATATATTAATATATTATGAATTGTCGTTAATTGTTATTTTTGTAGTAACTACTGGCTGTGTATTTGTAGGTATATTTTTACATTTAATAAACCTAACTTATTCTTAGGTCACTTTTGGTGTTTTCTAAAATTAAAGCTTTCTGGAAAATAGTTGTTTGGGGTCTTGATCATTTGCAGTTCACCTTCAGTGATGGCTTTCCGTGATAACCATTGGCATCTCATTCTATTTATATTACATGGGTTTACTTTATTTGTATTGCATTTGAACCTCACATTTGAATGCATGTCTCAAGGCTATTTATAAACTTGTCTTTTTAAGGTATCGCCAACTGAAGCAGCAGTGGGAGATGAAGGCAGAGGAAGGAGATTTGTTGCAAACTAAACTTCAGCAAAGCTCTTATCATAAACAACAAGAAGAATTAGATGCCCTTAAAAAAACCATTGGTAAGATGAAAACCAATGTGCCTCATTGCTTAACGCTGCTCTCCTTTCTTTTACACTCAGAAGATGTTATGCTCAGAGCACATGTGGGAGTTATTTTGTAGGACAAATTCAAGTGTGGGGCTTTTGGGTCTTAGGTGGCAATCATTCTCATTTTTATTGTGCGTCACCAACATTGTCTTTTTTTTTTTTTTTAAACCAATATTCACTTCCATCAGTATGGGAAAGTACTCATTCCTTTAAATCTATTCTCTTAAGTTGTGAGCAGGTGACATAAATATTTAAACTTGTATTTAATTTGCATGTTGCTCATCATTAAAGTTTGGGATACTTTTTTATATTTATTGGATCTTTGGGATTCTATTCCTATTTGCCCATTTTTCCTGTTGGTAACTTGTTTTCTCCATTTTTTTACATACAGAAAGTTGAATGTAATGCAATTTATAGCTACTTTCATGTTGTTGCTCTATTTGGCAACATGAACCTGGGAGAGTGGATCCTAAAACTGAGGTGTACTAAAGTTTCATGCCATAACCAACTTGATTTAGAGCATAGATAGTTAATACTCTGAGGGTATTCTTGAAGGTCAAGCAAGATCATATGAGCAAAAATCACTTGAATTTGGGCTGTATACAGTCAGGAGAGCAAGGTCACGTTAGTTTAAGCTGGACACTGTCAGGAGCACAACTCATTCTAGGAAATGTCATTCTGAATAATAATGGGTAAGATGGTGGGTAGTCTAAAGTAAACCGCATACCTGTTACTAGACCTGGGAGGAACCTGAAAGTAATCTCCAAGAATAACCATGGTATGGAGGAACAAGGGTTGCAAGAATCTTGTCTTGTTTCTTTGGAATTTTCCCTCAAGGTCTCACAAATCTCATATAGCTTCATTCATAGACCCTATTCAGTCATTTTCCTATGCAGATTCCTGAAATGTTTCATATTTTTTTTTAAATTAATTTACTCATATTACATCTCAGTTGTTAGCCCTTCCCCTGTTTCCTCCCATTCTTCCCTCCCTCCCACTTCCCCCCTTCTCCCCTCCCCTATGTCTGTGATTGAGGGAGACCTCCTCCCCCTATATATGCTCTTAGAATATCGAGTCTCTTCTTGGTAACTTGCTATCCTTCCTCTGAGTGCCTCCAGGTCTCCCCATCCAGGGGACGTGGTCAGAAAAGGGGCACCAGAGTTCGTGTGAGAGTCAGATCTCACTTTCCACTCAATGGTGGAGAATATCCTGTTTGTCGGCTAGGTCTTGGTAGGGATTTGAAGCTTACTGCCTATATTCTCCTTGGCTGGTGCCTTAGTTTGAGGAGGACCCCAGGACCCTTTAGGCGAGAGTAGCATGGAAGAATGGGGAAATAGTGGGACCCACAGGGTCCTGGAAACCTACAAGAAGAACTTTGTGACAGGCAGAACTGGGTCCTGGGGTCCTCCTCAAACTAAGGCACCATAATTTTTTTAATGGAAGATTTTCCTCTCCTTTCATATAGCAGTACTTTTGTTTTTATCATTCATTATGATGAAAATCTACATGTGCATTATCCTACTAATACTTCTGTTCTGCACTGAAAAGTAATAGAAAACTGTCCAGTTTTAGCTTCTGGAATTATATTTGCATCATGGATGGGTCTTAGCTCTGATAGATGTCACACATGACAGGAATATGTTCATTCTTCCTTCTTTGCATATGTTTAAAACCCCAACTTCAATCTAAACATCTTCTTATGGGTCTTCTTTTATTATAGAAGGCGGCTTTGGTGGGCATAAGTAGGCAGAGTCACTGTAAGCTCGGGCTAACTAAAATCATGGAAAATAGTGTGACCCCAGTGTTACTTTGAATTGTAAGGTAGGAGGTGTAATTCAGTAGTGCAGCATGTGCTTTGTAAATGCAAGGTTGAGTTTTATCCTCAGCATTTTAAAAACAAAAACACACACCCACCCCGCCCCCACAAACACAAATACAGACTGATCTTTCAGAAGAAGTAACTTTACAAATCTTTAGATAATTCAAACATGGCTTTTAGTGGGATTTATAATTCATTATGCCATTTCTAAAACATAGCTATAATGCCTTAAAAAATTCAAACTCTAGCTTCTAACTTTTCAAAACATACCTTAAATTATTTTGATTTGTAAGTGTGTATCTGTTATTAAATTAGCCATGTTTAACTACCTTGTCATTCAGAGGAAAGTGAAGAGACATTAAAAAACACCAAAGAAATCCAAAGGAAAGCCGAAGAAAAGTATGAAGCATTGGAGAATAAAATGAAAAATGCAGAATCTGAAAGAGAGAAAGAACTGAAGGAGGCTCAGAAAAAGCTGGATTGTGCCAAAACAAAGGCAGATGCATCTAGCAAGAAAATGAAAGAAAAACAACAGGTAAGACCTTCCTTAGAATCTTTTTTTTTTTTTTTTTTTTTCTTCCTTAGAATCTTAAAATTGGCATAGAGCAGAAGGTGTGAAGTGTCAATGGCTGGCCATACTCATCAGTGTTGATTCCAAAATAAGCCAGTTGTGTAAATTGTAAATTATGCGTTTTACAAGCCAAATGAGGTTCTCTGTAAACCCCACAGTTGAGTCAAGCAAATCAGGAACAAATCATGTGATGTCATGTATGTCTTACCAGAGAATTAGAAGATTGATATTTCTGTTTATTACCACCTGTGTGGATATGCACTGTTAGAAGCTGATGAAAAAGCATGCTATATTTGTAAGGTGTCATAGAATTGGAGACTGATCATTAATATCTTTTGCGTAGTGCCGGAGACTGTATTTCAATGTGTTTATGTCTTTAAAGACTAATTACACTCTTAAGGTTTACTTCTTTACCCAACTTAAAATTCTTTCATTAAATAGCTTCACAAAAATTTTCCAGTGTACTAAGTATATTGTGGAAAATAAAATCAAGGTACACAGGCTTTTATGCACTGAAAAAATTTGTCACTAAAGCTCACTACAGCATATGTTATGTAGAATTTTATTACTTTTCCATGGTATGATTAAAGATAAAGAAAACAACTGTGCAATTTTCTAAACTCTAATTTTACACCTATTTAAAAGGGAATAAGCTTCTGTTTTCTTTTTCTTCTGAGATAACAGCTTGGTTTGTAGGTAGTTTAATACTAAATGATTAGTCCTACTGAAGTGAGAATAATGTTAATTTTTATCTCTGTATGAAGCTAAGTTACTTGCCAGCAGTTAACCTTAATGCTGTGTTTCTGTAGGAAGTTGATGCTATCACTCTAGAGCTGGAAGAGCTGAAAAGAGAGAGTGCGTCTAATAAGCAGCAGCTCGATGCTGTGAATGAAGCCATCAAAGCCTATGAAGGTCAGGTTGAAGTAATGGCGGCTGAGGTAGCTAAAAATAAGGTATGATTTACCCATCAAGTTGGAGAAATTTAAAAACACTTGTAGAAAGGTTTTGGGTTTGGGTTCGAAGAGCACTGAAGCAGATTATCCTTTGGGACTAGAGATTTATTAGAAGACAGCATGCTGGGGAATCCGAGAGTCCAGGCCCCAAGTGTGAGGAGGCGCATGGGATATGGTAGAGAGCTCCCTGCACAGCTCATGACCCTTCTTTGATTTCAGAGAAAGGGAGGAGGCCTCTTGTCAAGTGAATTCATAGCATTGTCTTTCAGTCAGGTGAGCTAGGATGACCAAAATTGGAGCATGGGGGGCAGGGGGAGCTTGTAGTATGAGGAAGAAGGTCAAGCATCTTGTTAATATGGACTTACAGGATGTGGGGAGGTAGGGAGAAGGACCATAGTTAAGGGGTACCCTTTATCAGAGGGAGAAGTGTGGCGGGCTTGCCCTGTGTCTCTTAGAATCGCATAATGTGAGCCTGTAAGTTTCTTAAGTAATAATTATTTCTGGGCTATTTTCCTGGAACTGGTCACCTGGGGAGTCTGTTACAGTTTCAGATTCTGAGGCTCTTGGTAGGGCGTTGCCATTTTCTTCTACACAGCAGTTTTGAGAAAGAGGCTCTTGTGGGTGGGCATGGCCTATTTATAATTAGCCCCCAGCCTGAAAGTTAATGCTCATCTACTTACAAAATGTTGAATTAAAATGGTTGATTTAGTGCTTTAAGTCTTTTCATTTATGATCACAGTATGAGGTGAAATGGGGATTTAGAAAGTTATAAAATCACATTAAGCCAGGCGTGGTGGCACACGCCTGTAATCCCAGAACTCAGGAGGCAGAGGCAGGTGAATCTCTGAATTCAGGGCCAGCCAGCCAAGGCTACACAGAGAAACATAGTCTAGGGAAACAGCAAGAACAAGAAATTACATCAAAGTTTCAGCCTGAGTCTACACAAATAAATCCATACAGAGTTTAAAGAAAAAAAAATTAACTGGGAGAAAGGATTAATCACTAGAAGTAAAGAAAATTCTAAGGCATATAAGAATTACAGAAAGAAATAGATGGTGCCCCCAGGACTGAGGCAATTGATCCTCAGAAACAGTCTTGGAGCCCACTTTACTCACAAGGCTGAGGACCAGGTCTAATTGCAGAACTGTGGCTGACTTGGTAAAGATTTAAGTTTGCCAGAAAAGACTATCTACAGAAAGGTCGTGTGTATGTGTGTGTGTGTGTGTGTGTGTGTGTGTGTGTGTGTGTGTGTGTGTGTGTGTGTGTGTGTGTGTGTGTGTGTGTGTGTCGCGCGTGCACACACAGTGACTACTGAGATAAATTTCTATGAACAGTAGTAGCCTTTGGGTGGTATTCAGCCTGGAACTAAGTAAAGCCCCATGCTAAGGCATGCATGGCATTGTCCCCTGTACTTGGTGAGTCTACCTGTGAGACAAGCACACTGAAATCAGCAAGTACAGCCCCTTCTTACAGTGCCTCTACAGGGATGTAACATTGTAATGCAGCAAGTGTTGCAGCTGATCCAGAGAAATGCCCAGTTCTCAGAAGCAGCCCTGTGAAGACGAGGATTCAGAGACCTTAGGAATATTTTATACTCACACTTGCTTTAATCATTTTAAGTTCTCCTTTGTATTATTTCTACTCGTGCTTCTGTAATATAACCTTCATTTTTCAAGTATTTGGGGCTTTAGCTATTTTCTTAAGTAGCATATGCTTTATGTTAATTAAATATTATTTGTATTCAATTAACACAGAATGTTCCCGGGTCTCCCATCCACATAAAGAGCATTTTACCTTTGCCATGCACTTATGTTTCCAGCCTGCTTCACTCCTGACATTACTCCTAATTACAGTCCATTTTGTTAGCACATTAATACCACATTAGCAGCAGAGCAACAATTTTTAAACACTACTTTTCTGACTAAGAATTTACAATTTGACTCAACTTTACAGTTAATGTTGGTTGGATGTTTAACACAGTGTCTGTTCAATTTTCCTTTCTTGTCTCCAAGGTAAATTTTAATTTTTGCTTTTCTGGTTTCCTTTATTTTGTTTTGTTTTGTTTTTTTAATCTTAATTTCTTCCTCTGTCTTCTACTATGCTCTGTCAATGTCATGTTGGTCTTCTTTTAATAGGAAACTGTTTTTAAAGGTTGTTCAATCAGGCTTTACCTTAAAAATTATTTCCTTTTGCCAATAGAGCAGATAAACAACAATCCCTGGGAGCTAAGGAAAGAAGTTAACTTCCTACTGACTAAGTGGCTTGAGACAAAGAATATTAAAACTCCATTTCTGCTCAGTCTGAAGTGATAGGTCTCATGTACTTTTTTCTCAATGCAAAAAAGACTGACAGTCACATACATACTGCACTTTTAAACCTTGGTATGAAAGTCTTCATAAGCATGCATTTGTCAACACATTCTTACAGTTGATAAGGCTCTTTGTATTATTTCCTTTTAATGTATCAGAATTTTACTCTTTTTTTTTTTTTTTTTTTTCTTCAAAGAGTTTTAGGAGCTAAAATGCCTTTAGTTTTCTTGTTCTTACAGAAGACCATAAATGAACACAGCTAGGCATTAGAAGGGACTTAGGCCACTGAGCACATCCAATAGTCTGAGGTGTATAACACTGTTGCTCGGCATTATGCTGTTTCCCTAATTCTCCCATGCAGTAATCTAAATTATCATTAGTGCTTGTGATTACTTAAGGAAATCATGGAGTCCTTTGGCAGATTATTGTGCTGAGCTTGGTTTTGTCTTGGTTTTTTTTTTTTTTTTTTTTCCTCCTGAGTTGAGCTAGGGGGTCATTGTTTTCCTTCATGTGAGCATTTCGGTGAGTTTGTCATCTTCTCTTTACTACGAGGACATTCAAAATCTAGGGTGGCACAGAAGGGCTGAGGGAGTTGGTAGCAGACTGAACATGGCTGTAATCAGTCCTTTGGAAGTTAGGTAGTCTCCACCTAGCTGGAGCAGGTGGCCCTGAAAGCCAGGGGAGGAAATGCATTTGTCTTTGCAACAAATTTTTTTGCTTTCAACAAAAGGGTTCTGTTTCTTTTATTTTAACCTGTGTGCTAAAATCAAACGCTGCCACATTGTTTTGCTAGTGGTCATACTCTATAGTCACCTTACATCTGCAGAAGGGAAAAAACACAAAGCCCCAGTCTTGAGCCCTTATCTTTGTCCTTCCTATATATATATATGTTCTTTGGGGATCTTTCCATTTATCTTAACTGCCCCAGACTGCACATTTTAAACTGAGAGACATAGCAGGTCGGCTTTAGTACTCCCTCCTCCCAGCCCTTCATTCGGTCTACACTGCATACAGTAAAAGCTCTCATTTCCAGCATGACTTGTATACCAGTTGTAATACGAGGTTTGCCTTGTTCTTGAATTCATGACTCACTTTAGTGTGGCTTTAAAATGTGAAAGGTTAGGCAGCCGTTTACCTGAGTCACTTTAACATGCTCTCCAGAAGTCTGTCAGACAAACTTGGAGCAGAATTAAAATACGTACTTATTACCTTACTTTGTATTCTTTAACTTTTCTTTTTGTTGTTGTTTTAGGAAGCAGTAAATAAAGCTCAAAATGAGCTGATGAAGCAAAAAGAAATACTATCAGCCCAGGACAATATAATTAAAGATAAATGTGCAGAAGTGGCAAAATACAATTTACAAAACAATGATTCTCAGCTTAGAATTAAGGAGTTAGACCACACCATAAACAAACATAAGCGGGAAGCTGATGCTGCTGCTGCGAAGGTATGGTTATGTTTAGTTTTACCACCTGGATAATAAAATTTTTATTTCTGAGCTCTTGAAAAATCTAGTAACTGCTCAGTAGGACACTTGCTACAAATGACAGAACCACAGCCTAAACTACATTTGAGTTTACAGCTGCATTAACTGCTTATCACTAACAATCACTTTCAATAAATGGCCCAAATGATTTAGTTTAAATTCAATTGTGGACATTTATTTCTCTCTTTAAGAGGTATTTCTATAATATTTAGTGTTATTCAATGGAATTGGTATTTGTATCCATATTTATTAACACAACTTATTATTAATAATAACACATCTTATTACAAGTTAAATTTGAAAAATTCATAAAAATATGTATATAGGTCTCATTTTAGAAGACATTGGTTTTTGGGTGTTCTCATATTCAGGTATCATTGCTATTTATATCATCTTACTGAAAATATGATATTGTGCAATGCAGTTATTTTATTTCACAGTACTTTAAGAATTTTAAAGAGGAAATGGTTGCCTTTGTAAAAAATTATTATATCAGACACTATGCTGAAGATAGAGAGATAAGTAACATATGCTTACGGTACCTTCAAAGACCTTGCTAGTCCTCTTAGGAGCTGGACTGCAGTTGAGAGCTGACTTGTGTTTTAGAGGCACTGTGCAGTGGAAGTAGTGAGGGTAAATAGATCAGATGGGATGACACTCTACTCACCTGGTTGTAGAGGAAAACTGTTAAGGGTTGTAATTTCAAATTTGAAGTAGTTGCATTATATGAAAAAGTTACATTTTACCTTGTCAGAAGAGTGGACAGAGGGTAGTCAACATTCAGCGCTTCTTTTTTCTGTCTTTCTTAGATTATAATTCTAAGAAAATTATTATATAGTGACAATTAGGCTTCTGTGATTTCATCAAATATATGATTATTTCTAAGGAATTTTAGCTGCACACAAATTACTTTTTGAAATAATTTAGTAAAATCTGAATGAGCCTCATCTAACTTAATTTTAATAGAGATATTTTGAATATCTTCACTCTGTAAATCTTAAATGCTTCAAGATTTAAAACATTTGTGTGCTAACATTGCATATGGAGGAAATTCAACACCTGGTCTCATATACCAGGTCAGAAAGTAAAGACAGTAAAAATGTCATGCAAAGTGATCTTCAGATTTTGTATGAATTTTCAGTTTTAACTTAGATCCTATTTCCAAGATATCTCACTGTATATATGTAAGTATTCCAAAATTGGAATAACAAAACAAAACCCAGAGCACTCAAGTTGAATTTCTAACACTTTGATTCATCCCTGCTCGTGCTTGGTGGGTGATCCTTCTCTGTGAGGGCTGTTGTAAGTCTGCAGTCCCCAGAAAAGTACTCACTTGTCCTTACTCCTGCAGATAAGCCGCTACACCCTTTCTTTGTCTGTGTCATTGTGATTTATTTTCCCTTCCCAAATAATTTGACTTAAAAGTAGTAAGCATTTAAGAAACTGCTTTGAAAAAGTTTGGTTTGAATACAATTTTATTTTCTTTCCTTTTGCATCTATGGCCAGGTATCCAAAATGTTGAATGATTATGACTGGATTAACCCTGAGAAACATCTCTTTGGCCAACCTAATAGTGCCTATGATTTCCAAACAAACAATGTCAAAGAAGCTGGTCAGAGACTTCAGAAGTTACAAGAAGTGAAAGAGAAACTAGGGAGAAATGTCAACATGAGAGCTATGAATGTACTGACTGAAGCTGAAGAGCGGGTAAGTTGGCTTCTCTCAGTGCCCAGCTGTACTCAAGACTTGTAAGCCAGACAAACCCTGGCCTCCCCAAGTTGCTTTTGGTCACACAGTTTATCACAGCAAGCATAACCTCAACTAGGACAACCTTTTTCTAATTCTTTAAACATTTTTCTTTTAGCATTCTTTTTTAGAATGGTATTAGAGCCCAGTTATCATGATCTAATAAAAATAAACAAGCCTCACAATGCAGTAGCTGAAAGCAGAGACCACAGAGGAGTGCCGCTTACTGGCTTGCTTAGCCTGCTTTCTTATTTAACCTAGGACACTATGCCCAAAGGTGGCACTGCCCACAATTTGCTGGGCTCTCTTTTATAATATTAATCAGGAAAGTGTTCCACAGACTTGCCTTACAGGCCAGTCTCATAGAGACATTTTCTCAATTGAGAGCAAGACAGAGATGCCGCGACCCTTCCGACCAGCGGAAAATAAGGACACGACCCTAGCGTTCTTCTCCAGGTGGTTTATTCAGGAATTTTCAGCAAGCTTCCTCTGCACCCCAGCACCCCTCTTATATCCTCTGCCTCACCCAATCAGCAGCTCTTACGTCGGTAGCTCCAATGGTTTCTGACAAGGCAGGATGCATACGTCAGAGCAAAGTGCGGGCCCACAACCCAAATAAGGACTTGTTTACCAGGAGCAGAATTGCAAGTCATTTTGCCTGGCAAGTTGCCAGGCGCCATCTTGGCGAGGGTGATAGCTTCAGCTTCCCACACAGAGAGACAGTGTCTAAGAAACAGCAAGGTTCTCTATTGATGAACAGTTAACCTCTCCCCCTGATGTTTTGTGTCTGTTTGTATAAGAACTTAACTTACAGAACAAGTAAGATGGGAAACTATAGAGAGGAGGTGGCAGGGCCGGCTCAAGTTAAGACAGGAGATGTGAAGCCTGCTTGAGCTGTGAAGCTGTACGGAAAAGTGGTTGGGACTGTACTGTCCATTGTGGGGCTTTCCTGTGGCAGCCGCTCAGTGGGAGGGTGAAACGGTACCAGATACGCAGCTGCAGAGTCCACTCCAGAAGGACAGAGCAGTGCATAGAACACCTAAAGAGTTTATTATGTTCGTGGGCCTGAAAAAGGCCAAATGGGCAGAGCCCAAGGAAGGCCCTCATTCTGTAGTCAGAAAGATAAAGGCCAATTACTGTGTTACATGGGACATACACATCACTGGCCCAGTTGTACTTAAGTTTTCAGGTGGTATTTTTTTAGTTTGACTCAAATGCTAGGAAGAAAAGAGACTATTAGCATAGCCTAAATATTTTTAGGACTTAATTCTTGATTCTGGAAGTTAAATTTTCCTGTATATTGGTAATATGTTTACTTTTTTCTTTTTTTGAAGATCTATTTATTTATTATGTATACAATGTTTTGCCTGCCATGTACATCTGCAGGCCAGAAGAGGGCACCAAATTTCATTATAGATGGTTGTGAGCCACCATGTGGTTGCTGGGAATTGAACTCAGGACCTTTTTTGGCAGAGTAGGCAGTGCTCTTAACCTCTGAACCCCCTCTCCAGGCCTATGTTCACTTTCCTTATACTTTGGTTTATATTATAGTGTTGGTGCTTTGTATCTTTCTAGATAAGAGGATTGTGTCAGGTTTAAAAATATCAAAACTTCTTTATGACTGCCTAATTCCAGAATGTAGAAGGAATTTTTAATTTTACAAACAAATTATCGCATTTTTCTTACAGTATAATGATTTGATGAAGAAGAAAAGAATTGTAGAAAATGATAAATCCAAAATCCTTGCAACTATAGAAGATCTTGACCAGAAGAAAAAACAGGCCCTAAATATTGCTTGGCAAAAGGTACTTGAACCCCAAATGTAATCCCAAGGCAAGGATGAAGGATGCCATCAGGGGGTTTACACTGTTAGAGCAGCTCAGTGCGGCTAAGGGAGGCACATGTTCACACCAAAGTTAAAGCCCCCTAGAGTTTTAAAAATGTGGTTTTATATGTTTAGACTTTATTACAAGGCGTAGAGACGCAAGTTCATGTCACATCATTGTGACTTCTCCATTCAAAGGGAAAAACACCATTTATTCTCTTTTCTCTACAACGTCTTATATGTGGAAGGAAACTTGAATATCTCCAGTATCTGCTACACCCTACACAACTGCTTAACACTAAAAGCAGCACATCTTACTTTGACAGTGGGGTTAGAAATAAGACCATTTCACCATCTTTAGTTTTTCTTGCCTTTTTCAAAACATTCACATACCCCAAATCTATACCTCTCAATGAACTGCTATGTTAAAATACAAGTTTGGAGTATAGTTGGTGTTGTTGTAGCAATGATGATGATAATTTGCAAGTTCTATGAATTGAAGTTAAAAATGAAATGGCAAGACTTTTAAAAAATATCTTTTTAATTGCCATATAATACCTGTATGTATTTAAGGGTATGTTGTGACATTTCAGTATGTGCAATGCTTAATAATGAGACACAGGCCCTCAGCATACTCACTTCAAATATCTAATGCTTCCTTGTACTAAGAACATCAAAATCCTTTTCTTTTTTAGCTATTTTGAATTTTCCATTAATTGCAGTCAACACTATTTCATCCTGTGATCTAAAGCAGGATAATGTAGTAATCTTAGAGGCACACCTGCACCTGGTAACCATCTTCTCTCCACTCCCTTTGTCTGGAGGACCCTTCCTAGGCCCCCACAGACTATTATAGTGCTTCACCTTTCATAAAGGTATTAGTTAACTTTTCTCATTTTTATGACAAAGGAAAGGTTATTTTGGCTCACATTTTTGGGATATATTCCATCACAGCAGGCAAGTCCTGAGGTGGGAGTAGCAGCCCGCTGATCATGTTGTCCCCACAGTCAGGAAGCAGAGAGAGAGATGTGTGTGTGTAGTGGTTTGCTCACTCTTCAATTCAGTCTGGGCCCTACCCCATAAAGGGGCAGCACCCTCATTAGTATGAAAGGCCTCTTGTAAATGCAGATGTGACCATGGTTGTCTCTGGGAATGGCAGATCCTGTCGGTTGTCAGTCAAGACCAGGTATCATAAAAGGATATGTGACATCTGTATTTCTGTGCCTAACATTTACTTAGCATAATCTTTCCTATTCATGTTGTGAAAGAGAATAGATTTTTACTTCTTTTGTGGCTGGGCAATATTCTGTTCTGTAGATGTATCAGATGTATCACATTTTCATTGTATACTTATTTATCAATAGAGGCCCTATATTGATTTCAAATTTTGACTCTTTCTGCATCTTTGATGCATTATACTTTGTCTTTTTCGGGTGGACCATTTTAACTTGAGTGAAATGGTAGGTCACTGTGGTTTTAGTTTGCATTAGTGATGTTGAAAATGTTTCCTTTTCCTTGTTGGCCTTTTGTGTGACTATTCTAAGGAAATTCTATTCAGGTTATTTACTCATTTCTATATCAGGTTTTGTTCTTAAGTTTAAGTTATGTGTCTCATCCGTATATGCTTTGTAAGAGTACAGATTTTTCCTCCCACTCTTCAGGTTTTTTTTTTTTTTCTTAACTTTTGTTCTTAGTTTTAGTTTAATGTCATATTCTAAATGTCTTTGTCTCCTCACAGTTTTTGTTTTAAGTCTTATTACAGATGATTTTAACATGCCTGCTGCTGCTCACTTTTAGTTCCTGCTTGCGTGCTCTCTCTTCCCATTTTCAGTCTTTGTATATATTTTACTGGTAAACCAAATCTCCTTTCGGCATTGGATCATTATATCTAGCCTTGTCTTTCTCCGTCACCCAGTCTGTATCTTAAAGGAATTTAACCCTTTTACCTTCAAAGGTGTTAATGATAAAGGTATACTACTTCATTCTGCTAACTATTTCCTGCTTCATAGTTCTTTTTTTTTCCCCCTTCCGCTCCTTCATCTTTGTGGTTTGTGACTTTCTGTGTTGGTAGAAATTTATCCTTATTTGTATATTATTTGTATCTGTTCTACTGTGTGTGTTGTAAACTTTGTGTTTGTTTTGTATGATTGTATGCAGTGTTCCTTGACTTATACTGTAGAAACGAAAGCAGGACAGTTTGGGTGCTGACAAATTTCCATAGTTTGTTTTACCTCAGAAAGTTTCTTTTTACAAATGGAAGCTTTGCTGGCTAGCTTTGTCATAACTGACACTTTTTATATGTCTTCATGAACTGGAATATCACTTCATATTAGCAATATAGAAATAATTTTTTTTTTATATTTTATCTGAGTACACAATAAAATGAAAGGCTTAAAGTAGATAGAGAACCTACAGAATATACACAAATTTGTAGAGACTAAATATACTGCTACTTAATCATGAACTGGTCGTTGTGAAACCTAAAGGAACTTTTTAAACCTAGAATTAAATGAGACACAACATACCAGAATGTAAGAGATAGAATGAACAGTGCTGCAATGGAAACTGACCTAACAGAACTCTGCATTTAAAAAGTCACAGAGCTATTACATGTGTAACTTACCCATGTAGCTTTGGACCGTAGAAAAATAAGAGCAACCAAATCAATGGATGGAATATCAAGGTTAAGGCACAAGTTAATGGATTAATAAGAAATTAAAATTAATAACAATCAGAGAGGAAAAGAGAGTCATTACAGCAGATACCAGTGTTATTCAGAAAATCATCGGGACCTATTTTAATAAAATATATTATACTAAATTAGAAAATTAAAAGACTAATACCTACTGTCTTAGTTACCATTCTCTTGTGAGGAAACACCATGACCAAGGCAGTTTATAAAAGGAAGTATTCTATTGGGGGCTTATATTTTGGAGAGTTCATGATCATCAGAATAGGAAGCATAGTGGCATGCAAGAAGGCATAGCTGAAAGTAGCTGAAAGCGTATTTCCTGATCTGCAGGTAGGAAGCAGAGACTTAGTGCGGCATGGGCTTTTGAAACCTCAAAGCCCACCCCAGTTATATACCTCTCCTCCAACAAGCCACATCTCCTAATCCCTCCCAGTCCGTCCCAAACAGTTCCAACTAAGGACCAAATGTATGAGTCTATGGGGGGCTGTTCTCTTCAAACTACTACACCTACCACAATTAAACCAAGATGAGATAATAAAGTATTGTTCAACAAATGTTGACTGCATTTTGTCCTTTCCTAATTCCCAAGATCACCAGTGCAACTAATGTTTGTTGAATATTTAGCATGCAGTCATCAATCCTCTTTCTTAGTGTTCAACAGTAAATTACTGTGGTAGAAGCTATACATACTAGCTTTTTTTTTTTTTTTTTTTTTTTTTTGCTTCAATAATAAAAGTTCTTTACTTAGGTCCATAAGCTGGTCTTACGCTGCATCTTTAAGTTAATTACAGAATATCTAAACAATTACTTATATCTAGAGCAATTCTGTGCCCACAGAGAATCATTGCTGAATCCCACCAGACCTTTAAAGGAACTAATAGCAGTGCTGCTCAAATTTTATAAAATCAAAAGAAATGGGATGCTGCCATACAATCTTTTCCCGTCTGTATTGGTTACATCAAGTTCTGTGAAACACACACACACACACACACACAAGAACAGAAGAAAAATTATAGGTCAATCTATTTGCATGCAGAAACTTGTAATGTGTATGAAGTTAATACTGCGTCCTAGAAGATGCCCCCAAATGGTTCTCAGCTTTAGTACAAATGAGAATTTATTTTGTAAGTAGATTGTACTCTTTCCTAATTCCCAAGGTTCTTGCAGTTCAACTGATGTTTATTGAATTTTTAGTATGCCAGTCATCATTCCTTATTTTCTCAGTTTTTAACAATAAACTAATGTGGTAGAAGCTGTTGATATTAGTATATATGCTTCTTTTGGCTGAGGTAACATGTGTTCCTTAGTTCGGTCCATGTTCAGGAATGCTGCTTGCCTTTGAGGGATTTTCTTGGTATATTTATTGTGCATTTTGTGTATCTGCCCCCAAATCTGAAGATTTCCCTAGAGAACACAACTTAAATACTAGAGGACATGGCATTTGGCTAGAGACAATGCTTCTTTCTCTGTGATATACTCATATTCGTCTTCTGAACTCAGAAGTTATTGGTCATATTCATAAGACAGATGGCTGACCAGGTGTATTTGTATGTGTACTGAGTCAGCCCATATGCCATGAATTTGGGCCTAAATCTCTGTGTAGTCACCTGTTGTGACAATTCAGACAAGCCAAACGGCTTCCTAGTCCTTTTCTTCCTGACAGTGCAGTGGGCCTGTTGAGTTGCATGCATACATACTAACAATTGGAAAACACTCTGATGCTGTAACATGATCTTTTTAATCTAGGTGAACAAAGACTTTGGCTCTATTTTTTCTACCCTTTTGCCTGGTGCCAATGCTATGCTTGCACCACCAGAAGGGCAGACGGTTTTAGATGGTCTGGAGTTCAAGGTTGCCTTAGGAAATACATGGAAAGAAAACCTAACTGAGCTAAGTGGTGGTCAGAGGTAAGTAGACCCTTTACAATTTATAATTTCTCATGCTTATTTTTAATATATTTCATCATTTCATTTACTGTGTAATTCTCTTTCAGTTTTGATTTGGTTGGCTTCCTTTGTAGAATTTTAAATGCTTAATATATGAGGTACAGATTTTGTCAAAATTTGTTTAAATTAGTAGATGGTAACAACTATAAGCAAGGATATCACTTAGTGTTGCATGGCTGTAGCTCATGCTTGGAGTGTCTGGCTAGCATATACAAGGTTCTGGATTTGAGCCCTAGCACTGGAAAGAAAAAAATAAACAGAATCTAGGAGCAACAACTTATTAAACATAGCAGTCAAATCTACTCAAGCAAACTGAGGAGCGAGGAGGAAAAACTCAAAATCAGTTTGGAGTCCTGTTGAAGCTGCCTGACATACATGAAATCAGTGTTCCAAAATGAGAGGAAAATGGGAGCAGAAGTACTTTAAGAAATAGTGACACCAGATCTCCCAGGTATGATGAGTTCTGTAAAGAGAGCAATTTGAGCTAGTGGCAGAATAAGGACAGAGACATACTGACACAGCAAGACTGGACACAAAATTACTGGAAACCCATATACATGTTCTTCAAAGGCAGCCATGGAAAACACATAGCATGGAGGGAAGAAAGATTTGAGACTTTCAACTTCTTATCCCAAACACCAGCTGGGAGTTCCGGGGCATTAGAAAGTGCCGGAAGAAATGGGTCAGCCTAGAATTCTGTGTCTAAGAGAAAAACTGAAGCCAACAAACTTTCAGAAAAAGCCAAAAGACATTGATAATTCAGAAAATTATTAGAGAAATATTGAGACTTGGGTCTTTTTTTTTTTTTTCCCATGAAACCCCTGTCATTATTTTTAGTAGAAATATAATCTATTCTATCTATATAGGTATCTATATAGACAGATATAGATGAATAGAAATATAATCTATACTGTATATACATGTGTATGTATATATATATACACATACATATGCTATATAGAGTATATGTATATATGTGTGCATATATAGTATATATGAATTTGTGTGAACATATACATAATATAAATTTTAAAGATGGTAATTAAATTGTTTCCTTAGTAAATATATATATAGCAAGTCTCTTACCTGATGCCTAGGCTCTAAATAAGCAATTGACGAAGGGATAAATCTTAATTGTTATAAAGTAACGTGCTCTAGGGCTAGAAAGATATAGGTAAGAGCTCTGGCTGTACTTAAAGAAGACCTGGGTTTAGTTGCCAGCACCCACACGGAGACTCCTAACCATCTGTAACTCCTGTTGTAGTGATTACAATGCTCTCTTCTGGCCTGTGAGGGCACTAGACACGTATGCAGTGCACAAACACATACAGGCAAAACAACCAATATATATAAATTTACAAAACAATGTTTTTAAGGGCTAGAGAGATGGCTCAGTAGTTAAGAGCACTGCTTGCTCTTTCAAAGGACCCTGGTCCAGTTCCCAGCACCCACATGGCAACTCACAACTGTCTGTAATTCCAGTACCAAGGGATCTGACATCCCCACACCAAAGCATAAAATAAAATAAAGAATTAAAAAAAATTATTTTGCCACACAGGAGAGATGGCTCTTCTGAAAGACCCGGGTTCAGTTCCCAGCACCACATGGCAGCTTACAACTGTCTATAACTCCAAGATCTGACACCCTAACACAGACATACATGCAGGCAAAACACCAATGTACATAAAAATAAATGAATTTTAAAAAAAAATTATTTTTAAAAAGGAACTTGATTTTCAGTATAGTGTAATGAGAATATTAAAATTGTCTCGTGAAAATAATTTGCTTGTGAAGAGAGCTTAGAACCTAGGATCCTTATTACTTTAATCTCATATTAAAGAGATTGCAGATTTATTTTAGTGTTTTGGTAGAATGTCTAAATGTCGTGGCTTTATTTCTATCAACCTTTTCTCAGGTCTCTAGTGGCTCTCTCACTAATATTGTCCATGCTCCTCTTCAAACCTGCTCCAATTTATATCTTGGATGAGGTGGATGCGGCCTTGGATCTTTCTCATACCCAGAATATTGGACAGATGCTGCGTACTCACTTTACACATTCTCAGGTAAGGACCACTCCATAAACTGTCTTAGGAGAAGGTAAATAGTTTTGTTTTATGAAACCAAAGCTTTATTAGTAATCATTAAGTTAGATATTTAGGGTTGGGGCTGTAGTTGAGTGCTGGAGTTCTTGCCAGCTATGTAAATTATCAAAAAAAGGGTCAGTGTCCCTTGAAGGAGAGAACCAGAGATTAACACTCTTGGTTTTATCATGATAAAGAACACAACTTAGAATTTATTTAATGATTATAACTGCTTTCTGTAGTTATTGGCCACAAGGATGCCAATCAAATATAGTGCTTAAAGAAAATACTTAAGACATTAGGAAAATGTGGCCTATACTAGGGGAACTTTTCTTTCTCCTAGCTAAAACATAGAGGAAAGTCCCTTTAGCTGTCAAGAGTTGTTGTTGTTGTTGTTGTTGTTGTTGTTGTTGTTGTTGTTGTTTTATAATTTGTATGGTTGCTATAGGATCTGTACTGTCAAATACTATTGAATAAAACTAAATGTTGTACAGTTCTGGGGTCTCCTCATTCTCCTCACCCTGGAATATATGGTTATTATGACAGATTTTTAGGTAACTACAATAAAGGGGTGCCTTATTTCTATGAAGGTACTGTCTGCACGGAGGTTGAACTGTAGAAACTTGCAGTCTTCTTTGATATTATTAAATTTAGCACATAGAAAATTATTTGACTAAATGGTTAGACCTATCTATAAAATAGGTACTGGCAGCCACAGAAGTCAGCTACTGGGAAACAAGAACCTTAAATAATGAAACACTGAAAATAAAATTAAGAAACTTCTAAGATAAAAGAACATTATTATTCATTTGGGTACATATTACAGCAACTGTTTTCAGTTGTTATTTGACAAAGTGCATTTTTTCAGTGTCATATGTTTAAAGAGAGAATAAATTATCTCCAGATAATTCTCTCTCTTTTATTAAATTAAAATATATTTATATCACTTTCTCCTTTCCCTTAACTCCACCTCCCCAACACACACCTTGCTCTCTCAAATTCATGGCCTCCTTCTTAATTGTTACAAATGCACCACAAACATATGTTCCTAAGTAAATAAAGCCTGCTCAGTCCATGTAATGTTACTTGTGTATCTGTGAGGGCTGAGCGCTTGGTATTGAGCAGCCGGCCACTGGGAGGCCCTTCCTTAGTCACCGTGCGGCCCCACGACATTTCCCTCTTTATAAAAGCATATCTACTGGTGTTGCCCTTAATTGTATCAGCCATGTCATTGAGACTTCATGGGTATAGCTTCTTGGACATTTCTAGGAGATACAGTCTCATAGCAGACTTTCTGTTTCTCTGACTCTTAGAATCTTTCTGCCCTTCCCCGATATTGCCTGACCTTTAGATGCAAGAGTTGCGTTACAGATGCACCATGAAATTACTTGTTCTCTGCATTTTGATCACTTGCTTGTTTTTTGTTTTGGGGTTTTTTTGTTTTTTGTTTTTTTGTTTTTTTTCCTTAAAATTTATCATGTATACAATGTTCTGTCAGCATGTGTGCTTGCACGTCAGAATAGGGCACCAGATCTCATTATAGATGGTCATGAGCTACCATGTGGTTGCTGGGAATTGAACTCAGGAACTTTGGAAGAGCAGACAGTGCTCTTAACCTCTGAGCCATCTCTCCAGCCCCTAGTTGTAGTTCTAAAAAAATAAGTTCCTTTGATAAGGAGTGAGAGGTAAGCTTATCTGTGAAGAGAAGGGTAAGTGTTTAGAGCCTGGAATTGTGCTATTTAGTAAAGTGGCCATTGTAGGTTCTCCTTCAAGATCCATGACCTCATTAGCCCTGTGTAGTTGGCCAAGTTTCCACTACCAGGCCTGACTTCTGTAATTAGAGACCTGTTGACAACTGCCAAGATATGTATGCTACTATTGTACCCTTAGGGTTATCATTGTCATGCTATTGCTCCCTTTTTTGGGAACTTGTGTGGAACCTTCTATTACCCTGAAAGCTAAGCCTCGGGGTAGAGGCTTTTTGGTCAGAATTAGTGATAATTTCCCCCCCACCCCCCAAGATCCTGTGTCCAAAGTTCATGGTATCCTCAGCAGTAAGGTGCTTTTCACTTCTGGGAGGTAACCAGGGCAACAGTAATAGCCTATATGTTTTAGGAGTTTCTTGTACACTCTTGAACAACAACTCAAAATGAAATTCCTCATATTCATTTGCCTCATATTAGTGTCTTAGTCTTTAACTATTAGGAGTGGGGAACATTGTTAAGATATGATTTTTTGCTTTCTTTTTTTTTCTTCCATTAAGTTCATTGTGGTGTCCCTCAAAGAAGGCATGTTCAACAATGCAAATGTTCTCTTCAAAACCAAGTTCGTGGATGGTGTTTCTACAGTAGCCAGATTTACACGGAGTCAAAATGGGAGTATTCCAAAGGAAGCAAAATCCAAGGGAAAAGGACCCAACTGAGCATGTACTAGAAGTTCAGAGTACAGACTTCTCCTCACCTTTACCTTTTTACATATGAACTTTCAAGAATTTGGAATCCATGTTGTTTATATAATAATATTAACATTATTTTCTTACTTAATTCTTTTTTTATCGCTTGTAAAAAAGCAGATTTCTCTTTTCTTATGTATGGTCCAATTATTGTAGTTGTGATTGCATATATATCATCAGTTTTTTTCTTACAAAGATCTTTTTACATATTAAGGAACCTGAGATACTTCTAGTTGGTAAATTCTGTATGCAAAAGCCAAAATTACAGAGAAACAGATTAAGTTCTAGGATAAATATAGCTGACAGTCAGCTTTTAACTAGTTTAATTTCTAAGGGCAGTATCAATAAATTTTCTCTTGCTTATAAAATCATTAAGTACAGAATATCTATGAAGCAAGTTGCTGGACCAACAAAGGGAACATGTAGCAATTATGCATGTACTGAGCTATTTACTGCCAGTCCTGTAAGGATACCATGCCAGATCCTCAGATAGGAAGTGGATTTTTTTTTTTAAAAATTCACTTTAATGATATTGGACTATCATGTTTGTGTATGTTTAATAATTGGTCTCCACAAGCTTGAATTTGGGGTTTTTGTTTTCTTTAGCTTTGAACATTTTAGTAGAAGCTTGGGAAGAAATCTAAAGGCCACAAATATTTTTCAAGATTATGTCAGAATTCTAATGTAATCAATAACCTGTTGGTAAATGTAGGACCTAGCAGATTAAATGAAGAGTATATTTTGCAAGAGTCTGGTAAACCTAAATAAATCTGCCTTTTTTTTTTTTTTTTTTTTTAACCACAATATCTCAGAAGCTCAATTGATGTAATTCTTGGTGCAAAACTTTAGAAAGCAGAAGGCGGAGCTAACATATACCCTGAGATCCTCACCTGCAGCTCTTACTGTCTCTCCATACATTTTCACTTCCACACTTCTACACTTGGAATGCTCAGAGCTCTGATGTGATTTCATCTGTTTTACATACTTTGGTCCCATGTTTCTTCCTGATTCTTATACCTTATTTCCTTGATTTTCTACTTTCTTTGATGGATCATATAGGCCCTGGGCTGGACATTTTTCAAACTTAGTTTGCCATGCGTATTTGTGATGTTATATAGTCATTAAGTATTTGTGTCCATGGACATTTTGGAAATTATTTCATATGGAGGGAAGAGATACTAAGGTGTAAATACTGACCTACAAACAGTATGGTTCACAGATAGTGGACCTACATAGTATTTTGTTTCCCAGGGTGTTATAAACTGGTGGCCTAAACAGTTGTGTTTATTCTCACTGCCACTGTCTCAGTATTCTAATTTGATCACAATGTAATCAATGCCAGCTGTTAATATCTTGGATTAGACAGTTACAAAATAGCATTGAATTGCTATTTTAACTAGCATTTTTAAAATTATTTAATAAGGTTGACAATTTTGTGTGATTTTCTTTATCCTTTTTCTTTTTCCTTGTATGCCTTCCTGCTTTTTTTCTCTTTTGTATTATATATAGTTTTGCTCTTTGAAAATTTTTGTCATATATTAAATTTCTGTGAAGCATATTAAATGTTTGGAATAATGTTTTTAATATAATGAGGTTATTAATACTGATACTCATAAGAAGGTAGGTTAACTAACAGTGATAACTTAAACCACACACACGTCTCATTTTTATGTATTTTCTTATTTAGTCCTCACGTAGCTCAATAAGGTAATTTTTATCAGCATTCTATCACTGAGGAAACTGAACAGAGAGGTTAAGTAACTTGTACATAGTAACAGCTCTTAGTGGGTGGCTGACTCTAGAAGCACTGGGCACACAGGGTTGACTATACATAATCCCAAAATACTTGGGACCGGAAGAGGAACAGATTTGGGAGGTGCCTTATTTATTTTTCTAACTCTTTGATAAATTGTGTGACCAAGGCAACTTAAACAAAGAAGTATTTAATTTGAGGCACAGGTTCCAGAGAGTTAGTCTATGACTGTCGTTGCAAGGTGCATGGCTGCAAGTGGACAGACATGACGTTGGAGTAGAATCTATGAGTTCACATTTTCATCCAGAGTAACTGCCAGTTTTTCAAAAGGCTATACTGAAAACTTTATATTATGGGTATTATAAGGTTTCTATATCTTATACTTTCTATCACCAAGTAGGAAACAGTGCCTCCTGGGCCTGTTCTGAGTTCAAAAGGCAGTGAGAATGCTGTTTGACCATGTGACTTGGTAGCTTCAAGGGCACAAGAAAAGGCTCAGTCAAAAGTGAGGCAGCTTAAACATGACAAGGCAGTATGTACACCACAGATCCCTAAGGCGAGTCCTACAATAGCAACTTCTCTATCTTCTGAAGAGTACTCATGGGTAACAGACCCTTGTAGAGGAGGAGCATCTAACCATGAAGTAGAAAATGATCATGCAGCCCCAAAGCCCATCTTTAGCTCTGTTTTGCCAGATTTGCCAACTTAGAATTGCCAGCAACAATACATTATAAGATGAAGTTAGTGCATTGAGAATAAATACCCTGATGGTTGTGGTGGCGCACGCCTCTAATCCCAGCACTCGGGAGGCAGAGGCAGGTGGATCACTGTGAGTTCGAGGCCAGCCTGGTCTACAAAGTGAGTTTAGAACAGCCAAGGCTACATAGAGGAACCCTGTCTTAAAAAAACAAAAAACAAAGAATAAATCCCCTCTATGAGCCTAAGATTCCCAGATAATCCACCATTGCTTATCATGCCCATGATTTGAGGGGAGTCCCATGCAGCCAGTTGACAAGAGGAGAAAGCGTGAGCTCAGGTCACAGATGAACAGGCTGCTTGTGGATGATGTTCAAAGTGAAAGTGTGATGTGAACACTTTGAAAGATTGTGGCAAAGGAAAATCCAACAGGTATATTTAAATGCTGCACCGGGACTTGTACTTTGTGTAAATACAACCTGAAGTTAAGAGTCAGTTGTGGTGGTGCATGCCTGTAATTCTAGCACTCAGGGAGGCAGAGGCAGGAGGATTGCTGTGAGTTCAAAGCTATCCTGGTCTACAAAGTGAATCCAGAACAGCCAAGGCTACACTAAGAAACCCTGTCTTAAAAAACAAACCTGAATGGCTTGTCTGTTTACATAGAAACTATAAAAAGAAATACTGGTCAGGTAAGCACAATCTTCAGACAAAGAAACGTATGCAGATAGAAGTATGTGGGTAGATAGAGAAATGGTGACAGATATTTGAGTATTACCACCAGAGAATCTTCACCTGGGAAGAGGCACCAAATTACTAAGTGGTTAGTGAGTTGGGCAACTGTCAGCAAGACTGTACTTCCAGCCTTCCTAGCATGGGGAAGGAGGTGCAGAGTTCATGTTGTCACAACACATTGTGCTGCTGAGGGCTGTCCAGAGTGAAGATAGTTCAGCTTGTGGGAGGAACCTTTGGTTTGGAAACCAGCTACTGTGGCTGTTTGTCACTGTACTACAGAGTTTATTCAATAAGGTTTGCTCTGATCTTTTGGAAATGGTTACCAATTTTTACATGAATATTATTGGGATAGGGTCGATTTGGTTAAAGGGGGACTACTTGCCACGATTGTTGGGAGTCTTCAGCTGTCATCTGTTCCAGGTTTTGGTTTAGTTCCCAAGAATCACTTTGCATCTCAGCACAGGCGGAGGGGGGAGTGTGCCCACATCTAATACGATAAATAAGAATGGACCCAAGAAACAAGCCAGTGTAACCATTTTAACACCTAACGAAATACACTTCCAACCAAAATTAATCAGAAGCGATAGGGAAGGACACTGACTCATCAAAGGAAAAAATTGCAATATCCACCAAGAAGAAACTGCAATTCTTAACATCTATGTACAAGATACAAGTTCATAAAAGAAACACTACAGCCTAACTCACACAGAGACCCTCACAAAGTGATAGTGGGAGACTTCTATAGTCCACTTTAACTAGTAGAGAGGTCACCAAGACAAAACACAGACACGCTGGAGCTAAATCATATCACAAACCGAATATACCTAACATTATAGAACATTTCACCCAAACAGAAAAGAATACACTTAAGTATCTCAAGACTTTCTCCAAAATTGACCACATACTCAAACACAAAACAAGCCTTGACAAGACCACCACAGATTAAAGCCGGGTGTCAACAACAGAAAGCTTACAAATTCATGGAAACTGAACAACTCTAGTGAATGCAAAATGGTTCAAGACAAATTTAAAAAATTTTAAAACCTCTTAGAATTGAATGAAAAAAAAAAAAAAACCAAATATGGGACACAAGGTAGCCCTAAGAGGAAAAATCATAATATTAACTGTCCACATTTTTTAAAAATTAGAGTTCTAATGCTAGTAACTTAAAAATGCACATGGTGGCACATGTCTGTAATCCTAACACTCAAGGAGACAGATCTCTGTGAATTTGAGGCCAGCCTGGTTTACAAAGAGGGTTCAGGTTATCCAAGGCTACACGGAGAAACCCTGTCTTGAAAATTCAACCAATAAATAAATAAAAAAAATAAACCAAACAAAAAAAAAAAAAACACAAACAAACAAACAAACAAAACCCCAACATACCTGGAAGCTCCAGAACAAAAAGGACTACTAACAACAAGAAATGAGTAAATGCCAAGAAATAATTAAACTCAGGGCTGAAACCAGTAAAACAGAAACAAAACAATTCAAAGAATCAATGTAACGCTGAGGTAGTTCTTTGAGAAAATGAACAGGATTTACAAACCTTTAGACATATTAATTAAAAGGCAGAGAGAAAAATATCCCGATTAACAAAATTAGAGATTAGCCAGTCTGTGGTGGCACACACCTTTAGTCCCAGCACTCGAGAGACAGAGGCAGGCGCGTCGCTGTGAGTTTGAGGCCAGGCCAGCCTGGTCTACAAAGTTAGTCCAGGACAGCCAAAGCTACACAAACAAACCCTGTCTCGAAAAAAACAAAAACAAAATTAGAAAATTAGAGATTAAAAAAAGACATGCCAACAGATATCAAGAAAATCCAGAGAATCATAAGGACAAGCTATGAAAACCTATACCCCAAAATTGGAAAATCTAAAACAAATGGATAATGTTTTCAATGCATACCTCTTACCAAAGTTAAATTAAGATCAGATAAGCAATTTAAACAGTCCAGTAAAATAGAAGCTGTAATTAAAAGTCCTCCTCCCCTCAAAAAGCCCAGGGTCAAAGGGTTTTACCACAGAATTCTACCAGACTTTCAAAGAAGAGCAAATGCCCAATATGCCTCAAGTTATTCCACAAAATAGAAAAAAGAAGGAAATTGCCTAATTATTTTTATAAAACCAGTTACCTGACACCAAAACCAAAGTCCCAACAAAGAAAGAATTACAGATGGACTGCCCTCATGAACAGATGCAAAAAAACTCAATAAAATACCTACAACTGAACCAAAGAACACATCAGAATGACCATCCACCATTACCAAGTAGATTTTATCGCAAAGATACAGAGAGGGTTTAGCATATGTAAACTGCTTAACATAATGCTCCATATAAAGAACTTGAAAGAAAACTGTCACCTCGTTAGATACAGAGAAAGCCTTTGACAATATTCAACCAACCCCCTTTCATAATAAGAGTCCTGGAGAGATTAGGGATACAAGGGAAATACTTGAACATAAAAAAGGCAATTATAGCAAGCCCACAGCCAACATCAACTTAAATAGAGAGAAACTCAAAGCCATTCTACTAAAACCAGGAAGAAGACAGGTTGTCCATTTTATCCTGTCTATTCAATGGAGTACTTGAAGTCTTAGTGGAGCAATAACACAACTGAATAAAATGACCCTAAAACTCCACCATGCCCGTCCTACAGCTGGTAGACACTTTCAGCAATGTACCAGGATACAAAAATACACAAAAACCAGTAGCCTTCTTCTATACAAAGAACAAACAGACTGGGAAAGAAATAAGTGAAACAAAATCTTTGACAATAGCTCTAAAAATCATTAAATATCTTGGAGTAACCAACCAATGAAATTAAGCAAATGAAAGACTATTGTATAATAAAAACTTTCAGATGTTGAAGAAAAAAAATCGAAGAAGATATCCGAAGATGGAAACATTTTCCTTGCTCATGGATTGGTAGGGTTGATATAGTAAAAATGGCTACCGTACCAAAAACAATCTACAGATTTGGTGCAAATTCCCACCAAACTTCCAGCACAGATTTTCACAAATAATGAAAGGACAATTTTCAATTTCATATGGAAACATAAAAACAAAATAAACAAAAACAGGATAGATTTAACAATACCGAACAATAAAAGAACTGCTAGAGGTGGCACAGTCCCTGATTTCAAGTTGTACTATAGAGCTGTAGTAATCAAAACAGCATGATATTGGCACAAAAACAGGAATCAAAGCGAAGATCCAGGCATAAATCCAAAGACCCGTGGACACATCCTTTTCTACAAAGAAGTCAGAGATCCACACTGGAAATAAAGTATCTTCAACAAATGATGCTGGCCAAATTGGATGGCTGAATATAGAATCCAAATTTATGAATTTGGTCCCAATTAAATCCATCCTCTCACCCTACACAAAACTCAAGTCCAAATTAATCAGAGCCCTCAACGTAAGAGCAGCTACACTGAATCTCATGGAAGAGAAAGTGGGGACTAGCACGAAACTCATTGGCACCAGAAAGGACTTTTTACACTGTTAGCACTGAGACTAGGGAAAACAATAAGTGGGACCTCATGAAACCGAGAAGTGTCTGTATGGCAAAGGATACAGTCAATCCGTCAAAGTAATAGGCCACACACAAATTGGGTAAGTATGGTCTTAACACAACTCTCCAGTATTGCAATTTTCTAACTCAGAAGCAACTCTTTTTAAATTTTAAGTCACAAATAATTTTAGTTTGTTCAGACACATTTATATGACAAGTCTTACTCAGAAATTATTTGAATCATAAGTGATAATAGAGTTTTTTTCATTTCTATTAATTAAATCTTGAAATTATTAAAAAATACCCAGACTTACCTCATTCTATCTCAGGGCCCATTATGTACATGATTGAAAAGTATTTTATGCCTTGATATCTTAGCATTCCATTACAATAGCTAACTACACAAAGCAGGCTAACTTCATGAAGAAATGGAGTTTATTTAGCTTGCAATGTAGGCTGGAGCTCTCTTCAAACCTTAATGGAGCCCTACCTCTTCCCTCTGTTCAGTCCTATCTCCTTTCAACTCTGTTACAGAGATCACTCTTATGGGAGCTCTTCAATAGCCAGCCAGCAATCCAAACTCATTGCTTGAGTTGGCTCCTGGACCCAAGACAGTAGTTTTCACTCCGTTTAATTCTTTGTGTTTCATGTATGTTAATCTGTTGACTGCACTTGAAATTGCCCTTGAGCTATAGTTAAACTGTAGTCATCTCGATCTCCAGAGTAGTCAAACACTTCGGATTGAAAGAAATACTGGTCATCTGCCTGGTGCTCCTCTAATGCACTATATTGTTTTCCCCTGTGGAATTCTCCACCTTAACCTATGTTTGACGTTTTCAAAGGTTTCCAGGTTAGTCAGGCAAGCATAACCCTCATGCTTCCGGCCTTTTCTGGTGCTAGTCTGAAACCTGCCTCTTGTGTCTCCTACACATTTACCTTTGTTTATTAACTCATTTCCATATAACAGTTTCAGAAAAATAAAAGCATACAGCATATCCTCTGCCGAATCTTCATGACATAAGTAAATCCAGTTTCACTCCACTCCTCTCATGCTTCAACAATTTTTAGCATCTTATTCTATCTTCCCTATAAACTTTCTAGAATGCTTTAGCACAGGGACACCTTTTAATTGTTTAGCCATTCTAGTATTCACTTTACTGAAAGAGGATTATTTTAAAACAAAAACTAAAACAAACAAACAAACAAAAAAACATAAAGCAACTAGGAAGATAATACTTCAAATTATCTAGTGCTTCCAAGGACTAACTACTTAACGTTTCCAAGTCTTTTGATTTAGTCATCTTTCTCCAATATAATGACTTGTGATGTTAAGAATGCTGGTCTCTTTGTAGGACTTGTGTGATTTATTAATGGTATCGTTACTTTGTGAAATGATTTGACAAATTCTGGGCGGTTTCACTTTTCATTCCTCTAGTTTAAAGTAAGTGGTTCCTATTCAGATTGGCATTACTAATGATAGTGTGGGTTTGGCATTCTTCGCTCGGCTTCAAGGACAGCAAAGGGGTGAACAAGCTGCCAGTTTAACTGGCATTTCAGGCAAATGACATGAATCAATGCATCTCTTGTACGTGGCTCATTGAAAATTATAATTGTGTATTTAAAAATGTATACAAGCTATATTTTATACTGAAAGCATGTGTTTTGTGGATCAAGTAACATATGACAAGAAACAAACATCCTGACACTGCCCAGGAAATGAGGCCTCTATGATAAAGCACATAATTTTTCTTGAGAATGAAAAGTGTCTACTTTAGGGGGAAATTTTAATTATTAAAGTCTGTATTTAAGTAAGGCCCATAGAGGACTGTGATCCACACATTCTTTGATAACTTAACCAGTAATTTGGTTTGGAAAGTGGAATGATATGAGGCTGATGTCATTAAGAAGAAAACTCATTAATTCCCAGTTTCTAATTTACTTTAGGAAATCATTAACATTGAAAAGATTAGTTGGGAGGAAGATTGATGAGTTTAGTTTTCTCAGGGAACACCAAGGTTGTAAAAAGAAGTCAACTGTGATTTATCATTTTTATATTGTTTGTACTTCGTGTCTTAATGAACAAGTTGACATTTGATGCACTCAATTTTTATTATTTTATAGCTCACTAAGAGAACAAACTTTTGTAGAGTTTCCATCTTGGCTGATATTTAATGGCATAATGGGTGTAAGCAAAGATGTGAGACTCAGAAATCTAAATCCTAATGCTAGCCTGTTACCTACATACCTAGATTTATCTTATTATTCTTATTATTAGCCAAATTACACTTATCTGTAAATGGTGAATGGTAACAGTAATCACTTAATGGGCTTGCGAGGATTAAATGAGATAATCCCCCTCATTCATGGTAAGTGTTCTCATGTGGTAGCAGGGCCTTTGGTTGCTAGAGTTCACTTGGGTTTTCTCTGAGGAAGTCTTCTAGAACCCACAGACCGTAATGTTCAACCCATAATTCAAAATAATAGGCTGTTTCCTTCTTATTGCGTTGCCTCATAAATAATGGAATTTTGGTTAGGAAATAGAAAAGTTAAAGTAGTGGCCTTATAGCCAAGAAGAAACATTTAATCAATTTTAGAGGTTCCCGGTAAATTTATAAACATAAGCTACAAAGCAACGTGGACTTCTGGCATGGACTGTCAGCTTGGATCCTTCGTATTAAATTTAAAATGCTTCTATTCTAAGGCACAAAGAGATATACAGAGGTCTCATGGGGAAAATTCTGTTGAAATAAAATAATATATTATGGGAATAATATCTTCTTGGGAAAAAAAAAAAAAGCCTAAAGCACCTTAGATGGCTTCTTATCTGAGACATTGAGATCTCAATTGTGAAACATATTTCATTTGGGAACATGAAAAGAAAACATCCCAGAAGCTCTAGTGAGTTCAAAAGAAAGGTCACCAACTGAGACAATCAAGGTGAATGATGCTTGTATGATGCCCAAGGCCCAGATTGAGGACCAGAGGGACGCAAGGTTTACTGATCTCAAGGATAATGTAAAAGCTTAGCCAATGACCTGGATGTCAGTGGAGACATCTCGTAAATCAGACACAATTAGCTCATCACCCAGTGCGTGATATGGAAATCGAAGATGAGACAGATCTGTTTTCCAGTGGCCACATAGGCAGCAGTTTATACTGCAGTTTGTGTCGCAGCACCCTGAGCTCTTTCTTGGAGCCTTCATTACACCCTTGCTGCTGACCTGTGGCTGCGATATTTAAAGACTGCAAAGGCAATCTCGGGGAGAGATGCTGTTCTTGGTTCATGCTGGATTTATCGTGAAGTTTGTGTGTAAAAACTGGGAAATATAAGGTCATAACTGTCCTGATCTTCAGTTAAAATCATTATAAAGCAGACAGGGTTATTCTACATCGCAGCTGGGCTGGAAGCCTGCATCTTTTCATTCCCACTACATATTATTATCCAGTGCTTGCCCCTCTCAATAAAAGAATGTCATAAGACACAGGGAAATGTACATTATAAAAGAAGACATTTAAGGACTCACCTGACATGCTGGCAGATTTTTCCAAGGTTGGTTACTGGTTTTGCTAGCGTAGTTTTTTGTTTTATCAGATATCAATTATATTCCAGAATATTCTTATTTAAACCTCACAATATCTTTGGGAGGTAGTAATTATGCCACTTAAAAATGATGAGGCTGGGGCTTTATGAGGTTATATAATTTTGTCCAAAAGACTAAGGAAATTGCCAAACCAGATTCCAAACCTCATGACTTTTGATTTTACAAAGTCCATGGTTATTTTCCCTGGGTATTTACATATGAGTTTTGCAAGTAGGCACGGCCAGGCCTTCGGCCTACTGCTCCACTAGTCAGTTCCCTGGAGAACTCTGGAAGTTGAAAAATGACTTCAGTGATATTTATTGATTGAGGAAATGGTTTTAAGGCATTTATATCTTGGCAGGGGCCAGTCCTTTCACTGAGTGTCAGCTACCAGCACCTTTGGCTGGTAGTTATTCCCAAGAACATTAATCCACAGAACAATGATTCTATATTTGTACTTCTACTGAGGCAGTTTTCAGTAATTAAGCTAAACCAGGAGGCTGGTGATTTATACATGTGCAAAGGAGCAAGTATAGATCACTAAACTGAGTAGCTAAAGCAGACTCCAGGAGAGATTGATTGCTCAGAGGGCAACAGATTTTGTCTGTTTGATTGTTTGTTTGTTTGCTTGTTTGTTTAACTAACATTTATTTTCTTAGTTTTAGAGATTGGCAGCTTCTGAGGCCCTGCTGGGTTGCACATGGCTGTCTTCTTGCTACGTCTTCAAATGGCTCCCTTTTAAAAATAATTATTTAACAATGATGGATTTGGGGTTGTTTTTGTTGTTGCCGTTGTGGTCTCTTCTTATCCCCTGTCCGCTCACACTGAACCCCTTCTTCCCAGCAAGTCCTCCTCCTGTTATCTAGCCCTTTTAGTAATTTGCCTGATTTTTAATGTCTAGCTGTGGTAGCACACATTTTTAATCCCGGTACTCAGGAACCAGAGGCAGGAGGATCCCTGTGAGTCTATATACTGAGTATCAGGACAGACAGGGCTACATAGTGAGACCTTGTCTTGAAACAAAACAAACAAAACAATTGGAGTTGCTTGCATGTGTGGATGGGTCTTCTTTCCTGGAGCACGGACAGCTTCTTCATGCTACACCACTGAAGACAATCCCCGCCCCCCCTCCTTCCCAGCAACCATTAACTTCCAATAATTCCTTCAGAAAGAGAGAAACCTCATTCATCAGATAATAGTTAGTGACAGGCTTTTATACTGATTACCATACTTTTGTGAGCTCATGAATGCCATGGGCATGCATGACCTGTCTAGAAGAGTGTTTCCCATTCTCTGCCCTTTACAACCTTTCTACCCCTCTTCTTTAGCGTTCCTTGATTCTTAGAGGGTGCAATAAAGTCATCTAGTTTGGGGTCAGATGATCACTTTTGGCACGCTGACCAGCTACCAGTACATTTAACCATCACATGCTGCATATAGAAGCTTCTCTGATCATGAATAGCTCTCCTTTTACTTAAGGTGCACACTTAAAAAGTATTTTCAATTGTGTGCATGCCTCTCGTGTGTACGGGGAGGGTAGAGGAGGCATTAGATTCTGTGGAGTTGAAGCTGGGATTGAAGACACTTCTGAGCCACTCATAGATCCTGGGAACTGAACTCAGGTCTTCTAAACTAGTACCCAAGATGCACACTTCTTAAAATGAATGTTGACTTTGATAATACTCTTCTTTTCACTCTGGAGGAAGACATTTCATGTAAAAGGTGACATTATTCCACTTTACTATCTGAATCATGCTGTTTATAAGATATTAGCTGATAAATAAAAATACTAATTATCAGCTTGATTTAATGATATAACTTAGTTCCCATAGTTACTCTGTTTGTGATTTGAAAATACACAAAATTGGTCTCTTATTAAACTTCCAGTAAACAATTAGATATAGATATTAAATATGATGCCATGGGCATCATCCTGTCACAATTCACTATAGAACTGAAAATGTGTGTCCTTCGATCATTATCTCCCCATTTCATGTAATTCCTCACTTTTGTCAGCTGCAGTTCTCTCTGTACTTGCATGAGATCTTTGATTTTAGAATCCATATCAATGAATCACATAGAATATTCTTTGTTCACTTATTTACTTAACATAATATCCCTAAGGTTCACTCATGGTCTCACAAATGAGAACAGAATTATGTTTTTTATGGCTGGGTACTATTTATCATCTCTCTTCCTCTCCCTAACCCTCCCCCCACAAGATCTTTATCCATCTGGCATTGAACACTTAGACTCATTCAAATCTCTTGCCTATTGGGGATCATTCTGCAATCATATAGCAAAACACAGTTACTTCTTTGAGATACTAATCTTACCTCTTTTGAATATGTTCTTCAAAGTGGGACTGCTGGGTTTGTATGTCAATGCAGTTTTTAGTTTTCAAGGTACCTCTGTACTGTTACCATCCTGGCTTTTACCATTTATCTTCCAGCAACGATATTAAAGGAACCACTGTAGACACTGTTCCCTATGTCACTCAGAAGACCAGACTGAAGTTCTACCAGCTGTGCCTTTACTATCAAGAGCCGTCTCCCTCTCATGACTGTAGCACACTGGGAACTTGGAAAGATGCACATGTTATTATCAGTGTTTACTTCAGAAAACAGCAGGTTCCTATTGACCATTTTTGTTATTTTACTGACCAAACTGCAGACAAGTCTCCACCCAGAGGCAATGGCCTCAGGAAATAAAAAGATTCAGAAAAAAAAAAAAAAAGGTATTTGGTGAGCATACCATTGTTTTTAACAAAATCGCAATGGTTTGATTTTACCAATGAAGACTTGGGAGCCAGACGCTGGGGTGAAAGCCTTCCAGCTCAGAGAGGCAGAGAAAGCACCCAATCGACCCTCCTCCTCAGTAGATCTCCCAAGAGGAAGCAAGCCTCCTTCCTCATGTCTCAAAAAACCCTCAAACTGAATGACCTTCCCTTCCGCTTAATGTATGTTTTTCCATCTGTCCTCCTGACTTTCTCTTAACACTCTCTATATTTTTTTCCTATATTCACTCCATGTCAATTGGTTGCTTGCTCAACCTCATGACCTAGGGTTAACTTTATTTAATCCTGTTTACAATACTCAAGCAGAAAGCTCTTGCATTGAAGATGTGTTCTAGGGCTGAGCCTACCACAACCATAAACAGGTTTTTTTCACTAAACAATTCAATCTGTGGGTTCACAGTGTGACCAAATATCCTGCAACACTTTGTCTTCCTGAAGTGTGTGTGTGTGTGTGTGTGTGTGTGTGTGTGCGAGCGCGTGCGCACGTGTGCACTTGTCAGTACATGACAGCTGGTGTATTGCTCTCCACCACATTATTTGAGACAGGGTCTTTCACTGAACCTGGAGCCCACTCTTTTAGCAAGATTGGCCAAGAATCATCCAGGATCCACCTGTCTCCACATTCACACAGTTCTGGAGTTACAGACGGCATCACGACACCTGGCTTTTACAGGGATGCCAGGAGACCTGAACTGAGGCACTTGTGCTTTCAAAGCAAGCACTTTTATCCCCCTTTGGTGCATTTTTGACAGAAAATTGAGAGGTGATTTTAGAGTGAGATAAAACATAAACAAGAGTAGCCATATCTACAGGCCAAAAATGGCACAATTTCAGCAATCTCATAGAGCTCAACTTAATACCTAGATGCATAATGTTACAATAGCTTTGCTGTTTCAACACTGCTCCAGGGAAAGCAAAGACCACACACAAGAAGGGGCAAATCTGTATCAACAATGGCAATTTGATGGAGCAGTTAGCTGAGATATGCTCTGGTGTGATATAAATCATTTTGTCATTCTGCGGCAAGTACACGACATGAGGTTAATTTAAAAGAGGAAGGTGTGTTTTGGCTTGCATTCCAGAGGCTTCCACTCATGTTTGCTTGGGCTCACATTTCTGTGTCTGATGTGAGGCATGGTGGTGGTAAGTACATCACCTCATGACATCCAGGAAATAGAAAAAGATCAAAGAAGTCTGTGACAGGTTGCAAACACCAGGACACATCTCCAGTGACTTCCTTTGACTTGGCCCCACCTCTAAAGGTTTCAGTCTCCCAATATTACCATCAAAGTATGAATCCATCAGCAGATTAACCCATAAATTATTAGGTCAGAGCTGACAATTCTTCTCTCAATAATTGATCGATCAGCAGGAACAAAGCTTTCAACACAACAGCCTTCTGGAGAACTCCTTTATGGTCAAACCATAACAGATGCAGTAGGAAAGAAGCTATGAAAGATAGAACGAATCAGTTATTTATTTCTATTTATCATCATGAAGAGAAAGTAAACAACACAGAGACTGAGAGAATGGCTACAATCACGCTTAGATAACTCAGGAGGGTAGGAGGCCTCAAAGAAAGACTGGGTTGAAATATAGTCAACACAGAAAGCGAGGAACTAGAGACAACTCAAAATCTCTTTTACCTTTCTGCAGAAGACAACTTGAAGCTAAGCCAGGGAAGGCCTGGTGTGATGGGATCTGCTCTGTGCTGGGGGAAAGAGGAAATTATCCTGCAGGAAATACTTAGTATTTTAAAGAAGGTAATTCCTTTTGCAGTGTGGTGAGCTTCTTTACACATTGTATAGTAAAATTTTATAAGCTTGGCATAACCAACTAGTATAAAAGCCTACAGAAGAGCTGTGAGTGTAGAGGGCAGCTCTCTAGTTAGGGCTGAGGTAAACGGCTATAGTATGAAATATTTAGCACAGTTCTGATATGCACCCCTTGAACTGCATACCCTGACAGCTTTTAGGGTGCTGGCTATATGCAAAATGAAATATTATTTTGAAATAACAATAGTGAAATAGGATCGTGAAGGTTCGGGGGTCTAGATTTTTAAACCCTGGGTAGAGTTTTAGAGAATTTTCTTATTATTTAATAAAGTTAAAAGTGGTCTTTGTAAATGAGGGTCCAGTGAAACCACCAAGGTAGACCTCTCCATGAATAGAAAGAAAGGTCTATTGGGAATCAAACTGCTAAGGCCATCACTTGGGGGACAGAAAAATGGCCAAAAAGCAAGTGGAGTTTCTATGACGGTGGAGATGAGGTCTTTGAGCTGGTACAGGCTGTTGACATAAATCAGGAACTGGATCCCTTGCCTGGGGTAGTTAACAGAGTGATTGGCCATGCCTGGGATTGTTGATTGACTTCTGGATGACTAAGGGAGGTTCATAGTAAACAGAAACCCATCATAAGAGATTCCTGAAGAATGTTGAAATTAGGTTTCTCTTATATAGCATGCCTTAATTTTTCCAATAACAATCAATCCTTCTGTATACTTGGTCAGGGTCCTTCTGTTTACCCATCACTGGTATTGACAGTTAAAGTATTTTGCTTCTGTTTGAATATTTGTCACTACCAAGACAAAAACTTGAAAAAAAAATGATAGGAGATGATGGTAAAGGAAGAAAAGTCTGGTAAATCACCACAAATAGTGGGTTGTTGTTGTTGTGTTAGTCTGGATTTTACTGTTAAGCTAAAATGTCTGCAAAGAGCACAGTGGGATTGGTTTGAGTGATAATTACTACAACTACTCCAATTTTCCAATTCCTTGGTGCACTCAGTAGATATTTCACAAAATATGAAATTAAATCTCCCCGCTGACCTCTTCGACAGAGGGCTGTAGTAGCAGAGACGACACAGTGGTGTTTTTCTTTGCCAGTCTCCAGTCTTAGTTGCAGCAGTAGCACAGGTGTTGAGATCCTGAACCAGGGTCCACTGCTGTACACAATGCATTGGGGTGCGGGGAGGAGACTCTGTGCAGTGAAACTACAGAAGGTGACAATCCTAATGTCACTTCAGTCTGAAGGCAAATGCCTTGTGTAAGGACAGGCTTAGAGCTCCTCAAGCAAGTTTTATGTACTTGTAAAAACGTGAAAACTTCTCTCAGTGTTTGGTAATTATAAAGCCTATGGTCATGATGCAGGTTATGGGGTCACTAAGTACCTCAAAAGGAAGCTAAAAGGAAAGGTTTTCAAAAGTAAACTAATGTGGAAGAATCGACAAATCATATCCCAGTCGCTCTTCAGATTCTAAGTAGCATGTGGGCGTTGGGTTTCTTCGCACCAAAAAAATGCATTGTCCTCTCTGCTGAAGGGGCCAAAGAGTCCATAGTAACATAGATGAACACTTTGCTTTATTTATATTTTTATGTAGGGGCCAAAGGGTCCATTGTAACACTAATGAGTGCTTCATTTTCATTTGCTTATTTACTTGTTTGTTTACTTTGAGCCTGAGCCGGGGGTCTCTTGTGGCCCAGGCTGTCTTTGAACTCACTTGGTGGTTAAGGATGACCTTGAACTTATGGTCTTTCTGTCTCCAGTTTACATGGTAATGAGGATTGGTGCTAAGCCTCTTTGCATCTTAGGCAAGCACTCTAGTGACTGAGCTATATTCCCAGCTCCTGCTTGCTTCCTTTACACTAGAAACTCCCCACACAACCATATTGCCCATAAGAAGATGGAAACAACAACAAAAAACCCCTCACCTTTTCTTTAATTGACAGATCACAAATATGCAATACCTAAACTGATATGCAGTGGACATTTACTATTAACAAATTTCATGGAACAACAATAAAAGGAAATTCCAGAAAGGGTTCCTTACTGGTTTTTGAACCAGAAGCTAGTTTTCTCATCTCTTTACCAGCAAGCAGTTAGATTTGGATATAGAAATTTCTGCTATATTAAAGTGGGTGGTGGTTTTAAATGAGAATGTCCCTTATTGACTCACGTCTCCATATCGGCCCCCAGTTGATGAAACTGTCTGGGAAGAACTGGGAGGTGTGTGTGGCCTTGTTGGAGGAGGTGTGGCACCTGGGTGTAGGGTGATGGTCTCCTGCCATCTCTTGTGCAACCTGAGCTTGTAGTTCAGGAGGTGAGCTCTCAGCTGCTGCTTCCGCTCTGCTGTCAGGGATCCTAACAGGCTTTCTCTGAAGACCTGAGCCCAAAATAAACTCTTTGTTCTACAAATTTCCTTTGTCCTGGTGTCTTATCCCAGCAACAACAACAACAACAAAAAAATGGTCAGAGCATTCTCCACAGTTGAATGGAGAGTGGGATATGACTTTCTCACGTACTCTGGTGCCTCACATTTGACCATGTCCCCTGGAGGGGGAGACCTGGTGGCACTCAGAGGAAAGACAGCAGGTTACCAAGAAGAGACTTGATACCCTATGAGCATATACAGGGGGAGGTAATCCCCCTCAGTCACAGTCATAGGGGAGGGGAATAAGGGGAAAATGGGAGGGAGGGAAGAATGGGAGGACAACAAAGGATGGAATAATCATTGAGATGTAACAAGAATAAATTAATAATAAAAAATTTTAAAAAATATGTAATTCTTTTGCTATCTTTCTGCTCTTTTCTAAACTTCCTCAGGCTGGGAACTGATTCAGTTCTCGTTAAGCTTCTACCATGTCTGTTATAGTGCCTAGTCAGGAAACGCCATATAAATCTGGTGTGTGGTCCAGAAAATGGGGTGTTAAGAGCAACTTATAATGCATTCTATGACTAGTCAAATTTTTAAACAAATAATGGCTCATAAAAAAATTTCAAGGGCACTCAATCTTTTAGGCAAAATTTAATATATGCTCACTTGTGATCCATATAATTGAAACACAGTTGCGGTAAGTTGATAAAAGGGTGAATAACACAAAAGCAATATGGCTTAAGACATGGACAAAATTATTCAAAGAAACACAAATGCAAATGAGATTTCAGATGGCCCTGTGTGCCCTTTGCAGAGGAGTCGAGCTTGGTGAGGTACAGCGTGCACATTTTTTTTTTTCTTTATTTTGGTTTGGATTCATTTTTCAAGACAAGGTTTCTCTGTGTAGCCTTGGCTTTCATGAACTCGCTTTGTAGACCAGGCTGGCCTCAAACTCACAGAGACCCAACTGCCTCTGCCTCCCTGAGTGCAGGCATTACAGGTGTGCGCCACTGCTCCTTGCTCAGTCCACAGGTTTTATTCAGCAGTCTTTATTCTAAATCTCCTTTTGGTCTGCCTCTAATACTTATCCTAGTCCAAGGTCAAGGCCCTACCCGCTGCTTCCCTCAAAGAGTGCACCCTTCACAGCCCGTTTCTCATTCCCTCTGGTCAGTTAACTTGATGCACTTGCCAACTGATGTCGGTGAGACATAGAGAACACATGGAAACAAGACATTGTCCTCATATTTAGGGGTGTGTCACACAGAACTGGCTTTGAACTCGTTTTTGAAGAGCAAAGCAGGAGGTCAGGTGAAGAGGGAGGAGAGGCAGTCTAGTTTCCAGGGCAGCATGTGCAACAGGAGGAATTCAGGGACAGGAGTTGCATCTTCAGACCCCCAGGGTGACAGTCTGTCTGATCCCGGGGCATCAAGGCAGAGGAACCCGGTGGGTCCTCGGTTAGGAAGCACATTGTCAGCTTCCTGAGAAAAGGAGGTTTGCCCTTTTCCTCTGCTCTTGAGCTTCAGTACTAAAGAATCCTTTACTTACTTCCTAATCCTAATTAGCCTTTGGGATCTCAGGGGAGGAAAGTCATTTCTTTTGCACCAGCAAACAATTTCTGTAGTCAATTAACTTACATACGGAAAGACAATGCATACTTAATTGCACCAAATATAGACCACGTTCAATTAACTAACTATTGAAGCAAATATTTGGGGAGATACACAGTATATCTAGGACATGTAGTCATCAAATCACAGTGCTAAGGGTTGAATGACTTGTTTTGCCATCTTTAAATATTTAAAAATCCCCACTTTTAAGATGAGAATAGCTGTTTCTATCTCACAAGGAAGTGTTGAAAATTTAAATACTTCTTAGCATGTCTGTTGGTTGCCTTTTTATTCCTCTGTACCCCAAAGGAGACTTTTAACCACAACATTGCCAAGACTCCCTTAGCAGTTTGATTTCTATGGTTTTGGCAGCCCTAATGCCCTAGACTCAGCCACCTTCCCTCCATAGGACAATTAAAGAAACAGTTAGTAGTGAAAAGTGGAAAGAGATTTATGCTGTGTGGCCACATTGGGAAAAGATAAAAACAGAGTCCAGTGACCTCCGGGTCTATCTTTTGAGCTTTGTACTGCAGTTTAGATTTTAACAGAAGGCAAGAGGTGAAGCTTGGTTGACCCGATCAATGGGCCATCACTGATCCATCCAGCATTTTCTAAGCTGTATTCTCCCCTGCAAGGTGTTCTGAAAAAGTTGTTGGAAGTGTGTGCCTTAGAATTCTACAAGACAACTGCAGTATTTGTGTCCCATCTGTTATTGGGTATTGATTCCTTTTTGTTTTTGAGATTATTCTGGTCATTGGTGTAACGGGTGATTTTTTTTTTTAATCGAAGCCTAAACATTTTGTACATGATGCTTTGAGACAACCTATGGCAAGCTCAGGCCGATCTTACTGCTGGAGAGTGACGGAGGCATTTGAAGCTCTCTGTTTGACCACTACTGATCCTGCCATGGCTGGGAGAAAAATATACACAGTGTTTGCGCTCCTCCTGTGTTCTCCGCTGACAGCAAGGAAGGGCCAGGATGGCTTTGGTAACCCCGAGTGGTGGGAGACTCCCTTGTCTGATATCAGCATTGAAGGAAAGAGCTGCTCTGTGGCCACAGGACAGGGAGTGGGAGAGCAGGATCTCCACATAGCCTTCAGTGACATAATGAAGGAGACAGCTCATGGCTACTGTATGGGGATAAAAAGCTCAGATCTCTGTTTACTCTTCTTTGATGCTATTTTAACTACTCTGGAGGGCTAAAAAGCTTCATGGCAACATTGTGAAGGTATGGCTTACACTTTCAAATAGCCTCTGAATGGGAAGGGGATGCCTCTAATTCTTCTTTGTCAGGGATAAGATGGTACAATCTAAATTTCCTGTCTTTTAAATTTGCCTCTGTGTGTGTGTGTGTGTGTGTGTGTGTGTGTGTGTGTGTGTGTGTGTGTGTGTGTTGTGATCATTCAGGATTTGTGTGTCTTAACATGTAGTCGTTATTACTTACTTTCATTAGTGTTACCAGATCCCCAAATTCGTTATACTAGAGTCTCGTGTTCTGTAGCAGGTCAGCATTTTTCTCTTTATTTTTTAGTCTAATGTTTATTTTATACACAACACACAGGGGTTATACTGATTGGAAAAGAAATGGAGGAGAAGAGTCACTGACCATGTTCATCAATGGTGTTTTGGATGGGGAAATGTCTGTGGCTTAGATTCAAGGTCTGAATAAACTCATGTGTTTTTTTTTTTTTTTTTTTTTTTTACCCCCTCCAAATTGAGTTTAGCTATCTGCCCAGGCAGAGAACAACTAGAACAATCTGAGTCTTCCAGGAAGAAGAAAATGAGTATGTATAACGTTGGGAGCAGCAGGCCCTTGGAGAAAGGCAGTGACCTTCCTTTTGGTGACATTCTTGCATTGTTAAGACCTTTTTTCTCTAAGTGGCATGAACAACAGGGAAAGATGGCAAAGGATTTTCTTCTACTCTGTTTAAGCAAGTAGTATCTACTGGCTAAGAGTCAGCTGGAGGCTCCTGAGATGACGGGAGGTCTGTTCTTCCTACTGTCAGCAGTCAGAGGGTACAGGTCTCATTTGCTGACACTCTCAATAAAGATGTGCTCTCTAGAAATCCAAATTCATGAGTATAGCAGTGCACTGCTGGCCAGCCACATTGTGCTTGAAATTGTCCCTTCAACCCTGAAGGAGTCTTAAATTGCATAACATGGCTTCATAGATCCTTCTAGTGCACCGTTAAAATGTCCTTTCCTACCACGCCCACTTAACCTGCGACCCCAGAGTGCTGTTCATGAACTCTTGTGCCACTAGGCATAGGGGTGATCCTCCTCATAATATTAAGGGCGTAGTAGGGAGACTGTTCTACTCTTCAGATAGGCTAATCAAACTCACAAGTGAGCACAAGTGAGGGTGGAACAACTGAAAATGAAAGGGTTCAGAGAAGGACTCTGTTACTGGAAGAAAAAAAGAAAAGAAAAAAGAAAAGGTAAAAGAAGCAGCCTGCAGCTCAGCACTGCAGAAGTCCCCGAGGCAGCCTGGTGCTCTCCTCCTCATGTGCTGAGGCTCTTCTTGCGTAGCTGTTCTATGTGAGAAAGCGTACATTTCAAATCCTATCAATAAAGTGGACTTCCTTTTAAAAACATAACTTAAAAAAACATTGTATTACATTGAAGAGCTTAAATTGATAAGGGTCAACTGTCTAATTTTCTTTTAAAAATATTTTCAATTGATTTTTTTTTTTATATACTGTGATTTGAACATGTTTTCCCCTTCCCTCAACTCCTTCCAGATCCTTCCCACCTCCCTCCCAGCCTAATTGATGTTTTCTTTGTCTGTCTGTCTCTCCAAAACAAAACACAAAACAAGAAGCAAGGTCTTGTGAGTGTTGCCACAGTCTCCGTGAGTTCATATGTGCGTCAGTCCTGTTGTATCTGAAAGACACTGTTTTTTTGGAGGTATCCATCACTGCTACTCTTACAATCTTTTTGCTTGCCTCTTGATTAAACTTCTGAGCCTTGAGAGGAGGGCTTTAATGGAGACATCACATTTAGGACTGAGTACTCCACAGTCTCTCACTTTCTTCACACTGTCCAGTTGGGAGGAAGAACCCCTAAGTGGTTTGAGCAAGGCACCGATCTATGAATATAGCAAAATGTCATTAGGAGCCATTTTATTGCTATGTCTCTTTAGCAGAATAATAGTATTGGGCTTTTTTCCCCTAGGCCCATGACCTATCTTGCCTGAGGTTTCTGGCCACTTAGCAGTTATCAAGTACTGTTTTCTCCTGATAGAGTGGGCCTTTAATCCAATTTTTAAAAGTGGTTACTTACTCCCATTACATCGGTGCCATTATGGCTCCAGCTTATTTTGCAAGCTGGTCACTTTGTAGGTTGTGGGATTTGTAGCTGGGTGATACTGATGCTTACTTTTCTCCTCCTGCAGTACTTTTCAGTGCCAATGCTAATCAGGAGGGGTGGAACTTGTAATTAGGCACCAGCTAACGTCTCCATGTTAAATGACATAAACAAGGGCTGTCAGCAATAGGTCCTAACCATCACATTATTTCAATTGACATTTATGTAAAGATTGTATGTGTCGTTACAAAGCTGAGTCAACATCCTATGCACATGTGGTAGCTGCTTTAGAATTTGAGTAGATGTAACAGCCCGACTGCAGAATCTTCTCCCCTCTCTGTGCTGGTCATCAACTGTAGTGTTTCTAAATAAAATGTAAAATTCATATGTGTATTTTTTCTCTCTTGGAATTAAAAAACCCTATATTTTAGTTCTTTAAACTCATGACAGTGGGGGCTGGAGAGATGGCTCAGTGGTTAAGAGCACTGACTGCTCTTCCAGAGGTCCTGAGTTCAATTCCCAGCAACCACATGGTGGCTCATAGCCATCTATAATGTGATCTGATGCCCTCTTCTGGTATGCAGGCATACATGTAAGCAGAACATTGTATATGTAATAGATAAATAAATCTTTAAAAAAAAAAACCTCATGACAGTGACAAACAGCTTCTTTTCTTGAAGCAGTAAAATTGTGAAAATTATTAAAAATTTATTTTATCTAACCATCTCAGGCTGAAGCCCTACTCACTAAGTATAACATCCCTGTTTAACACTATACATTGATTCTGGTAATGTTTTACTTCTACTTGATTTACTCATTACTTTTTTTTTTTTTTTAACAAAACAGCTAATTAAGTCACAACAAACAAAATATTAATGCAATTCTGAAGCATACACACAAACTATTATTGGAGTAAACACTCAATGTATGATAGAAATAAAATGATGCTTGTTCGAATTTTGTAAAAATATTACTGTAATATATTGTGATGCAAACTTCCTCTTTTGACAGTAGTACACAGAAATCTTTCTCATCATTTTAAATAATTCATTCATTTAATGAGCTCACTGATTGCCTATAATGTACCTATTCTCTGTCTGGCACACAGGCTGAGTATAAAACAAATATATCTCCAGACCTCCAAGAGGAAGAACAGAAAACAAAGTTAATCTACTTCTATTGAGTGTGATGAAGTACAAAAGAGGAAAGACGTAGGGAACATCGTGAGATCCCAAGTTGCATATAGTAAATAAAGCCCTAGTAAGAGTAATATTTGAGATCCAAACACACAGATGCCTGTCTGAAACATGGAGGTGAGCTGCTCTGACAGGACTAACATCTGCAAGTATCCCGAGGCAAGGCAGGTGGAGTTCAGAAAGACGAAACAAGATCAGTGGTATGAGGTGCTAAGAGTGGTAGCGAGAGCTATGAGCAGCTGTGAGGAGCTCTGACCTTACCTACGTGAAACTGAAAGCCAGGAAGCAGAGAAATACTCAACACAACCTCCAGCCATGTGGAGAACTAGCTAAGAGGAGGCTCAGAGGGTAAAGCCGGAACTGTGCCTTGTCTAAGGGAGACACGATGATGGGAGGGATAGAAATCAACACAGAGAAATGGGCCAATATGATGTATAATTGTCAGTGGAAGCCTGTGGTGGAGTCGGTGAAGCAGTTGACTTTGACTTTTGCAGGTGACAAGGCTCCGAATGATGTGTTCTTCACACCAAGCGGCGGGTGTGCACATGCTGCCTACTCCACCTGACAGCAGCTAGGTTCACATAGCTTCAGTTTTCTAGAGGGCTCCATTGTGTCTCACAAGTACATTTGGAAAGAAAATAAATAAATAATTGAAGCTTTGTATCTATTTTGTAATAAGGCCAACATACTCACTAAATACCCCAGCGTACATGTAAATACAAGTTCTTAAAGTAACTCATACATTCTAAAAAACTAATTGTGGTAAAATACACACAAACTTTGCTGTCTAAACTATTCTAAGTGTACAGTGCAGTGACGTTTCATTGTTGTGCAGCCATCACCACTATCTGTCTCCAAAACTCTTGTTTATTTTACCAACATGAAACTCAATAGCCACTCTGTGCTCCCTTAACACCTAGCAACTAAAGTTCTATTTTCTGCCCCTGATATTCCCAAAAACTTATTTGTCCTTTTGTGACTGGCTTATCTTATTTAGTATAATGTCATTTATGTTCCTTGGGGTGCTAGCTCTTGACAAAGTTATCTTCTTCAAGGCTGGATTTTATTCCAGTCTGTGCAATTATCACGTTTCAGCTGTTTGTCCATGGTTGTTACACTTAGCCATTGGGTTACTACCATCTTTTGGTATTTTTGCAAATGTAGATGCTGTGAATGTAAGTGAAAAGCACATATTTTGTAAAGTCCATGTTTTAGTTCTGCTAGATAAAAACCTTGTATGCTTTGAAATATATATATATATATATACATATATATATATATATATATATATATGTATATATATATATATATATTACAGGATAGCTGTAATACTCCCTGCTTCTTTCTTTTATTTTTCTCTGGAGCTCAAAATCTCTTGGGCTGGTCTTGAACTCCCAATTCTTCTGCTCCAATGCTGGAATAATCAAATATGTGTCACCATACATGCTGATAACCCCAAACTTGTATTCTGCTGAATACCTGGAATCAAATTAGGGATCATGAGAAGAGGAGACCAAAGATGTATTCATTTGGTGAAGAAGTACTGTAGAAAACTACCCAGAAAGTAAAGTCATTACAGTGTAAAAATTAAATCCACTGCTTTAAAAAGACCCATTTTTTTTTTCATTTACTTAGTATGTATTTAGAGAAAGGTGAGTATGTACTATGTTGGACGAATGGAGCTCAAGATACAACTCTTTGGAAGTCTGTTATCTCTTTCCTCATGTGGGTTTTGGGGACTCAAATTGTCAGGCTTGGTACCAAGCTGTTTCCCATGGAGCCATCTTGCTTGGTTGGCTTTAAGCATAACAATGACTGAGTTTGTGTCAGCAAAGTTCACTTTCCTGAGTTCCAGTTCTCTCATCTGTATATGTGAATAAGATGCCTGCTTAACATATCACCAAGCTGTCATAAAGACAAGAAATGGGAAATTATGATGGAAATACTCTATGCACTGAGAATCAAAATGTTATAGATAATAATTCACCAACTATTTGAGAAGCCAGTGAAATTACTAACGTTTCTTCTGAGCTTGTTTTAACAGATTTATCAAGACATGATTGACAGATGATGTACAGTGCACAGATAATTAACCTGTGGCACCTGTCATCGTATTCATCACCTCCAAAAATCTCTCATCTCCATAATCACCCCTCTACCACTCCTCAGCTTCCACAAAAACAAGGCTCTGTCTCCATAGATTTATTTGCATGTTGTATAAATTTATTCACATGAAATTATGCAGTTCTTCCTCATTTGTCTAAGAGCATGAAGTCTCCTCTTACTCATTCTGATGTTTCATGACCTCATCTGACCATGCTGGCTTCCTTAGAAAAGAAACCCAAGGAGAATAAGGACCAAGATACCCAATGGGAGAACGTTAATATCATAAATACTTATTACTACCATCCTCTGAATTTCAAGAACAACTGAACCACAATTTAAGGGAGAGCTACTTTGATATAAAGGGCAGAAAATACGATAAATGGATGAGATGAGACTATAAAGATGTTCTCTGCAACTTAAACACCAACCGTGTTTAAATGCTCCAAAGCAATTGACTAAATGACAAGTGTTAGCCATGGACAGACTATACTACATCTTCACTGCCATTAGAAAATGTCATAACTAAAGATGCAAAATCCTATAAGGATACACTCCTAAAAGTTAGTAGTGACAAGACAGATGTTGAGAGGCTTCTATTGAGAACTTGGATTTCATACAAAAAAAAAAAAAAACTAGTATTTTCTTTAAAAACAAAAATCAATGCAACCAAAGAAAAGCAATAAGGACTGCTTTATGAAGCCAAGTCTATTTGTCTTTAGCTAAGAAATTTAAAGGTTTATACATGCCATTTTTTATAAGGAGTAATATATAAAAACAGGCTGCTTTAAAATATTATTTTTGAGACAAGGGTCTCATGCATTCCAGAGCAGTCTAGAACTTGCTATGAATCTAAAAATGAGCTTCAACTTCTGGTTTTACTTCCTAGTTTCTGCTATTAAAGATGCGCACCACCACACTTAGTTTTTGTGGTGTTGGGCAATGAACCACAGGGTCTCTGCATGGTAGAACACTATACAAACTGGTATTCAGTCCCAACCCCTGCTTTTACCATTCCGTTTCCATCTGGTCAAAAGTTTTTATTGTTACCCAGTATCAGTGAAAACAACTAGCAAAACGCCTTCCAATTTGAAAGCAAACAACTGTGAAAAGGTGTCCTACCTGCACCGAGATATGGAGGGGAAAAAAGACACCACTATAGCTTTAAATGATAAAATAGTTAACTACCTCTGGTAAAATAATTGGTACGTCTATGCTTCAATCTTGTATTTCTCTCTATTATTAAAATGTTCTCAAAATATGCTAGTTATTTTTGTCACAGAAATGCCAGCAATTGTCAAAGCATAGGAAATCATTGTCAAATGCTCCAATTACTGCACTAAAAAACTCCCATTTATTGTAATGAACTCTCTGGTGTTATTGAAGAACTGGGGGGCGGGGGAGGGGAGGCGTTTCATCACAATATCTATTCATAGTCAGTTATTGACCCCAAACTGCCAAGTCATTTAGGACAAGCTCCAGAGTAAATGAAGATAACTTGTTAGAGAAAGTCTTTGTGTGAGCAGCCTTCTCCGTTTAACTTCCATGCACAAAAGGATTTTTTTAAATGTATATTTGCCGTGGAAAGATGAATGAATAAAAACACTCTGAAGCAAAGAACTGAAAAGGTGAATGGGTAAACCAAACATATCCCCAGTCTTCACTGAGTCAAGTATGGGGGAGATGTTACATTTTAAGTCCCTTTTTTTTTTTTTTTTTGGTAGAAACAAAACTGAACAGTGGCATTATAAAAAAGAAACTGCATATCTAAATGATACATTCCTAGATATTCTGAGTTGGTTATAATAGAGTATTTTCAATAACAGAAACCATCTCTTATTTAGCTTATAATTTCACATTTTACTCATACAGCAAATGTCAAGTGGCTGGCTGAATTGTGGGAACTATTGATGAAGGGCATTGTTTGCTGTGGACAGTAACGGTGCTGTCACAGGCTTTCCAGCTCCCGGAAGCCACCCTGCTACCATCACCTGTGGGCTGCGGTTTGCTCAATTGGATGGTCCCTAGTTTACCACACTCTTTAGCAAGTTTTAAAAGATTACTTGTCTTAGAACTTCTTCCTTTGCATCTTTGATGGAGCCTTCTCTCCACTTTCATCTCTGTCTTTTCACAGTTTTGTCGTTGGCTCCTCTTCAAGTAAATCTGTAAACGTTGATGGGCTACAGGCATCAGGCTGAGTTTGTTCATGTCTTTTTCTCCTCTGATGTTCTGTTTTTCTCTTTTTGTTTTTGTTTTTGTTTTTAAATCTCACATTTCACTGTTCTCAACTCCACACTGATAACTTCCTAACATATATAGTAGCTCTTTTCTGTCTCTAAGTTTAGGTGACCCAACTGTCATCTTTTTTATTATTATTATTATTAATTTATTCTTGTTACATCTCAATGTTTATCCCATCCCTTGTATCCTCCCATTCCCCCCCCCCATTTTCCCATTATTCCCCTCCCCTATGACTGTTCCTGAGGGGGATTACGTCCCCCTGTATATTCTCATAGGGTATCAAGTCTCTTCTTGGCTACTTGCTGTCCTTCCTCTGAGTGCCACCAGGTCTCCCCCTCCAGGGGACATGGTCAAATGTGAGGCACCAGAGTACGTGAGAAAGTCGTATCACACTCTCCACTCAACTGTGGAGAATATTCTGACCATTGGCTAGATCTGGGAAGGGGTTTAAAGTTTACCTCCTGTATTGTCCTTGGCTGGTGCCTTAGTTTGATGCTCCAGCACACAACAAGAAAATTTGCTCAACCATGTTCATAGCAGCCTTATTCATAATAGCCAGAACATGGAAACAGCCTAAGTGTCCCTCAGTAGAAGAGTGGATAAAGAAACTGTGGTACATATACACTATGGAATACTACTCAGCTATTAAAAACAAGGAATTCCCAAAATTTGTGGATAAATGGATTGAGCTAGAAATGATCATAATGAGTGAGTTAACCCAGAAGCAGAAAGAATCAAATGGTATATACTCACTTATATCTGCATACTAGCCCAAGGGGCATGTCCCACGAAAGCCTTCACTTACCAACTGTCATCTTAAACTTAATGTGGACCAACAGAAGCTATGAATTCTGATTTGGCCAATAATCAAACCTTTCCCTGCTCTCAACCAATGACTATCAAGCCCATTTACTTTCTTGAGTCAAAACATTGAGTCATTTTGTGTTTCTTTCTTTCCTTCATTGCATCATAACACACATACTCAATTCCATTAGTGAACATATGCACCAAGTGGTCTATTTTGTCTAGGCTTGCAAATGATTTCTGGTTTACTTGAATCACTATATTTTTCTTACATGGAGACAAACATTTTTCTAATTGGTGCCTTATTCCCAAACTTTCTACCCACCTTATTCCAATCTATTTTCTTTAAAGAAAGAATGACAGTTTCAAGATGAAATAAAATACTCTTGTTCTGCTTTACACTTATGACTTTCCATTTTTCAATAAGTAATTTTGCTTCTGTCCACCTTCCTGGCTTCATTTTGCAGAATTATCTCCATTACTGTCAGCTGTAGACTCACTGGATACCTTCCTCTTTGTCATACTTTTCAAGATTGATTGCAGTGTTCACTATTATCTCCACACTGAATGCTTCTTGTCCCAGCCTCACTGTTCAGGGCAGGCTTCTATTTCAGGTACACATTAGATATCAGATTCCCAACAAAGCTTTTCCAAATTATCAAATAAAAAGGCCCTCTCAGCTCTTTATAGTTATTCTTCATAACAAAATACAGTTCTGGCCTATAACCACATAAACTTTGTCTTATATGCATAGTTATTACTGAAAATCATCTGATTTATTTATGTTTTCTGGTTTTATAGGTGCTTCTTTCTACAATATAGATGTCTAACAAGATTATCGTCTATTTTCATTAAACTGATGGATTTTTATCATATTTATTCACAATAAGGTATATAAATGAGAGTAGAAAATAATATCTATTCATTCCATACTTCTTAATACCAGTACTATATGGAAAACAATGAATTAACTGCAGGTAAGTTCATTGAAAGGTTAGGAAAGTCTACAATAATCTAAAAAAGAAAAGTCAGATAATTCTAATAAAGTATTTTTTTAATTAAATCTTATGACAATGATTCACATTAAAAGATACTCATAAGCCATATAAATTAGAAGTAATGAAAAATCATCAGCTTTGTTAACTTCCTTTTCTATATAATTTTTATTTATAATGGGTTTTTTCATACAGTATACTCTGATCACAGTTTCCTCTTCTACAGATTGTTTCAGATTCTCTGCACCTCCCCAGTCACCCAAAACCATACCCTTCCTTTCTCTCTCTCATTAAAAAATGAGCAGGCAACTAGAAATTAACCAACAAAAAACAAACAAACACAATCCCCCAACACCACCAGCAAGAGCAACAACAAGAAACAGAATAGGACAAAACAAATGGGGAGCGGGGAAGATCCAAAGAAAAAGGACAAGAAACACACACCGAGGCAGAGATACACACTCTTGCATACTTAGAAATCCCCATAGAACAAAACCAGAAACCAGAAGTTATAAGCAAAATGTTAAAAAAAAATGCTCAGACAAAGCATTATGAGACAAAATCCCTCTCAAAATACCACTGAGTTTGTTTTGTGTCAGCCATCTATTGATGGGCATGGAGTCTGCCCTTAAGTGTGGTTTGTACAGCAACTTTCTTAACTTTATACTTGGCCTTGCTTCCAATGTGATTTCATTTCAGGTCTCTGGCTGGAACTTACCATAAACTCTACACAGAATCTTTTCCTATGTTAGACACCTTCGGTGCTATACAATCTACTAGGCTTTATCACTCTCATAACGTCTCCTTGAATCTAGAATCCAATCCTGTTTCAGAGATGGCCCCACTCAAAGATTTTTGTTTTACATTTACTGTGTTTGTAACTATTTGTTACCCCGAGGCATAAAATACACTGCACTCATTACCCAAAGAGCTTTGGAGGCTCCATAGCAATAACTCCAGATCCCTAATAGATTTCCATATGTACCAAGGCATTGAATTGCTGCAAGATTTATCTCCTGTAATCTGGGGAAAGCCATAATAACAGCAACAAAAGATATTAATAACCAGAAATATAACAATTTTAAGCTTGTTGTAGTGAAAAAATCACCGTGTTGACACAGTTTTTGAATTATCAGACTATGAAATGTCAACCACTGATTACAACTCTAAAATATGGAGTAGGAGGCAAAACAATAGATGGAACCAGTGACGGAATGCATGTTTTATAAAAGGATGATTATAGTTCTTTACATCTAAGTGTCCTTAATGTTTTCTAAAGTCCAAATAAGAAGATGTCCTTACATGTCTTTCACATAAAGCCAGTGTGCGCCTCACCTACTGAACTGAGTCAAAGTGTTTCTTGCTGTGCTGTTCCAAGAGTTCTGCATTTCCCTGGGTTTATATGTTTAGAAAACTCAGAAGGCCTCTAGCCATTAGCAGTAGACTAGCAGTTTACTTGTGCTCATGACTCTCTGGTTGGCTTTTGGCTTGTTTTTGTGAGAAATGTTGCATATTCTTTTGGGGAGTTGTTTAAGATGCACAGGGTGGAGTGCTTGGGATACCTTCATTTTCTCTTTGGTTTTTTTTTTTTTTTATACATGTCCTAGCAATCAGTACAATGTCTGTGTCTGAACATCAAAGCCACTTTATCTTTTCTGATTTACCAGTTTTCTTTTTGTACCTGACTTTAATATTGTGATGAGTCAGTTATATTTTGTACCTGCAGGTGATTCTCACTATTGGTGTGAAATGACCCTGTAGCATTTGCCCTGGGAGAATTATCTCAGAGAGTCTGGACCATATGGCAAGCCTGAGGACAAGTTGAAGGAATTAGTTCTCCCAGATAACCTTAAGTGACACCAGTGTGTTCATCCTTGAAATGAGTCTTACAGTTATAATGCTAGCTCCTGGATCACCATCTGGGACCACATGATGATGATGTTACAGGAATTATTTACCTGATCAGGAAGTACTAAGCCATATGATGATGACAGTACAGAGCTTACCTACCCTGCTTAGTTAAGTACTGAATAATGATCTGGAAGCTTCTGACTGGGAGACATATGTAGTTTAAAGATTACAACTCAAATTCGATATCAAGATTTTTTTTACCTATAAGAAATTTTCAACTTCCAGAATTATCACAGAGTCAGCATCACACCTTGCCTTGACTGAGAAACACCTGTAGGCTTTGAGAAATGGGAATGGAGAGAGGAGAGACTGTCCGACACTACAGCTTAGAGTTGAGCCTGCTGGTTGTTGGTTCTGCTCTTACTTGTGACCTCAGTTGCTACAGTCTCATTTTGCTCCCTTTATTATTTTTTTATTAATTTATTCAGATTACATCTCAATTGTTATGCCCTTGCTTGTCTCCTCCCATTCCTCCCTCCCTCCCTCTTTCACCCTATTCCCCTTGCCTAGGTCTGTGACAGACATTTTGCTCCCTTAAAGATCAGGAGGAAAGAAAGGTTTTTAAAAAGTTGAAGATTTGTTATGAGAACTACCTTAAACACATATTTTATAGTATTCTTCAAACTTCTGTGTAGTCAAGTATGACCTTGAACTTTCAGTTTTTCTGATCCAGGTGCCAGAATTACAGGAATGTGTTATTATATTAACACCTCTGACTCTAAAACTCATCATTTCACATGTATTCTCTTCATAGCAAGTGTTTTGTCATGCTATCTCTCGTTCTCTGGGTCCTCCATCACTTGGTGTTTTTCCTCTATGCTCCCTAGTTCTCATTAGAGGCTAGATTTCTTTCCACAAAACCAGTGTTTGGATGTCCTCCCATGCATGGGGTCTATCCATGACTACATTAATAGTAGGAGTTGGCTGGTCTATTGGGTCATTACCAATTATATGTTTTGTTTATTTATAGATACTTGACACCTGTTATTTAGAAATAGCACAATTAATTTTATGTTACATTTTCTAGGCTATAGGCTGTTGTGAGAATTTTTGGTTTCTTTAAAAACATAGAAATGTTATATGAATATGTTTTTGTTTCATCCCAGGAGTGGATGGGGCTGCATTAGATTGACCATAGCATCTAATATGATTTGACTCATGCTCTAGCAGGGGCATGATTTTGGCAGTTGTAGATACTTTCTGCAGGTGTATGATAAATGCTAGATCCCTGAGAGGTGCTCCAAAGAGGTAGCTGCTGCTACCCCTGCTGCTAAACCTCCTCCTGTTGTTGACTGTCGTTTGCTTTCATGTGTTGGTCTCTGTTTGTTGCTGTTTTCTGGATTGCTGATTGCTGGTTGGAGATATCCTGATAATGAAGATCAAACTCAACCAAGGAACTCAGCAGCCTTAACCAGCAAGAAGTAGTCTAAGATACGGACCCTTTCCTCTCTACCTTTTGTTCTCTCCTAGGGGTGGTTGGAAGGAATAGGGGTGGTGTAGGATGGTAGATAAAAGAACCTGTTAAGTATTCAAAAAGTACAGCTACAGACTCCACAGTTATTTAATCAAAAACTGCGTAGACCACTCCCTAAAGAAAAAAGACTCATCCTACCCCAGCAGTCATCAACTAATAGCTACTCATCTAGGGGTGGGGCCTTAGCAGCCCCTACTCTCTTCATGCTGGAATTTTGAACTGACTTCATCTTGTCCGTGCAACCACAGCTGCTGTGAGTTCATGTGAGCAGCAGCCATGCTGTCCAGAGGACGGAGTTTTACAGCATTCTTCTCCATCCTCCAGCCCTTACCGTTTATCACTGAGTACTCACCTACGACCCACTGCAATAAACAGCTTCACTGACCAAAGTGCGAACAGCAGAAGTCTGCAGACATAAACAAAAATACTTAGAAGGCACTTTGAAAACAAGACCATTCAGCAGAGCAACATCAATATATGCATCTTTTGTGCTTACACCTTCTCTTGCAATGGTTTTAACCATGTTTATACCACAATGCAGATAAAGTTCTCTCCCATGAAGCAAGGCTCAAAGGCAATCAAGAAAGAAGTTGGTTAACTTCATAACATTCTTGCCCCTATAGTACATCTTATCTGGCAGGCTGGTGTTGTATCTTGCAAAGCTCAGTGGTAGATAAGACCATTGACATCCTTTCTCCCCAGCTACCTGCATAGCATCTTCCAGCACTGTAAAAGCTAGATAGTCAGAATTCAACATATTTCTAAATATGAGTCTGAAAGTACCTAGCATGTTAGTGCCATTCAGGGAAGAAAAGAGCTTAAGAGAGAGTGATGTATATGAAATGAAGGGAATGTTCTTTGTGTCTCCAGGGCTGAATGTCTGAGACATGTTTGGTTATCAACATAAGAGATGTCTCTAGAGGTTCTACAAGATATGGTTACATGACCTCCTGGGGAGACATGAGTGTGTGACAGGTGCTAGGAGAGGTTCTGAAAGTTGGGAGAGGCCATGAGATAAGACTCTTGCTGTGTGTTGAACAAACACATAGGTGTGTTTCTCTGTCCTGCCTGCATCTTTCAGGCATTTTTATGTCTATGTGTAATAATGAACTTGCCACTTGAGATAAATGCAAAGTAAATATAATAAAGGTATCTTGAAAGCCTAGAGTTGAAAATTTAAATAAGAATCTTCTCCCCATATCTTACCACCACATATCCAAGGCCTATCTAAAATAATTCTATTTATCCAGTACAACCAGTATCACTACTGAATCATATACTAATATATGGAAACACATAAGGAGATATATATATACACACACACATGCATATATACACACACACATACACACACACATATACATATACATATACATATATATATATATATATATGCAATACAAAGCTTCATAGCCAGTTATAACAGGGCTAGATTAGTAATTCAAGGCAGTAAGGAGTAGCATGCAAAGGGTTTCAGTGGATAAACGAGAGATCACATGAAGATAGATGGGCAGCATAAGCATACAATCTTCACATGCTCTCTCCTTTATCTGCTCGAACCCCGCACATGCTACTAAGTATTGCCTTTTCTCAGTTCAAGATAAAAACACCACAACAGAACGGAATCGTACTCTGATGGACTTATCTGAGAGTGGACACAACTGAAGGAAGTATTCCTGAGCTTGAAGAAAATCTCACAACTGAAAAGCAAAGGGAGGAGACAGTAAACACCATGTAACAGAACAAATCCAAATAGTGTAAGTCAGGTACAAAAATGATGTAATGCTCACACACATACTGGAGATAGCACTAGAGAAAAGGACTAAGAAGTCATTGAATGAGCAAAGGCTAGGATATCTCCAATTAAATGCCACACATGAAAAACACAGACTTAAAAAAAAGAAAAGGAAAGGAAAAAGAAAAAAAAAAAAAAGAAAAAGAAAGAAAATACAGATCCAAGAAAGTAGAACAGTGAGATATATATCAAGAAGCTATACACAGGCATATTATCTCAAAATTACAGAATATCAGAAATAAAGAAAGGCATTTTCTGAAAGGAATCATAGGAAAAATCGCTTTGCTTCCAGAAGAGCACATGGAAGAATGACACATGGTTCTTCTCTGAAGCTGTGTAAGCAAGAAGAGAGTGGAATGAAATATTTACTGTGCTGAGAGAATAAAACCATCAACCTAGAATTCTGTACTCTGTGGAATTACCCTCCAAAAGTGAAGGCAAAAATACTTTTTCAGACCAATTGGAGGAATTTGTTGTCAGGGGATGGAGACATGCCTTAGAAGAAATGTTTAAACAAGTTCTTTAGATATAAGGAAAATAAAAGAGTTCCAAATTTCAAATCTTCACAAAGAAACAAAGAGGAGGAAACACATTCCTATTTTAATCCTTTCATTGCAGCTTTACTGAAATGTGATTGCCTAATGAAAATGATGTATAATTTATGTTTGGCATTTGCATACATTATAAAATGGCCACTAAAATCAAGCTAGTTAACACACCCACTATGCCCCTATTTCTCTCTATGTGTGGTTATGTGCACATGAGAATTACTGTGTTGGCAAATTTCAAATATACAATACCTTGACTTTGGTCATGACACTCTATTCTAGATCTCTACAATTTACTATCTTAAAATTGAAAACCTGTACTGCTTTGCCAACATTTCATCATTTCTCCACCCTTCAGAACCCTTCAGTTCCCCCCCGCCCCACCCCACAAGTTCTACTCTTTTAGATTTCCCATATAAAAACCACAAAGTTCCTATCTAACGCAAGTCAGAGCTTACGTATGATGGCTTGGGTAGTATCTTGCTTAATGTCTGCCTTATACATTTATCTCACTCAGAATAACCACTTTGATCACAAAAGACTCAATACTTGTGGGGAATACTTTGAGAAAGACCCTTATCCTGGGTAAACTTGTGAATCTCTCAAGTGTCTTCTTCAATCTCCCCTTTAATACTTCAATTTCACTTCCTGCTCTCTGCATTTATGCCTCAAGGCTGCCCACTTACCCTTGTGTGTTCAGCTCCGCAGTCAATATCACAACTAATAGCTGAGATGCTCTGTGACTTTGCTTCTGTCCTCAAATGTGATCATCTGTGCTCTCTCAGCTCCGTTGACTCTGTTTCCATAGGTAATCATTCTGAAAAGTTCAGCCTTGGCTTGCGATAGTGAGTTGAGATTAAGCCAAAGGACAGAACAACTTTTAGGACCCTTGCATGGAAGGACTTCTCTAGGAGACCTAAATTCCTTGGGTTCCATGCAGAGGCATGAAGACAGACTTTTAGGTATGCTGTCTTTGATTACATTTCAAGCCCGTGCATATTTACTGCATTCTAAGCTCCCCTTAGCAGGACATCTATAAATTCACTTTTGGCCTTGGTCATCTCTCTTTCTAGCCTCTCTTATCAGATTTGAACTTGGGTCTTGGTTGATTACCCTCACATAGAAGGTAATTTTACATCAAAGTCCTGAGAATAATGTTGCCTTATTTCACAAACAGCAAATATTTAGAGGTGGCTTCCTTGTCTCTCACTGTACAAAGCCACAATATATAAACCTGAATGACTAAGAGAAATATATAATTATATTATGATATGTACAGAAAATCTATGGAAACACGCCATTATAATAAGCGTTGAAAAATTCTTCATTTGTAAAAATTCTGATCTGTAAATGCTGTAATTGACAACTATCAATTCTTTTCAGAGTTGTAACTTGCAGTTTCCTAATATAGCATGCAATATAAAAGCTGAATGCTAGTGATTCCCAGAAAATATGTAAATCTTATTTAATAGCATATTATTCAAATTTCAAGAAGATCCCACGGCCTGCATTGTATTCTGCGAAGATGAAATAGCCCACCAATGTGCATAGATAAATGCATCCAAAACTGCCTGTGTTTTGGGGTGGGGAAGGAAGGATCTCTAGCCCTGTAAGAAAGGCAGGCTTAAGTACTGTATAATTAAGGACTAGCTGTGCTCTTCAATTTCCTTAGAACCAGAGCTCCTTTGTCTGAATAGAATATGCTAAAAAAAAAAAAAGTGGCACCTTTGCTATTCTTCTTAGAGTCCTTTGTAAAATTATAAAGTATGTAGGGATCCTTTATGAATCATTATCCTTATGTGAAGTGAGCTACTTTGAACAGATCTGATATAGAGCCAGGATTTCTTAGAGATACCACAAGCCAGCAACAACAAGAAGAGTGTGCCCACATCCCACCACAGCTTCTTCCTGCAAATTATTGTGGGCATTCTTTTTCTGTTAACTAATGTTACAAATTTTATCTTTCTTCACGGAGTTTCCATTGCGTCTTAGGTAGAATAGCATCTCCTCACGGGAAGGACTGTTCCATGCACGCCATCTTCAAAATGTCCTCACTGTTCTCTGCCTTTCAGTGAAGCTGCACACACAGGTTGGGGTAGTTTTATTTGCCCTTGTTGAGCTGTATGTCTTCCTGGAGAGAATGGGCTTAAGATGGCTCTCCAGAAGTTACCTGAACCTAAAAGGTCTAAAACGGTCTTGACTTGAGAATGAAGTGCAAATCGGAGGAAATGATTCAATTTGACAAACCACTTTTGCATGTTTGAACATTATTTCAAAAAGGGGTCTTTGGCGTCAGCTATTCTAAATTAGTATCTCAGTTTTATTTCTTACTATGAAAGCCTCACCTTCATGTTTTTACAAAATATAATTACCAAAGGAAAATACTAAAGTTAGATAATAATAAATGTATATTTACATACTGCATGCAAGTATATTGGATTTCCTCTCTTATTTAGATACCAGACACCTAGTCACAAAACATGTGCTAGGCTAACAAAAGGAAAGCTACTGGGGACAGAGAAAATGATTCAAAAATGCTTATGCAATTCATTATGTGTTCCTACACACTTCTCTTATTCATGAGGAAGGCCCTGTCCTCATAGCTACATTTGCAACAAAGGGCATCCTATTGAAGTTATGCATGGTTTCTCAGTAGATGAAATATTTCTTTATTTGTGACCAAAGGAACAACCAAGATGGCAGATTAGAATATTATGGGGAAACAAGACCTTGCCACGGAGAATGATTTTGAAATTATTCTTGACATTTATTGTTGATGAAATGTAGTAGTTTTCCTGTTCAGAAAGTCTAACATGAAATATATTATTGAATCAGAGTTTTTTTTCCCTACAAGCACATAGGTAATGAGATGTTGGGAGGCATAGAGGAAATCATGACTTATCCTTTAGGATACTTCAGGCATCAACATGTTTTACCTAGATTCAGTTTTATAAATCAACCTTTGGTTTTTTTTGTTTTTTGTTTTTTTTTTTTTTTTTTTTTTGCTCTTCTGTTACATTAAGAACATCAACTCAGATCGAAAGGGAAGAAAATTATTCAGAAGACCAGTGTTTGGGCATCCCGAGTGAGACATGGGGACCAGAACTTCCATTGATTCCTTTCTCTCAGAGGTTCATTGTTGGTGAAGCCAATAATACCAAATATCTACTATACTAGTTGGCTTTGAGGTTGGGGAAGGCTGAACTTGAGTTTTCTTTTCTCTTTTATGCATCTTGATATCTATGACCATGTTTGACTTTGATTTTGATTACCTTGAGCTTAAAGTTTTGAGAGAAGAGAGAGGGAGAATTGAATGGTTCAATCTCTCTCTCTCTCTCTCTCTCTCTCTCTCTCTCTCTCTCTCTCTCTCTCTGTGTGTGTGTGTGTGTGTGTGTAAGGGTACCTGCCCCTCCCTCCCTCTCTCTCTCATCTTTTATGCCTGATATTTATTCTGTGGACTTGACTCATGAACTCTCAGAAGCTCTAAGAACTTGTTTTTAAAAAAACAAAGATTTTTCATGGAAGAATTAGCTTTCAATTAGTCATGAACAGTATATATGCAAACATTAGGTATACATATACATACACACATACATGTAGTGAGACTTTAAAATTTGGTTTCTTTACAAAAATACCAAAATATTATGGGAATATGTTTTTATTTGAATCCCAGGTTTAGGCATCTGGGATGCTTCACAGCAGGTGATTATGGTTTGCCTTCTGCTCTACCAGGGGCATGATTTTGCTAGCTATGGATAGATTCTGGAAGTGTTTGATGTTTGGAATTCTGGAAACTTTTCAAAGGATATATACATGCTAAAGCCCCTACAGGTGGGTTGTTGCTGGCTAGTGGTTTGATGCTGTTGGTTGTTATTGGTTGTAGTTTGTTAAGTAGTCATGTACAAAGAAGAATCAAGCAAGAAGAAAATAGTAGCTATCCTAATGGAAAAAAATCAAACTTGTCCCAAGGAACTCGCTGCCCCTAATCAGCAGGAAGTAGTCTAATGATAATGATGCCCGCTTTGCTCTCTATCCTTTTTTTCTCTACTATCTAGTGTTAGGGGCTTAAAAGAGTGGAGAAAGATGGAAGAAATGGAACCCACAAAGTAGCAAATGCTGACTATACACACACACACACACACACACACACACACACACACACACACACACACACACTGTATATGTACATATTGTATATCTGATGCCTAAGTTTCTGGCAACAGAAGGAATATGAGAACAGTGTTTTTTATTATGGTTTTTACTAGTCGAACTCCAGAGATTACCTTATGACAAAAACTTTATTTCAGTAACATTCTTAAAAAATGATCATGAAGTCTCATCATATACTTCATTAATGGTAAATTCTTTACTAGTAGCCCTTTTCCTTTTGAGCACATTTTATATTGTATAAAATAAATCACTTTTGTTTCACTTCAAACATTTGTCAAGGCCTTTATGAAAGCGCTCAGAGTATGGAAAGAACACTGAAAGATGTGAAAGGCACATCATGTGAATGGACAGCAGTTCCACCTGTACCACTAAGTACTGTTTGAATCTCAACACCAGGGTTTAATACTTCTGATATCTAAAGCCAATGAGTGGCAAGAATCTCTTTTGTGTGTGTGTGTGTGTGTGTTTTTTTTTTTTCTGTTACTTTACTGATGTCCAATAGCCTGAGAAACATTGAAGCAAGAACTTTGAGGCAATGCATTTTAACATAATAATTTATGCTAAACCAGTGACCTAAAGATACAGGAAATGAGCAGCATTGTATAAATACCCGGTCTTGGGACTCTTTCCTATTTCTCTGACCAAGGAAACACAAATGATCAAATAATAAATCCATTTGCAGGTTAGGCTTCAAACCACACATAATGTTTGTATGTGCATGTTCCATTCTGTTTCCTTCATTTGTCTTATTCTTTGGCCAATGCAAGAGGCCTGTAAAGGGTGTCAAAGGCCTGGGAGAGAGACATCTCAACGTTGTTAACGTGGGTTCCAAAATATTCCCAGAGAGATGACATTCCTCTAGCCAGAATTACCCTGCCATGGTTTGTGGAGAAACAAAGTTTCTGAAAGTTTAAGACTATTTTTTATAGTAGGCAGCCTGCTCCTTAACACTCGGTGATGCTCTGCACTAGACTACTTACTGGGTAAAGCACTACCTGCAATTCCCTTCCCCCTCCCACAAAACTATATGCAGCATAGCTTCCTCTTACACTGAAGGTGAATATAGAGATATCATTTGTAACCTACTCACTCATCTTTAGAAAGTCCCTCAATTATAATTAAGATATTGTCATAATCCCCCATGGGGAAAGATGTACTTTCATTCTTATTTTAGGCTGCATAATTTTGGGGAATGAAAAACAAATTCCAGCATACTCTAAACCAAAAACTACTCCACTATAGTACAGAATTCATTTGTTAGGAGTTTTATGCCAGACCTATGAATATTTTATTTGTATAATGCCAAAATTCATTAGAAAGGTACAAGTGCCAGTTTTCTCTGCTTAACATTTTTCTTTCATTTACTGAGTCACCTTTCTTGATTAATGCCACTTTTCATTCTGAATATGATACCATATTTCTAGATGAAGCACATGAATATGGAAATATTACAGAAATTTGTAAAAAAAAATTCAAACCATCACATTCTTTCATTTTATGGTACATTCTCATTTTTATTTCTAAATCAAAACTGAAATGATAATTTGACATCTATTAAATGTCTTTTGATTAAATTTTCCTGTCTTTAATATTAATCAAGGTGATAAAATAAACATTTCCTATGAATTGGTTATACTCACAAGTAAAGAGTACCTGATTCCAACAAGGTGAGGGGAACATTTTTCAACTCTGAAATGCCTTCCTAAACCACTGGCTTATAAAAACTGTGGGGACCTTGGTTCATTGAATGAATGAACACTGTAGGGTCTTCTCTTGTTTGTTTTCTACTAATGTGATAAATATCAAGACCAAAAGGAATCCAGGGAGGAAAGGGTTTATTTGGCTTATACTTCCTGCTCACAGTTCACCACTGAGGAAGGCCAGGGCAGGAACTCAAGCAGGGCAGGAACTTGGAGCCAGAAACGGAAGCAGAGGTCACAGAGGAGTGCTGCTTACTGGCTTGATCTCCATGGGTTGTTCGGCCTGTTTTCTTATAGAACCCAAGACCACCAGTCTAAGAGTGGCATTGCTTATAGTGATCTGATCCTCCCACACGAATCATTAATCAAGAAGTATCCACAGACTTTAGAAATATATATATGTCATTAACTTCTTTTTCTTCAATGGAAAAATGGACTTTAAAAGAATGGAAGGCTAAAGAGTAAGGGATCTGAGGCAACAATTAAGTAGGTTCAATGGTCAAAATCTTGCTTAATAATAGTCCTCCTTAAATAGCCAGAACATGGAAACTGCCTACGTGTCCCTCAGTAGAAGAATGGATAAAGAAACTGTGGTACATTTACACTATGGAATACTACTCAGCTATTAAAAACAAGGAATTCCCGAAATTTGCAGATAAACAGACTGAGCTAGATATTATCATAATGAGTGAGTTCACCCAGAAGCAAAAAGAGTTAAATGGTATATACTCACTTATATCGAGACACTAGCCCAAGGGGTACGTCTCCATGAAAAACTTTACCTACCAGGAAAGTGGGTCAGAGGGGAGGACATCCTATTAAGACTTTAGGTGTGAGAAGCCTAGGAGAATGAGGAAATAGAAGGATCCAGAGGGCCTGGAAAACTACAGGCGGGTCTGGGCCCTGGGGTCCTCCTCAAACTATGGCACCAGCCAAGGAAAATATAGGCAGTAAACTTTGAACTCCTACGCAGACTAGCTGATGGACAGGACATTCTCCACCGTTAAGTGGAGAAGGAGATCTGACTTTCACACAAACTCTGGTGCCCCATATTTGACCATGTCCCTTGGGTGGGGACGCCTGGTGACACTCAGAGGAAGGATTCTAGGTCACCAAGAAGAGATTCAATACCCTATGAGCATATACAGGGGGAGGAGATCCCCCTCAGTCACAGACATAGGGGAGGGGAATAGGGGGAAAAGCAGGACGGAGGGAGGAATGGGAGGATACAAGGGATGGGCTAACAACTGAGATGTAATATGAATAAATTAACAATAAAAAAAAAGAAAAAAATAGTAGTCCTCCTAGTCATGTATTTTTAAAAAACTTACTAACAGACACATCTATCAGTCTGTCTCCAAAACCAATCTCTTAGTTCCCCATACCAGCTGCACATTTTTTTTTTCATAGTTAAACTCTGGCCCTGCCCTCTGCATAATATTGCAAAGAATAAAGGTCAGATCAAGAAATACGTGGAATTTGTCCTGGAGACTCTATATTCATTCAGTGCTCTTAGTGAGAGTTAGGCCTATATAATAGACTGTAATGGGACTCAGCTTTTCTGTATCCCCATAGACTCTTATTTCTTAATTTTCCTTTATTGCACAGCTTTATAACATAGAGAAAATTGGAAAAGGAAAGCAGGATAGTCTCATCATCTTACCATCTTAGCTGCTCCGTTTGTTCTTGCCATGTTGCTTTGTATCCTCAAAAAAAAAAAAAAAAAAAAAAATCCAACATTTCATACAGCTGGTTATGCTACCTACGTAATTTTACATTGTGCTTTTAGGAGCCCAGTGTGGATGACACAGACATTTTATGTACATGCTGCTGTGAAGTCTTTTATTAATGATGCAGATAAATTAACTGATTTATAGAAACCTTAAATAACTTTTCATTTGTTTTTCTTGTAGTACAACAGACTCCTTTCCTTAACTTTGGGCTTGCAAAGTTCTCCTTAGTTTTTTTGGATGAAAAGATATTCTTTGGCTGCCCTCCTCTGCTGACTTTGGAATCGGTTTCTTATCTGGTTGTGATCCTCCTATGGAAAGGGTTTCTTGGCTATGCATCTCTGGATTCTTACATTTACCATCACCTGGAAGATTCTTTCAGGTTTGATTTGAGAACTGATATTCTGAACTTAACTTAAGCCTTTACACACACACACACACACACACACACACACACACACACACACACACACACACTGATAAAAGTAAGATTGTTTTAAAAGTTGGGATTAAGAATTAGTATTAAGAACTTGACATGGTTAGCTTGCAGTTGATAACAGGTAAATTCTATGAATATTTTTAAAATATATGCACATATGTGTATATAGACACATGACATGCATAGTATAAAGGCCAGAGGACAAGCTCTAGTGCTGCTTCTCACACACTTTCTATTTTTTGACTGAGACAGGGTCTCACACTGCCTTGTGGGACCAGCTTGTTGGTCAATCAGATTCCTGGGTTCTGCCTACCTCCTCTTCTGACCTTGTGCCATGGAATTAAAGACACACCATCACACCACCCAGATTTTTATATGGGCCCTGAAGACCAATGTAAGTGATTACCAACGGAGCCATGACCCCAGCTGTTAGTTCTTTTAAATCAAAATGCCATTTGAATGTAATTAATGTTTTCAGTAAGAGAGTTACATTTGTTAAGTATAACTGAGAAAAATATAGCACTGAGAAAAATAAGAACATAGGGCATCACTTGATCCCTACAAAGCTTTCAGAAATAAGCTTTATTCCTTTTCTTTTCATTTGGAGAAAGAATATTTAAATTTTTGAGACTATAATATAATTACATCATTTCTCCATTCTCTTGTCTCCCTCCAAAACCTGTCTTATAGTCTTAAATTCCTCCTTCCTCTCATTCAAATTTGTGACCTTTCTTTTCACAAATCATTGGTGCCGTGTATGTTTGTGTGTTCTTAAGTATTATAAGAACCATCTGCTTAGTGTAATGTCAGTATGTTACTTGTGTGCATGTTTTCAGGGCTGAAAAGTGATATTAGATATCTCTTCTGGTGTGCTCTTTCTAGGGTATTATTCTTTCTCCCAGTCTTTGAGAAGAAATCTTAATGTCACAACTTTAACATACCCAAGGACATATTACCAGAAAAATGTCTGAACTTTAACTCATTCTTTTTACATTGTTCAACCATCACTCTCCATTCTAGATGTACGGATATCTCATTTGTCTTTATATCCCCCTCAGTGTTGAATAGATATTGATGGATGACAGGGGGAATTAAACTGCTGTTCTTAGCAGCATGAGATCTGTAGCAGCGAGGCAGGACTTTCCAAGACATATTGTTGGAAATACTTCTCAGGGAAATGCTGATTGTCAAATACTCTGTTTGGATATGTTGGTCTTTAAGTACTTTTAAAATCCTGTTAATTATTGAAACTGGAAAATAGGAAATATGTTAAACAGATTTGTTCTCTGCTTTTGTATATATTTGAGTATTTCCTTAGTAAGAGGTTAATACATAGCAATCGGTATGTAATGTAAATAAGTTATAAAAAATAAAAAAATACAGAAACAAACTCTGAGATTTTAAAGATTTGCTATTTGGATCTCCTCAATGTGTTAAGTACTTAAATTCTACTTGTGATTCAAACAGTGACCAGTCCTATTGCCTCAAAACTTCTGCCGAGGAGAGCAGAGGTAGGGCTAAGTCTTCACAGGAAGGCAGCAACGAAGATCAGATGAGTGGGTGGGATAATAGTGCATGTTTTAACACAAAGTGTTGTGTTCCTGGGCTACCACATGGCCTCATAAAACATGAGACACTACCAGGATCCTGAGAAGTTTATATAAGTATTAAGCAATAAAATGCCCAAAGAATGACTGTGAATAATTGAGAATGAGAGTGTACCATCCTACAAGAGGAGCCATCAAGGAGCTTGTTGACAGAATTAGAGTACAAGGCAGCTGAAGGACTAGCCCTGAACAGTGAGACTCAGGTAAAGGGCAAAGCAAGTTAAAGCACAGGAACATACAAATAATAAGCCACAAAGGTAAAGGCTAGGTAGTACATGTGGGTAGATCATTAGGAGGGCTCTTAAAACAAGAGCAGAGCAGAAACTATCAAGAAGACAGCTTGCTTACTTAACTGAACAACAAAAGATTTAAATGAGCTCCCACATCATATATAAACATTTACAGCAATGACAAACTGGAGATTTACAACAAATATTAACAAATGCTGGTGCATAGGTTCTGTCTGGTGCACAAAGAGAGAGACGTGAGAGAAGAAGATGGTTGGTAGTGGAGGGAAGGGCAGGAAAGTCACAGTAATTGGGAGGAGACACATTAGCAGCCAACAGCTACACTCGGGGAAATTTTTCTTCATTAGAAGGTTGACATCTGCTACTTTGGGCTAGTATTTCATTTTGGATAGGGGCTACTCCTACGCCAGGGGTCTTGCTGGAACTATAACTGTCCTGGAAGTAGGACAGTAAAGTTCTGCAAAGAAGAGTCCAGACCGAGCTGGTCAAACAGATGCCCCAGGAGAAACTCTCCAATAGGTCTCACTCCCTGCATTTCTAGAACCGCCATTCAGCGGAGATTGTGTTACTCACTTGTGTTTTTGAAGCTATAAACTGCCTAGTTTTTTGGGGTTTGTTTTTAAGTTCTTTTGCATTTGAGTTAACTAGGGTCTGTTTAGATTCTCAAAGTGAAATAAAGTTAACAGGAAAAGGAGAAAAAGCTAAAAGTAAGGCAAGAAGACTATACATTTCTCTCATATATGTTAAAGTAGGCCACACCCAGAGCTATTATGTATCCTGTCTGGCTAGCGATGTAGCTCACTTGGTAGAGTGCCAGTCTAGCACACACGAAGCATGCATGCGTGGAACGTGGTGGCTACAAGGCCTTCTTGGCATAACTATAAAAAAAGCACAAAGACCTTCTCACCATGTGCCCTCTCACAAATTCCGGAAATTAGTGCAGTTTTTCTGGGTGTTAATTTTTCATACGCTTTTCCTGTACCATACTTTTACCGTCCATTGCTATAATGACATTTATAGATGAATATAAAGATAAAAATATACATAAGCATGTATGAAACTCAAAAATCATAAATAAGCTGTAAACCACAGAGCTGACTAAGAACAACAGCATCTAAAACACTAGACGTTTGGTAACTTAGCTTCTTCTATAGGGCTCGGGTTGTCTATTGCCGATGAGAAGTACTTGAGGTATTAAGTTAGGAAATTTAAACAGATTCTAACTATGAAGTGTCACCTCAACTGTATAGAAAGTATGTATTTACGTATATAAAATGCTAGAAGGAAATGACACCATATTGATTATCTTCATGTCTTCTGTTTATACTGTTTTTTTCATAAAAGGGACAATTCTTCATTTTAAATTAGAATGATAAAATTCATATCAGAATAGTCACATGCCAAGGGCTAACCATTGCTCTGATGGTGAGGGAAATCAGTTTGAATTCAAGACCTGCTGTTTCTTTCCTGGCTCTACCCTTGTTCTTGTCACCCATAAAATGAGGGTAATAACAGAACTGACTCTCTAGCTTTCCAAGAGGAGATGACACATTAGTCACCATGCCTGTCATTTCATAAGTTCTAAGCCCACATTGGTCATTGTGGTCTCCTTCGGTTTACATCATAACACTATTTTGTTTGCTTAGTATTTGATCTTCATTTTCCAACTCCCTGGTTATGGCTTTTTGTTAATTTTAATGCGGTGTTTTGGAAATGCCAGTCGTCTGACAATAAATCCTGTGATAATGTTTATTACAATGCAAACAAAGGCTTCCGTTTCCCCATGGGTGCATCACAGTAATCATGGCTTCAGCCACAACATGCTTCTGATTAGATCAATCAATTCAGGCAGAGAAGATACTTGTTTTGCATTTTTTTAGTTTTATGCTCCCCGGTGATCTCCCAGTGCTAAATGCTCCTCAGATGTTAGCTCATTTAGATGACCGAGGGGAGGGGTAAATCTAAAATTACGTCTACGAGAGTATTTTATCCACCACCAGGACACCACTAAAGTCTTGATCACTAAGATGAAAAACGGGAGGCCCTGCAAACAGTGCAAACTTCATCTAAACAAACTCTGCGTGACTTCTGAAATCTTGTCTAATACTTAGAAATATTACACTGCTAAGAATTGGAAATAGAAAATTGAGATGTTGGAGCACACTTATAACCCAAGTCCTTAATAGGCTCAGATGGGAATATTGGTGTTCCTGGATATCTTTTCTACAGAGCATGAGTTCAAGGCCATCCTAGTCCCTAAGAGACCCCCATCTTAACTCCTTCCTTCCCACAAACAAAAGACAGAGGAACAAACTACCCAGAACTAGAAACGTAGACAACTGATATTTTTTTTAATTTATTATCCAATTGAGCTTCTTTAATTTTTATGTACATCATCTTTACTACTGGATGGCAATGGTGCAGGGTGATCTTTATTTCATCCTCACTGTCCACCAATTCTTACTCTTGATGTCCTTTTTCATCTCTTCTTACATAGAAGGGAGAGGCCTGAAGGTCATGCATTTGGAGCCATCAGCCTCAAATGTACCTGATCATCACAGGGGTCTTAAAGCTAAACAGAAAAACAGGTCCTGTCAATGGGACATTTAACAAAGATGCAGCAGATTGTAGCTTCTTTCTAGTCTTTGGTGAGAAAACTGTCGTTTAGGATCAGCAGATGTTTATGTCTATTTTTTTTTAATCCAGATGACAGATTTATACAAAGTTCCATGAATGTAGCTGACTTACAGATGCTTCTCCCCACCCTCCCCTTCCCAGCAAGCTTGCATCAGCAATACAATAGACTCCTTAGCACTGCTTTCAATATGTCCCACAAATTTGGGTATGTTGTTCCATCATTGAATCTCCATACCTGATCTCAAGCTGTACTACAGAGCAACAGTAATTAAAACAGCATGGTACTGGCAAAGCAATAGACTGGTGGATCAATGGAATCGAATCGAAGACCCAGAGATGAATCCACACACATTTGCTCACTTGATTTTTGACAAAGAAGCCAAATCTATTCAATGGAAAAAGGATAGCATCTTCAACAAATGGTGCAGGTCTAACTGGATGTCTACATGTAGAAAAATGCAATTAGACCCTTATTTGTCACCATGCACAAAACTCAAGTCCAAGTGGATTAAAGACCTCAACATAAAACCAGAGACATTAATTCAGTTAGAGGAAAAAGTGGGGAAGAGCCTGGGACACATAGGCACAGGAAACAACTTCCTTAACAGTACACCAACAGCCCAGGCCTTAATGTCAACAATTAATAAATGGGACCTCATGAGGCTGAGAAGCTTCTGTAAGGCAGGAGACACTGTCAAGAGAACAAAACGACAGCCTACAGAAAAGATCTTCACCAACCCTTCATCTGACAAAGGTTTAATATCCAAAATATATAAAGAACTCAAAAAATTAAACACCACAAAACCAAACAACCCAATTGCAAAATGGGGCTTGGAACTTAACAGAGAATTCTCAACAGAGGAATATCAAATGGCCGAGAAACACTTAAAGAAATGCTCGCCCTCGTTAGTCATCAGAGAAATGCAAATCAAAACGATACTGAGATTCCATCTTACACCCATCAGAATGGCTAAGATCAAAAACTCAAATGACACCACATGTTGGCGAGGATGTGGAGAGAGAGGAACACTCCTTCATTGCTGGTAGGAATGCAAACTAGTACAACCACTTTGGAAAGCTATCTGGTGCTTTATCAGAAAAATGGGAATAGGGCTTCCTCAAGACCCAGCCATCCCACTCCTTGGAATATACCCAGAAAATGCCTTACCACATAACAGGGACATATGCTCAACCATGTTCATAGCAGCTCTATACATAATAGCCAGAACATGGAAACAGCCTAAGTGTCCCTCAGTAGAAGAATGGACTAAGAAACTGTGGTATATTTACACGATGGAATACTACTCAGCTATTAAAAACGAGGAATTTCTGAAATTTGTGGACAAATGGATTGATCTAGAAATTATGATAATGAGTGAGTTCACCCAGAAGCAAAAAGAGACAAACGGTATATACTCACTTATATCAAAACACTAGTCCAAGGGATACATACCATGAAAATCTTTACTTACCAAGAAAGTGGGTCAGAGGAGAGGATATCCGATCGAGACTTTAGGCAAGAGTAGCATGGAAGAAAGAGGAAATAGTAGGACCCACAGGGTCCTGGAAACCTACAAGAAGAACTTTATGACAGGCAGATCTGGGTCCTGGGGTCCTCCTCAAACTAAGGCACCAGCCAAGGAGAATATAGGCAGTAAGCTTCGAACCCCTACCAAGACCTAGCCGACGAACATATTTTCCACCGTTGAGTGGAAAGTGAGATCTGACTCTCACGAATTCTGGTGCCCCTTTTCTGACCATGTCCCCCAGATGGGGAGACCTGTTGGCACTCAGAGGAAGGATAGCTAGTTACCAAGAAGAGACTTGATATTCTGAGAGCATATATAGGGGGAGGAGGTCTCCCTCAGTCACAGACATAGGGGAGGGAAGAAGGGGAGAAATGGGAGGGAGGGAAGAATGGGAGGAAAGAGGGGAAGGGCTAGAAATCGAGATGTAATATGAATAAATTAATAAAAAAATATACTTCTTCCCCGCATCCCCTGTTTTAGATCTAGGGAGAGAGACTGTTCCTCAGTTAGTAGTTTAGCATCTAGCATTGTTTTAACTGATTCCAGACTAACATCTGAACCCAATTATACTTAATCATGCTTCAAAGATCTCTAGCCTACTGGGCCCTGAATGATATAACCCATTTCCAGTTATAACTAAAGTCATATTTCTTTTTTTAAATTTTTTATTAATTTGTTCTTGTTATATTTCAATGGTTATCCCATCCCTTGTATCCTCCCATTCTTCCCTCCCTCCCATTTTCCCCTATTTCCCCTTCCCTATGACTGTTCCTGAGGGGGATTTCCTCCCCCTATATATGCTCATAGGGTATCAAGTCTCTTCTTGGTATCCTGCTATTCTTCCTCTGAGTGCCACCTGGTCTCCCCCTCCAGGGGACATGGTCAAATATGAGGCACCAGAGTTCATGTGAAAGTCATACCCCACTCTCCACTCAATTGTGGAGAATGTTCTGCCCATTAGCTAGATCTGGGTAGGGGTTTGAAGTTTACCGCCTATATTGTCCTTGGCTGGTGCCTTAGTTTGAGCGGGACCCCTGGGCCCAAATCTGCCTATCATAATGTTCTACTTGTAGATTTCTAGGACCCTCTGGATCCTTCTACTTTGCTACTCTCCCATGCTTCTCTCATCTAGAGTCCCAATAGGATGTCCTCCCCTCTGTCCCAGTTTCCTGGTAAGTGAAGGCTTTCATGGGACATGCCTCTTGGGCTAGTATGCAGATATAAGTGAGTATATACCATTTGATTCTTTCTGCTTCTGGGTTAACTCACTCATTATGATCATTTCTAGCTCAATCCATTTGTCCACAAATTTTGGGAATTCCTTGTTTTTAATAGCTGAGTAGTATTCCATAATGTATATGTACCACAGTTTCTTTATTCATTCTTCTACTGAGGGACACTTAGGCTGTTTCCATGTTCTGGCTATTATGAATAAGGCTGCTTTAAACATGGTTGAGCAAATTCTCAACAGAGGAATATCAAATGGCTGAGAAACACTTAAAGAAATGCTCATCCTCCTTAGTCATCAGGGAAATGCAAATCAAAACAACTCTGAGATTCCATCTTACACCCATCAGAATGGCTAAGATCAAAAATTCAAGTGACACCACATGCTGGCAAGGATGTGGAGAGGAACACTCCTTCATTGCTGGTGGGAATGCAAACTAGTACAGCCACTTTGGATATCTATCTGGTGCTATCTCAGAAAAATGGGAGTAGGGGTTCCTCAAGACCCAGCTATTCCACTCCTTGGAATATACCTGAAGTCATATTTCTTACACTTAAAAAAATCAGTTACTGGGCTGGAGAGCTGGCTCAGAGGTTAAGAGAGCTGTCAGCTCTTCCAAAGGTCATGAGTTCAATTCCCAGCAACCACATGGTGGCTCACAATCATCTGTAGTGTGATCTGGTGCCCTTTTCTAGCACACATGCAGGCAGCATGCTATATACATAATAAATAAATAAATCTTAAAAATAACAATTTCTTTTAAAAAATCAGTCACGGTAAAATTACTTCATCATCTGAATTATTATAGGATGAAATACACTAATATATTGCATAGTTAGCTATTGTTAACACCTGGCCTTTTCACTTATTTCACCACTTCCCACTGACACATCACAAAGTTGAACTGGGCCAGTCTTTCCTGGGAGGGGCTATCCTGGGCATCAGCATTTTTAGCACTTTCAATATCTTCTCTGGTTGGAAACCCTAAATTACAGTCTTCAAAACATGTAGTCCTTTCACTTACTTGGGATAAATTTTGGGGAGAATGAAAGCATACCTTACTTTATTTTCTTTCTCCATAGAAAGGCTTCTTCAAGGTTTAAAGTCTTTCTTTCATAACTTAGAATGCTGTCTTTAGCTTTTGTTTTTTCTATTTAGTTTATTCTTTTGGAGTGCTTTTATTACATTAATATTTCACTCAATTTCTATGGTGTTTTGATTATATTTTTATCTCTATGAGACATTTAAAACTATTTGAAAAGTTTTAGTCCCTGTAATAATTCTTCTTTTTCAAAATTTACATATTCATTATTTTCCACTTAGGTTTCCAAATAAGCACTTAAATGGATTTGTGAAGGTCTTTAACTGTTTCCTTCAGATTTTCAGCAAAATTACATTGAACTTATTAATCACAATGAAAAGAACTGACAATGTTTCAAGAGCTACTGTCATTTGCAGGAATGTCATAGAGTCACTTATTCAAAGTTCCCTGTATGAAACTGAAGGGAGCTTCATTGTTTTCTTCATAAAACTTATAGTTCTTGTTAAGTTTATTTTTAGGTATTTGCTATAAAGATTGAAAATTAGTTTTTGTTTCAATATATTTTCTAACCGTTCATGGCTAGCTTAAATGAAATATATTTTCTCTTATTTATTAAAATTCTGACAAAGTTATTCAATTGTTATAAGTCATACTTTTCAGCTACCATTCTTGGGTGAGCAAGTCTATTTTAATGCAAGAATTTCAGAAAAATGTAAATTTTATGTAATGCTATTATATCTTCAAAGAAAGAACAACCTTTATAATTTTATCAGAGTTCTAATTTTCTTATCTTTTTGAAAGCTTTCCAAAGAGAAGAAGATTTAGAAAAAAACATACTGAAAGGAGGCAACATCTTCCTGACAGATCTCCTTGACTGACACAAAGTAGGATGTCATGTGTTTTCCTCTTTTCTTCCTCCTAGTTATCCTAGACTACGTTTGCTGGGAGATTTAAGTAATGTTAATTCAGTTTGATACTGCAGCTGCTGGAGAATTATTTTAAAGTGCATTGATTATCAAATATCAGGGACTTTCCTAAAGGCTCATTCTTATTGAATTTAAATGTCATTCCATTGTGTACACCTTTGGATTCACTTATTTTCAGTGAGTTTCATTTGTTTTGGGGACAGGGTCTCACTAAGTTGAAGTTCAAGCCAAGAACAGTGATGCACCTGAGACCTGAGAGGCAGGGAGACAACAGGTCTAAAAAGGCCTTTCCATCTGGCTTAAGAAATTAGATCTAGGGGCTGGAGAGCTGGCTCAGAGGTTAAGAGTACTGGCTGCTCTTTTGATGGTCCTGAGTTCAATTCCCAGCAACCACATGGTGGCTCACAGCCATCTGTAATGAGATCTGGTGCCCTCTTCTGCCCAGGGGGTGTACATGAAGACAGAGCACTGTATACATAATAAATAAATACGTCTTAAAAAAAAAAAAAGAAAAAGAAATTAGATCTAATTTTGTGGGTGATATGGAACCAATATATGGATTTGTAACACTTTTGGATTTTATTTTGGCTGTAAAAGTGGTGTGACATGATGGACGTATTCATAGATGTGAGGTAGAACAAATAAAAATTAAACAAGGGAAAAGATTATTGTTCATGAAAAGGGGAGTTTGACATTGACTTGGGTGTTATTAGGCTACTCTTGTGGTTAATGAGACACTATGACCAAAAGCAGCTTAGTGAGGTAAGGGTTACATATGCTGAGTTAGAGTCCTGTGAGGGAAGCCCAGCTAGGAACTCAAGCAGGGAGGAGCCTGACAGCAGAAACTCAAGCAGAGGCCATGGAGGGCTGCTGCTTACTGGCTTGCTCCTCGTGGATGTCTCAGCATGCTTTGTTATAGAACGCATGACTTCTAGCATAAGGTGACACCACTCTTGATGAGCTGGCCCTTCTTATATCAATCACAAACAAACAAACAAACAAACAAACAAAAAAACCCTTACAGGGTTTCTTTTCTACAGTTGGATTTTTATGGAGACATTTTCTCAGTGAAATTCCCTTTTTGGAAATGGCTACAGTGTGTGTCAAGCTGATATAAAAATAGCCACGCCAACGGAGTACCCCAGAGATGAAGCAGATAACAGAGCAGAGCTTGCTAGCTAGGTGGATAGAGAGATGACTCTGTGTTGTAGCAGCACAGCTAAGCGGGAAGCACACGCCTCAGGCTCTCCCTCCTTCGCAGTTCCAGATTGGCAGCGTGAGGCACTTCGTGGGAAATTTGGAAAGAAGGGGATGCAGTACTCGTATGAATATTTAGATTCCGCAGAGAGTGCCTGTGAACACCAGGCACCTGGGCACTTCTTGCTGACATTCTGTTTGCCCTGTTTTGGCTCGGGCTGTCGCTACCGCCTGTCCAGTTCTTGGGAGTTTCCTTTCCATTTTACCTGAGTCAGACCCCAGATTAAGGGACGGCTACGCACAAACCTCTAACTCTCTTAATGGACCACAAATGCTATTTCTAGCTTGTTTAATATTTTTTTTCAATTTTATTTGGGCCCCTACAAATGTTTTATTCACCAGAAGAAACCTTACGAGAATGACATCTCATTTCCCTTTGGGGGTTTGGGTGGGCTTTTGGTTGCTTTCTTGTGCTATAGAGGGTTATTTTCAACGGGAATTGGTTATCAGTTATTATTGTTCTTATTTAGAGAGAAAACAAGCTTGGACTCAGGGAGGTCTCTCTTTGCCTTTATCTTTCATTCTTAGGTTGAAAAGAAAGAAGGGGGAATATAGAAATGTACAGGGATGATAGAGCAAAAAGTAGATTAGTGAATCTACTCCTCTTGGTAACCTGCTGTCCTTCCTATGAGTGCCACCAGGCCTCCTTCTCCAGGGGACATAGTCAAACTCAATGCCTTAATTGTTACACACAAGGTTATTTTTAATTCACTAGTATAAAATTTTGTATATAGATACAAAATAGGTTTAATTTTAGATAAATTGGTATATGTATTTCTACTCTAATACATGGTATTGTACCCTGTATTCAAGGTTTACTTCCAATACTTTGAAAGTTATGTTGCAGGCTGTTTAGGATAAGTAAGTTATACAAGTTAATCGTTAGTTGATCAAATCATGGTCATGTCAGTTACTAGTCTATTTTTAATCACAAGAATGTACATCCTAGGTATAACAAATAGATATGATTCTATAGATAGATAAGGTAAATTAGTTGGATAAGGTTTAAAAAATCTCAAAGACATACAGAATTGGCATTTAAAGATGTTTTTATTATTTTAAAGATTCATTGACAATGAGACAAGTTAACTCTTGGCAACACCCAGCCTACCTCAAAGAAGATAAAGAACATCAAAGAACCTCCTTATGGAGATAGCTTCAAATGTGGCAAACAAGCCACTGGGAAAAATATCCCCATTTCTACCACAGACAGAATTCTGCTTTAAATGGGCAAGCTTGGATGCAGGCAGAGTTGAAAGCCAAACTCTGCCAAGACAGGGCAAGCAAGTCCTTAATAGTTCTTTCCTCACAAATATATCTGTCAGATATACCGGGCCTGAAGGGTGAAGATGATGCTCCAACATTATAGAGAATTTTTGGTGACTGTTCAGGCAGTAAGCTGTCTCTGTCATCTTCTCGTTTTGGAAGCTGCTAACCTGTGCTTCCTGTATACTCAGGTAATTAACTTTATTTCTTCTCAAGTCTCTGATGGCGTTGAAGACTAGATAGTTCAGTTTTATAATTAAACTTAGTTATTTAGGGATTAAGATGTTTTTGGGTCTAGATAGATGTTTTAAGTTAAAAATGACAAGATATGATAGATATTGATTTACATTCAGAATTTTAGATGCACCAAGATAGGAAAGATGTTTTTTTTTCAAGGCTGTCAAATACAAAAGGCCAAAACACTATGAGTGTAACATTTATATAATTTTTGATTGTTTCATGGTTCTCCTTGCTGTAGGTAGTTTATTGTATATATGTATAATAATATAAATGAATATGTAAAAAAGAGAGAAAGGAAGAAAGAAAGAAAGAAATGAAGAAAGAAAGAAAGAAATGAAGAAAGAAAGAAAGAAAGAAGTGCAATTTGTTGGTTTGTAATTGTAGAACGGTTTATAGATAAGGACTGTGTTTTTTTAATTTAGCTTTAATTAAATTTATTTTATTATAATTATAAAGCTAAATTCTGAAGGTGACTGGGAAAGAGGCATATGGCAGAACAAAAGACAGTGTTTCATAATAGTTCCTAGTGAAAACAGAGATCAACATCATACAGAGAAGCTTGAGTTTTGGAGGAAAATCTAAAGAAACTGTTGGAAAAAAATCTTTTGGTGCAATGTCAATTTAGTAAAACAACCATAGTAGGTTCCTTCATGGGGCCTATGAACTTCCCAACCGTATACTAGTGCAAAGCAGTTGTAGTACATTGTATTTATATATGTGCTGAAAAACAGTGTCTTCCTTAGAACCTTCTCCTGTATGCTGACATGTGTTCCCTTACAGTTATACAGAATAAGATGTAACCAGAAAACAGTTCCTTCTTACAGAACAGCTCTCATATGCGATTAGCAGTTGTTGGTGCTGGCTTTTTTTTTTTTTTTAAAGAGCTACTTAGTTGGGTTCTTATACTCTACATCCCTTTCAACTCTTATTCCACTCTAATCCCTTCTGACCCCCCAACACTAAGTAGGAGACAAAGAAGGTTAGAGGGCAAAGGGGGCATAGACCTCTATAGGCCACCTCCCACTGATTAGGGACAATGGGTTCCATGGGGGCAAGTCCAATCTTCGTTGTCAGAATATCCAGCAAACTAGCAATCCAGCAGCAGCAAATGCAACAGCAATCACAGCAGCAGAGGGGTAGCAGCAGCCTCCTCAGGTCCTCTGGCACTGTCCCATTTATATCCTCTCCAGAGTCCCCAGAGTCACATTTAGCTGTAGCTGGCAAAGATCACACCCCTGGTAGTCCATGAGGCAAATCATAATCACCTGCTGTGAAGCAGCCTCTTGTCCTGCATGTGGGATTAAAACAAAATCAGTTTCACATCATATAATTGGTTTTTTTGTTGTTGTTTTTTTGGTTTTTTTTTAAGAAACCAAAACTCTCATTACAGCCATGTCACTAATGTACTCATGGTCACTTCAGGCTAGACATATCATTTAGCACAGCTGGTAGAGTCCATAGCTATGTAGGATCATTTGTGATTTTTCTCCCACAAAATTTTGCATAGACCTTTCTACTATACAGTAATTGTAATCAAACACAGTAGGTCAAAATAAAACCCTACAGAATAAAGCTATCAAAGTTGAAGGAGGGCTGCTAGAAGGGTGATTGTTTTTTATCAGGAAAAGGGGAGAATGAGAAGTATTCATGATGGGGAGGGGTGAAAATACTCAAAACTCCATATGTACATTTATGGAATTATCAAAGAATTAAAAAGCTTTTGGCCTGGCATGTCTTATGAATGAGTCATCTACAAAGAAAAAAGAGGGCCACGAGGACACATGGAAACGTGGATGGCCTAAATGATGCCTAACTGGGGAGAAGGGCTGGCAAAGGGGGCAATAATTCTGCTGGAAGAAGTGATACTTGAAAGTGACAACCAGGAAACGAAAAAAGGAAAGGCTGCAAGGGAAAAAGAAAAGAGGAAGATAGTTTTAGAAAGCCGCCTTGTGAGAAGCAAAGCAAGTTGTGGTGTGGCATATCTGTACCTAGCTCTGAGAACTTCCTCGTATATGCTGACGTGTGTTTCCTTGCAATCGTGTTCATAATTTATACAAACGTCCCTCAGAGTGTATGATGGGCCAGGATTTGGTAGGCTCAGGTGATAGTGGACAGAGAGGTGCGAATATAGTCACTCTTTATCTGGGGGAGGAGGAGGGCAGTGCGGTGTACTTTAGTGCAGAACACGAAATAAAAGCAAAAAAAAAAAAAAAAAAAAAAAAAAGATTACGATGATCATAGTGAATGAACTAATGCCCCGTGTCTGCACAGGCCAGAGGTGTTTAAACTTGGTGCCTGCCTTGTTTGGCTGTGCCAGAGTGAGCAGCTTAAAAACCTTCATAAGCCGTCATGGGTCACATAACAGCACAGTAAAACCAGAGAGTTGGAGTTAAGGTTGGAGAGAGAAAAATGCTCCAGGTTTTTCTCACAACATTTTTTCCTACATCTCCATACCACCACTGAACCTGTAAACTCAGACATTCAGAATGTACACTGCATGTATCTATAGGGACATGGGTATGCATTTATACTGGTAGCAGATAGATACCTACAACAGCAAAATATATCACCTTCTGTTTGTTATGGTCAGCTTTCCTTAACAGTATGTTTTGTCTTAAAATTTAAAGAAATATATTCAAATAATAGTTGCTTTCTCTTTTCAGAACACTGCTCTGATTCTGTCATTGCTGTGCTATTTTCAAACTTAAGTGCAAGTCAAGTCAGCTAAATGGATTCTCAATTAGGCTTCCCTCTGGAATTAACCACCACAGCCTAGTTAATTACTAAGAGACTTAACATCATCTAGCTTAGAACCCATATATTAGATTTTCCAAGCTGTTACCAGTTGCTAAATGATCTACTGTAATTAGAAATCCAAGGAGACCTGAAGTGACTTATAATCTCATTTCCTTGGCCAGGATGCGTTTCTTCCACCTTGAATGCCTTTCTTCTGCTCTTCACCTGTCTGTGTTCTGCATGTCCTCCAAGGCTCCCTGCCCAGAGCCTCCTTCCAATTGGCCTACATGTTTGTTACTCAACTTTATCCCCACTCACCACAAAGCAAAAAAATATCACAAAGTCATTACATCTAGTTTTCTAAGGCTATTATTTCGTATTTTCTGGGGGTAAAATAATTATTTCTGATAGGGTCAGCAGAATTATTATTATTGTTGTTGTCGGTTGTTCTTGGTTTTGGTAGTAGTAGTAGTAGTTGTTGTTGTTGTATTGAGTTCCACTTTATTAAGCTGCAGTGGAAGCTTCTTTATAACTAGGTATCCTTATTCATGGAGAAGACATTTACCATTCATATAACAAATACTTATTCATTATTTCCATGTGCCAACTACAATAAAAAGTGTTGGGAATTCAGTATGTGTTCCTGGAAGTTATGTAGATCACAAACACAGGCATTCATTAGCTTATACATACTTTCCTATGTGTGTATAATGTGTTGGGACTGGGATATTCACAGGGGATGCAGCAGTGACAGGTACGGTAATGAGTAAGCAGACACAGCCACTGCTCTCTCAGCACCACGGCATTTATAAACTACGGGCAGAGTCCTATGCAAGTATGGACATAATTATTATTATAAAGGCTGGTACTATGTTCATGTCACGTCTGTTTATAATCCCCGTTTCTATGCCGACTCAGACATATGGAACATTCAGGGTCATTTAAAGTGAGGCAACAGCTTCCTGTGGTTAGGAAAGCATTAACTTTATGATATACAGCAAACACATGTGAGGAAATAGATCACATATTCTAATACTCTATATGTCGTTTACATATCTTAGAACTGAGACCCAGGAGGAGTATGTGACCTGTCAGAAGTCACAGAAGGGTTACTCCAGGTCACGGCATCCAAATTCTGTTTGGCCCCCTCTATATTTAGAATATTGTGTATCAGCTCACTTTTGTTGGAGGCATATCTGCCTTTGGAAAGGACACTTTTCTGTTACTATGGAAACAGACATATGAAACTTTCTGAGACATCCATTTGATAGCTCCATGCTGAGTATTAACTATGTCGAACATATGACACTGTCTATTTTGCTTCCTTCTTATTGTACTTTCAGCTTAAGGGTTTCTAATTCATGTGCTACTTATCACAATTAGCAATATTTCAATTCCAAAATGCCTTCCAGAATTGCTTTTTTATTATACATGTAAAAATGTAATGAATTAATGTCTTGGTTCTTAACCTTAGGTCAAAATGAATTGACCATACAGTAAAAGACTAGACAGAGGACAAGAAAGGATAATGGGATGGGTGACTGTGATCAAAGTATATAATTGACATGTATGAAATGTCACAATGCAGTCCATTATTTTTATATAATTAATGCACACTGATAAAAGGATTGGCTATATTAAAAAAGAAACCTTTCTAATATGTTCAAGCTAAAATGATAAATAAGATAAAATACAAGTATAAAATATGGATTGTGGGCAGTGCAGAGATATATAATGGAGTAAGTAACTCATCATTTACTGACCTATAAAATCTGAAACTTCAGCTTTATGAGAGTGACTTTCATTAAGAATTTATTTTGGGTGGTGGTGGCACACACATTTAATCCCAGAACTTGGGAGGCAGAGCCAACTTGTTCTACAGAGTCAGTTCCAGGACAGCATGGGCTACTCAGAGAAACCTTATGTAAAAGAGAGAGAGAGAAAGAGAGAGAGAGAGAGAGAGAGAGAGAGAGAGAGAGAGAGAGAGAGAGAGGAGAGAGAGAGAGAAGAAGAAGAAGAAGAAGAAGAAGAGGAAGAAGAAGAAGGAGGAGGAGGAGAAAGAGTAAGAGGAGGAGGAAGAGAAGGAGGAGGTGGTGAAACCAGAGGAGAAGAGAAGAAAAGAGAAGAGAAGAGGAAAAAAAGAAAAACTTTATAACAGACTTTGGTTATAGCACCAAGTTCAGATTTTACTACTGGAAATTACAGGATTAACATTTTTACTGCCATACTGGAGCCATGACTTAGAGTTCTAGACATGGAAAGAAAGTTATGAACCTAAACATTGACATGCCCAGTTTAAAATCTTACTTGGAACCAAATTCAACATAAATTTATATTTTTTCTGACAGCCCATATCTGATTTAAATTCCTGTGTTCTTGTTGACCCTATTCTCAAAAGTATCAAGTTGTGATTATCAAATTATTTGAATAAAAATATGTAGACAACTTACTGTGAAAAGCCAAAACAAATATTAGGTCTACTTGAGCATACAAAATGTGTGTGTATACTGAAACCCAATATCAAGACATCCTATGTAGTGAGTTATTTTCAAAAGTAAGGTTTACTAGAAGAAGTGACTGCCATGAAGTTATAACTTATGTAAATCTTTATGAAACCCAGTAATATAATACTACTGAATTATTACTACATTTTATTATTGTAGCTCATCTTTGATTTGTAAGTGTTTGCAAACTGCAAATGAGTTTGAGGATCTAAAATTTAATTTGTTTAATGTTTGGTGGAGCTGAATTACTTGCAGAAAAACAGATGACCTCTCTTGCAAAACACCATGTTAGTTATAGTTTATAAAACGGATTATAAGATTATGCCAATATGTCTTAACAGATAGTAACTAGTAAAGAGGAAGCCATGTGCCTATGGAAAACCTTGGACACACCAGGCACCATCTTTCCTCCTAGAATCTCTGCTAAAATGACTGCTATGTGTCTGACCTCTTTGACCACCACAGTCAAGACTTTCTCCTGAAACCCACATAGCAGTCCTGAATATGTACCTGCCTGCACAAATGAAGATGGTCAAATCAATTAATGAGTGACATGCTTTGCAATCAATGTCACCTGTGCTCTGAATGAAATTCTTACTAAAATGAAGAAAGATGCAGAAATATGTCTACCAAGGACAGATATTTACTTGCTTTTCACAGATGCTCCAATATCTGCTTATTATCACTTAGCTAGTGTCTAGTTAGAGCTATTATGAGATCTGAGTGTTTGTGGAAGGAGCAACTGAATGGGATGCAAGAATCCCACAGTTGAAATACATCAGTGCCACCAGCACTTCCTGCCTATCATGTCTAAATGGCGTTTAATTCATTGCTGAGTCAGGACTCAGTCAGTTGTAGAGTCACTACTTAGTTCAGCTCAAAGTGACGAGTCTGTGAAGGGATACTCCTTCTCCTTCTCACCATGTCTGACCAGGGGTAGACTAACTGCGCATCTGGTCTCAGGGATGCCGGTGTGTGTTCTATGGGCTTCTAGTTGATTTGGCTCTCCCTTTGCATCTCTGGCATTGGTCTCATTTGCTATTTGGCTATAATGAAAACTGGTGATTCCCAGCATGGGGACCATTGCCAGGATGTGCACTTGCTTTTGCCTTCACTTACACAGTCAGAATTGCTGCTCCTGGTCATTCTAATCAAGGACTATTTAGGTACCTCAGCTTCTCAAGAATTTCTTCACTTCCCTGGTCTCTCGTGGATTCCTACTTGGATGTTCTGCATGCCACCCAGAGTCCATGAATGGCTGAAAAGGCTCCTTTACCACCACTTTAGACATCTCCCTTTTTGCTTGCTGTCACTATACCCTATCTACACTGGATGAATTGGTATATAAAATGCAATATTTTGCAAGAAACTGGCACTCTGCTCTCCAGGTTTTGCCCCCGAGGGGTCCACAATTGTCCCTAACAACTCTACAACACATCACTCCCCAGAAAAGCCTTGAGTAGTGAGAGAATGAATAACTGAATATTTTTCCCACATCCTTTTACATAAAATGCAAGGTTTAAAATGCTCTATCACATCAGTGTAGCTACTATAGATTTTACTTGCAATAATTTTTATATTTTCCACTTATAAGTTACATACTTTATTCCTTGAATCTATATTAGATTTTTTTCATATAAAAAGCTTAAAATAAACTATTTCAGTAACATATTTTATTTATTCTTTTATTCACTTTCCAGCTGGATCCTATCCCCACTTCCTCCTCTCCTCTCAGTCCCACCCTCAGACCGCCATTCCTGCATTCTTCTCAGGGGACACTCTGCATGGGCACCAACCTACCCAGGGACATCAAGTCACAGACAGACTAGGCACATGCTCTCCCACTGAGGTCAGACAACATAACCCAACTAGGGGAAGAGATCCAAAGACAGGCAATAGAATCAGAGAGAACTTGTGTTCCCATTGTTAGGGGACCCACATGAAGAACAACTTCCACATCTGCAACATATGTGTAGGGGGCCTAGGTCCAGCCCATGCATGCTTTTTGCTTGGTAGTTTAGTCTCTGTGAGCCCCCATAAGCCCAGGTTAGTTTGCTCTGTAGGTCTTCTTGTGGTATCCTTAACCCCTCCAACTCACTTAATCCTTCCCCACAGCCTTCAACAATCCCCAAATTATAACTATTGGTTGGCTGTGGGTATTTGCAATTGTTTCCATCAGCTGCTGGATGAAACAACTCAGAAGATAGTTGTGCTAGGCTGCAGTCTGCAAGTATAGTGGAATATCATTAATAGTGACAACAGTTAGCTCTTCCAATGGTGTGGGTCTTAAACTGAACCAACCATTGGTTTGCCATTTCCGCAATCTCTGTTCCATCATTATCACTGCATTGTTTGTTGGGAGGATAAATTTTGGATCGAAGGTATTTTTGGATGGGCTGATGTTCCCCACCACCACCCCTGGAAGTCTTATAGGAAGTGAACTCCCCTCTGCTTGGAGGCTTAGCTAGGGTCACCTCCCATAAACTACCATGAGTCACATCCATTCCAGAGATGTACCTACACTCATTTCTGTTCTCTTCCCCAGCCCTTCCCCTTCCCCATACCCAATCCCCACCCTTGCTTCCTTCCCCACACCCTCTCTCACCCAGTTCCCTCCCTACACCTACTTCAGTTATCTATTCTGTTTCCCCTTCTGAGAAAAATTCAAGCATTCTCCCATGGGCCATCCTTGTTACTTATCTTCTTTTGGTCTGTGAATTATAACATGACTATCCTATACTTTATGGCTATTTCCATTTATAAGTGAGCACATACCATGTGTGTCTTTCTAGATCTGGGTTACCTCATTCAGGATGATTTTTTTTCTAGTTCCATTCATTTGCCTGAAAATTGTATGATGTCTTTGATTTTAATAGCTGATTAATATTCCATTGTGTAAATATCTTAAGTTGAGGGACATCTATACTGTTTCCAGATTCTGGCAATTACAAATAAAGCTGCTGTGAATATAGTTGAAAACGTATCCTTGCTGTATGGTGGAACATCTTTTGGGTATATGCTCAGGAGTTCTTTGCATATTTTGTATATTAGCTCTGTTGGATGTAGGCTTAGGGAAGATCATTTTCCATTATGTAAGCTGCTGTTTTGTCCTATTGATGGTGTCTTTTGTCTTACAGAAGTTTTTTCAGTTTCATGAGGTCCAATTTATTAATTGTTGATCTTAGCACCTGAGCTGTTGGTGTTCTGTTCAGGAAATTGCCTCTTGTATCTGTGTGTTCAAAGGTGATCTCCACTTTCTCCTCTATTAGATTTAGTAAATCTGGATTTACATTGATGTCTTTGATCCACTTGGACTTGAGTTTTGTGCATGGTGATAAATATGGATCTATTGCACTCTTCTACATGTAGACATCTAGTTAGATCAGCACCATTTGTTAAAGATGCTTTCTTTTTCTCTTGTATGATTTTGGCTTCTTTGTCAAAAATCAAGTGTCTGTAGGTGTGTTGGTTTATTTCTGGGTCTTTGGTTCGATTCCATTGATATACCTCTCTGTTTTTATGCCAATACCATACACTGCTCCTTCTAGGTCTTTAAGGAATTGTGTAGGTATTTTGATAGGGATTACACTGAATCTGTAGATTGCTTTTGGTAAGATGGCCATTTTTACTATGGTAACCCTACTGATCCATGAGCATGGGAGATCTTTCCATCTTCTGCTATCTTCTTCCATTGCTTTCTCAGAGACTTGAAGTTCTTGTCATACAGGTTTTAACTTGCTTGGTTAGGGTTACACCAAGATATTTTATATTATTTGTGGCTATTGTGAAGGATGTTGCTTGCCTAGTTACTTTCTTATCCTGCTTATTGTTTGTATGTTTTGTGTCAGGAACTTTTTAGACTTATCATTTTATGTATTTATTATTTATTTGGTGTAATTATTTCTTCAATTATATCTTCTACACTTGAGATTTTCTCTTCTGTCTCTTGTATTTTGCTGGCAATGCTCATGTCTGTAGTTCCTGTTCTGTTCCTTAGGTTTTTCCTTCTCCAGGATTTTCTCAGTTTGTGATTTCTTTATTACTCCTATTTCCATTTTCAGGTCTTGAACAGTTTCACTCATTTCCTTCACCTGTTTGATTGTATTTTCCTGTATTTATTGAAAGGATGTATTCATTTCCTCTTTAAAGGCCTCTATCACCATCACAAGTTTGAATTTAAGGTCATCTCCTTGTGCTTCAGCTGCATAGCTTTAGCTCTCTGGTTGTCTCTAGAGTTGGCAGGCTTCTGAAAGTGAAGCACAGAGAAGCAGGTGCAATTTACCACTTTTGGGAGTGCTCTGGTAGTTCCTTATGGCAGCAGGCCTTTGGTAGTCCCAGATGGCTTCAGGCCTTTGAGAATGCAAGTAGAGTTGTTGGCTGGGCAGTGGGATAAATAATATTTTAAGTATATATGGCTTAGAAAATAGTGTGTTTAACATATACTTATAAAATGGACACAGCAAAGAAACAAATCAAGGAGCGAAGCTTAAAGAGCAGAGCAGGCAGATTTGTTTTCACCATTACTGCATGAGGACGTTTGCTGTGACTCTACCCTGAGTTCGCGTGGGTGGATTTTTGCAGGTACTCTTCCAAACAGTCTGTGTTAATTTCTCCCTGTTGGCCATATTATGATTTTTATTAAGCTACATCTGTGTGAGACATTCAGAATAAATCTAAGAATAAAAGACAAAAAAAAAAATTGAACGTGGCTATTTATGGAACATAATCAAGAGCTGGTTGAAGCTGAGAAGACAAACCATATGCTCATAATATCTAGAACAGCTACATATTTCATGTGCTAACAATTGTCTCTTATAAATTAGTTTAGTTACAAAGGCTTGCTGCAATGTTAAATTATAAAGCTAAAGAGAATTCCAATGGCTGTTATTGATCACCAAATTAACGTGAAACTCAATTTCGCCACAACGTTGTAATTCATTTCATTGCATTTAATTGCTATCTTTTATCCATTATTAATCACTTCTAGTAAACCTACTCTGCCAAATGAGGAAGGCTGTACCTTCATGCTACTAATCAGCAAGGAATCTCCTCATGTGATTCAAGATCAAGAAACAGTAGCACAACTCCAACGAGAGCTTTGCCATTACTAAGTAGGCAGAGCTCTCCAGGTCTGTCGCCCTGAGGGATATTTCCAGATTGCCCACATTATCTTGGGAGAGGCACAAGGCCATCCCTGAGTTGAGGCACAAAGTGAGCTGATGTCAAGAGATACTGGAATCAGTACATTTGAAAGGCTAGCTTATAGATTTAACCTATATACAGGCAGCTTTGATTAAATACATGCACAGGATGTGGACTGACTATTATTGTGGAACCTGGTTCTTTAAGCCAAACTAAAATTCTGCCTTTGAGAAACGAGTGTTTGAGGTTGTGGGAGGAAAATTAGCTCCGGAGGCTGGAGACAGAACTTCATGGGTAAGACTTCATGCTTCTCTGGCAGAGGACTAGTGGCTGCTCATGAGTATCTGTGACTCCAGTTACAGGAGATATGACTTCTTCTTCTCCTCCTCCTCCTCCTCGTCCTTCTTCTTCCCTCCTTCTGCACCAGGTGCGCATGTGACAAGCAAACATACATTCAGGAAAACACTCATATACAATTAAAAACATAAATTGTAGCATTTGATTTGATTTGTAAGCACTAGGACCTGAATTTGACCTTCAAATTCCACATTAAAAAATGAACAAACAAGAAAAAACCCAACCCTAGCTAAGCCATACAAAGCCCTGAATGTATAAGGTCAATGCTAGAAAAGGCAGAGACAGATGGGTTTCTGGTACTTACTTGCCAGCCAGCCTACCTACTTGGTGAGCTCTAAGCCACTGAGTGACCCTGTTTCAGACACCAAGGTGGGTACTACCTAAAGACTTACACCTGGGATTGATCTCTGACATCCAAATCCACAAGCACACACATGCCCCTGTACAGTCACACATATGCTCAGCTGAGCATGCAAACATACACACACAAACATACACACCACAAACAGAAGAAGAGGAATTGAAGTGACCTTCAGGTCACCTTCAGTAGTGTACTCACAGACAGTGAGTACTCTGGTTAATGTAGTGGATCCTGCATCAGTGGGGATGTGATTATTAATGCTTCTCTGAAAACAGAGGGGCTTTAAGTATTTCTACGTGAGAAGCTGAGATCTCACAGGATTGATAAGTAAGGGATATGAGATTTTCATCATGGTCTGATTCTGATGGCTACTACGCATGCTGTGTGGATTTTGTGTGAAAAGGAGACTTCAGAGAGGAGTTGGTGTGAATTTAGGCCTTGATACGGTTAAACAGCTGCTTATAAAAATTAATGGAAAAGAAGACATTTCCTGGTGAGAAAATTTTGACCCATAAAGAGAGGCATCAATACATTTCCCAAAGAGAACTTTAAATGACAAAAGATGTAAGGTACAAGTGGTCCTCATACTCTGGGTCACTATAATTGTGTGCAGACATCATAGGTTTCTGACCATATATGAGAAGGAAGCCCTATGATGTTTTTCTTTGGTTTTTTTGGTTGGTTTGTTTTGTTTTGTTTTGTTTTTGTTGTTTTTGTTGCTGTCACACCACCATCTTTTGCAAGCTTTCTTTATTATTTCTTTTTTCCTTTTTTAAAAGAGAAGTATGCCTTTATTTCCCTGTTTCTCAAATTAAGCTGGCTGAATTGGCTGCTTTGAGAGGTGATTAGTTAAAGAGACCAAATCCCAGATCCCCATCTCATTTCTCAGATTCTTCTTTGGCTTTAGCCTTGGCTGGGCTTAGAGCCGCAGGAGCAACAGTGGTAGCAACAGCCACAGGGGCAGCAGCCACAGATGCAGATGGATCAGCCAAAAAGGCCTTGACCTCCTCAGCAAGAGAGAAGGTGCAGTCACTCTCCACAGACAAAGCCAGGACCCTCTTGTACCCACTGATGATAGAGTGTGGCACTGAGGCAACAGTTGGGTAACCAGTGGGTAACCAATCTGTAGACAGACACTGGAAACATTTTGGACACCCTCTAGGAAAAGAGAGTGCAGAGTCTGCTCGGTGATGTCAAGCACTTCAGGTTTATAAATGCTGCCGTTGTCAAACACCTGCTGGATGAGCAGGCCAAAGGAGAAGGGCGAGATGTTGAGCATATTCAGCAGTGTGGCCTCGCTGGCTCCTACTTTATCTCCAGTTTTTTTGTTTTTTTTGTTTTTTTTGTTTGTTTGTTTTTTTGTTGTTCATTTGTTTTCTTTTGGTGGGTTTTTTGTTTGTTTGGTTAGTTGTTGTTTTTTAGGTTTGGTTTTTGGTTTTTTTATTTCTCGAGACAAGGTTTCTCTGTGTAGCCTTGGCTATCCTGGACTCGCTTTGTAGACCAGGCCTGCCTCTGCCTCCCAAGTGCTGGGAATAAAGGCATGCGCCACCAAGCCTGGCTCTTTCTCCAATTTTTATCAACTGCACATCACTCAGAATTTCAATGGTGCCTCTGGAGATTTTAGTGGTGATGCCCAAAGCATGGAACAACGAGGTCTTCTCAGAGACCAGACTGTTCTGGGCTGGCACAGTGACCTCATATAGGGCGACGGCGCCAGCACAGGCAGCAGCGGGCACCTTATTGGCCAGCAGCACGTCCCTAATCTCGGTGAGTTCCTCCTTGGTGAACACAAAGCCCACATTACCCCGTATGTGAGGCAGCAGCTTCTCCAGAGCGGGGTTGTTTTCCAGGTGGCCCCTGATGGCCTTGAGCATCATGGCGTTCCTGCCCATCAGCACCGCGGCCCTCCCTCTCAGGGACATGCCAATCTACTGCACCTGCCTGGAGCCCACGTTATCTGCTCCCACAACGAAATGTTTTGGGTAATCATCCAAAAGTTGGATGATGTTAAGGAAGTAGCTGGACTTCCAGGTCGCCATGTCTTCCCTGGGCACCACAGCAGCAGTGTATCAGGGATTGCCATGCAGAGTTTAAAGATGATGTCACTCTAATGAGGACACCTGGTGAGACGCTTTCTTTATTATTTCAAATGAATAGAATGCTGCTGCTTGGGACAAGAATTGTTCTTATACCCGCAGATTCATTTTATTTATGTGTACTATGTGAGATGTTGAAGGCATTACAACACTTAATCCTTGTGCAAGTCCTATGAGACGGCATGTTGTCATCCTGTTCTGGTGTGTTACCAGAAGGAGTTTGTTGTCATTATCAGAGAGCTCACAAGTGGTACCAGGTAGATTCTGCAGCTTTAGGAACAAGCATTCCTTGTTGGTGTGTAATTGAACATCTGATTCATGTCTTACTGACTCCAAGACTTTTTTCTCTTGCAGCTAAAACAAAGCTCCAATGAGTCGTTTGACCTTATACAAAGCTAAGCATCTATTTAGAATATCCCAGTTGCTGCTCCAACTCCACTTTAGTTCTGTGGGGGAAGGAAGAGCATCAGTCAATAATCCAAGCAAATTTTAATGCAGCTGTCAGGAGAAGAACTTGTTATTACAATCAGTAAGTCTTATGAAAAGAAGTATATAAACACTGCAGAATGGCCTCATGAGTAGACAATTATTGGCAGGTTCCAGATATGCAGGCTCACATAAAAATATTAAAGAGTATCTCATTTGGCATGTTCAAGACCTCTGTATTCAACTCTTATAATGACATATTCATAGGTATAGTCAACTGTTCACTAAAATGAAGCTCTCTCCCCATAAGCGGTCAATCTATTATAACTAAAAGCCTGCATACACCATGCTATTTTCTCTAACTCTGGGTCCAGATATTTTCCTATGTCACTGATGACATTTCTTCCTGATAGGAATAATAACTGATACTTTCAGAACTGTGAAGTTAATACTCACAGTCCTATTTTTGGACAAGAGTGGTAAGGTATAAAAATCTTACCTCTGATGGCCAATATATGAGTCATATAAAAGTTACCAAATTTTGAATATCTTTCCTTTCTCCAACAGAGCTATTTTTAGGCATTCTGACAAAGTAAATGTTTACTGTGGGCTCAGCCTTATGCAGACATAGGAAAGACTGTTTGACATCTTTTGGTTAAAGAGTTTCTTTTTTTAAGGAAAAAAATCTTACTCTTATGTGTAATAAGAATCTGATAATTTCACAAGAAAATCCTTCTGCTGGGTTTCGTGGTCATTTTGTTGTTGTTCAGGAAACACTATGCAATAAGCCATACACCTTACTCCACAAAGCTCCTGAGATAATTCTGCAGTATTGTTTACTTCGCTTCTTTTTTCTTTACATATATATATATTTATTAATTTATTCATATTACATCTCAATTGTTATCCCATTCCTTATATCCTCCCATTCCACCCTCCCTCCCACTTTCCCCCTACTCCCCTCCCCTATGGCTGTGACTGAGGGCTCCTCCTCCCCCTCTATATGCTCATAGGGTTACTGCTCTTTTCATAAGACCCACTGATTGTAATAATAGGTTCTTCTCCTGATAGCTGCATTAAAATTCGGTTGTATTAGTATTCCTTATCAATTTCCCATTGTTCTTGTTCTTCATTTCTTAAAATGTAGGCGTAGAAAACCCTCTGTGATTCTTTCACTTGGCCCTCCTCCATCTCCTTTCCTATGCACATGAGTGTGGGATCATCCTCTGGGGCTCTGGAACCTACCAGTGGACACACTCTTACAGAAAAGTGACTCTCACTTACCTAGAAGCAACCACTTGCCAACAGCTCCTCAGGAACGGTGCTGGTTGTTTATGAATTTACTTAGGATACTCTTAGGAGAGGTTAACAAACAGAGGGGGAGGAGGATATACACACATAGAGTAAGTCTCATTTCATAGAAAACTGTTAGGGTGTATTGTGCCCCATCTATCCCCCACTGAAGTTTTAATTTCTGTTTCCTCAAATCTCAAAAGATGACCCCATACTCCCCACTCCCCTCAAGCCATTTTGCTCCATTATTCTCTTTTCCCGTTTCATGACAGTGGTATGCACCAGCAGCCCTTCAATTAAAATTCTACCATATCTACTGCTGAGTATCTTACTTCTGTAGGTACTCCAATTTAAACACAAATATCTAAAGATTTAAAGCTAGGACCCCCATTTGAGATAGAATATGGGGTGTTTTGACTTTCTGGGTATTGTTTCCATGCTCAATGATTATTTCCAGCCCCAATCATTTACCTGAAAATTTCATACTTTCCCACCTAATAACAAACATGTACATAAAAGTGAATCATAATAATACAGCTGACGCATTTCACAAAGAGAATATGACCCCATAATTAGTATCTCTATCAGGAAAATGGTTTCTTAGAATTTCTATGATGCTCTTGTCAACACCTACATTATCCAAATCTACTGTAGAATTCTAGCATCAGAGATTGCTTTCCCCTTCCTTAAACTCTGTATCAATGAAGTATATTGTAACATAGACTCCATTTTGTTGACAGTGTTCTTGCTCTTGGAAAATAACTTTATTATCTCTATGTTTAAATAGAAGGGGTATATCAAAAACTACCAATATATGACAGAGTACAGGAGAGAAATGACACATAAATTCCATAAATAAGTAAAAAAATGAATTTAGAAAATTATAAAAGATACAGTACTGGGTAAGACGGTAGATTAGAAACCACTTTATGTGAAGTTGATAGTAAAAGAATAGATACAATTTCTACAAGAGAAAGAGCTAAAATAAACTCAGTATAGCTAGGTGGGCTTAAGACAGCCAAGAGCAATGCCAACTGTGCCCAGATACATTATGGTACCAGGCCAAGGTTAGTAGTCGCTGTCTTTCTCTCCTGGATATGGGCATAACAGCAACAGTCAACTGGAGAGAGACTGGACTTTGGGGCTAGACATATCTTATATGGAAAAACAGTTTCAACACAGTGGGCTGTAGATGGAGATACAAGCTGTCCAGGTTGTGCAAACTCATCCACGGGCTACATGGTCTCTGTACAGAAAGAACACTGGGGTAGAGCAGGCTATGGAGTCAGGGGTATGGGGTGGGATACTGGAGATGAGGTTCTCAGTGGGTACTATGGACTCCAAGTGTGAAAAGGCACCACTCCCAGCAGCACCAAGTGAGTTGCATGGGACAGAGAAGTGTACTGCTTAGTGCAGTCTCCTCATAAATTGAACCAATAAAAAACTTCCAAAAAAGCAAATGCATTACTGTTACTGTGCCCAAACCTTATCTAGGACATGAGTGTCTTCTACTGCAAGTTGACACTTGGACTTCTATCAACACATTGTATGAGTTATTGTAGTCAGCTTTGCCCTAAATAGTATTGGAGAACGTAAACCTAAATGAAGATGAGTCACCAGGAAAAAAACAAACAAAACCACAAGCAAAAAATGCCCAAACCAAACCAAACCAAAACAAAAACACAACCCACTTAGAAAGGAGGAAAAATTAAAACTGGCCAGTATACACATCCCAACAGATACTCAGAGAAATAAGAGAGAGTGATGGAGAAAGAGTGAGAGAGAGAGAGAGAGAGAGAGAGAGAGAGAGAGAGAGAGAGAGAGAGAGAGAGAGAGAGAGACAGAGACAGAGACAGAGACAGAGACAGACAGACAGACAGACAGAGAGAGAGAGACAGAGAGAGAGAGAGAGACAGACAGAGAGAGAGACAGACAGAGACAGAGATGGAGAGACAGATAGACATAGAGACAGAGAGACACACATACAGAGACAGAGACATAGAGACAGCAACAGAAAGAAAGATACAAATACAAGCACAGACACAGAGAGATTGATTTTACTGTAACATGTTCATAAACTCACAACTCCTGAATCTTGAAAACCAAAGTTAATAAAATAATGTAAATAAATGCCAGAAAAAATTCAGAGTCTTAATTTTTTTTAAAAAAATCAATGTTTGCATACAGAACTGAAATAAACAGATGGGTAAGGTGAGGAATTAAGACATAGAAGAAAATTTATCCAAGAAAATTAAAGAATTAGTAAAGGATAATAGAAATTTAAAATAAGGAGGGAAAATATAGCAATTGATTTGAAACTTTAAAAAGGAACTAAACAGAAATTCTATGAATGACAGTCAATCAATTGAAAAATAAAATACATTGAGAAGTATGGTCAACATAAAAACCCAACAGAAGAATGAATATCCAGGATAAAGGACAAGGTTGAGACAATAATACATTTAGACAGTTCTAAAAAGTTTAATAAGCATGATCAAAATTTCTAAAAATTTAAGGTGCTTACTAGAGGAAAAACCTAAGAGTCAAAGGCTAAAAGAAGCTGTTCAGATACACTTTAAAGGAATAGACCATTTATACAGCAATACTGTAACCAAAAACACCTCAAACCTTCAGGAAAAAACTACAACCAAACACAAGAGAAACTTAGAACTCTAAATAGATATGACCAGAGAATAAAGTCAAAAGTGAAAAAAGCACACAGTAAATATTACAAACTGTAAGGAGAAAATGCCATATACTCTGCAAAGGCAACACACCAGAAACAGACTAGACTTCTTTTAAATACAGTGCTGTTATTCCTTCAGAACTTCATGCGTTGTGTTTTGATTATATTTACTCCAACTCCTCATCTAAGTCCTGTCAGATCCCCCATACCCCTTACCCACCAATTTTGTGTTTTCTTTTATTTTTAATAACTCACAAAGTCAAAATTGTGTTGTCCATGTATCCCTGAGTGGGGTCATTCACCAAAGGGAAGTCAACCTACCAAGGAACGTCTTCATGAAGAAAAGTGACTCCTTCTCTTCAAGAAGCCATAAATTAATTGTAGCTCCTCTATTAGAGGTGAGATACCATGGGGCCTGCCACTTTCTATCCCATAATATTGACCTGCTTGGTCTTGTGCAAGTAACTAATGCTACTTACTGTCAATTCATGAATATAGATATGACAAAAGAAGAAAGTCACTAATGCAAAGCACAGTCAAAATGACAAAAACACATGGCAAATATTAAAAGTTTAAGGAGAAAATGTTCTACAAATATTAGACTTTATATTATGTCCAGAAGGCCTCTTATCAGAACTCCTTAAAGCCAAGAAAAAACATAATAATATATTTCAAACCCTAAAAGTAAGATTGATCTTGGAAAAGTTATCACTTAAAATTGCTGGAGAAATAATAGTATTTCAAGACAAATAGTAATGCAGATGATTGGTAAAAAGCAAGTTAACCCTGCAGAAAACACTAAAGAAAAACCATACTAGGAAGTCACAAGAAAGAATTCATAAGAGGAACAGATGAAAGGATAAGAGTTGTGAAGTAATCTGTCACATCTAACACTATGAACCTGCAAAGCCCTAACATTTACAGAGTAGAAAAAAAACCTAGAAATAATTTAAACAACAAACAACCACAAACAAATCCATAAATAAACCCCTATCAATAAAAAACCTTCAATAGAAATGGCCTCAATTCACCACTTAAAAGATGCAGAGTAATTGGCTGGGCTACTATCAAACAAATCTCAATTATCTGTTGTCTCCAAGAAATATTTCTCAATGGCAAAGACCTTGCAAGTGGAGAGTCTAAGGATGAACATCAACCTCTAGAGTAAATGAAACCCAAAAGCAATCTGTGAGAACTATTTTTATATCTGGTAAACTAGACTTCAAACTAAAACTAGTCAGAAGAGATAATGCGAGTCACTACACACTAACAAAGTGAACAATTCATCAAGAAGATGTAAGTATTGTAAATATTTATCAACCAAATATTAGGCTACCAATTGCATAAGTAAACACTAAAAGCATAAAATGTTAGGTCCTGATACAATAGCAGCGGAAGATAACATCAACACTTACTCTCATCTTTAGATAGGTTTTAGAAACTAAAAGTCTTCAAATAAATCTAAAGCTATGCTATACCATAGAAAGTTAGACTTAATGGATACATGTAGACTATTTCATCAAACATATACAGAATAGACATTCCTCTCAAGTGTCCCACCAAAAGTTCTCAAAAACTGATCACATTATAAGCTCCTTAACAAATGCAGAAATGTTAAAGTAACCCCTTGTATCTTACCAGACAACAGTGAAATAAGCCAACTGGAAGCCAACACTATGAGAAGACACAGAAATCACACAACTTTGTGAAGACTGAACAGTATATTTTTGACTGATTAGTAGGATATTGAAGAAGTTTTGGAAGTATTAAAGAAGTTCTAGAATCAAATTAAAATAATAGCACAATTTACCAGTTCTAAGAAAGTTTACATACATGGGTGTTTACAATGAACAGATCAGAAATATCTCAAATAAACATCTAATGATATTGCTCATAGTTTTAAGTGTCAACTAAAAAGCAGTAAATGGCAAGAATAATAAATGTTATGGCAGAAAATCAGGAATAAAGTCTAAAATAACAGCATATTGAATCAACACAAAAAGATTTGATTTCTCTGTGGGAAGAAAATATTTACAAAGCCCAAGACAAGCTAATGGAAAGAGACAGAAGACCCAAGATAATAAAATTAGAGTTGAAAAGGGAGATTTACAATGGATTCCAATAAAACACAAAAGGGGATACTTTGAAAGCTTTTATAAAATCTAGGGGAAAAAATGAGAATAAATGGATAAATTCTTAAACACACATGAACTACCAAAATAAAGAAAATGAAAACAACATAAACAGAATCACAGCAAGCCATCAGTTTGAAGTTGTAATTAAAAGTCTCCTCATTGGGATGAAGAGAAGGCTAAGAGATTAAGAGCACAGCTACTCTTCTAGAGGACAACAGTTCCAATCCCAGCACCCACACAGATACTAACAACTGTCTGAAACTTAAATTCTAGCCAACTTAACACTCTCTTCTGGCCTTTGTAAGCACTACCCCCACAAAGTGTACAGATGTACATTCAGGCAAAATATCCATACATTTAAAATAAAAACACATAAATCTTTTTTTTTTTTAAGTTACAGTTTCCTTGTAGGCTTTGAACTTTTTCCAACCTACTTTATTTGGAGTTTTTTTTTAATGCTTATACCTCCCTTCCAAATCACCTACCCTAAGTACAAGAGAAAAAAGTTTGACGGGAACAGGAGAAGGAGATCTTTTTAGACTCAGGTCCCTGGAGCAATTCCACTCTTCATTGCCAGGATTCCAGCCGACCTGTTAAACAGCAAACCAGCAATTCAGCAAAAGTGACCGCAACTGCAGCAGCTGGAACCCGGAACTTTGAAGCCTTCTCTGGAATGCTTCTCTCTAAGAGCATCTAGAATAGGAACAATAGGCAGCCAAATGATGGGAAACAATGTCAAAACAAAACAAAACAAACAAACAAAAAGCCCAGCCTCTGAGATATATATATATGTATCCTTTCAGAGTCCATACTAGGATGTTTATCAGCTGGCAGAAACAATGCCCCTGCAAGAGGCAGTTCCTCTACTAGTGGACAGATATTATGTGTCCTCTCCCAAGTCTGTTTCCAATAGAAAAACACCACACACCCTCACACAAGTCTGCTTCATATCCCACACAAATGATCAAAACAAAAACATGTTTATATCTACTACATTTCCCCACAGAGAAAAATTCAAGATTAGCAAAATTAACTACTAAATTCTATCACACTTTTAAGGATGAGCTATAACAATACCTTTTAGATTTTTTCTACAAATTAGAAAAAAAAAAAAGAACAATACCAAACTTACTCTATAATGTGAATTATTATCCTGATAAACAAAAGCAGTTAAAGTAACAACAACAAAAAACTATATAAAAATTTCTCTGATAATAATAAATGAAATTAGAAACTGAACTCAAGAGCACAGTTAGAAGATCATATATTATGACCAAGCTGCTTCTATTTCAGGGCTCCAAGGCAGGGTCAACATATGCATGTAAAAATTTTAATACCTACAACCTATACATAGATTTTAAGTACAGAAGACACACAACCATATCAACAGACAATGAAAATGTCAGCATCCCTTAATGATAAATTTCTGAAGGATATATGAGAGAAAAGAGTATATCACAATGTAGTAAATGTTACATATGATATAAATTTATAGCCATTATTATTTTAATTGGGAAAACTTAAAGCATTTCCTCTAAAATTGGAGTAAGAAGATGGGGCTCATTTGCTACAGTCTTATTCAAAATATTGCTTGCGGCCTCACTCAGCTAGAGTGATAAGACAGGGAAAGAAAGAACAGGCAAACAGAAAAGGAAGAAGATATATTATCCGTATCTGTAGATACCATAATCTTATATGTTAAAACCCCTAGTAAGTCTGCCAGAAAAACTATTAGATCTGATAAATACTTCTATTAAGTATCAGGCTACAAAGTCACCATACAAAAATCAGCAGCTTTTTTATATACAATAATAAACTCATTGAGAAACAAATTAGAAAAAAATGTTCCATTCACAATTGTAAGTGAGAGAGCAAGAGAGTGAGAGAGAAAATAAGCCCAACAAAAGAAGTAAAAGACCTCTACAATGAAAATTATATAACAATGAAAAGGAAATTGAAGAAGATATTAGAAGATGAAAGAATTTCTATACTCATTGAATTAATATCATGAAAATGCTGAACAGACACAATGAAGTCTTCATAATTATTTTGATTATAGTCTACAAAGATCTGGGACAGAGAATCCTTTAAAAAAAATTAGCACGAAATACCTGAAATTGTCGAAGCAATCTTAAGCAAAAGAAGCAATAATGTAAGCATTGGAATACCTAATACGAAAATGCCTAGTATGCTGTGCATCTATAGTGAGAAAACCAGCATGGTGCTGTCACAGACACAGACATGCAGACCAGAGGAATAGAACAGAGAACATAGCAGAAAACTCATGCAACTACGGTTACATGGTTTTGACGAATAGGCAAAAAATATACATTGGTTAAAGGATACCATCTTCAAGACGTGGTTCTATGGAAACTGGATATGTACATGCAGAAGAATGAAACTCTATATTTCTGGTCCTCCACAAAATTAATCTGAAATTAATCAAGGATCTGAAACATTGACACTGCTCAAGGAAACCCTCAGTAAAAAAACTCCAAGATTTGGGTGCAGAAGAAAAAACAAACAAACAAACAAAAATTCTCTAGTAGCTGAAGACATTTTCTCAAGAATTGCCAAATGGAATTATATGAAAATAAAAAATACTTTTCAGAGAAAAGAAGTATGCACAGTGATGAAGAGATAGCTTGCAAAATGGAGAAAAAAATTCAACTACTCATCAAATAACTGTTTAACATCTAGGTTATTTGAAGAACTGCAAAAATTAAATACTAAAAATTTCTCCATATCTCCCCATCAATTAATAGACTAATGTATTGAAGAAACAGTTATAAAAAAAAAACAAAGCTGAGTATGATAGTATATGGATGCTATCTCAGCTTTGGAGAGGTAAAGCAGAAGAAACAGGGGTTCAAAGACAGCCTCAACTCTAATGTGAGTTTGAGATTTGCCTCATCTATGTGAGATTTTTGTTGCAAAGAAAGAAAGAAAGAAACAAAAGGATGGGAAGGAGCAGGTGAAACATAAATGACCAATAAGTATTTGGAAAAGTACTTAACATTCTTAGGCATCAGGTAAAAACAAATAGAACTGTCTTGAAATTTTATACCCCCTTAATAAAAATGCCAGTTATCATAAAACTGCATGTATTTGCTGTCATCCTGAATGGTGTAAGAAAAGAGGAAATCTTATTCATCACTGGTTGAACTATAAACTGGTACAGCAGTAGGATAAAAAGGATGTGGATTTCTCAGTTAATTAAAAAAAGAACTACTTTATGATCCATCTATGCTGCTCCTGGGTAAATACCCAAAGACTCTAAGCCCTACTACAGAGATATTTGCACATTATTACTTTTGTTATAGTGGTCATAATTTCTAAGAAATGGAACAACCTCAATGCTTATCAACAAGTGAATGAATAAACAAGTGGAGTACATATGCACAATAGAATCTTTTAGTTCTACAGAAACAGTGAAATCATGACATTTTCAGGAAAATGAATGGAACTGGAAGTCAATACTAAGCAAAATAAACCAAACTCAGATATTCATGTTTTTTCCCAACTGTGGAACCATGATTTTAATTTTACACAACACACACACACACACACACACACACACACACACACACACACACACACACTCGAGTAGTCTAGATTCTGAAACTAGAAAAGGGGATCATGAAGATGAAGAAGAGTCAATAAGTGAGGAGAAAAGAAAAATGAGACCTATGAAATACTTCTGCTGTGAAAGCAGAAGGGAGGCTATTGGGAGGGAGGAAATAGGAATATGGCAGCAGGAACACTGAGGAAGGGAATGGGGAGGACTAGCAAGAACGAAGTATTTTTTAAAATGCCACAATCAAACCAACTTCAAGAAGATTAATTTTAAAATATAAAGAGCTATAAAGTCCCACTAACAAGAGACCAACAAGGAGAGAACAGAAACAATTGAGACAAAGAAAATGTCAAAGAAATTATAGAAGAAAAATTTCCAGAAGATGAAGACATGAGTCCTAGGCTGAATAAGTCTATCATAGACTCAGTACAACAAAAGAAAGAGCTTCTCAAAATCTAGAGCTTTTAAATGCCAGAATCTCAATGATAGGCAAAAAGGACTCAAAGAAAAATTATATTATTTATTTTTAGGGCAAAACCAGTAACTTTAGCATTGGCAAAACTGGATGTGCAGTAGAGAAAATGTAGTAAGGCCTCACAATTCTTGATTGAAGTTATTTTCTTCTTCTTTTCAAGTTATTCACTTTACATCCTGAGTGTAGCCCCTCCCTCATCTCCTCCTAGTCCCATCCTGCCTCTCCCTATCCCCTCATCTCCCTCCCATAGTCCTCAGAAAGAGAGATCCCTCCTCTCTTACCAATTGACCCCTACCTATCAAGTATCATCAGGACTGCCTGCATCCTCTTCCTCTGTGGCCTGGTAAGGCACTACACCAAGGGGCAAGTGATTAAAGAGCAGGCAACAGAATTGGCAGAGACAGCTCCTGCTCCTCTTAGTAGGGGACCCACATGGAGACTGAGCTGTTTCTGAGCTACATGTGAGCAGTGGGCCTAGGTTCTCTCTATTCATGGTCCTTGGTTGGTGCATCAGTCTCTGCAGCACCCTTCCCTCCCTGGGCCCAAATTTGTTGGCTCTTTTGCTCTTCTTGTGGAATTCCTGTCCCCTCCAGTCCCTTCTATCTCTCCAGTCTTTTATAAGACTCCTTGTGCTCTGCCCAAAGTTTGGCTGTGAGACTCAGCTTCTGCTTCTATTCCTCTGCTGGGTGGAGTCTTTCAGAGAACCTCCAGGTTAGGCTCCCATCCTGTTGCCACTTTTCAACTATTGTTGTTCTGTTGATCATGTCCTTTGGCTTACAGAAGCCTTTCAGTTTCATGAGGTCTCATTTATTTTTTTTAAATTTTTTAAAATTAATTTATTCTTGTTACATCTCAATTGTTATCCCATCCCTTGTATCCTCCCATTCTTCCCTCCCTCCCATTTTCCCCTTATTCCCCTCCCCTATGACTGTTCCTGAGGGGGATTACCTCCCCCTGTATATGCTCATAAGGTATCAAGTCTCTTCTTGGTAACCTGCTGTCCTTCCTCTGAGTGCCACCAGGTCTCCCCCTCCAGGGGACATGGTCAAATATGAAGCACCAGAGTACGTGAGAAAGTCATATCCCACTCTCCACTCAACTGTGGAGAATGTTCTGACCACTGGCTAGAGGTCTCAGTTATTAATTGTTGATCTTAGAGCCTGAGCTGTTGATGTCCTGTTCAGGAAGTTGTCTCTGATGCCAATGAGGTCAGGGCTCTTCCCCCACTTTTTCTTCTAACAGATTTACTGTGTTTTGGTTTTATGTTAAGGTCCTTGATACACTTGGACTTGAGTTTTGTGTGGTGTGATAAATATGCATCTATTTGCATTTTTCTACTTGTAGACATCCAATTAGACCAGCATCATTTGCTGAAGATGCTCTTTTTTCCATTGACTAGTTTCCACTTCTTTGATAAAAATCAAGTGAATGTGGGTGTGTGGGTTTATTTCTGGATCTTTGATTCAATTCCATTGACCCACCAGTATGTTTCTATGCCAGTACCATGCAGTTTTTATTGCTGTTGTTATACAGTACAGCTTGAGATCATTGATAGATATACTTCAAGAAGATCCTAAATTGTACAGGATTGTCTTAGCTATTCAAGGTTTGTTTGTTTGTTTGTTTGTTTTTTTTTCTTTTTCTATATGAAGTTTAGAACTGTTATTTCAAGGTCTGTAAATAATTGTTTTGTTATTTTAATAGGGATTGCTTTGAATCTGTAGATTGCTTTTGGTAAAATGACCATTTTTACAATGTGATTGCTATGGATTCATGAGCATAGGAGATTTTTCCATCTTATGATATCTTCTTCAATTTCTTTCTTCAGAGACTTTAAACTATTTCATACAAGTCTTTGATTTGCTTTGTTAGAGTTACACCAAGATACATTATGAGTTGTGTGTGTGTGTGTTTTGTGAGGGGTATTGTTTCCCTAATTTTTTTCAGCCCATTTGTCTTTTTATAAAGGAGGGTTACAGGGTTTTGTTTTGTTTTGAGTTAATTTTGTATCCAGCCATTTTAATGAAGGTGTTAATCAACTGTAAGAGTTCCCTGGTAGAATTTTTGGGGTCATACTATCCATGAATAGTGATACTTTGACTTCTTCTTTTCCAATTTGTATGCTGGATCTCCTTTAGTTGTCTTATTGCTCTAGCTAGGACTTCAAGTACTGTATTGAAGAGATACAGAGAGAGTGGGAAGCCTGGTCTTGTCCCTGATTTCAATGGAATTGCCTTAAGTATCTCTCCATTTAGTTTGATGTTGGCTATAGGCATGGTGTATATTATCTTTACTTTGTTTAGATATGTGCCTTGTATGCCTGATCTTTCTAAGACTTTTAACATAAATGGGTGTTGGATTTTGTCAAATGCTTTTTTGGCATCTAATGAGATAATCATGTGGCTTTTTCTTTCAGTTTGTTTATGTGATGGATTACATAGATGAATTTCCACATAATGAACCACCCTTGTATGCCTGGGATGAAGCCTACTTGGACATGGTGAATGATACATTTGATGTGTTCTTGGATTCAGTTTGACTATTTTTGCATCAAGATCATAATTTTGCATCAATTTCATAAGAGAAATTGGCCTTTTTCCATTGCAGCTTTTAACATTTTTTCTTTGTTCTGTACATTTATTGTTCTTGATTATTATGTGATGGGAGGATTTTTTCCCAGTCTAATCTACCTAGTGTTTTGTGGCCTCTTGTATGCTTATGGACATCTCTTTCTTTAGATTTGGAAATTGTTCTTCTATAATTTTGTTGAAAATACTTTCTGGGCCATGGAGCAGGGAATCTTCTATTCAAAATATCTTAGGTTTCATCTTTTCATGGTGTCCTTGATTTCTTAGATGTTTTGTGTCAGGAACTTTTTAAATTTAACATTTTCTTTGACAGATGCATCTACATCTTCAATAGTATCTTCTAAACCTGAGATTCTTTTCTCCATCTTTTATATTCTGTTTTCAATGCTTACCTCTGTAACTACTCTTATCTTCTCTACGTTCTCCATCTCCAGGAGTTCCTCAGTTTGTGAGTTCTTTATTGTTTCTATTTCCATTTCTATCTTCAGTTCTTCAACCATTTGTATTGATTTTCTTCACCCGTTTGTTTTTATTTTCCTGCATTTGTTTGAATGATTTGTTCAATTCTTTCACCAGTTTATTTATATTTTCCTGTATTTCTTTGAGTGATTTATTCATTTCCTCTCTAAAGACCTCAATCTGTTTGATTGTATCCTCCTGTATTTCTTTGAGGGTTTTTTTTTTCTGCTTTAAAATCAGTTATCATCTTGATAAGCATAGCTTTAAGGTCATTTGTGTGTGTGTCTCAGTATCCAGGTATTCAAGACTGACTGCCATGGGATAACCAGGTTCTGTAGATGCCAGATTGCTCTGGCTTTTGTTAATTATGCTTTTACACTGGCTTTTAGCCACCTGGTTGTCTCTAGCAATGGCTGTTAGTTTCTGGTGCTTGTTGGAGTTCTCAGGCATGCAGGAAGAGTCTTGTGCAAAAGCTTGTATGTTCCTGTAGGGGTCGCTACTCATGTTATGGGTGTGGTCTCACCTGGTGGGCGGTTCTCGGGGAACTGTCTGATGTTCTCCTAGATGTATGATCCTGAGGACCAACTGGATTCCTCAGGAGCCTGTGGGCCCTCCTCTAGCCAGGGGAAGTCCCAGAGTCAGCTGCCCCACCATTGGATTTCTTGCTCCAAAGTTAATGAGCTCTAGCTGCCCAGACACTGTGTTCAGACACCGTGCTTACTGGGAGCAGCCATTTTGGAGGTCTAGCCAGTCTTCTTAGGGAGACCAGTTGAGCTTTGGAATGGTGGATGGGGCTGTTTTTATGTACCCTGGGCATCAGGAGGCCCAAAGGTGGAGCTGACCACCCCTCATACTCAGAAGGTCTCCATGGGATGGTGAGAGTAGGTGTGTGTCCAGAGGCTGAGACTGGACTCCAGCAGGAGCCTGGGGACTTTTCCAGGGATTAGTCAGTGACCTGAAGTTGGACCCTCACCATGGGCTCTTCTCTCACCTGGGAAACACAGAAGCTGGCACTTTGGGGTCCACCATATGGCCTAATAGATGCTTTGCAATTACTGCTGCTCTTCTGTTCAGATACCGTGAGCAATTGGTGCTGCTATCATGGATCACTGAAGCTGTTTTCCATAAAGAAATCTATGCTCAGCCAAGAACTCAAAAACAGTCAAAGATTACCTGCTTTATCTAATTAATATTTTGTATAAAGTCATTTAATGAGATATTGCAGCCAAACAAAGGGATAAATTAATATATTGTGAGACAAAATAACCCAGAAATCTCTAACTTCATTTTAGGAAAGAATGAGAACAATGTCCCCTATTGGTAGCCTTTTAGCCAATGTATAATATGATGAACACTATGGTACTAGGAAAAAAAATAAAAGAAAGGAAGGGAAGAAAGAAGAAATTAAAATAAACTTAGTGTCCAGTTGGTGGAACTACTTGGAAGGATTAGGTATGACCATATTGAAGATGCTGTGGCCTTGCTGAGGGGTGTATCACTAAGTGTGGGGTTTGAGGTTTCAAAAGCTCATGTCATGCCAATTCCCTCTGCTCTCTGCCTCCAATTTTTTTTTTTTTTTATTTTTTTTATTTTTTTTTTTTTTATTTTTTTTTTAATTTTTTTTAATTTTTTTTTGCCTCCAATTTTAAGATAAAATATAAGCACACTGTTACTGCTCCGATGCCATGCCTGCCTCCTCTCATGCTCCTTGACACAGTGATCATGGAATCACCCTCTGAAACTGTAAACAAGTTCTCATATACTTTTTCTTGTATAAGTTGCCTTTGTCATACTCTCATCACAGGAATAGAAAAGTAGCTAGCATAGGCTGAAAGGAAGGAAGGAAAGAAAGAGGGAGGGAGGGAAGGAAGAGACCACTGTAACTGAAACTATGACAAAAAATAGAAGTAACTAAGAATAGTATAAGTCAGACAATATAAGACAGAAAAGAAAATTGAAATGTGGTAGGTTGCAAGCAGTCATAAGGGCTTAAGCAGTAGTAAGTCGTTTTGGCTTGGTGCTATTCAGTCTCTCTTACTGCTGAAGTTACAATAGTTGCTTTAAAGAGGGGAAAAGCAATGCTTGCAAATCCATGGTGTTCATAAAACTACAGGCCATGGCTTTGAGTTTTTGGAATCATCCTACTATAGAGAAATCACAGGACCTGGTTGCAGGTTATGATGTGACAGTAATAGCAATGTAAGAGGGGAGGTGATGTCAGTGAGAAGGGAATAGACACAAGCGTGCGGCAGATTAAAGTGTTAATATTTTCCAGCTAGAAAGTGAGAAAAAGAGTACTGATGGAAAGTGTACACAGATAAAATAATTAACATATCATTATTACTATGTAACAGAAAGATGGAAGCAGACAGATGGAGAGAAACACTTGGGGTGCGGCAGCTTGGAGGAGACTGCTTTCTGCCTCTGCTGTTCACAAAGATTGGTACAGCCCTAAAGGCCCTTTGACCCTAAACAGCCAGGAGAAGTAAAAGGGCCATGTCTCCCCACTGACCTTCTCTCTCCTACATAGGGTTGGGAGATTGGAAGGGAAGTTGAGGCCTAAACACCACAAATAGAGTTTAAATAAATAAAAAAAGAACGCTGCAGCACAGGTTTGAGGATAGAACTAAAGAAGAAACAATGGTTTCAGGTCCTTTGACTTTTTTTTTCATTTATTTATTAACTTAATCTCTTTACAGCCTGATTCTAGCCCCATTCCTCCTCCCCTCCTGTCTCACCCCCATGCCTCCTCTCCCCAGTTCCTCCTCTCCTTTTCCTCTGAGATACCCAAGGAGCATCAACCTTCCCAGGCATCTCAAGTTATTGCAATACTAAGTGCCTCCTCTCCCACTGGGGCCAGACAAGGCAGCCCAGCTAGCAAGAAGGGATTCAGTGACAGGCAACAGAGTCAAAGGCAGCCCCTGCTCCCATTGTTAGAGGACTCTATGTAGACCAGGCTGCACATTTGCTACATATGTGTAGGGGGTCTAGGTCCAGCGCATGTATGTTCTTTGATTGGTAGTTTAGTCTCTGTGAGCCCCGATGGGCCCAGGTTAGTTGGCTCTGTAGGTCTTCTCTTGTTCCCTCACCAAGCCTAAGGACTAGATTTGATCCCAGAGACTCACATGATGGAAAAAGACAACAAACTCCTAAAAGTTGTTCTCTGACCTCCACATGCACGCCATAACACACATGCTCTCACACACACGTGCACACATTAAGTAAGCAAATGTGGTATAAAACGAATGGTTATTACTCTTATTAGTAGTTGCAGTTATTAGTAGTAGTTATTAGTATTAGTATTTGACCATGCTGGATTGCTGTACTGCAGCCCACTGCCAGTGTACCTGAATCTGTTTATTCATGCTCATCTATACTTGATGTCTACTTAGGTGGATTCCAATTTGGAGTTATTATGAACATAATTATATTAGATGCTTACTCAGGGACAGAATTTCTGTCACAGAGCTTTATGTGTTTGTGCTTACACACATTTTCACCATATTCTATACACAACATGCTTCTTTCTCACTGGTATCCCATTTTTACTGTTCATATCAAATTGATAATCTTTCTTATACCCTTATTCATATAAAACTTTCTTTTTTCCTGTTTCTTCATAAGATTCACTCTTTCCTCTTTCCATAGTCTTTTCTTTCTGCTCTTCTGTTGCAGTTTTTTTTCCTCCAACACATATTTTTTTTCTTGCTATGAGAAAGTGGAATTAAACATTTTCTGCCTTTTGCAACACTTTAAGAAGAATAGAGCAAGGTTTCTTGGTTCTTAGAATACTTTTAGATGAGCAAGTGTCTGCCTAGAATTTTCTTTTTGTTTTCCAAGACATGCTTTCTTTGTATAGCCTTGGCTGTCATGAAACTAACCCTGTAGATCAAGATGGCTTCCAACTCACAGATTCATCTGCCTCTAACTCCTGGGTGCTGAGATTAAAGGTAACTGCCCAGCTTCTGATGAGAAAATTTCAAAGATGTGAATTATTCAATGATTGAGGGTATTCTATGCTCAACACTAGCCTGTAATGCTGGAGCGATCCCAAGTGTATTAAAAAAAAAAAAGCATAGAATTTCTTTAAGGCAAGATTTATATATATTTTTTAATTAGGAATCTGTAGGTATTATAGTAAAACATTGGAAATGTGTATGTTTTACATAATAGGTTGTAGCATTACTTGTGAAAATTCAATATTGTTTAGGATAAAAGCTGGACACTAAATCCTAAGGGAATGAAATCTTAGGATAATTAAGCTTAAAGTGTTATATATAATCAAAAAAATTAATGCCTTTGCAATGTGCACAGAATAACTAATTATCTTGTTTATGTAATGGTGATGGTGGCTAAAAGAAAGTCTGGAGCCATGAGAGGCAGTACCATATTGGAGACTAAGTCAGTGGACATCATAGACTGTTTACCTGCTCTGCACGGTTTGGATAGAATTGAGCATGAGGATACATTTGCTTATGAACTTCTAAACTATTGCTCTGTGGTTAGAACAGGAGCAACACTTCATTGAGCTACGTAGTGCTCAGACATCCTTTAGGTTGAGAGATGGTGTATTAGTTGTTATTTTTCCTGTGATGAAACACCAGGACCAAATGCAAGTTGGGAAGGAGTTTATTCTGCTCACACTTCCATATGACTGTTCATCATTAAAAGCTGTGAGGCAGGTACCTGGAGGCAGGAGCTGATGCAGAGGCATACTTTCACTGGCCTGCTTCCTATGGTTTGCTCAGCCTGATTTCTTATAGAACGCCTTACTACCAGCCCAAGGGTGGCTCCATTCACAATGGGCTGAGCCCTCCCACATTAATCATCAATTAAGAAAATGTCCAATAGGCTTGCTTAATCTTATGAAGGCGTTTTCTCAGTTGAGGCTCTCTTCCCCATGATGACTCTGGCCTATGTCAAGTTGACATAAAACTAACAAGCACAGATGATAGCATGCCAAGAGGAAAGTGAGTTTTCCTACACAATCTGTTTAAAGCTTTCCATTGTGGGTATAAAATGAAAAGTGGAACCTATTTCAAAGAAGAGCGGAGGTTCTGAAAACTGGTGCTGGCTCTTACATAGCACAAATATCTCTCAAAAATCAATGACTAAAAAACAATAAAAACACTAACCATATGGGAAAGGACTACAAACTCATTTTATGGGCTTAGAAATAATGTAGACGTGATTCTGGTTCCTCATACGGTATATTAAATTCAATGAAAAAGAGTGAAAACCCAGTTTTGTTATACAGACACAGCAAATGTGTTGGTAATTTTTATTTCACACACAGGAGCTTATGTTGGTGCATTTATATTAATCTTTGGGTCAATACAGTATTAGGGCTTGAACATCCCTTATCCAAATTTAAAATCCCACACATCCCCAAACATGAAGCTGAATGAGTGTCAATTTCATCCAACAAGTGAACATTTCTAAGGCTGATATAGTATATTGCAGTCAAAATTTGCCTATTCCAAAAAGATGAGATAAAAGCAAGCTGAACACCCAGCAGGGCAAACAGCATATTCTGCACCACTGTGTCCAGTACCTAGGGTTGGTAATGGTCTACACCATCTATCTAGTTTTGCTGCCTATAACATATGTGGCCTCGCTCAGGCAACTTCCACATGGTACTTGCAGCTTTCCTTGGCAGACATCCAATGTTTTTGGCATCTCCAACAGCCTAGAATCTTCATTGCAACTTAAGCAATGTGGGATGTGCTCAGGAGCTTAATAGGGAACTGAACTTGTTACGTGCTGGCAGGCACCTTGAAGCAATCCTGACGAAACACTAAAAGGTTGATAATGTAAAGTTCCACTTTCAGCTTGACATCCTTGGACCAAAAGCCTTTGAGGCAGTTGATCTTAAAGATCAACCTCTTCTTTTTCAAATGTGTGTGCAAAGCTAAACCCCTCGCGTAGGCTCTTACCATCAAGGCACCCTTCCTGTTGTCCTAATGAAAACTGTATATTTATTTTTAATTTCAGCAATACTATTAGCAATTGCAAGTGTTTTGTCAAGACCTGCTTTATATTCTAGACCCCAACTTAACTGTGATCTCATTCCTTTCCTTTCCTTCCACAGATGTATGCTGTCCCACACCATAAAATGTCTAAAAGTGGTAAGCAGTAACTCTGCCACAGCCTGAAGGCTATGCCTCCTCCAATTTTCCTCTGCTGAACAATTTAGCCATTTCTAAGCTTATCCTCACTCAAGTTTCACGACACAGGGTGAATGCAGCCAGATTTTTTTTTTTTTTTTTTTTTTTAGGCAGACTCCAACTGAAGAACTCTAGCCAAGTTTCAGACAGAATCTGTTTCCCTGTGAAATTTTATGGGCTTGGCTGCCATTGTCTACATTTTTCTAGGCATTTTGACCTTGTGAGGTGTCATCAAAAATGGTTCATTAGGTTCTGACTTTTCAGTATTTCAGCACTTCTCTAACCCACAGCAGACATTTCCACTATCCCCATAAAAAGTAATTATAAAGTCTTGTAAACTGTATGGCCAGCTTGGCCATAGAGTGTCCCATGTCTCACTACCAGTTTTCTATGTAATTTACTTTACTTATTATTGATATAGAATCCTTAGTTAGAAAGTATTATAATAAGGTGAATTTATTTTCTCTTACAGCTTTAAGGGAATGTAGTCTACCTTATCTCAAAAGGCATAGTGGCAGAATTATGCACAGATAGTATGGATCATTTTGGGGGATGGTCTTGTGCACTGTGTATTCAGGTGCTGATTTCTGTGCCTTGAGATCTGGCTGCAGTTTGAATATAGGCACTGTCATTCCTATGAAGAATCACCTGTCTCAGTGCTGTGTAAGAATTGCTCCCCAATTATCTCTGATTAATTTTTTAAAAAATCCTGAACAACCAATGACTGGTCAGAGAGGACAGGAGGCAGGACTTCTGTTCTGAGCAAGGGGGTCTCAGGTAGGGACCAGAAAGAAAACTGAGAAGGAGAGAAGACACCCTGTGGAAGCCACAAGGAGCTCACTACAAGGACAGAGAGATACAGGAGAAGGCCAAGGACAGACTCAGATGGCAAGTAACAAAAGGCACACAGCTGAGAGGTAGCCAGACTAGTGTACATAGACAAACACCTGCCCAGTTACAATGTTTAAGTTTGTTAAATAAATCTAATAGGTATCTGTGTCAATTATTTAGGAGCAAGGATGGGTATTAGAAAAACCATTATAATATTATTTTATAGAATCTGGAATAAGACAGGAAGTAGGGTCAGGTTATAAGCTTTAAGGCCCACACACTAGCAACTTATTTTCTTCAGGTAAGGTTCTATAGCTTCCCAAAACCACACCCTCAATTTTAGACTGAGTGTACAGATTCATGAACCTATGGTGAACATTTCGCATTCATACAATGATATCTTATTCCAAACCCTAGAGATTTCACTATGTATGTATTAGTGTTTCCAAATCTATAACATTCATTTTAATTTGAGGTATTTTATGTACTAGATGGCCAACTCATATATTGCTTGAAGCATTTCCCCTTAAATTTAAATATATAAAAATGAGAAATTTTAAATACTTTTTTGGTATATTGGAAGGTTTTTTCCAAGATTTGTTTTTATTTTGGGGTGTGTGTGTGTGTGTGTGTGTGTGTGTGTGTGTGTGTGTGTGTGTGTGTGCACGTGTGCACATGTGACTACTAGTGCCCATGGAGTCCAGATGTGTTGGATCTCTCTGGAGCTGGTGTTACAGGTAATTATGAGCAACCTAACCCTGATGCCAGAGACTGAATTTGACTTCTTTTTAAGAATACAGTGCTCTAAACTGGGCAGCAGTGGTGTATTCCTTTAATCCCAGCACCCAGGAGGCAGAAGCAGGTGAATCTCTGCGTTAGAGGGCAGCTTGTTCTACAGAGTGAGTTCAAGGACAGCCAGGACTATGCAGACAAACAAACAAAAAGTAGTGTGGTCTTGTGACTTCAGGTTTATCTGACCAGCCCTTGTTTAGATAATTTTGAGTAGGCATTGAATAATGTTCACCAACCCAACAACTGTACAATTAACCATCCCTCTGCTAACCTAAGGTCTAACATTTTTTTAGTTAATCATAAATTCAAATTACTTTTCAAGAAAAATAATGAATCTGGAGGTGATAAATATAAGGTCATTTTCTTAATGACAAAATAATTAATAAATCTTTTTTATTAAAAATCTATATTGGTTATTTCAAAAAATTTCAAAGACACTTTTGTACCATATATCAATAGTGACATTTTAAAGAAACAGACTGTGATTTAAAAATCACATAAGAAACAACCATTTCCACTTATTGTTCCCCCAGTCTCAATCCACATTCTTGTCCTTAATGCTGCAACAGAACACCAGCTGCAGCCTCTCCTACTCACAGACCATCACCTCCTAATTCCCCTCTCTTGACTTGTCGCTGTATCCCTGCCCCCAACTCCAGCAAGCATACTCTGCTAACCCACAGGCCACACCTGCTACAAAACCAGGCTGTCTATCCAGAGACCATCTTTTGTCTCTCCTTTCCCCCAAAAGCCAATCTCTACTCTTGGCCCTAGTGCTGCAACAGAACACCAGCTGCAGCCATCCCTCAAGCCTACCCACATCTCCTGTGGATCGCACAAACTATCTCCTCCTAACTTCCCCCTCACCAATCTCTGTATCTCAGACCCCAACTGCAGGTGGCGCCTGCTTCTAACCCCAGGGCTGCCCCTCCTAGGGTAACAAGTAGGCTGAAGACAGACCCAAACCTTTCCTACTGGTCCTGAGATCCATTTATCCCAGTCTCATCCTCAACTCTTAGCTGGAACCTGCTATGGTCTCCCTTTCTTCTCTGACCCCATCCTTAGGGTATCAAAAGGGCTTTGTCTTCCAACCTTTCTTTGCCAACTTATCCTGATCAGTGGGAATTCCCTGAGAACAAAGCAGATGAGCAGGCCAGGAAAACAGGTAACACATAGCCATCACACTCTGAAAATACAGCGAGGAAACAAAATTCAAGGAACAAACACACACCTAACAAAGACAAATCCAGAGATGAGCACCTGACTGTTAGTTATCCCAACCCCAGATGCAGAAAAGCCAGCATTTTCACAAAAAGTCATTCAGTAACAGCCAGGGCAGTATGTCTCCCCTAAATCCCAGGTAGCTGACCACAGCAGGCCCTGAATACTCCAACATAACTGAAGCACAAGAAAAAGACATTACAATAGCCATTATGAAATAGGATAGCGGATAAATACCATACATAAATCCAGGAAAACACAAACATTGTTTGAAGAGCTAAAGAAAAAATTTCCTAACCTAAAGGAGGAAATCCTTGGGAAGGTATAAGAGGCTTACAGAACACTGAATAAATTGGACCATAAAAAAAGTCCTCTCATCACATGATAATCAAAACACTGAATATACAGAACAAAAAAATATTAAAAGATGCAAGAAAAAAAAAGTAACATATAAGGGCAGACCTCTTAGAATTACACCTGATTTCTCAGTGGAGACTCTAAAAGCCAGAAGGGCCTGGGTAGATGTACTTCAGACTCTAAGACATCATAAATGCAAGCCCAGATTACTATACCCAACTAAACTTTCAATTACCACAGATGGAGAAAATAAGACATTCCATAGTAAAGTCAAATTTAAATAATATCTGTCTACAAATCTAGCCCTATAGAAAGTGCTGGAAGGAAAATTCCAACATGAGGAAGATAACTACATGCATGAAAACATAGAAAAAATTCACACCAGCAAAGTAAAAAGAAGGAAACACACACACACACACACACACACACACACACACACACACACACAGACACACACACACACGGTGCACTTGGTGGGGTGCACTGCCTATGCTTGCCCATGTGGAAGGTAGAGGTGGGCTTTGGTGATCTTCCTCTATTGCTCTCTACCACATATTTTCAAATAGAGACTCTCCTAGAGTTCATCATTTCTACTAGACTTGATGGCCACTGAGCCCCAGGGACTATAGATGTGCAGCATCCTCCCAGCTTCCGTATGGGCTCTGGGGATGCTTACTCCAGTCCTCATGAGTGTATGGCAAGCTGTTTCCCATAGAGCCATCTCATCAGCCTAGTCGGAGCATATCAACAAGACTATTTACAAAAAAAAAAAAAGAGTAGCCTGTATTCTAGCTGGTGTATGATTAAAATCTTTTCTTTTTTGACTTATAAGTTTGTATAACTTAAAGTAACAGTAAGAAATATTTAGAACAATGTAGTTCTAGGCAGGCACTTCTTTTTTAAAAAAAAAAAACCTCTATCTTACAATTTAAGCCTACATAGCATTATTTGCTGGACTGTTATGACCAGCCTACAGGTAGTCTGTTTACACGGGAACAAATGGATATCAATTAGAAAAATTACGGACACAGAACCTAGCCATGTACTGTAATGCAATTCCAGCTAAATCAAATAATATCTCTCAACACTGATGAATCATAAAAACCACTTTCGTAAGCGAGCCCAAGAGACAAAGCAGAAGCATTCTTCTACATAATTAATGTGTCATCTCAGACATCTTGTAATATGCTAGTCTAGAACATGATGATTTCTTTTTCTTTTTTTTTTTATTAATTTATTCTTGTTACATCTCAATGTTTACCCCATCCCTTGTATCCTCCCATTCCTCCCCCCCCCCATTTTCCCATTATTCCCCTCCCCTATGACTGTTCCTGAGGGGGATTACGTCCCCCTATATATTCTCATAGGGTATCAAGTCTCTTCTTGGCGTTTCAATGCAGTGATTTTCTTAGTGCAAGCGCAAAACTGATTGGCAAGAATGAGACATCGACATACATCCACTTAAAATATCTATAAATAGTGGTAGTTGGTTGGGGGAGGGGGAGGTTAGAGGGTCTGTCAGTGACAGAGCATTTACCTAGCAGCACAGAGCCCTGGATTCGAATCCCTCAGAAAAGTACTTTAAAATGACAGGTTTAAGTTAGAGTACTTCCTCAGTGAACTCTGATAGTACTGGTGGCTCGGGTCGATAAACAGTCATTCAAAATAAGCAAGCACACTGACTGGCTCTGTGGCACTCTGCATTAAAGGTCAGGAGAGAAAGCAAACACAATTACAGTGCAATGCAATAAGAGTAAACCTAAATATTCTTACCTTTTTTTTTTTCAAGAACCTTGAAAACCACAAAGCCCTCAATGTTGATATGATTGAATGCTGAGGGGCATTTAAAGTTATTGCAAAGTGGGATTATACAAAATACACCTGGGGTTGACTGTGAATCTTAATAGATTTGAAATGCTCTGGTCCTGTGATGTATTCTGGCACCTGGGGATCTTAAAGCTGGCAGTAGAATAGGAGATGAGAAAAGGCTTAGTAGTCATTCATAATATTATCAAAAGATGAATTCAATTCAATGCACGTACTAAAATGAATTTTTCTTTGATTTTTTTTCTGAAATCACAGTTATTATATGTGGTTTCACTAAGTCATGCTAGATAGATCTAGTTGTCAGATTTACTTTTATTTCAAAAATGAAAATCAAGAAAAAAATAGACTGCTCTATATTATAATTTTCCAGGAAAACTTTTCAAAACATTAGTATAGATGAAAAATGATAACATTCTTGATCATGAAATGGTACAAAATGAATACATATTCACTTAACCACTTTAAAAATTCTGAAGATATATCAACTGCGTTTAGTTGTATTTGCCACAGTGCATATGTGGAGGTGATGGAATAGCCTAAGGCAGTCTGTTCTCTCCTTCCACAATGAAGGTCCCATGGGTCAGCTTGGCAGCAAGCACCTTTACCTACTGAGCTATCTCACCAGCCCTAGGTACTTCATAGGAACTGAGAGTCTACAAGGTTTAATACTCAGGTGACAGAGCTGGAAATAAGAACTCACTAGTCTCTTGGGCCCAATGTACTTTGCATGCTAATAAATGATCATCTTGTTTATTGAAAAGAACCTAGGTGGGAGATTCTCAGGCTGATATGAATTTCAAGTACGTGACTCGCTAAAATTAGCAAGGAAGCTAATTGATACACATGTGCTTTCATTGTCAACAGGGGGAATAAAAAGTAGTTCCAGGGGATGCAAGATAGAGAAAAAAGTGATAGTAACTAAGAAACTATTGAGTTGCAGGTGTGACCCCTCCCATAATATGATTCACTTAACTTCGCTCTCTTGACTTATTACCACTCTTACCTCACACACGACGAAAGCTCGGCCCACTGGGATTCAGTTGTTTGAAACTACCATGTGGGAAGCTTTGAGCCAGCACTTGAAGTCAGAGCTTTTCCCCCACTTTCTGTGTCACTTCTCAATGGGCCCAGATCATTAGAACTTGGCTCAAAGCTGCCATTCTTAAATATTTCCTGATGAGGACTTTTGTGTGTGTGTGCTGTTTGACAAATAGCTCAAAACCATGCTTTCGCCTCCATGCAATAAGATTATGTAGGCAGAATGTTCTACATCACTTTATGTGCATACAATTCTTAGCATGGAGTAAGAAAGAAAGAGAAAGGACAGCTTTTGGACAATGGTGAGAATCAGAAGGTCTCTGGTTTTTCTGATCTATTTTAGCTGGGTAAAAAAAATTTTTTTTTGAGGAATAGGACTCATGGGAACCATTTCAACATGCAATACCTATCTGATTACTGAGCCACTGGTGGGTGCCATCTGTGAAAAGGCCGAGATCCTCCCATGTGAAAATCTCCACACAACCTATTGTCCTGAAAGAGGGACATCAGCTTTGGTATAGAAACAGAACTGGAACAGAGAGCTAAAGGCAATCCCAGGCACAGCAATGGAATGACCTCGTTTATTTGGGCAAGTGCCTAGAATGTGGTTCTGAATTCATAGAGCTATAATAAAATTAGTTATGCATTTGTTGGGAAGCATCCTCCTGGTTAGTGTCTCATGGAATTGTGAATGTTCGTTTTATATTCATTACCCTTTGCAGGAAGCAGAGGAAGCCCCAAGTGAGTGAAATCCTAAACAAATGTGTATTGTTTACATGAGCACAGACATGACAAAGACCAAGGCCTTTGATCCATGGGAAACTGGCAAAGCCGTTCATATTATGGCTTGACAAAGATCGTAAAGCTTTCCTTGGGGGTTCAAGTATAAGTGTTTATGGACTACTTGATCAGTGTGTGCAAAAGCTAGCAACTATAGCTTCCTTCTCCTGGAAGTTTACAGCCTCAGACTTCTCAGCTACAGAGACCTCCTTCTGAGACTGTAAGCTCCTCTCCCTGTACTGTACATGGTAAATGGGCTCAGGTTCATGGCTGCTGGCATGGTAGGTGCTCTTCACTAGTGTGTCTGCTCCACCTCACCCCTGCTTTCCCCTGCTTTCCTCTGTCTGTGTGGCTGTCTTTTCTTTATTTTCTTTCTCTCCCCAGTAAGGTTTCCAGGACACAAACCACATGTGGCAATTTTTTTTCCTCATTGTACTAAATACCTGATGAAAAACAGCTTAAAAGAGAGAACGATTTATTCTGCCTCACTTTCTTAAGGGTTTGGTAGAGGCGTGTGGTAGAAAGACAATAGCTTCCAAGAACTCATTCTCAAGCAGAGCCCATCTCCTGCCTGCAATTCTGTCATAGTCTGAGTTTCTCCAGAGATTATTCTACTCATTAGGTCAAAACCTTCCTGATCTAATTGTTTCTGGAAGCATCATAAAAGACCCACACAGAGAAATGCTTTATTGATCGCAATCCAATCAAAATGGTTAATCAAAGTTAAACATAACAGCCATAATAGTCTCATGGGGGCTGCTTTAACAAGTTATATAAAATGTATGGCTGAAACCAAATTTACTCTCTTACGGTCCTGTGGTTCAGAAGTTCAAAATAAGTTTAGGTGGCTAAATTCAAGTTGTTAACAAGGAGCTTTCTACAAGATCTTCCAGAAAAAAAAATCTGTTTATTTGCCTCTTCTAGTTCTAGAGCAGTGTTTCTCAATCTGTGAGTTGCATCCCTTTGGGGGCCACATATCACATAGCCTGAAATATCATATATTTACATTATAAGTCATAACTAGCAAAATTAGTTAAGAAGTAGCAACAAAATAATTTTATGGTTTTAGGTCAGCACAACATGAGGACCTGCATTAAGCAGTCACAGCATAGGAAGGTTAAGAATCACTAGCCTAGAGCCTGCTGGCGTTCTTTGGCTTATGGCACCAGCCTGTTTCTTCAGACTCATAAATATACATTATTATCAGCTAAGGATTCTTTTGTTCAATTTAGGAATGATTTATGAACTGGAACAATGTAGCTCCCTTAATATTAGCTGCTGAGCTTTGAGCGCTACAGCTCTCAGCTCCTACTGTTTGCTCCTGTTCATCACTTTCCTCGCAAGCAAAGCCAACAAGCTACTGACTCTTCTCAGCTGCCCGCATCACTGTCTGCTGGCCCCACACATGGTGCAAGTGACCCTTAGTATTACTAGCCTTCAGTGCAGCCAACTCAGTCTGTTCCCCTGGAAATAAAACTGCAGGCACGTCACATTGATCCAAAAGAGGGTTTATTAGCATAACAGGCATCAGTGCACAGAATGACCTGCAAAGGGCAATAGAAGTGCTGCATACCTAGATGGAGAGAGCAGCTCATGCAGAGTCTCCATCTGTAAAAGAGGGGCTCTTTGTAACCCCAAACTGAGGACATCCCCAGTGCCTGTTGAAGTGTAGAGTCACATGGAGGACTTTGGAGCAGGGTCATCTGGGATGGCTGGTCTTAAAGTATCTCAGGTTCCCGTGGAGACTTGTCCTCGACTTTCCTATCTCAGCATCCTCACATCTCTTTCTGACCTGGGCTTTTCCATCTCTCTTTTCATCTAGAAGAGTTTTTGTGATCATGCCAGGTAATAGAGAACAATCTCTGCATTTCGAACTCCTCAAAGCACTCTCTTCTGAAAACTCCTCTTTGCTGTGTTAGGTAACATTGGCTGGTTCTTGGCATATGAATAAGATGTCTTTGAATCTACCAGCACAGTAGAACTTTCACAAGTTCTCCTAATAGGAAATGCATTTTCAGGGAGTATGCAGAATATTCTCTTTAGATCCTAAAGGAGAGGTTTAATATAACCTCTCACACCCACTTTGCTTCTCATGGCAAGTGAGTAGTAGCCACCTCCAGGTGATGGAAGCTGATAGTTCACACAGATCCCAGTGTGGGAAACAAATGCATCCTAAGTCCAGAAATTCACAAGTAAGAATAGCAACAAATAAAGATCAAAATAGCTAGTGCAAGGCGTACTTTCAAATGCCCACATATTTCTCCCTCTAGTTCTGCCCTCAACGATATTCATTAACAACTTAGATACTTGGCTGTTGAAACATTTAATATTCTATACTTAACCAATCTCTTCAGAAATGTACCTTCTCCACTAAGATGGGAGACCATCAAAACCAAAGACGGAATAAAGAGCCAGCACGGAACTTGGTTCATATTAGATATTCCATCTATATTGAATTAGCCTGATAATTTCTCCTCAAAATGCACTCTATTTGCACAATGCTTTTAGACTTTGTTACATATATCGTACTCTTTGCATCTGAAATTTCTGTGAAGAAGGAGTCTACCGATTTTGTGATGTGATGTGTGTGTGCGTGTGCCACATATTAAGTATGTGAATAAGAAAAACCATCCCTTTCAGCAAATGGACTATAACAACCAGGTCCTCCCATGTCTGGCTAAGCTCCTGGCAGAGACACTGCACATATCCTTGGGAATTTTGGCAGGGTGAAGGTTTAGCCTCACCCAGAGCAGAATGAAAGATGGTCACAGTTTGTTTTTTGAGAAGCAATTGGCTATCTTAACTGTGTCACTGTTGAATGGCCACAGTTACTTTTTCAATAATGGAAGGTCTAATTGTTTTGGGTTCCAGCTTTCATTTTCAAGCTGGCTTGGGGCGTTAGTGTCTGTCTCCATTAGCCTTTGCTGGAAGCTATTTGTATGACACTATTGGTGCCAACTGCATTACAGAAATGTTGATGGCCAGTATTTCGGCCTATGATAATTGGTTGCTTTCAATGTTAGACGTGCCAAGCTGTTAATTAGCTTGATGTAAGGACGAAGCAACCACATTTTATCTTCATTCCAATCTGCCAGCATTATCTTCTTTTAACATAGATCTCTGTTTAAGTGTCTTTGAGAAGTGCTTGTTTTCACAAAATAATCATCCTGGATTAGTGAATTATGAACAGCTGCCTATTATCAGAGTTGCCTTAGCTCATTACTCGAAGCATGAACCACAGCATTACTGGTGCGTAGAGAATCTACCGGAAGCTCTTTGCCATGCTTTGACAGCAGCTCTGCCCTTCAATGGATGCTCTGGGACTGACACAATTTCACTATTCATAGAACTTTAATGCCTAATGGTTTCCTGATTGGCAAAGAAAAAGGTCCATGTGTCGGATCTCAAGAGAAAAGAAAAAGATCTTTGCATTTTCTCTGCAGATGTATTGATTTTTCTGTTTCCGTGTGTCCATTCTAAAAAGTCTCCAGTGTTAAGCACAAGTTTGATTATAATGACCCTGAACCCACAGGATTTGGATTCCTAATGCATGTTCCTGCTTTTATTAGTCGTTGCACTGACAGATTTTCAGATTGCACATCGAATTTGCTGAGCTGGCATCTAGGCAAATAATCATTAAAAGTTAAGATGGAATGGATGGCTTTGACAGTGAAGTCCTTGAGCTCCTTTGAAACCCACGAGTAGCTGGAGTCACACAAGTGATAGCTGCTCTTCCGGGAGAGATAATCCATGCCGTCTAATGCCCCTACTGGACAAACAACAAGTGTTATAATCTTCATCAAAAATAATGGTGAAAATGCTAAGAAAATGACAATGATAATATAGTGATTGATGTCACCAAAAAGTAGTGTAATGCCATGTTCTCAAATTTAATTATTATTAAATTATCACAGCAAAAATTTGTATAATTAATGAATTTGGACAAAGAAGTCAGGTATCCCATATTCTAGACCTGCTCAGCACACTCATTTTTACAGTCTTAATAGAATGAAACCATTTCCTGGCTACCAGTTTCCTAAACGATAAAATGGGAGGGTGGGGAGCTAACTACATATGTATACATGAAAGCTTAGTGTAATGAAAGAAATGCTCTGAAAATGAACTGTCATCCTAAGTGCTCGACTTGCATTTATTGAAAGTAACTGTATTAGACTATATTTTGGTAAATATACCAAAACATGAAGGCTTTTAAATACTAAAATTCTTTTAAAATTGTTATGGTAAATGTGTATCACATTCTAGTTTCAAGGAATTTATAATCTGAAGTTGGAAATGTACAAACCAGTTTGCAGTCATCCTCTCATCACAGTGCTACCCGCCAGGATGGCATGTCCTCTCTGTCATGCGCTGCTCCAGGCACAGCACAGCCCTTTTCGCTTCTTCATAATGAATGCCCTCCTCTCTGCACACAGAGATAAAGACATCTGCAAATCACACATTCAGTAAATGATGGCGCTGGAATTCAAATCCTGAGATTTGGGGCACTAGATTTCTCCCTTCTTACCTCTATTTGTCTCTTTTTATTTTTATTGTCATAAATATGTTGCCTTAATTCAAAGACAATATGTTTATGTAATCTCCAGAATTTCAGACATATTATTGCAGTTTATTAGTTATTACAAATTATTTTTAACTTTAAATCATTTTCTTTAACTATTATTGTTATACACACACATATGGGTATAACACTCAGAGTAGATTTATTTTTGCTTATATGTATCATTTTAGGTCTGACAACTTGGTATTATATCAGCAATTAGAGGGCTTTTTTCTAGAGAAGACTCATTATTCCTCTCCTCAAGGTCATTAACTACTGGTAGCTCTTTATCCAGGGGCGGAGCCTTTGTCTCTCCTTTGAGAGGATCCCTGAGTCCTAGGTGCAGCTATTGTGTTATAGATGTGTTAGTTGAGACTGGGTGCCTCACAGTCAGTTGGTCCCTGCATTTTGACTAACTGGGTTACTGTAATGCTCTCTATCTGCTACAAATGAAGCTTCTTTTATGAGGGATGAGAGCCTCAGCTTATCTGTGAGTATAAGGTTGAGTATTTACAATGCATATTGGGATTATACTGATGTATGAAGGTGGTGGCAGTGCGTCGGACTTCTTAGTGGTCATAAGCATAAAAATACAAGGCACTGGGGCTTCCTACAACACCACACCGACTTTGCCAGAAAGGACTTTAAAAGGAGCTGTGCAGCACACTGGCCTTCATTGTGGAAAATGAATCTTTCAGCCTCACCAAGATGCTCATAATTCAAAGAGAACATAATAGGAACCAATGACTGCTACATAGCAGCTTCAGAGGAGACTTGACTGAGCCACAAGAAGCAGAAACCTGGGGTACTTCTAAGGCTGTGACTGGACAGTCTCGAAGGCCAGTGTGCTGTCCAACATGACCAGTATGCCATGGAGAAAAACTCATCTACTAAATACTTTTGAGTATGTCTAGATCTCATCTTTCTATTGAATGCCTTACTCTGTAAACCTGTCATATATTTTAAGTTAGAGCTCCTTAAATGAAAACTTATGAATATAATTAAATTATCTAGAAAATAACTATCTTATAGTGGTCTGAGATTTAGGATTAATCCAAACACTCGAGTCAACCATCAATAAGCTAAAATCAAGAGAAGAAAATATTTCCTCAGGAAAATGATAGAATTTAAAATCAAATTATGGATGATAAATATTGAAAAAAAAAAGGAGCTGTAAAACTTAGCGAAAAATTTACTAAACAATGAAAGTTAACAAATGTGATCAGCAGAGGAGGAAATTCATTTATTATTCTATGTAGCTTAATGCTGGCACTTTCTTCTTGCAATTTTTGTTTTGTTCTGTTTTGTTTTTTGCTATGAGTTATCTGGTACAGAAAATCAAAATATGACACTTCCTACCTGTGTGCTAAGAGGAATCTCATGGGCAGCCAGCTGGGAGTCCACAGTGCAAAGTCACTGTCTTAGTTTCCTTCTGAGCCAGAGTGGGTGGGAATGTGAAGGACTTAACGATAGTAGGTAGGCACAGGTGCCAAGGTCACTCTAATCCAGTGGGGATTGCTTTATGGAGGTGGCTTTGCATGCAGGCATATTACACCATCTAAAGTATTTCTAAAGTAATGAATCTGCTGGATGCTGGCATTTAGGTTTCCTCTAAATGATTTGGGTCACTGACCTGTTTTCTTATAATATTCCTTTCTCTTGAAATCTTCTTACAATGTCTCATCTAATTTCTTTACCAACTGTTGTACCCCCCTTTTTTTTCCTATCTCAGAGTTGTTCACAGTTATGTTCTTTTTGCCTGTGTCTTTTGTACTTTTGTGTAGTACTTTGTTCAATTTTTTTTATGTAAAATAGTCATTTACTTGCTTTTCCTTTTGTGTTGCAAAGAATACATGTAAAGCTACCAGTGTGTGTGTAAGCACAACATTGGCCCCTTGAAGCTTTATTATATAGTTAGTTGTGACTCATTACATAAATAGTGCTCAGCCAGTGACATATACAGAGGAAAGTGTGTTTACTTCACCTTTTTTAGTCAAGACCTTCTTTTACTTTTTATCAATATCTTGGGCAGATATTATACCACTTCTGATTATTAAAACTCAGTCATTTTATATACTTTTTCACAATTCTAATGGGTTTGGTAGTGGTATAAGTAAAATAAATCAACTCAAGTAACCATGTGAAAGTGAAAGATATAATAACACAAACACATCATTCGTCTATGAGGAAATTAGACACTCAAAATGGTCCAAAATAAATTGTGCCGTGGTCTAGCTTGCCGTATGAAATTTATGAAGGTTTCTTTAGAGGAGAGTAATCTTTTGGAAGGCCACAATCACATAGATTAATAAACATAAATGCTGGTCACACCCTAGATCAGAGTTTTGAAACATTTTCTGCAAATTGATGAATAGAAAATCTTTTCAAATTTGTAAGTCATAACTTTGTGCAGCAGCTACTGGGTTCTAGACTCATGGCAAGAACTCAGCGTAGACACAAACAAACAAACAAACAAACAAAACTGGACATGGCTGCACTCCAATCAAACTTTGTTTTCCAAAATTAGTTTGCTGGTCTTTTATTGTATTATTGTGTATGACAGAAATATTAAGAAAAGGAAAGGAATTTTGGGAGGAATATGCATAAGCATTAAAATAAACATATGCTGATCATATTGAAGTTGTATTCAGAAAGAGGAGATCTAACCATTGAAATTGATGGAACTATGGGACCATGATTTCAATGACATTGAAATATTTGCTTTGCATTTGACTCTTTGACCATGAAAAATATTGGTAGTGCTATTTCCATTTTTAGCAATGCTTGAGAAATTTATGGCTTAGGAAGAAAATTAATTCCTTGTATAAAGTGGAAAAAATTCCTTCGGGAGTAGAGGCAGCATCGGTCCAGGGATCAGCTTCAGTTATCGGGATGAAAGAACGTTTATGGATATGGACCCTGCTTCTCAGGCTTCTGCATTCCTTGGCCACTGTGGCTTCTGGCGCCTCGCCTTGCATGTTGACGTAGCTGTTCATAAGCAGCTAGGTGATTCCAGGAAGTCTGGATAATATCCAAGCCATGCTGAACTCCATGTGCACTGAGGTGGTCATCTACTTGTAGAGTTCACTGGCCTCCATCTTTCATAGGAGTCGCTTTCTTCTCTTCCATCCATTTTCTTAACAATGCATCTCCTGACACTATTTATGATGCAGCAGAGGTATAGCCCGATGGAAATGTGGATGCATGCTTGGCTTGAAGTGACTGTTAGTACACTCTAAGCAAACGTGATGAATAGGTTTTGTGTTTCTCCTGGTGCCTCTCCATGTAAATTGATGACTGCTGCCCAGGGGAATGAGCTGGGCCTGAAAACACGAAGAGAGATTAGTTTAAGTGTGACAAGGCCATCATCTATAACGAGGGTTATATATCACTGTCACATAAGAGAACCGTGGTGCCAGGAAGACCCCTACTGCTTACGGGTGGTCTCTCACTCCATGGCTGATTGTCTAAGCCTTCTTAGCTCAACTGCACTTGTTCCCTCCAAAAAAAAAAAAAAAAAAAAAAAAACCTCTCTATTCAAATATGACAAAATAATTACTACTACCATTTGGCTTTGAATGGCTCAATTATGGCTACAGTCACTTGTGTTAGTAATTACTAAAATTACGGTTTGGGCCTAAGGCCAGTTCTGTCTTTCTGCTCCTCCCCATGGAAGCAAGGAAAGACACTTTTATGAGAAAATAGATGGTGATTTCAAGAGCCAGGTTGTAACAATTCATTTTAAATGACCTCAGTCAATGAGAAAATAAAATAAAATAGTCTGGCTGAGAACAAGGTTGGATTTTGTTTTAAATGCTCTTTAAGAAGTCTGGCACCCTAAGACCATATGGTGGGATTCCTTGCATAAGTCTTGTTTCTGCAAGTAGGAAGAACAGCCTGTGTTTTTCTTTTATAGTCTTGTCATTGGGCCTACCACGTTAGAACTTCTCCCTAGTTGGTTCTTATTTGACCCATGATATTTTGGTTTTCCTACAGCAGATATTCTGGATTCTTAACATAGCCTTCTAGAAAGGAGAATGTACTGGGAGTGGTGTCGATTTGGGGGGGATTTGGGAGGGCAGAGTTTTAATAGGTTTAGGGGCTTTCTCTGTGTTTTGTTTCTAAAATTCCTTACTAGACAGGAGCTGACACCTACTCATGTAAAGAACAAAGATGCCCAGGGAGGCTCCTCCAGCAGCAGATGGGAACAAATGCTTAGCATTTTTATGGGACTCCTGACTATGAGGAGGAGGGCATTTCTGACTCTTTTACCTGCTTTTGGTCCTTTTTCCACCTGTTATGTTGACGTGTTCAACCTCAATACAATATATTTGCTTCATCTTATTATATTTTATTTTTTTCTGTTTGGTTATTATCACTTAGAAGCCGTTTCCTTTCCAATGAGAGGTAAAAAGCAAGTGAATCCAGAGGGAAGAGGTGGTGGGAAGAAACTGGGAGGAGTAGAGGGAGGAAAACACTATAATCAGGACATATCATATGAGAAAAGAATCTAGTTTCAATAAAAGAAAAAAAAAGAACACAGATGACTTTTAAATTCTAGTAGTCAGTTTTCTCCTAAGTAGCTTTGATTAATTAAGTCACTTAATACTCTTGGTTTCTTAATCTGTAAATGGGAGTTAATGTTAGGACTGTCTACCTTGTAGTGTTTGTGAGCCTCAAATGAAGCATCAAAAAGGAAACATAAATCAAAATGTGACAAATAGGAAATAGCTAAAAGCATGGTCTGCTGGTTAGATTTTGTTATCAACTTGACACAAACCAGAGTCACCTGGGAAGAAGGAAACACAACTGAGTAAATGCTTAGGTCAGATTGGCCTGTGAGCATGGCTGTGGATCATTTTCTTGTTTTCCAATTGATGAAGCAGGACCCAGCCCACTGTGGGCAGTGACATCCCTATATACCCCCTATATAAGGCTGAGCAGAATCCAGAGAGAACACACCAGTAAGTAGCTTTCTTTCATGGTTCCTGCCTCTGCCCATGCATGAGTTCCTGCCCTGACTTCCCTCAGTGATGGACTGGAACTTTTCAACTGGAATAATGGACTTATCCCTGGTATTATGAGGCAAATAACCCCTGCCCCTTGCCCGCAGCGGAATTTGGTCATGGTGTTTAGCCCAGCAACAGAAAACAAACTAGGATACTTGGCAAGTATTAATTCAACTATATCAATAACCATTTTAAATGTAAGGGTTCTAACTAGACCAAATAAAGCAGGCTCTTAACGAAGATAGAAAACTAAGATCCAACTATATGCTATCTACATGAAACCCAGTCTAACAATGAAGATTATATTCAGAGGGAAAGGGTAGTGAATGATACACCACGCTAACAGCAATCAAGAGAAAACTAAAATTGCTATATCAATTTGTCAATAAAGCAAATGTCAAGTCAAGGAAAAAATTTCAGAGAGAAAGGCATACATTGTATATGGTAAATATCTCTGTCCTCTGTAGAAATATCTACGTAACAAAGGGACATCAAGAAGTATGCAGCATAAGTACCAGAACTGCAAGAAGAAAGGGGCAAACACGGGATTGTAGCTGGAGATGCCCAGAGCCCCCTTCTATCAGTAACTGATAGATCAAGCAGGCATAGAACCAGCAAGGCTATGGGGGTCTTGGGTTCTACGTCAATCAACTTGATCTATTTGACAGCTAAAGAGCAGTCCACCTACCAGCAACAGATTGCACATTCTCATCCAGCTCACATGGAAAACTCATTAAGACAGATAACATCCTGACACATAAAATATACCTCGGTAAACTTAAAAGGGCAGAAATACAGAAGAGTATGCCTTTATTGCACAACGCAGTCAAACTAGAAATAAATGACAGAAAGCTGCCTTGAAGATCACCCCCATATGTGGAGGACAAGGAACAGAGACGTGGAACATGACATTCACTCGGGAACTCCTACTTGCTTGGGATTTACAGACTAGTTAATTGCGACTTCCAAGTTAACAAATTAATATGTTAAGCATGGTATCTTTAAGCAATATATTGTTCTATTGATGAAAGTGTTAGAGGCTTGAAAAAACTTAGCCTGCAGTTTGTGAAACAAATTCATTTTGAACTGTTATGTATTCTCTCTCTCTCTCTCTCTCTCCCTCTGTGTGTGTGTGTGTGTGTGTGTGTGTGTGTTGTGTGTGTGTGTGTGTGTGTGTGTACAGGTACCAAGGCATGAGTTAGAGGCCAGAAGACAAATTCTATGTAGTTAGTCAGTTGTCACTTCCCATCTGGGTGAGGCAGGAACTTCCTCATTTCTGTTGCTGTGCTGAGCACTCCAGGACAGCTGGCCTGAAAGCTTTTGAGTGATTCTCTGGTCTCCAACTTCATCTCTCTGTATATTACACATACACACCACTATTTCCCTTCCCAATTTTTAAATGTGGTTTCTGGAGATTAAACTCAGGTCACTGGACTTATGTGACAAGTGCTTTTACCTGCTGATCCATCTCCCCAGTCCTCGAAAAAATTTAACACAAGATTTGTTGAACAACTACACATCGGGCATCCTTCCATGCTGGAATTATGTGAAGCAACGGAGACCCAGTGGTACAGAAACCAAAGATATCATCCTGTCTTTGTGGAGCTTATATTCCAGTCAGCAAGGACAGAAAAGAAACAGACACACGTAAGCATAACACATGGTGGTGAGTGCTAGTAAAAAAAGAAACTGATCATGGTCCAGTATACAGGTTAAGTGATTAAAACACAGAAAAGTCACTTAAATTACTTATCTAAAAATTTTCAAACAAAAAAAAATCTCAAAATGTAAGCTTAGATTTTTCTGGCTTCAAACTTCTGATCTTTCAGCTGTTTATACTTGGTTCTTCTCACGAACGTGTGTGTTGTGGGCTTTTTGTTTTGCTTGGGTAGAAGAACTGCTCAAAATATAGTGAGGAATGTATCTCCAATCCTAATAACCCAACACTATAGATATGGTTCTTCACTGGGCAGGGTGGGCAATAACAGTATCAGGAGACACTCTCCTTGGAGTAGGGTACCACCTGCATCTTCTAGGAAGAGAGTAGAGACAGTACTTATCATCCAGTAGCATGTGGCAAAGAATTATGTGTCCCAACTCATAGAAACTGCTCTAAGATCACAAACAAAGCCAGATGATTTGCACTTCCAAATACATAACTGAGGACTCAGGTCACAAAACAAAGGGTCAAAATTCTAGCTCCCAGTGATCAGATGAACCATTTGGTATGGCCCTGCCATCACTTCCTCACGGTCTTTCTTAACCCGATGCATCCTCACTTTGGGTGGCAAGGTTTCCCTTCCAAGCATCCTTTCACTTCCAGGCTGCTTTCAAATTTTGAGTCCTTAGAAACTGAGTAAGAGAAAGGAAAAAAGGACAAAGAAAGGAAGAAAAAGATAAGAGCAGGGAAAAAGAGATGGTCCTATTTTTCCCTATGTTTTTTCTGTGCTCACCTGAGCCATTCTGTAATCTTTGTTTCACAGAGCCCAAGCAGTAAGCGGCTGGGATCAGAAGAACTTGTTTTTGACCTGTTCTTCCCTCTAAGGAGTATGAGTAGGGTATACTGTTCTGCATTTGCATAGTTTCAAACCCGCTGTCTATTTGAAGCTATAGAATCATATAGGACACCTTTCTTTTTAAAGAGGTAAGAATTAGGGAGATAGTTAAATGGGTGAAAGTGTTTGCTATGTAAGCCTAATTGGTTGAGCTCCATCTGTGTAGCCCATGCAAGAAAGCTGGTGCAAATTTGTAATTTCAGCACTGTATGGTAAGATAGGAGAAGACTGGAGAATCACCCCAAAGCTCATGGGCCAACTAGCCCGGAGTATGTGCCATGGCAGAAATAACAAAAGAGCCCAGGCCTCGGCAAGATGGAAGGAGAAAAACAACTCCAGAAAGTGCTTCTCTGATCTTAGTACACAGGCCTACAATGGAGCGTGCGCACACACACACACACACACACATGCACACACTCATACACGCTCACATGCACACACACAAATGCATTTGCACTCACACACATGCACACACTCACACACATGCATACACACACTCTCACAAGCACAGATGCGTGTGCGCACCCCACCCCCGACATGCACACACACATTTAAAAGGTAATACAGAATATTGCATGAAACCCTTTCTAAGTAATACTTAAAATGACTGTTCTATTCAGTGACTATTAGGTGCCAAACACCTTCTCAAAGAAGCTTTTCTGATTTCCCCGAATGTCTTTAATATTTCATCCTGGGTCTGAATAACTTATTTGCCTGTATACCTGTATACCTACAACTAAACTAAACTACCACAGCACATCAGACTAGTAGTAATAACAAAGAAAAATCTTCCAATTGTGTGGTCTGCTAGCTACTATTAAGATATGAATGAGTAAAAGACATGAAAAATGGTATTTAAAAAAATCATTTTGGTTGCCAAGATGTGAGTAACCCCACCTTGCACACATAGTAAACTCTCCATTCACGTCTCTCATTTAGAGAGAAAGTGACAAGTTTGTGATTAAACAATTTATATCTAAATATCCATATATTATGATGGGGGATTCATGAATTAAGAAAAACTGCATTGCACTTTTGAGTCAAGCTACTTGCTGAAGTGTTGCCTTTGATCTAGAGTTTGAATCTCCTCTAAATCATGGGTCTGATTCTTGTCTCATTCACCTTTGCATCTTAGCATTACTTGCTGAGTTGAAATGCAAGATGCCAAGCTTCAGGGCCCTTTCTCTTTAACTCTAGTCTGAAGTAGAACTTGCCCTGCATTCCGAATTCTGTCTCTAGGGAAGAGAACAGGCAACTCATGTAAACAAGTGCATTTACCAAGGAATGGATGCAACTCCCGTCATTTGGCTTTTCAATATGGAGACTTGGTGGGCAAGCAGTATAATGAAATGAGTTATGTCTAGGATACAGAAACAAAGAATTGTAAGCAACCCTCTCACTTGTCATCAAATGTTGATCTACCTTCTGAAGTGCATTTTCACCGAGTACATTATGGTATGACAAGTTGTCTGTACATAAGTCTTTGAAGATAGATTCTTCCAAGGTGGGACTCTGCCATGGGATTGCATATGGGATTCCTGCAGCAGTTGGACATGGAGAGACGTGTCCACCTGGCCTCCGTGGGCATGGTGGAAAGGTTGCTGTCCTCTTCACTCCTCTGGGAACTTTGGGATGTTCTTCTGCACAACTGTTTCTTTATGTGGATCCATGGCAACCACGATTTCGTACTATTTCTCTTCCAACTTCTATTTTTTTCCCCCAATCATTATTTTTTTTTACAGACAATATTTCATACACGTTCTTTGAAAGAGGTTGTTAGTGCTTGAGTTTTTGTAGTTTTATTTCCCCTAAATGTCTTTCTCTTAAAGCCTATAAAATTTTGATCTGATTCCTGAAGGCCACTTCCAGTAACTATGTAATTCTTGAATGGCGTTTTGCTTTAAACTCGAGTTTATATTCATATTTTTAGTGACAATTGAAAAGGCACTCTATGCGTCATGGACTGAGTATCACTTTGGTTTATTTTGGTGTGGGTTTCTTTTTATTGTTTGTAATTGGCCTTTATTATAATTCTAAGTTTAATGATTTACATAGTTTACACATTCTTGAAAGACTTTAGCCCTTATCCTTTTCACGGCTGCCTTTCCTTAATTCCATCTTAAACTTTCTCATTTTGTTTTCATTATCTTCACCTTCCAATTTGTCTTTTTTGCCTTTCTGATGTAACGTGTGTAATGGGTTCACATCTCCACCTTGCTTGTACTATCTGTTTGTTCTGTTTAATTTTTCAATTATTTATAATTGTTATTTCTCTTAATCTTACTTGACTATGTTTCAAATCCTTCTGGACACACACACATGCATACACGCACACACACACACACCACACCATACACACACACCACACACACACCCCACCACACATACACACACCACACCACATCACACGCATACACACCACACTATACCACACACACACCACATCACACACACACACCACACAAAACACACCACACACACACCACACCACATACCACACACACAGACACACCACACCACACATACACACACACACACCACACTACACCATACACACACACATCTCATACACACACACACAGACACACCACACCACACACACACCACACCATACCACACGCACACACACCACACTATACGACAGACACACACCACATCACACACACATACCCCACAGACACCACACCACATCATTCTCTTTTTAAGCCCATCTAGTTCATGCTTTTTTCTGATTTTCTTAGGATCAAGTTTTTAGTCCATTGTTTTCCTGTAGGCTTATTAAAAGTAGCCTATTTCTTGTTTGGTTGTGGAACAGCAGCAGCAGCTGCTGTTTGTTTGCTGTGTTGAAATGTGGGCTTCACAGATACTAATAAGTGCTCTGCTAATGAGCTGTAGTCTCAGCCCTTTCTGTATTTCAAAATTTGGGACATGATCTCAGCTAAATTGTCCTGGCTTGCCTTGAATTCCTCTGTAACCCAGGCAAGCCTTGAACTTGTGATCCTTTTGCCTCAGCCTTCCATGTATCAAGGATTGTACCACCAGTCTTGTTGCTGATTTTTAATTGTGAATTCATTTGAGGGAAATGTCTCATGAGACTTGAGCTTCTGTTGTATGTTCCTGAAAGAACGTGTTTGCCTCTGCCAATTACTGGAGTCATTGTAAAATTAAAATTAATAATGCTACTCCACCTTTCAGAACGACATTTCTTGAATTTAATCTGCAAAAAATGTTGACTTATTTCTAGTTATAAGTTTTCTTGCTGACTTCTCTTGGAGTGATATTTTAAAACTAATTTCTTTTAACATACCAACATTTGGGCATACAAAAAAAGAAAAGTGCTTTGTATTGGATGTTCAGCCTCAAACACCATCTATTCTTTGACCCCTGTCATTTGTAGTTGTCAGTTCTGACTATGAAAGCTCAAGAACACCAGATGTGGGCAAGGAGCAGTGTTCTTTGGATCCCAATATGCTTTTAACCATTTTATTTCTGAGAACTTTTCTCATGTATCATCTACATAGAGCTACAATATGTTATTCCTGGTGTAAGTTATATTGCTTCTAATTGCATCTAGTTAACACCACTAGAATCAAATGATTAGTTGCTAAGAACCTAAGCTAGGTTTCATGGAGCTCAACATTCTTCTGCCTCAACCTCCCTAGAGCTGGCATGAAAAGTGTGAGCCACTGTTTTTTCAGAATACTGGGAATAGGGCTACCTTAAGACTCAGTTATAACACTCTTCAGAATATACCCAGAAGGTGCTCCACCACACAACAAGGACATGTGCTCAAACATGTTCATAGCATCCTTATCCATAATAGCCAGAACCTGGAAACAACCTAGATGTCCCTCAGACGAAGAATAGATAAAGAAACTGTGGTACATTTACACTATGGAATACTACTCAGCTATTAAAAACAAGAAAATCTTGAAATTTGTGGGCAAATGAATGGAACTAGAAATGATCATATTGAGTGAGTTGACCCAGACTCAGAAAGACTCACATAGTATATGCTAACTTATAATTGGACACTAGCCCAACAGGGATGTCCCCTGAAAGTCTTCACTTACCAGGAGATTGAGATAAATAGGGGGACCTCCTACTGGGACTCTAAGTGAGAGAAGTATGGGAGAATGGGGGAAATAGAAGGATCCTAGAGGGTCCTAGAAACCTACAAAAAGAACATCATTATGGGCAGATCTGGACCCAGGGGAGTCTGTTCAAGCTATTGCACCAACCAAAGACAACATAAGCAGTAATTATTGAACCCCTACTCAGATTTATCCAAGGGACAGGACATTATCCACAGTCATGTGGAGAGAGGGGACTGACTCTGACATGAACTCTGGTGCCCCATATTTGACCACTTCCCCTTGATGGGGAGGCCTGGTAGCACTCAGAGAAAGAATAAGAAGGCTACCAAGATGAGATTTGATAGGCCATGACCATATGGTCGGGGAGGAGGTCCACTTCTGTCACAGACCTAGGGGAGGGGAAATAGGGTGAGAGAGGGAGGGAGGGAGGAATGGTAGGAGACAAGCAAGGGGATAAAAATTTAGATATAGTCTGAATAAATTAATAAAATTAAAAAAAAAAGAAAAGTGTGAGCCACTATGCCTGACTGTCCAATAGTTTACAAAGTACTCTCTATTTCCGTATTTAATTTACCAATATATTCAGCCATCTTCTTTTCTTGGCAGAAATCCTCACTTCATTTGATGGATGTCTAATATTAGATACAATGAGCAAAGTATCATTCACTCATCATCTCTCTCACTGATGTACATTTATGTTCTTTTCATTTTTTCACTACCATTAAAACTGTCAATAAGTGTTACTTATTTGTATATCTAAATTAAAACCTTAGAAGAATTGCCAGGTCAAAGAGAACGATGCTTAACTTTCTTTAAATATTTAATTTATAATTTTAATCTTTAAAGTTTAATTTTTGAGATTTTAATATAATTACATCATTTCAATCTTCTTTCCCTCACATATACCCTGGTCCCTTTCTCTTTCTCAAATTCAGGGTTTCTTTTCCTTTAATTGTTAATGTGTGTGTGTGTGTGTGTGTGTGTGTGTGTGTGTGTGTGTGTGTTATGTATTCCTAAGTAAACGGATACAATCTATTCAATCTGTATAATATTACTTGCATGTATATGTTTTCAGAGGTAATGTTTATTTTATTTTATTTGAATTTGTTTTTCAGAACTTGAAAACACTACTTTGAGAAAGAAAAAATGTCCAACATGTCTGTATCATCATTGCTTTATAGTCACTGAGGTTTTTGTGTGTGTTATCAATAATTTGAGAGGTAGTTTGTCTCCTAACTCTATTCTAGCATTAATTCCAGACTGAGGTTATTATAAACATAAGCATGGAGTACTTTTAATAGATATTTTTCATGCCAGATGAGAAGCTGATTTGAAGCAATTTATTTTCTCACTCGATTCATGAAATATGATCTGTTAAACCAATGGCAACAGAGCTTTCATCTAACTGTGAGTGTCCTAGCTGTTTGCAAGGTACTCAAAGTGAGTCTGACTGGAATTCCTCTTCCAGAGAGAGAGGACATGGCGCTGCATACTCGATATCAAGTAAGACATCTGTGCTCTCTCCCATCATGCAACGCTTTCTTTCTCAGTGTTGTTCTAACAGTCTGGAGAGCTCTGACAAGGAAGACTCCGTGCTTCCTCCTTCAGAGGAGGAAAGTTCTGTGGGCTTCTCTCAAAAGCAAAATCTCAGCCAGACATCGAAGAACCCCAAACGGAAGAGCAAACCATTCAGAGAGATGACTATGCAAGAACTTCTGAGGACGTTCGGAGACAGTGGAAAGTTTCAACCGCACTCTGTGTCCTTGGGCCACTTTAGAGACCACGAGGTTGTGAAGCTCAGAAGAGCTCTGTACTATTCTGGAATCTGGGTAAAACATGTCCATGGCTCTGGACTGGAAAGGCGCTTTTCAGCTAGTTATTTCGAAAGAAATCCCAGTAGCCTGAACCGCCTGATTCCCTGGCTGAAACGGGAACTCACAGCTGTTTATGGAGACTATGGCTACACGGTGAAGAATATTCTAGCTGCCATTCTCCATCACATGACAAAATTTAACTTGGATAGTGAATCCTTTATTCGTCTCCTAGAGCCTTATCTCCTTCAACATACCCATCACTTTCTGCATGAGTTTATCAGTTTTGTTCATTCCTCTAACAACATGGAGACCTATGACCGCAGTGCCACTTACCAATGTCCTATTTCAACATGGATGAAAAACAGGGACACTGTTTCAGCTCCAGTCTTGTGTTTGCCTGGGGATCTCTCCCTCGTGGTATCTCAACAAGGCACAAAGCCGTCTAAGAACTCCCAGGTTCAGGGGAGTAAGACTGAGCAGAGGCTTCACTCTGCCTTGAAACAGTTTCCAAATGGTAATTATGCCTCAAAAAATCCCCACATCTCAACAACCCATCAGAAAACAGCAAATAAACTGCATGTTTGGGCCAAAGACGAACGGGGTTTAGATGATTTCAAGGGTGTGGTTTGTACTACTACCTCGTCACTGGATTGGAATAATCTCAGGGAAAGCAGGCCAGACACAGAATATTGCAAAAATGATAATCAAGAGAAAACGACAAAGGTCACAGCGTTGCTCCCTGGCAATGCCCAGGCTCTGCAGCACCGTGAAAAAAGCCCGCCGCACACCTGTGTAGCATTGGTAGAGTATAATCAGGTACCACCAAGAAAATACATTATAACAGAAACAAATGTTTTGAATCCTGGCCAACAGGTACATTATCATAAAAAAGAAGTAGAAAAAAAGAAAACTGAAGAATCTTCACCAAAGGTTTTTCAAAGTTTGCCTAGAGAAAGAACCTCGATAAACAGCAAATCCAGAGAAATTGGTAATTCTTGTAATTGTATCTCAGAAAATATCTGCTCTCCTACTAAAAATGATAAAATGCTGGCTTCTTTTAGAAGAAAGAAGGTAGAATTCAACCAGTCCTCTCAATGTGAAGAAGTTGGTTCACACCACAGTACAAGAACCCAGAGACGATCCAGGTCCAGGACACCGAGATCCCAATCTTGGTGTGTCAGATCCAGAAAGCAACCCATAAGCAGAGGTCAGAGTAATCTTTTTCTGAGGGGAAGTCACATAAGCAAGCACTTCACTGAAAATGTATGCTGTGGGCCTTCAAAAGAGAGTGAGCATGGTTTTGAAGTAGCTTGCAGGGTGGCATCTTTGACCTCAGCCCACAGTGCCCAGGCATGTTTAACTGCTGAGAAGAGACACAACTGGGTGTCCACAGGAGAAGATGATTCTCAAACTGGAAGACGGTGTGCTAGTATCTCAAGCCTACAGACCGAGAAATATCAGTCCCCAAATAAGCAGGAGATGAAGGAAAAGAAACTAGTTGGTAGAGCTAGGAGAATCAAAACACTTCAGGACAAAAAACCTAAATGCCACTGTGTGGGTACACAAACCACAGCTGAGTTCAGTGATCTCAATGATTAAACGACAAATGAATTGTCATTCTGAATGTGTGTGACTACCTGCAGAAAGTAAATTTAAAAAAGAAAGGAATTGAAAACTTCAGAAGCATCTAGCCAAGAATGAATCCAAAATAGGATCAGAAGCATAGAGATATATAAACGGTTTTGAAAGGCAAATTACTCTACTTGGCCATCAAGGCTCATTGAAAGTATGGATACAATCTGAAACATATGAAAATATTTCTCATAGCACGCTGTAACTAGAACAAAATATCTAATGATTAAATTCAATCTTCATGTTGGAGACAAATATACATTATTAAACTATTCATGTATGTAAATAATATTTCTGTCTGCTTTGTGTAAATGAGTAGGACTTGGGTCCTGCATAATGGCTCAGTGGGCAGACACGCTTGCTGCCTGAAGTCAACCCCTGGGACTCACATGGTAGAAGGAAAGAGCCAACTCTTTCAGGCTCTCCTGTGACCTCTGGAAGTATGTCATGGCATGTACATACACCGCCCCCCAACACACACACAAATGGAGAAGGATATAGTTTACAATTAAAAAATATTTTAAATTTATATTTAAATTTATTATTTATATTTTAATTTTGATTTTAACTATGAAGGTTGGTTGCCCAAATTTCCCAACACTACAAAGACTACACTAATATTCGTAAGTTACTTAATAAAGTTATGAATATTAACTATGCTGCCAAATATGCTTGTTTGTGTGTAGGCATCATATTTTAGACTGTGCCTAGAAAATATGATGGTCCCACCATCTTAAAGCATCTGCCTGCCTATACATATATATAGTCACCGCAAATCTATTTAGATAAACTAGTTAAAATGAAGATCTCTATGATTTTTACAGCCTTCTCCACACAACCTGACACGTAAGTATTTTAAGTCATGTGTTTAAATAATTCTGATTCTCCACTCACAGAAGCCAGGGCCAATGATGGTGACTACTCCTCGGAAAAGCATTCCAAGTATTTTGCCCTTGGCCACAGGATTGATGAGTCCAGTGGAGATCAAACAGTTGTTATGTCCCAAGGGTTTTCATTCTGAGATGAGAGTGGTCCTTCCTCCCTGGTGGCAGATGGTAAAGGAACCAAAGCTTTGACAATACAGGAGCTATGTTTGTTTGTGAGTTTGTGAAGAATGTGAGTTTAAGGCAAAGGGGAGGAAAGCTAACAGAGAGCCAAACAAGGTAAGTCATAAGAAGAGGGAACTGGAAACAGGAACTGGGCCATTTGAACTTGGTTCATGTACCTGGCTTTCAAGTGTTTTGTTGTTGTTGTTGTTGTTTTGTTGTTGTTGTTGTTAATTTTAAAATTTCACTGAGTTTTGTTGAGTCAGGGCATTACATCTTCACATTCTTTATGGAACCAGGATTGTGACAGGAATGTGGCATGAGAGCACACACAGGGAGCAGTGGCTGTGCAAGGACAGCTGTTAATGTCTCTTATGTATCTTGGAAAATATTTAGGAATTTGACAGGTGATTATTGGCAAGGACTGCCAAGAAAAAGATGTGATTTTAGGAAAAAGAAGTACGTGAAATGGCTAGAACTTTCCATGGAGTGTCTTTGGAGATCCCAAGAGACACAATGAGAAGAATGGCTGATGTCAAACTTTAAAGGAATGAAATCAGGTTTCTGACTAATGTGCTGCTGGTTCTTCGGTAATCACTGAACTCCTAGAGATAGCACAGGACTCCGGCTGCAAATTTATTGGCTTTGGAACATTTTTAAAATACAAATATTAGAAAATGTACAAGGGATATTTTATTTTAATGTATATTCATTTATGATCAATACCATAATTTCAACTTTTTTTAAATGAAATGCACACTACTACTAAGCTAGGTGAGAAGTCTCTAAAAGCAATGAGCTGACCAGTCATTGCTAACATACAGGAGCATATGCAAGGTCCTGAAGTTGAGAAGAGGAAATTAATTACAGTGGTTCAGAACATCTCTGTTTAAGCATAGTCCACTGAAATGTCTGTGTGCTTAGACGTGTACTCGTGAGCCAGCAGTGTGGTTTCCTAGCTTGTAAAAAAATAGTATCTAATGGTCTTCAGGCAGATGAATGAATGTTCTCTAGGAAGCAAGGTTTCTCTGATGATTTAGAGAAAGTGTATTTGTGAGCATGAGGAGGTAGACACACACACACACACACACACACACACACACACACACACACACACAGCCTGAGGGATGCAAATATGCAGTGCATTGACTCAACAAAACTAAGCGAAGTTTAAAAATAAAAACAAACATACTTGTAGGATAAGAAGATGGATCAAGTCACAACAAAACCAGGTCCTGCTTCTGAGACTCCCTCCTTCGACTCTTCTCTCTGTTTGCTTTCCTCTCCTTTACCTTCAACTCTAACTTTTCACAAACTCACCTATCTACGAGGTTTGCTCTAATCCGCATCTTATTTACAAAGGAAGCTAGAAAGTGTTGCCCTTGCAGTCTAACTTGCAGCCCTGATGGCCAATGCTCTTCAGTCACAGTTGACACTACTCACTTTTTTTGTGGTCACATTTTCTACTGATCCACGTTTCACACCTCGTAGCAAGGACTTTGGCGAAAACTGTCATTTTTGCTTGCGCCGCATGATGAGGTTGCTTTAATTATGCTGTGCTCTCAATGAGGGGAAATGAGTTTCAGCGGGATCGTATCATAAAAGACAGCAGAGCTAAGAGAGAAGTATAGGATTAACTGCACATGCTTTGTGTTTTTATAGCTTATTATGGTTGACTGAGTTTTTCAAATCTACATCAGCCACAGTTAGGACTCTTAACATCTGGTCTTCTTACCTTCTGAGAACAAATTTTCATTCATAATCCAGAACGCTAACATAACCATGGAAGTGAGAGTTCTAAGAGGTCACTTCTGTTTATTTGTAAGGATAAATAAAAGCCAGTTCCTCACTCCCAAACTCACTCTGCATTGTCCGAATGTGTTAATGGGTTCATCCGTGCCAGCTAGGAAGAGGGAGGTGAGTGATTTCCAGTCCACATGCTTCAGTTCACACAGCATCTTTGACGGCTTGTGGGTCAGGTGAAACCTCCTAGGTTCAAGGCAAGTTTTCTCTCTCTGTCCTTGACTCGCTGGTGCCCTTGGGGCAGTCGCTCCTTGGAGTACAGGTCACCTAGCTAATTAAAAAGCAGGTATGCATAAATGAGGTGTGGAAGATAATGGAGTCATTGACAGGTATTCAAATAGAAAATAAAAGGCATTAAATACTTTATCTTTTGGTGCACATAATTTTAGCTGATGTGTATGTGTTAAGTCCTACAGCTACTGCATGGAAAAGGCCTGCTATTGGACCAGTACAAGTGGAGGAAGTTCTCAACTGGTTCCTCTGACTCTAGCCTCCCTTTGTCCAGATCAGGCACTTTACTACTGACATTCTGATATGTTACTTTATCCGTGTAATTTTCTGCCTAAAGTTTCTGACCCAAACCCTATTGCATATCTATCTATCTATCTATCTATCTATCTATCTATATATATATATATGTATGCATATGTCTATACACACATGTATATATGTACATATATATCCAGAGGAATACCCATAGACTATATGCACATATATATTTGTATCTATTAAAATCCAGAATACCCACAGACACAAATGACATCTGCATGTATGACACATAACCGTTCTGTTTTAGACAAACTCCTCCCTTTCTCAGTACTTAATCCAGGGTCTTCCATGTGGTAGTTGTTTAATAAACATGTTTATTGATGTACATTGGTATTATTGAACTGTATGGTCTTGGATAAGTAAGTTCTCTGCAATCTAGTTTTCACCTCTGTTAAACAAAACTGATTCAGTCACTTTTGGACTTTTAAGCTGAAAACTCTTGAAACAATGACTGTTTCTGTAAACCGTGTCACAGCTTTGAATTCTGAATGCACCCTTCCCTTTTCCATGCAGTGTTCTGGTGAGATTCATGTTTTAACTCATTTTGCCTTATTTTTGCATTACTGGATCTATATAGATGTTAAACTGTTTACTAGTCTGTAGTGGAATTTGGCCCTAACAATCTGTAAAGAATTTACATTTTCAGTTTTTAATTCCACAAGTTTTTTTTTTTTTTTACTTTTTGTGTTATAGTAACACACACACACACACACACACACACACACACACACACACACTGAGCTCCTAGAAGTACTGTGTACTTGAGAATACTAAACATAAAATCTGTGACATTAACACGAAATGCAGAAGGAAATTAGAGGACATACATGCAGTTTTGTCTCATTGATATACACTTTTAAAGTATTGTAATTGCAAGTAGTTTCAATAATTTTAGAAATATTAGAGTAACTTAGTTGAAGAACTTTTTTCCATTATGCTTAGAACAAGATACATATTTATGCATTAAATATTACATAAGCCATATTTGAACTGTAATGGTTATAGATATATAATATATTACATTGTTACTAATATATGTGATATATATTATACGTATACACACGAGTGCATGCACACACACACACACACACACAAACTCAGAAGAATGAAATACCTAAGTACAGAGTGTGCATATTAGAACAATCAAAGAACAGACATAGCCTGACTAGCTGCAGACGCAACATAATGATCAGCCGTCCTTCACCTGAACCCTTTAGTGTTTTCTCAGCTTCTGCTATGGCTGGCTCTTTCCACCCATGCCAGGACAGCTTTGCTTATTCCACATTGCTAAAAATCCCTTCCCATAAAGGCATAGAAACAGCTTCTAGTTCTTGCCTCAAGGTTCCAACAACAAACCAATGCACAATTCTACCTAAGTTCACTCTGGGGAACCAATGAGTTAGTTGAGTTTACTGACAGAGCATAAGTGAGGGACTGCTTACAGCAGGATAGATGGTCCTCCCTCTCAAAAAAAGGACACACTGGAAAATCCTTACCCAACAAGGACAATGGTTCTTCCATAACCACCTAGATGGAGTCTCTATCCCCTCAACTTGCCTACTTTATAAATTCTCACTTCTCACTGCGTCCACCTGCAGTGAGGGCAGAATGGTATACACGGGTGACTTGCAGTGTCTGGATACTCTGGTGACTGTCCCATGACTCTCTCAGCATGTCTTTCTGTGAGTGGATGTCAGACATCAACAAGCCCAGCTGGGGTGGTCTTTGGCACATGAAGTTGTTTGGCTAGAAGGATAGTCAAATACAACATCTCATTACGAAAGGCCATTATTATTTTATGCCGAATTTGTATCTCTAGAAGGTCCTTGCTCCACTCTTATTTGGAAAGTGTACAGTTTCTAGAATCCATCTTTTCTTTGAATGATTATTTGATATTTTCCTAATTTATAAGTGAAAAGTTACTCCTTTGTGCGCAGCTTTTACTGTAATACTCAAACACCTGTGTGATCATTTTTGTCTTACATATGAAAACCTGAGTGCTTGAACATGCACATATGTGTGTGTCCATGTGCATACATATGTGTACATGATGGTGGAGGTCAGATGATGTTGTCAAGTGTCATTCTTAATCATTTTTATCCTGTGTTTGAGACAAGGTTTCTCATTGAACCTGGAGCTCACCAATTCAGCTAGATTGGCTGGCCAGCAAACCTCAGATAGCTTCCTGTCTTTATCCTTCCAGTGCTATAACTCCCACCTTTTTATGACTCTGGTTCTCACACTTGCATGGAGAGTATTTTACTAACTGTGTTGTCTCCCAAGCATTTGAAAAAGCACTTCCCTGAAAGATTTATGAGACTAAACTACACACACACACACACACACACACACACACACACACACACACATACACACACACGAAATGATTATTATTTTGTGGTACTTGAACCTAGGGCTTCACGTATTTTCTTCACATTATCTGTGAAAAAAATAGATGGACCAGGCTGTATATGGAGTATACATGATAGCCTGTATTAATATGTAAATTGTATTGTATGTTTGAGAAATTCATTTGAGGTTTACAAGGCAGTGTTTTTCAACCTTCCTAATGCTGTGACTGAATATAGTTCCTCATGCTGTGGTGACCGCCAGACTAAATTATTTTGTTGCCACTTCATAACTGTAATTTTGCGACCATAATGAATCATAATGCAAATATATGATACGCAGGATATCTGATATGTGAAAGGTTGTGAACCACTGACTTAGGCAATGCTGTTGTGTAAATAAGGGTGACTCAAAGACTCCTATATTTTAATGTTTATTCACCAGAGAAGAATGAGGAGGTGTGTCCTTATTGGAGAAAGTGTGTCACTAGGGGAGGGCTTTGAGGTTTCAAAAACCCCAGGCCCAGTCTGTCTCTCTCTCTTTCTCTCTCTATTCTTCTGAGGTCCTCTTGTGTGTTAAAACACATGCTACCATATTTAATTAGCACCATGCTTTGAGGTAGTAAGATCATTGAGAGTAGAAAATTGGAACAGAAAGTAGATCACATAAACAGGGAAAATAAAAGAACCTCGAAAAGAACACGTTGCAATTAGGTTGGAATTTCCAAAATGTTCTTGATCACGATCGGCACCCTTTCTCCATCAAGGGACAGATGATAGTCTGGGCATTTGGGGGTAGACAATCTGTTATAACTAGTCACTTCTACACTTACAGTAGGAAACAGTTACTGAGTTAGGTCCCCCAAGGGCAGTTTCCACACCTGTCTTCTTAACCTTTACATGATCAAGTTCACTTTCATTTTCTGGTGGTGAGGTGACACAATTCACACTTCTAAAATTGTTATTTAGGATTCTAATTAGGGTCACATTAGAGGAACCAACAGAGATGTTGCAGTGCAGAAGGACAGTGAAGAATTCAATGTGTCAGCAGTCTGTTTTGGAAAGAGCTGTCTTAAGGCATGTGGAGTCTTCACTCTCTTTTTACAAACTACAGGTATACCATGAATTGGCACAGACATAATATATGAGAGGGGCCCTTAAATTCATGAGAATATGTTAAAGGTTGTTTTCCTTAAAGACATCTTCCTAAGTGAGGTGTCAGATCGACATCACAGATTGTGTCCTCCAGTGTTGCCTTCACCATGCCTCATCCCATAACCAGGCAATTGGAGCGGCTCCTTGATGAAAACTTATGGCCATCTCACCCTGAGAGATATATTACACGCACCTGTTAGCCCCGTGGTTTCATCTTGGTTAGTGATATCTGTGTGCTTGTCAGATGGGTTAGCAATTGGTCATGCATTTCACAGCACTGCTATTAAATCCCCTGTGAATTAACATGTTAAATCCATAATCATGCTTTATTGCCTGTATAATCCTGGGTTAACTGAAAACGAAGTTGATTCATTTTTCACATGTTCACCAAAGTGAAGTCATATTTTTCCCTTAACTAGTAATTAACCTTTATGGCTTTATTAACTGCTTTATTAAATTTAAATGAAATGTTTATTGGGAAAAGTTCATGGTAAGTATAAACTATGGTGACAGTGCAGCCCTGGTAATGTCCTGTTTTTTGGGACTTCTCTATTAAAACAGTTTGTATTACATAGAGTTCATTTTTTATCTTAAGGTACCAGCACTTGTAATGAATGTGGGATGTAATAATAAAAAGAGGAACGTCTTTGAAGGTAGGCAGACTTGTATTCAAATCTGTATCTAATTACTTACTGATTTATTGCCTGTGTGACCTTGGGCAAGCTCCCTATATTTCTGAGCCTCAATTTCTTTAAGTGTAATTTATAAACAGTAATGACTGTATTCATCTGTTGGTGATAAAGGAGACAGAGGAGTTAAGTTGAGGATATCAGAGGCAGTTAATTTAAAGGAGCTAATTTTTTTTTTTACTAGAGTCTAGTTTTGGTTAAAACAGGGAGACTGTCTTACTCCACTTACTTAAAAGAGAAAATGAGAGACCACAGGAAAGATGCTTTTTCCAATCCCACCCTACCATTCTAGCCCCACAGAATATGAAAATAGCTGTGACACAGAGTGCTGACACATTTCATTAAGAATGGTTAAGAGTGTCACTAGCTTAAATAGACACTCTATACATTGTAACAAAAGGTGCAGGTTGGGGCAGAGATAATCCTATAAAAGCACAGCTTTACAAGCAGAAGTTTGTTTAAAACACATGATCTAGAGACAGTGGCTTGATAGGCAGAGCATGGGTTGGATACCATGTCCTCTGGGCTCTTAGCAGAGAGCCCTTGTTTGAACCATAGTACATATTTACATGTGGTGCCCCAAACCCAATGATTTATTTATTAATTTATTTAGTTATTTACTTTATATCCCAGTCATAGCTCCCTCCTTCCTCTCCTCCCAATCTCATCCTCCCTCTCCCCCCTCTTTTTTTCTGAGAGGATACACCAACTCCATCACATCAAGTCACATCAGGATTGAGTTTGCCCTCTTCCCCTGTGGCCTGGCAAGGCAGTCCTGTCAGGGGGCAGTGATTGAAAAGCAGGCAACAGAATCATGTCAAAGACAGCCCATTCTCGCCTTAGTAGTGGAGCCACATGAAGCTGCCCAGCAGCTACATCTACGTAGAGAACCTAGGTTCAGTCCATGTACGATCCTTGGTTTGCGCTTCAGACTCCACATGCCCTGCTAGGCCCTGGTTAGTTTGCTCTGTTGGTCTTAAGAAGAATTTGGAAGTCTATCTAGGCACAAAATCCCAACCTTCTGATGCAACAGTTGAGATCATATTAATTAGTTAATTGCTAATGTAATGTATACAGAAGTTACGTTTATTGTAGCTCCCACCTTTTGTGTGTCTGGAAAATGGGAGCAATGAATGATATCCTTGGATAAAGAGATAGAAGCTATATTTTAAGGATAGTAAAAACAGTCCATCAACCAGGGTAGAACACGAGCTCCTTACTTCTAGGAAGCATAGCAATGGAGATTAAGTTCTACCATGCTTAAGTGTTTGGTTTTGTTCTTGTTGTTACTATGTTGGTCTAGTTTGTGTTCAAACTAATATGGGAACTCTGAGATTAAAGTTGCAGGAATATTATGATGATGGATTCTGATTTCTAGTATCACAAGTAATATTACTTAGGACCTCACATATATAGACAATGAAGGGCAGAGACAGGTGCGTGCAGTGCTTTGCACCACTGCCCATGTCTAAGAAAAATGCATCAAAGAAGCAATGACAGTTAATACATGGTAGGAGATGGCAGATGTCCAAGAAATTGGGCTATGTAGTGACTCTGTCCCACTGGGCTAGCTCACAGGTGGAACTCATGTACTTGCTATTACTCTGAAGAGAGAGAAATGTTGCGGATTGTAAGACACACAGGAAGAGGATGGAAAAAATGACTCAATGTTCAAGGGCAATTGCTGCTCTTGCATAGGGACCAAATTTGACTCCTAGAGGCTGGGTAGCTCAAAACCACCTGTAACTCCAACTCCAGGGGCTCCTACACCATATTCTGGCCTCTCTAGGCAACTATACATGCATGCACATACCTACACCCAAATACATGTGTAAAAATTAAACATAGATATAGATACAAATATGTAGATGATACAGATATAGATAAATTATATATATATATGGATATAGATATAGATGAAGGAAAAACAACCAAATCCAGAGTGGTTGCTGCTGTTCAGGCCTCTTCTGCACTCACAGGCTTGATGCCACCTTGATTTAATTAGGACATTCAGTCAGGAAAAGAGAAATGACACTTAGAAGATATTTGTTTCAAAAGTACTTAAAGAATTAGAAAGAAAGGAAAGTGAGGTAATATACAGATTAGAAATGTAGAAACAATGGGAAGTTTCTAAATCTGGAAATGTAACAGACAGAATGATACTAACAAACCCAAAACATAGTCACTTCTGATACCAACTGTGAGGCCACTACTGCTATTGTTGCTGTTGCCTCCTCTGTGACCTGCAATCCCAGAAGACAGTGTTGCCTTGGATCTCCTTCTACCCCTGATGGGGACTAGGAAGCTCACTAGAGCTTGTAGTCTTTGAGAGAGGGAGAAGGGAGAGGATTGGTAGAGGGGAAGGAGAGGAGGAGTAGACAGATTTGGGAGGATGGCAGAGTTGGGAGAGGAAGGATGGAAAGGGAGAAAGATAGAGTGTGGGGGGAAAAGCAGTATCACAGAACTAGGACAGAATATTTACTTTTCTCATGTTTTTTAATACTGTTTTTTATTGAAAAATAAAATCATTCATATTACATCTCAATTGCTATCCCATCCCATGCATCCGCCCATTCCTCCCTCCCTCCCGCTTTCCCCCCATTCCCCTTCCCTATGACTGTGACTATGGGGACCTCCTCCCCCCTGAATATGATGCTAGGGTATCAAGTCTCTTCTCAGTAGTCTGCTATCCTTCTTCCGAGTGCCATCAGGCCTCCCCATCAAGGGGACATGGCCAAATATGTTTATACAGACTAGTGACTTAGAAGACAGAGATGGGAGGATGGAAGCCACACTGAAGGGTGTTCTGTCCCTACAGTCTCTGGAATAATTACAGCAGGTGACAAACCTCCAGTTTGTATGAGGTCTAGCAATTAAGTCATTTGTGTTGCATTGGCATAATAAGTTTTGTGCTCTTTTTCAACACAGAACTTTAAGTTCCGGGCACAAATGCATTTATAGGCAGTGAATAATATCATCATGGGCCTTGCATATGCTGCTTTTAGATCACGTTTTATAAGTTTTTCACAGTATGGAAACATTTACTTCACATAAAATTATGAAAAAAATCCTACCAATTTAAAAATTAGGTCAAATGCTAAAGGAGTAATGACTGTATGCTCATGGTTAAATGTAAACACAAACTTTGGGCCTTCAAGCTTCCACACTTAAATCCTATCCCTATGTAGTTCTAATGAACAAAAGATCAACCCATTGAAAGAAAGTACTACTAACACACCTGCTTAGTGTTGACATTTACCTACTATATTCTTTCTTTGTTTCTCAAGGAGTATTCTGCCTCCAATCTTGATGCTTGATAAAGCACTTTTACCTCAGCTCTTAGGATGAAGCAGTACCCCAAGCTTTAGCTCCCCCACCACTGTGACTGGGGAGTCTCTCATGTGGAGAGTGCAGTGACTACTTTAGCTACATGTCAGAGCAGGTCCAAGGGGTTCCAATGACCCCATGCCTGTCTCCTCATTTAGATGACAGAGCTTCATTTGTCATTTCAAAATGATGCCTTTTACACCTTACTGGTTTCATTGGGTCAATATTACTGACAAATGGCTGTCTCCTTCAAGACTAACCAGTGATAGTTCCCAATGACTTCTACTTTCAAAAGATTAATTGAAACTTTAAGCGTACTTGCAAGCCAGAAGTCACACCAAAGAGTCTTTCTATGTTCCAGAATACCCTGTACTGGGCTATGTACAGAATACAGCAACTAGATAAGATAATAGGTGCATGTCTGGAGAAATAAACCAGGTGTCCTAACACACATGACTTCAATTAGTACCCAGTCATGCTGGAGATGGACATTCATGCTGTTTTATAAAGCAGGAGGCAAAAAACTTAAATTTGATGCTTGTTCTTTGTTGATAAATTGTTTGACTCTGGAACCAACAGAGAATGGACTTAGGAAGCATTAACCTAGAGGGGAAGATTGTCTTCCAAAGTGGGCAGCGCCTTCTGGTAGAGGCCCAGATATGCAGAGGTTCTAGTGAAAAACAGGACCGCTTTTGCCTGCCTGACTTTGTTCCTTGCTGGGGAGTGCATCTACTTAGCTGCTACTGTTGCTGCTGTCATGTCACAGTGGTAGCTGAATTCAGATCCACTGGCCTTCCAATGTGGAGTGACAACCAGTGGTTCTTCAAGAGTCCTCCAGATCTTCAGCATCATTGACTGAGCAGTTACCTTTGCCCTCTCCGGCACACACAGACAGCCCATATCCTCTAGACAACCTAATAAATCCCCTTTGTGATCTATATTGTGATAACTCTTTGTTCCTCTAGAGAACCCTGATTAATACATGAGTGACAGCATGTAATTTACCAAGAATTACAGAAATTGATAAAGTAGTGCATCTGGGATTCTAACCAATCTCAGGAGCCAACATCTGCACTGTTCATTACTCAGTATAGTTTCAACTGTGCCTTCTGAGGTCAACAAGCTCTCTCCGGAGAGAGTGGGAAGACTCATGGTCACCTTGTCATAAATGTCTGTTATCTGCCTCTGTTCTGGCACACAAGTTGCAATGGACATACTAAAAAAAAAAAAAAAAAAAAAAAAAAAAATGCAGTTTCAGTACATTTGTACCTGCTTTGCACTAATATCTGCATTTTTGGTAGTTTCATGTCTCTCTGGCTGCACCCCAGCTTTGTGTGTATGTGTGTGTGTGTGTGTGTGTGTGTGTGTGTGTGTGTGTGTGTGTGTGTGTGTGTGTGTGTATTCTAGACATTGGTTTCACAATTCTTTAGCATTGTCACCCCTACCTCTGAATATAAATCAGGCTCCAGGCCATGGAACACTTCTCTGCTCAGGTTGGTACTCATGGCCTCTTCTTTTTCTTACTCTACAAAGCCAAAATTCTTCAGGCTTCCTTCCTTTTTTGTCTGTTATGTTTCTATGACCTACTGTGCCCAACAGAATAATGGTTTGTCTTTCAACATTACTTCTTTGCATAGCACCAGTATGGATAGCCCATGAGACCTTGCATGTGTATGTTTTGAAATTTTAACCATCATGAGAATCCAGTATGTATAAAGACAAAAAGAAACAGGTTTGCAAAGCCTGCTATTGCTACTTCCCCTAACTCCATAAACATGAGAAACATTCATCCCAGTTCTCCAAATGAACTGATAGTTCTCCTTCATTAATGTAAGACTCTCCAGCTTCTAACTGCAATTTCTTTAGCTCTTTACATGCTTGTCTCGTGAGCCTGTTTGATATCAATGCCTGTGATTTTTATTTGTTTGTCTTGCATTCTAGCTGGGAAATATGCCAGTGGATATTCCTTTGTACTTGCTATTGTTGCTGACAGGCTGATGAATGAACTCAAATCAGATGAATGCAATTGTCCATAACTTAGCATCTATTTGCCATTCCCTTGGAGAACTGTGGGCATCTCTTGACCACTGCAAATATTTCCTTCTACTGTTCTCACCTGCCAGTGCATTCTCATTCTCTCTCTCTCTCTCTCTCTCTCTCTCTCTCTCTCTCTCTCTCTCTCTCTCTCTCTCTCTCTCTCCCTCATTCCTTTCTTCCCTCCTTCCTTCCCTTCCTTCTTTTGGTGGTAATAGAACCCAGGGCATTGCAGGTAGTAGTCATCAGTCTGCTACAGAAGCTTGTGTCCAGCCTCTGTATTGACTCTTTCAAGCCCTATCTCTTGCATTATAATCATACTCCTGCCTATGCTTCTGTCAATAAGATGGTCTTAGTGGCATACACCAAACTGCTTATACCTGTTCCCTTTGGCACTTTTTGTATCTAGATATTCAAAGGAATGTAACATTTGAAGATTGCCTAAATGAATAAGCACATGAATAAATGAATAGATAAGCTCCTGATGAAGGTGAGTAATTAGCATAGCCATGTGCTAAACATCCCCAAACCAGGAAGGTAAATAACAAATGTAAACTCCCGTATTTATATGATATCACTATTCATATCACATCTTATGTCAGTTTTTTTTCTAACTTAAGGATGTATAAGAATTGGTCTTTTCCATCAAAAAGAGGCAGTATGCCAGTCTGATGTGAGTCTTGTGGCTAAGCAATATCCTTCACAAAGCAATTGCCTGTCACATTGTGACACATTATGGCAGGCATCACAGCAAGCAGCTCCCTTTGGCACAGAGGAGCGTTAATGAAGGAGTGGGGGACATCTAGACAGATGCAGACAGCATGGCTGGGAGCCTGGATGGAAGGAAAACATGAACCTTTTGTGCCTCAGACATAGCATCTGCTTTTCCTGAGATAGAACAAAGTTGTCAGAGAAACCTGCTGTTCCCACCTCTTCAAGTGCTTCTGTGGTGGGGGCAGGGCATTTCCTCTTTTTCTCACACTCTGAAACAAGCAGCCAATGTATTCCTATAGATAATTTTGGTAATAGGACCATCAAAGACAGGTTCAACCTCACCTGTTCAGAAGGGGAAAAAGTGGATGAATGGGAGGGTAAAGATGATAGACATCCTCTGATCTGTAGAAGATAATTTTGTCTAGAGAACATTCTCTTTCTTCTTCCCTGTCATCCCGTACTATGACACCTCATGTCTGTAAAGTAGCTGTTCCATTAATTTGAGATGAATATTCATTTTTACATCTGGTCTTCTGACAGGTTAAGATATAGGTCTGGTCCTCAAGGAGAGTAAACTTGATAAATACGCGCACACGTTGGCCAATGATCACCCCTTGACAAACATTCTTTAGGGAAGGAACCACGAAGAGAAAGGCACAAGAAGACCAGCCTAGGGCTCCTCCTCAGACTCACAGTTAAGGTAAAGCAAGGCATGAGCTGATTCATAAAAACCAAGACAAAACCTCAATAGTTTAATAGGTTGAAAGAGTGAAGGAGGCTTTCAGGCCAATTGGATGATTAACATAGGGAGCAGTGGGGTATTTGGGATTCCACTCTGACACGATTAGCATACTCACACATAGAGAATGGGGACGATAGTGAAACAATTCATGTTAGAGAAGACTGTGATGGGTTTTGTGAGCAACCCTGAGGTGCTGGCCTTTCAACTAAGACTTCTGAGAAGCATCTGAGTGTCCCATTCTCAGATTCCACTCAAGGTGTCCAGGAAGAACGAAGAAGAAAGAGCATCAGGTCTTCAGTCCTGTATAGAACACACAGGCTTTTCTTCTTGGCCATTCCAAACCCATTCATTTCAATTCACTTCCATGAGCATCCATCTTTTAAACCTGCAGTGTGAACGTACCTGTATTTATCCTATCAAATCAAATGAAACACAGAAAACATGAAAAATATCTAGCATAACATATGGCATTGACCTACTGATCACCAAACTTGTGGATATGTTTTATCATAGTTAGACAACTTCACTGACAATCTACGAGAGGAAGTTTTATGATGATAAAAATGTCTTAGACATTTATAATCTAGTACTATGGTGATTAACCACATGTAGATACTTAAAATGGGGTTACCAGGACAGAACTGAATTGCATTCTTTCTTTACCCAGGTCTTTCTATCTCTTAGCTTCTATTTCAGTCCCTGATTCTGCTAATAGCAAAGGAGACCTTAGTAACTCTTGGATTCATCCAACCCCTCTTTTTCAAATTTTCTTAGCTTTTCTGAGCAATTTTATTCAGCCAATTTAGGAATTGAACTCAGTTCTACTCTATATTCTTTTCCGTCCTTTCCCACAATATGGAAGACATAGTGCATGATGATAAAAGGGGAGGAAATAGTAAAAGGCCATTCCCTGTCCTTCACATTTGAAAACAAAGTTTCTTCCACAGCCATGTGCTTCCCCGCACCCCTCTCACATTTGCCAGTGCCAGCTACGTCATTCTGGATTTCTGTGCATCCATATAGCCCTCTAGCCCTAAGGGTGTTTGTGGGACTTCTGCTTCTCACGTCTCTTTCCAACCAAAGAAATAAATGGTCTCACACCTCAGAGGCAGAGTTTAGATGACGTCTGTATGGAACAGAGAGCACTTGGATGTTTGCTTGGTTTCTCTTCCACCCACTCAGCAGCCTCTGAACCTGCCCTCAGATCCATGCATTTAAATGGCCATTTCAGTTGCTCTCACACCATCTTCTGGAGCCGCAGGAGGCTTCTCTGTGACTCAGCCACTGCAAAAAGACATTATATGTGGAATTCTGTTCTGACATTCCTAGCTCCTGCTCACTCTTTTAAAAAAGTTACCCTTTGAAAATTTCATATATATATATATATATATATATATATATATATATATATATATATTATATAATATATAAAACTTACTATGAACATATCCACCCCTATTTTCCTTTCTAGCTCCCCCAGGAACATTTGAGTACGGGAGCAGAATATGGAATTTCATACCTCAGAACCTATCTCAGCAGCTAATTTAATTGTTTTCCACAACTTCTTGAATTATTCCTCCTCATTAAACTCCACCTCCTGAAAAGAAATGTAAGTCCTTATTATATGCAGTATTGTACCAAGCTTTCTTTGTTTAATTTTTAAAAATACATTGTGTTTAATTTTTGAAATTAAAATATAATTATATCATTTCCCTCTTCCCTTTCTGCTCATGTACTTCCTTTGCTCTTTCTCAAATTTATGGCCTTTATTTATTTATTTATTTATTCACTTACATCCTAAACACTGCCCCCTACTTCCTTGCCTCCCAATCCCACCCTCACTCCCTCTTCCTCCTTTCTCCCTCTCTTCTACTCCTCAGAAAAGGGGGCACCACCCCATTCCTCCCTCTATCCCCCACCCTACCACCAACTCTTTCCACCATGTCAAGTGGCATCAGGACTGAGCTCATCCTCTTTGCCTGTGGCCCAGTGAGGCAGACTGTCTTTCATTCTTCTTAGTCAAAGCTGCCTTTAAAATTTTAGCTCAAGAGCTGGGTGTGGTGGCACATGCCTTAATTCCAGCACTCCAGGAGGCAGAGGCAGGTGGATCTCTGTGAGTTCAAGGCCAGCCTGGTCTAAAAAGAGAGTTCCAGGATAGTCAGAGCTGTTACATAGAGAAACACTGTCTTGAGGAGAAAAAAAAAAAAAAAAAAAAAAAAAAAAAAAAAAAAAAAAAAACCAAGAAAAGAGTATGATATCATTTAAAAAGAAAGAAAACAGATTAATGGAAATCACCTCTATATGTAATATAACAGAACCTAGCGTACCCAATTAGCATTAATTAACGGTACAATTAGTAGATTTTTGTCTCAAATTAAAAGAAAAGAAAAGAAAGAAAGAAACTACAATCCCTCTCCAAAAATAAAAAATAAAAAAACAAAACCAAAAAAAACAAAAACCAAAAACAAAAAACAATTAAATCTAAATGTTGTTTTGGTTTGGTTTCTTCTCTTAGCACAGTGAAGCCCAGCAACGAGGTAACAGAGGCCATGGCATCTGCAGAACCAATGGATCCACAGTATTTTTGGAGCAATTAAGGGGGAAAAGTTACTTCATGTTTCTAAGTTAACTTATGTTCTCAATCAAGGAAGGAGATGTGCTCCTTGCTGGTGCAACTAGCAGCTGCCCATGCAGTTCTCGGTCCTTTATGGGCAGTTCCTCCTCAGGCCTTTGTGACTGACGTACAAACTCTTTACCAAAAAGCGTGTGGAAAAATACTCATTATTTTGTGATCAGCTATCACACACACACACACACACACACACACACACACATGCACATAAAATGGTACAGTTGAGGAAAGCATACTCATTTTTCTTAATTGTTCTGCACTCCCATGGCCTCCATTTTTTCCTTTTTCCTTTAATTAAACTAATTCTGGTCACCCAGTAAACTGATTTTATGATCCACTAATGGGAGGTGTAAAAAGCATGAACTTCACCATTACCTTTCCTCTTTGACACCTCCCTTGGTGGAGTTCCAGGGCCAACTTTACCAAACGAAAATAGTGAAAATGCAGGCTGTGACTGCCTTATGTATTCTATGTCAATCCCTAAGTCTTGACAATCACAAAGCAAACACTGAAAAGATCCTGTAGTGTTTCTTGCTAAACCTTTTTTCACACACTGGAATGTAGAATGTTCTTTATAGCCCTGCTTTATAGTCCTGAGGAACAGGGCTTTATCAGCCTCCTTAACGCATTCTAACTCAGGGAGCTTTTGCACACTGCCTCCAGAACTTTTTAAAATCTCCAAACTGGAGTTCTATGCCAGGCTAAATCAATGGATTAAAATGTCTGGGCAGAATCCAAGCAGGTTCTCTTGAGAACTCTCTAGCTTAACTCTTAAGTGCTGTCCAGGTTGCGAACTATTGCCTTGTGGGAATCAAATATGTGGTTACTGCATTAAAATCTTAGAAATGAAGACTGTAATGGTTTCTATTTGCAATCCCATCATCATAGTCTTTAGAGATACATTCTCATAAAAAAGATATAAATTATTCTAATTACAGAGATGTGATTTGTGCTTTAATAAATAATTTATTGAAGATTTCTATTTAAAGATTTTTTTCTATTTTGTGAATGTTTCCTTTCCCTGTGTAATTTCTTAGGGCAATCTGATTATATATCTATCCTTTGAAATAAAAGTTGAAGGATAGTTGAAGGTTGAATGATTGGTGCTATGTGTTTCTATGGGATATGGAGAGCTAAACAAATATATTGTATATTTTCTATCCTTAAATGCAATATTCCAAGAGAAGCCAATTGGGCCAAGCTTAGGCAACAACTAGTTTGCTTTTTCTCATAATGTTTAATGAGAAATTGAAAGAGCTTCCACCAAGACAAAATTTCAGTCTAACTAAAGTCACATAGGATCCAAAGACAGAAGTTTGACTGATGCAGAAAGCACATCAGTGTGAAAAGCTCAGGCTCAGAAGGGAAAGAAAGAACAAAGTGTATTTGGATAATAGTAACAAAGTGCATTGAAACTGGACATGAGGTTATACTTTAGTTAGTAGCGTGCTTGCTTAGCAATGAAATCATGTAAAACCAAGAATGTCAGAGCAGATATGTTACCCTGGCACCTGGAAAATGAGTGTGGGATGATTAGAAGCTTACGTTCATCCTTGGCTGCATAGTGAGTCAGGGCTAGCCTTGGCGGAAAGAATTGAAAAATGGAGATAAAGTACTTTCTGTTTACTCTTTTGGAAATCACCTAAAAGAGAAAAGACAGATAAATTATTCATATATAATAGATAATGTAAGAAAGGTTTAGAATATTAAAACCAGAGTCTACCAAATAATAGAACAATACTTTAAAAACATAATGTCTTACATGAAGGAAAATGGCTGACAGAAATATTCTACAATGCTATATGTGAATTAACACAGAGAGATGGGACAACTATGCCATTTTCCTTTCTTTGTAATTTTCTCTATTGTTTGCAGTTTGAGTAGACCTCAGGGTATTGCTACAGGAAACTTTCCAGCTTTGAGTGTGTTTATCACCGAGGCCATGATGAGAGAGGCCATGCTTGCCACTCCCATTTCTCTCTGGAAACAAACAAATATGGAGGTGTTTAAGTGTTATAGAGAAATCACATGGACACTTCTCAGCACATTTTAGCAGAGATTAACTAGCTTTATTTCCATTAATATCCATCCCTGGCAAACAGGAAAACATTTAAATAAACATAAACAGCAATATGTACGTAGCTAAGTAAATCATGTCACTCTCCATCTTGGGATGTGCTAAGACTTGGGCGGGGGAGGGGCAGTTTCAACCAGTGAAAAAGCAGACAACATTGCCAAGAATGTGTCTCGTTTCCCAAACACAAGACCTTAGGCCCACAATTTATCCTTCCTACAAGATGTACAGGCGTAAAAGGTGGAGCAGAAGTTGAGGGAATGGCCAACCAATGACTGACCCAGTTTGAGACGCATGCCATGAGAAGGAGCCCATTCTTGACACTATTAATGACATTCTGCTATACTTGCAGAGAGGAGCCTAGCACAAATGCCCTTAGAGAGGCTCCACCCAGAAACTCATGGAAACTGAGCAGAGACCCACAGCCAAACATTTAGTGGATTTAGGGGAATCCTGTGGAAGAGGAGAGGAAGGATTGAAGGAGCCAGAGGGCACCACAAGAAAAACCTACTGAATCAACTAACGTGGACCCATAGGGCCTCATAGAGACTAAACTGCCAACCAGAGAACATGGATGGGATGGACGTAGGTTCCCTGCACATATGTAACAGTAGCGCAGTTGGGTGTCTGGACCCGCCCGACAATTAGCTGGGACCCTCGGAACCCTAGGGAGAGAATGGGGGACAAGAGACGCTAAAAATGGACAGCAAGTCAAGGAGTCTGATCAAGCTGACCAATTTTTATTTTCTCAAAGGCAATTATATACCATTGAAGCAGGAGGCTAAGTGGGGTGATCCGGGTGGGCAGTTTTTGCAAGAGATCAGGAAGTTTGGCAGGGCGAGGGCCCCTGTGGTTCTGGGGCTGGGTGGAATTGTTAGGCATCTGGAACCACAAGGTGTTATCTATAGACTTTGTTTCCCTCATCCTCTGAAGGCCTCTGTAATTCCGGGAATAAGGAGAACAGCTGGAGAGTACCTTGAGGGAGGGGAAGAGGTTACAAGGCAGCCTTCTGGAATGTACCCTGAGGCAAGGAGGGAAAGAGGTCACAAGGCAGCCTGCCCCAGGTCCACTTATGTATTATGCCAAGGTCCGAGATGCTTGCCAGCTATGGTCTTGGCTCCCCACAGTTGGGTCTTCATGTGATTCCTAAAGTGGGAGTAGGGGCTGTCTCTGACTACATTGCCTGACTTTTGATCCCTTTTCCCTAAGTGTGCTGCCTTGTCTAGCCTCAGCTGAAGAAAATGTGCCTAGTCTTACTGCAACTTGATATGCCAAGGCTGGTTGACATCCATGGGAGGCCTTCACTTTCCGAGAAGGGGAGGAGAGAACAGAGGGGAAGTGAGAGGAAGGACTGGGAGAAGAGGGTGATGAAGCCTCTGTGATTGGGATGCAAAATAAATAACACACACACACACACACACACACACACACACACACACACACACACACACCTCTTCTTGCTAAGCTAGCCATTAAAACCGTCAGAAGATGAGCAGATGTCCTGAATCTCTTGCTTGTTATGTCCCACCTGGAAGAGCGCACTTGCTTTTGTACCTGGAGTGGGGTGCATGGGGTGCAGAGCCTCTTTTCCACCATCCCACCCTTCTACTGCTTTTCCTGCTGCTGAATCTAGTGCTACAAATAATCATTTCCGCTGAATCTAGTGCTACAAATAATCATTTCCTTATGTGAACCTCTCCCCATGCAGCTGTTAGCTTCCTATAGGCAGGAAAATGCATTCCTTGCTCTCCGGCCTTGGGGACCAGCTCTGGGACTGCAATCTAATGATAATCAGCTCGCATTCATTTAATTGAGCAGCAATCCCAGAGGACCACTTCCTGCTCCTCCGCTTCCAGGCCTACAGGCTGGAGCTTATTAACAAGCTGCTGAGTTTAACAGATGGATTGCAAATCCCCCCCACCCCCCAGAAATCTGATTCCAGTGTCTTCTCTCTTAACTATAGACTAGCTCTTCTTCAGATCTCTGCCCCTTTTAGGAAAAAAAAAAAAATGAAAACAGGCTTTAAAACATAATCTTTTAAACTATGCTCTCAAGACTCCTTAGGCATATCTGCTACTTGCAATCTCTGTTGTGAAGGAAATAGTCAATTCATGATCGTCTCGAGATTGTTGGATCACAATAACTGGTGTCTACATCCTGAACCCTGGCTGTCATCTCATTATACTTTGAAAATCTTATGTCACTCACTCCAGCAGGCTCTGGCTTTGTATTAGGACACCAGCCCTAAGCACAGCACACACAACCAAATCATAATATTCCTATCACAGGGCAAGAGGGATCTCAGATCAGGAGTGCCTGACTCTTGAATCATTTCTTACTGGATGGCTCACTCAGAACTGTTCTACATACAGTACTGGGTCACACATTCAGTCATACTGCAGCCCAGAAGTTCACGAAAGCACAGGGATTCATCTACCTTCCAAAACCCTATTAAAATGCTGATAAATCAGAAATATTATGAGAGAGTGGGAGAGAGATAGGGGGTAGACAGTCAAGTTCTTCCTTCTAAACCCCAGTGACATTCAGGAAATACAAAGCTAAAGTGTGTACTGGGTGTCCCTGCCCCAGAGTGAAGGGAGTCTGTACAGTAGCTTGTCTGCTTTGTTTCCACAAGTTGTCAAACCCTGGCCATGAATAAAAAGCTCACCCCCACATCCCAGTTATTCTTACCTGGGAAGTGTCTCATCTGCTCTTCCCTCTGCTTGGCATGTATTTCATCAAGTTTTCACATAGCATTAGTCTTCCTCTGGGTCTCTGCCGAAACTTGTAAGTACAGCTTTCCATACCAACATACACAATACAGCCATAATTCCCAACCCACAGAAGCTTCTATTCCCTTTCTTTTGCTTTGTTTTTATGATATGACTTGTTATTTTTGCATTTCTGTATATATGGTATGTACTTGTTCTTGTACAAATGTGCATACGGGCGTGAGGGTTTGTGTGAACGTGGCATGTCAGTGCCTTTTCTCTAAGATGCCTTTCACTTGAACTTGAAGTTCATAGATTCAGCCAGACTGGCTGTCCTGTCATTTTTCAGGGATCTACCTGCTCCTGTGGCCCTCACCCCATGCTGGGTGACATGAATACACCGCCACCCCTAGCTTTTTATGTATGTTTTGGGTATATGAACTCTGCTCATTGCCCTGTAGCACAGGCCCTTTACTGACTGAGTCATTTCCCCAGACTCTGACTTGTTATTTGTGTTAGTTAGTTAGGTTATTTTCACTTTGTGTCTTCTCATAATGGAACGTAAATGTGTAGTTCAGTACTGGCTTTGTTTGTAATAGTGTGGTACTGTTTATGCACTATCAGAACATTCTTACTGAACATGTGAGTACATTGGCTCAGGCATATGGCAGGAAAACGCAAATGCTAGCTATTCATCATGCACAGGAAATAAGAGGTCTGACAGTGCAGAAGGTCTTGAAAATAGAACCTTCAGGAAGTAATCACTACGGCACAAAGACCACTGAAAAGGCAACTGGAAACCCTTTGGTTCTAAGCACAGACTCCTTATTCTTACTGGAAACACGTCAACATCACTTATATTTTCCATGGTAAAACATTGTGACAATGCATACTTACACATATATAATTTTAAATTGAATATAAACCACACTGTAACATTCTCTTCTTATCCATGTTAGCTGTTTCAAGAGATCCCACACCTTATATAAGGTCCTAAACTTTATAGATTTCCCCCCCAACATATGCACATGTGTCATAACATATCATTTATAAATTGGGCACAACAAGATATTAGACACAATAATTCATAATATACTAGGACAAGGCAGAGGGACAAAATATAAGCATGGGAGAAAGACCTATGCAGTAGCTGAAAAGATGACTTTCCTTCCAAGCCAAACAATGACGGTGCTGGCAGGAGAACCTTTGTCTCAGTTCATCACGTCTTCAGGGACTGCGTTACAGTATGTATGCAGCAGCCATGTGAGGAAGTTTACATTTCTGAAATCACCTCATAAACCACAGTTTAAGTACTTACCAGGCTTAAGAACTTAAGTGTAATAGAAAGATGGAAGGGTATATAATACATTTGAACAAGAAAGAAATAGGACTTTTTCATTGTCTTTCAAACTTTTGTTCTAAAAGTGATAAGAAACCAGAAAGTACAAACAAAGCAAAACAAAAATTATCAAAAACAAAAACCTTGAAAGTATTTATACGTACTTGGACAAGCAATCACTCCAGTTACCCATAACTCCGTACACTGTAAAGAGTGTTTATACAAAACCCAAATGATTCCCCCTTTTATTTAACACTATTCAAATACCACACAGATTTATCTCTGATGTTTGTCGGGTCATTACGACATGGCAGGGGAGTACTTTTCTGTCTCTTTTGGTGGTGACTCTCACTAATGGTAAAACTCTGTGGTATTTCGTGTGTGTTGCAAAATAGCATGTATCTGTGACTGGAACGCTGTGAAAGGCAGTCTTTATTTTCTATTCTGTGTTGTTCTTGTGCCCTCATAGTTCCTTTAGAATTTCGTTTTCCTTCAGAATGATAGATTTACTCATTTATAAAACACAATTAGAGCTTCATTATCTGCTTCACTTCCCACAAAGACTGCATCGCTTTCTCGATAGCGTTCGCAAAACTCAGTTCTTTACTGAATAACATTTGCATAATCAAAACTTTGTCAATATGGCTTATTGATTTTCTTAGAAGCTTAAGCCATAGAAAAGACATTGAGGATTATTGTAGCTAGAGAGGAGAATCGAAAGTCAAGTTGGTAGATTAAGGTCAGATGTAGAAGTAAGCAGAGCCTGTACCACTGAGTCAAGCTGCAGACACGAGGCTCTGAAAAATGGCTGTGCTCCTATTTAGATGGGAGATCTTCAAAGTAAGCACGTCTTATTATACTTATAGTAGAAGGAGATACTTGTATATATTACTTGGAGATATAAATAAACCAGTGTAAGAATCAAGCAACTATAAATAACAAAAGTAGGAAGATGTTGAATAGATTACATGCATACTTATCTCAGGCATGATCTAAAACAGATAGGTTTCAGCATATTTTTAAAATAGCTATACTAAAATCTGTTCACTTAATAGTGATCCAATTTTTACTATGTGCATATGCTACTTTTAACATATCTAATATTCCAAAAATAAAAACCACATGTGAACTATAATGTTGGATATGAATACATGACTTGTGAGTGAATTTAAATTTACAAAAAATGTAAACATTTGTTAGGTGCATGTAACATTAATCTCATAGGAGTTTCTACATTAATTGATTTCTTTTAAGTCTTGTTAATGTCTCTCTTAAGTAAATATTATACGAGAATCCCCCTTAATTTAATGTTCTGGCAAAAAGAAGATGCATTTGGGACAGATGTTGTTACCTGATCTAGAATATTATCTGTTTGCATACTACATTTGTGGCAATGCCAGGGTCTCTCCTTAAAGAGTAGAGTGAGATGTGAGCAGAGAGGAGAGCACATTATCCTTCGATCACGCTTGCTTAGCCACAGGTGGGCAGGCAGATTGACCTGTCCATCCAAGCCGAGTAATTGTTCACTCTTTCACTTTTTGTTTATGACTTTATTTCTTCATCCTTGGCAAGAACAGAAAGTAAATCATGGCATTTCTTGGCTGAAAGGCAGAGTGAAACAGCTGTGACCCCTGAGATATTGTTTACTTTACTGCCTCCTGATACACACTCAGTCACTTTCGTTGGACATGCTTGATGGCTTCTGTTCACACGGTTGGCTGTTCCGTCTGCTCCATCAATTGATGAAGAGGCAGACAGTGGCTGCTTTAAGCCACATTTATTAGGTCATTCATTAACAATTTATGAGGACCTACAGTCTGCCAGATACTGAGGCAGCTGCAAATAGGAACAGAGAAGGTAACCTCCCCTTAAGAGCCTAACAGTTTAGTAAGGGATGACAGACCGGTGTACTAATCATGACGCAATAAGAAGTGCTAAAAGATGAGTAAAATACTATGTGATGAGTTAAAAAAACATAATTCTGTACCTGAAAAAACATGGAAAGAGGCAAGGTTCAGAAGGGTTTCACAAAGTGATGTTTATACCTTTGGGGTAGGCACAGATCTGAGAGTATAGAACGGTACATAACAGAGTAAAATATAAAACCCAGAAATCAGGAAGTGTGGTGCAGTCACAGATCCTAAAGGTAGAGGATTGAGTAGGTGTGATACGCCACTCAGATCACCCTGTTAGGACCAGAGCACTACCCCAACTGCCATAGGTGTTTTGTGCTGTAGACTCAAAGCAGATATTTCAACAGAAGTTGCCTTCCTTTAAAGGCAGCAGGCCTCCTAGCAAGGATACAGAATCTGACTCATGATTTACCAACTGGGGGATACAAAAGCTTGGCTGCCTTGTCTCAGAGCAGGGGTGATGATGATAGGGTTCCACATGTTCTCCTATGTGGAAGGCTAAGAAATGTCACCACAAAGATGAAATCTTAATCCCTTGAACTTGTGAATGCTTTGTATGGAATCCAAATGTTCACAGACATGATTAAATTAAGGGTTTTGAGATTTGGGGATGATCCCATATTTTGGGATTCAACCACTTAAAATAATCATGTGAAGGCCTAGAGAGAGTTGAGAGTTACAGCCACAAGTCAAGGGATGTTCACAGCCACAGGAAGAGGTAAGGTACAGTGTTTCTGTAGAGCCTCTGTACAAAGCAAGGCTCTTTATAAACCTTGATTTTGGCTGAGAGGTCTTGAGTTTAGAGTCCTGACCACTAGAACTATGAAGATTTAATAGAAGGGGTGCTTTGCTTGAAGTCATTGTTTGTTGTAATTTGCAATAGTAGCCACCAGAAGCCACTTGTATTGGTTCAGTTGCTTCCTCCGAAAATCTTGTGATGCAAATTAAGGTCAGGTAATCGTTCTCTAAGGTCCAATAGTCTGGACCAGTGTTTTGTTTAGTTTTGTTTTGTTTTGCTTGTTTGTTTATTTTGTTTTGTTTTGTTGCCTACTTCAACAAAGTAAGGGCAATAAAACTTTCCTAGGAATTGAGTGCAATGGTCATATTCATATATGAACTTGACTAGGCTAACAGACGCCCAGAGAGCTGGCAAATATTATTTCTTTGTATTTCTGTGTCTCTTTTTAAGAAACTAGTAATTATCACCAAATAATCCAATTTAAAAAATGGGGTTCAGGGTTAAACAGAGAATTCTCAACAGATGAGTATCAAATGGCTGAGAAACACTTAAAGAAATGCTCAACATCCTTAGTCATCAGGGAAATGCAAATCAAAACATCTCTGAGATTCCATCTTACACCTACCAGAACGGCTAAGATCAAAACCTCAAGTGACAGCACATGCTGCTGAGGATGTGGAGAAAAGGGAACACTCCTCCATTGCTGGTGGGAGTGCAAACTTGTAAAACCACTTTGGAAATCTATCTGGCACTCTCTCAGAAAATTGGGAATAATGCTACTGCAAGACCCAGCCATACACTATAATGGAGTCACAGGGATAAAGAAACACTGTGCTTTAATGGCAGCATGACAAACCGTATATGGAGGCTAACTTCAGAGTATTACAGGAGTGAAAAAAAAAAAAAGAACATCACCTTTGAATGGTAGGCAAGGGTTCACCTAGACAGTTTAATCTATGAGTGTCCAAGATCAAATGTTCCTGGTAGAGAATGGTGGGGGTGGGGGGTGGGGGTTGAGCATTTAATGCAAAAGGAACAGCCAGCAAAGGCAGAGTCTGGAAGAAACACAGATTTTATGGAAACCTTTGATATCTGGAAGACTGCTTTAGCAGCAGTAGGGCATGCTTGTGACAAAAGGGACAGAAGTTTAGCCAGTGAGCTGCTCATGCAATGCCATGCTAAGGCTTTCATGGCTGTCCTGCAAGCAAGAGATGACTGGAAACTCTATGTTGCAACTGTGGGTGAAGGAGGATCAAATTATTCCAAAGTATCCTGAAAAGATTGAGGAAATGAAGCCTCTTTAGGACACCTAACTCAAACATCGCGGTGATGACACAAAACACCGTCTTGATATTAATGCAGAATTCCATGCACAATGTGATTTACACTATCACTAGGGATGTATAGGTACTCAATGATATTTTCAGATTATCCAGGCATTTTCTAGTTGTTTACATTGTATTTATAGCTCATACATCCTTGCCTATTTTATAGACAATGGACTTCAAAAGCTGTGCTTGCTTCCTAGCCCACAGCAAATAGAGAAGTGAAAAGATCAAGCTAGGAAAACTGTTTTTGTGGTTTGGGTTTTAGTGTGAATGCCCACAAAAAAGAAGTATATATCGTCTGGATGGAATTACTCTATCAATCTCCACAAATGTTTCTGTTCTTGAGAAAAATCAGTGTGCATTACTCAACACATGGCCCCATCAATCTCGACTAGGTAGCATTGCCCGACAGAATAAAAAGTACTAAATTGTCACTTCCTAACACTGGGAGTTTTCACCCGCAAAGGTAAACTTAAAGTACAAATTTTGGATTAAAACTAAAAGACATGTGATATGTTTTGGAAAAAAAAAATACATGAATGGTGTTGTTTGGGTGTTTTCCCCAAAGATATTCAGTACTGATATAAAATATAATGCCTTCATTTTTTTTCTATGAGTACATCATGTGTTCATAATAAGACACAGATAACTAAATTATGAGGGGGAACATCTTAAAAATCCAATATTTAGACCCAGATATAATTACCTCAGAAATCCTTTGTATGCCTTTATGTTTACATATACTATTAATCAAAGTTTCTGTACGTTTAAATTATATCTTGGATATTTTCCTACTATGATTACATGAAAGTTCCTAAAATTATTATGCCATTTGGCCTATTTCTGATATAATTATTAGGATTCTATGCTCTTAAGTAAGTGAAATAGTCACAAAATTTCCATAAATGTCTAATTCTTTAATTTTTTGTTTGCAAATTTTGTTATATACCAGTAATATTTACAACAGAAATTCATTCTGGAGTATGTTATAAACACCTTTTTCTTCAGGTTACTTAAACATCTCTTCCACATCAGTTTTCATTGACTCCATTAAAAGATTTTAGCTGAAAGATTTCAGAAATTACACTAGAACCACAGAGTGTTAATGGGGGTAGACACATGATGAGGGATAGGCGTCAGTCACTCATTACTCAAGTTGGTTCTCCCTACAGCAAGGAAAAAATCAAAAGTCATGTAATCTTGCCACTTCAAATACTAATTTCAAGCTGACAGCTTGCTGTGGTTTGAATGAGAATGTTCCTATGATGTCTGAATACATGGTCCCCAGTTGGTGGCACTGTTTGGGAAGATTTAAAAGCTATGGATTAAAAAAATATGGATTTGCTGGGGGAATATATGTCACAAGGAATCAGCACTGATGTTTCAAAAGCCACAAGCCAGTTTCGAGTTTGCTCCTCCAGCTTTCTGCTCCTGTGGCCACACCTTTGCCCTGTCATTATGGACTCTAACCCTCTGGAACTATAGACCCAAGTAAACATTCTCTTTCTCAACTTGCCTTAGTCATAGTGTTTTATCACAGCATTGGAAATTAAGTAAGACAAAATTGAATTCTATTATTCTGTCAAATGGCATCTGAGTTAATTAGACTTAATTTGCTTAAGCCAAGTGTGTGATTTTATTACAAGACATCCTACTTTAAATTCAAAATAAATTACATCTAATCTCACTGAATTCTCTCTGAGAAACAAATCTCAGAATAGAAAAAAATTTAAAGTAAAAATTTATCAGTATACCTTCCATCCATACTTAAAATGTGCCTTTCCTGGGCAACTGTCATCAGTTCCGTTGATGTGCCTTTTCTTTTTGTACCAATACTTGAAGAACTTGATTAAGATAAACCATTTTTCATTTCATTTAAAAAGTTTTTAAATTCAAATTTACAACTTATATATAATCTTGAAAAGTCTATATGGCTGCTGAGGTAGGCCTATGAATCTAGATAGTCAGGAGGCTAAGACAGGAGAATCATGAGCAAAAATCTTACCTTGGCTGCACAATGATTTGAAAGACAGCTGGAGTGACTTACTAATATCTTGTCTCAAACACAAAAAAGGGCTTGGTCTGTAGCACACCTGAAGAACACTCATCAAGCACGCACAAGATCTTGGGACTGATTTCCAGTATTACAATAAATTAATAAATAAAACATTGCTAAGTCAATGATTCCCTTGAGGGAGTATTTATTTCACTGTATTTTAAAATTAATTTACCATCTTCACATTATGTAGTTTAACTTTCTATAAATTTATAATTGAATATTCACAGATTAAAGGAGAGAGACTTTGGTTGAATTGATGTTTATACAAAGTTATATTTTATGATTCAACACACAGAAAATTAGAAAACTTACTTTACACCAAAACCCACAAAAAGGTTGTTGACATGACAAAGAACTAGGAAACTGGAACCACACTGCTCTTCAGATTTAGGAAAATTAAAAATATACCTCAAATCCTACCTAGCAATATAGAGCACATAAACTACTCTCCTTGCCATGTGGTTCAAAAGATATTTAAATATTTGTCATTGCTAAAATATTAATATGTAGTATAACACCAGCTTGACTTAGTATCAGTGGAAACATATGAAGGTGTTTCTGGAAACATTCAATTGAGTAGGAACATTGGCCCTGAATGTGGGTAGCAGCATCCATTGGTCCTGGTCAAGGACTAGGAACAGAGCACCAGCATTATCTCCAACAATACTCTCACCGGGGACACAATACAACGGCATATTCATGCTGTTGTGATTTCTTCACAATGATAGACTACAGTTAAACTAAAAGTCAGAAGAAACCCCGCCTTCCTTAAGTTGCATTGTCAGATATTTTGTCATAGAAAAGAAGAAAAGTAAATAATGCATGTAGTTGTTCTCAGGAAGGAATGGAAATATTCTGAGAAAGGTTGAATGCAAACGAACCACTAAGGAACCCTGTCTAATGCCAGCAGAAATTTCCAGAGGACTCCCCCATAACCACTTTACTGAAGGAGATTTGGAATGTTCTGTGTTAAATAAAAGCCATGTCTATTTTTTAAAGTTTAAGCATCACTCTGTTTCCTACATGTAAAAAAGAAACTTTTCTCACCCTGGATAAAAGCAGGATTTTTTTTTCACTCAAGAAATTCACATGTCCTCTGTGGTTCTAGACGCTCACCTCATGATTCCACAAACACCTCTTTTGTGTTTTTTGAGTTATCAAGTCTGATAACTCTACCACAGAAAAAGGGAAAAGCCAGTATATATGAGATGACATGGCCACAATGTGTCCACGTAATAGTGTCTTTTTTTCCAAGCAAGTTTTTATGTTTATAGTCTATCTGAATCTGCCTATGGGAAACATTTCTTCGTTGTAGGTACAACAGAAAATAATAGAATCTGTGGCCAAAACTAAGTTTAAATTTGGTCATCTTTTTCTCTCAATCCAGGCCATTAAATTTTATGGCGTTCTCAAAAAATTTTAAGTAGGAAGAATTCAATGGAACCACAAAAACCAAACTTCACAGTTGAGCTGAAAATTAGCAAAGAAACAGTATGTTCAAAAACACTTAGTATCTGCTTGGACCTTAGTAATCATAGTTTTCTTTGAATACTAAAAATGAGAAGCCTTTCCTTAGGAAAGCTAACATCTCTCATGGCGTAGAGATCATTGGTCACCTGGGGCAGTCCCTGAATCTGTGGCCCACATGGGGTGTTCAGTTCTTCTAGGACAGGGAGCCACTGACACAACTTGTGAAAAGTCATCCATTGGCTATTTATAGAAACCGCACACAGACAACTTGAAAGATCTCCTCCTTGGAGTTGAATAGGGATTGGTAGTAGCTGTCATCTGCACAGGACACAATGACAGCCTTTGGCTCTCTTGTAAAGGCACAAATACAGGGAGAGCCTAGGGGAACCTGAAACTTTGGAAAACAGTCCCATTTGGAACTGGAGTGTCTCAAAAGAAAACCAGCTGACACTACTTATTCCTTTTTTTTTTTTTTTTTTTCTTTTCTTTTCTTTTTCAATAGCAAAAATGTGTGCTGTGACAGGATCGTGGAAGAAAATGTGGTAAATATTTGCTGCTACACATCCTCGTAGCTTCTGGGTTAATTGTACTGATGAAGTGGCAATTGTTCTTATAATGACCTCTCTTGCAGATGCAATCACAGAAGCAACTATTTCTTATCTGCTTGCTGAAATGCTAAGAAAAATTAAAACGGATACAAATCATGATGAGCTGCTGACCAGAAAGAGGGTTAGCATTCATAAAGGGCCTTAAACATGCTTGGTGTTAATTTGTTCTTTTAAATGTAAAACGTGTTCCACAGGCTTATCTGTTTGAACACATGGTCACCAGCAGGAGGTGCTGTTTGGGAGGTTGTTGAACTTGAGTGGGTGAGAGGGTCTGGTTGACAGAGATGGCTCAGTGAGTGGTGGGCCTTTGATGGTTGTACCCAAGTCTGGCTTCCAGTCCATTTGTTACACTCAGATTTTCTGTGTTCTGTCTGCCAAGGTTACCCAGTACCTTGTACTTCCACTTCCATCTTATCATGCCTTCCCCACAAGGACAAAGTAACTTTGCTTGAGGATGTGAGCAAAAGTATATGTCCATTCTCTATCAGTGCTTTCTGTCATATATTCTGTCACAGCAGTAAGAAAAGTAACTGGCTAAGAACACTGGTCCCAGAAAATTAGGCCAACACAGTGACAAACACGACCGTGGGTTCTTGGGTTGTTGAAATTAGATTATGGGAGGAGTGCAGAGGATTATGGTGATGCAAGATAAACCCTTGAACTCTGTAAGAAGAACTAATGGGCCATTCTTCTAGGAGCCAAGAGAGACAGAGCATCAATAGAAATGCTTCTGAGAGGGCAGGCAGGAACGGACCTTACACTCAGGTCAAACTCCATCTGTTCTGTATTCTGCCAAAGACTTTGCCTACATTATATGCTCATAGCCTAAATTTCTTAAGTAAGGTTGATTTCTAAAGTAATGAGCTGTCTTATACTGAAAAGGAAATTCCAAGACAGTCTTTCGTTCAGACTGTGGGGTGGCTATCACCTGTTGCTTTTAGTCAGGTTTATAGTAAGTATACAGAGGAAAATTTGGATCTGATGTAAAAAGTGTGTAGTTTGGTAAGGGAAGGAGGCTTTGTACATTTAAAGTTGCAGACAACTCAAGTATGGGAAGAGTGGCTGTAAGAGATCAGTGCATTTGGCACCAGAACAAGAGGGGAGGTGTCTTTAAGGGAAATACTTTCTATTAAAGTCTGCAGAGTATAGTAGTGCAAATTATTTGAAAACTTTCCTTTAAAGGGAGAGTTCTCATCTGGAAAGATGCCTCAGAAGATCGGATTTCCAAAACTCACATGAAAGCTCACAACCATCTGTAACCCCAGCCCAGGAAATCCCCTGACTTCTTCTGGCCATAGGCACTAGAAAGACACACAGTACACAGACACACATGCAGGCAAAACATTCTTACACATAAAATGATTAAATATAAGTATAAAGTGTTACAAAGAAAGTTTTTTGTAAAGGTAGGGCTGATGATGGGTGACCTAGAGAAACGTTTTCCAAGTTTCAAATGCACAAATAAAGTCCTAAAATGCTGTGCCTCTTTTTACCATTTAACAAGACAAAGTAGCTTAGGGCACCCACACCCACACATGGGAAATAGGTGGATCACCTTAGTGCTGGTCAACTCCACATTCTGCATGTTACCTGTGTGTTCTTCCAGAAATACCTAAAGGGAGTTGTTATTTTCAGGACTCAGGACACAAGGACTCTCAGGGTTATAGCAGGCTTCAATGATACATGACCAGTAGAAACTGTTTGGGCCCATGCTTTCCATAAACATAGAGTGCAAATGTCCACAATTCTTTTCCTGCAATCAGAAAAGTCCACTTCAAGAACAATGTGTGCACATGTATGCACACATATATGTAGACAACACTCCTTCTGCTGACTATCTCATAATATCTTATTGAGGAGATAGTTCAGGTTATTTTCTGCCAACTACAATTAAATAGTTGGAGTAAAATGTACTTTGGCTTCCGAGGCTGGGGAGATGATTCAGCAGACAAAATACTTGGCCACGTGAGCATACGTATGAGAGCTCAGATCTCCATGGCCCCCACACAGGCCTAGATGGCTTGGAAGATTCTATAATTCCAGAGCTCAGAAGCCAGAGATGAGATGGCCAGAGAAAATTGGCCAGCTAGACCACCAGAATCAGCAAGTTCTGAGTTCAGTGAGAGACCCTGCCTCACTAAAGAGGGAACAATTGAAGAAGACACCCAACATCTATATACGACCTTTAAAAATAGGTGGGCATATATGTACACACACTGCACATGATTCCACACTCATGTCAACATGTATATACCACACACACACGCACACGCACACACAGAAATTTCAATTCCTGAAGCCATACATATATTTTTCTTTTAATGAATAAATGTTATAGACTTTCAACCTAGTTTTTATTCCAGGAACAAAACATGGGCAGAATTGAAGCCAGCTGGACCAGTCTATTGCTGTGGGAAATAGAAAGTAAGAGATTCACAACATCATAAATGTGGGCTTGCCAACTCCTCAGCATGGCTAGAGGCTGAGAGAAATCCAGAAACAAGCCAGGTTCACCAGATGCCAAGGCAGGAAGTGTGTGAGCCCCAGGAGCCCAGGAAGCATCAGTCTATCTATCTGTGGGCCAGTGTTATGACTGTGGCTTTTAGCCACTTGCTATGATATCAAATGGAGCAATATATACATAAGTTATTGTGACATTAAAAGTATTGATTCAAGACAATTCTGATGAGATTGCTATGGATCATTTTAGAATGATCATAAAATCTAACAGAAAGCACTTCTTGAAATGAATTAAGAAAATATTGGAGAAAGGAATTTATCCTATGAGTTGATAAAGTAGCTTACATAAACCAGCAGTTGGATTCCATATGAAATTATTAAATATATAATAAAATTTAAGTTTATTTTAAGTGATGAGATCTATAGAAAAAGATGAATGACCAATGAATGGCAGTGCTGGATGATACTTAATTTCCAGATTGTTTTGCCAGAAGATATTAATATTTCTTAAAAACACAGAAAATGTTTTTACACTTTCTTATATAAGCATGTCATTCAATTCACAGATAAGAAAAATGCATGATATATCTGGTATACAAAAGAACCAAGAAACATTCTTATGAATATGAAATGAAGAAAATCACTTTTAATAATTTTCTTTGTTTCTTGAAAACTAGTCAGAAAAAGAAGAAAAATGTAATTAAATTTGTGTATCAGAAAGAAGGTCAAAGGGGAGATAAAATGTTTGTGTAAATATGTGCAATTTAAATTATAATAATAGACATAATTTTTCTGAAATTCTGTAAGACCTGAAGAAGAATAAGTGTACAGGACTGGAGAGATGGCTCAGTGGCCAAAATCACATATTGCTGTTGCAGTGGACTGAAGTTGGGTTTTAAAAATCCACATCAGAGCCAGGTGTAGTGGCACATGCCTTTAATCCCAGCCCACAGGGAAGTAAAGACTAGAGGCAGGTGGATCTCCATGAGTTCAAGGCCACCCTGGTCTACAAAGCAAGTTCAAGACAGCCAGGGCTGTTACTCGAAGAAACCCTGCTTTGAAAAACAAAAACAAAACAAAAAATCCAAGCCATCTTCCGGATTCAGAGAGCATCTGCATTCATATGTGCATAGATGTATACACACACACACACACACACACACACACACACACAAACAAACACACACATGTGATTAGAAATAAAAAATATTTTTAAACTATTTTGAAAAATAAATATATCACAAAAGTAGAAATGGCCAAGAAACATAACATTTTTCAGTCTTAGTATTAGTAATGAAGTAATTGGAAAGAACACATCTTCACCTATCAAACTGACAAACTTTTTAAAAATTATTTCATATATTGCACCCTGATCACAGTTTCTCCTTCCTCCCCTCCTGCCAGACCCATTCCCCCTTCACCTTCACTCAGAAAGGAGCAAGCCTCCCCAGGGTCAGCAACCAAGTACAGTATAATAAGCTAAAATATGCTGGGCAAGAATAGCAGTGACTAGTGCTTTCACAGACACCATAAATACTTCTGACCCACAATTACTCTAATCTTTCTGAAGAGATAATGTGGAATTGTTCCTCAAAAGTTTTAATGACAGACTACAATTTGAGGTGACAGTCTGACATCTAGGCAGGTTATCCAGCAGAAGTAGCTATGGCTATCTTCACGGGTTTCTTTATTGAAGTGGACAGCTCAGCATAGCTTAGAAGAACCTAATGTTAGGCACAATTTAATGTCTCACTACTAAAAACCTATCAAGGAAATTACTTCATCCTTCAAAGCTACACTTTAGAGGTAAAATGGCATGGACCCTCGAGGATGTAACATGAGGCTATAAGACTGAATATACCCAGGAGGCCACTTCTGTGGATACATTTTGGTCACCTGCAAATCCTGCTTTCCTATCAAATCTAAAATTCTGTTTTAAAGTCAAGGATGTGAAAGAGTGAGGAGTGATGATATGATTCCCAAGAGACAAGAAAACCCAGTGTACAAGCACTGCTAACTCTCATAGCTGTTTACAGGGAGTTGCAGAATGGAACTCCAGTACTGTATTTACACTGTATTTGAAGTACTATTGAATATCTCAGGGTGTTTATCAAGTGCCCATTTCTAGATTGTTTGGCTCAGGCTGCAGAGATGGCTCAGTGGTTAACAGAGGTTACTGTTCTTGCTGAGGAACAGAGTACAGTTCCCAGCACCAATGTTGTGTCTTACAACTGCCTGTAATTCCAGATCCAGGAGATCCAATGCCCCTGGCCTATGAGGGCACCTGCACTCGTGTGCACACACCTCCCATCACCAAACACATACATTTACACAATTAAACACTACAAAATAAACGTTTAATTTTTTTTTTATTGTTTCATCATCATTAGTGTAACAAAGATTGTTTTGTTTACTCCCTTTTGGTGCCAAAATAGAAACAGTAAAGAAAACAAAATAATTGTTTTCAGGAAAGTGCATTATGATAAACAAGTTGAAGGAAAATGTGTGTGTATGTGTGTGTGTGTGTGTGTAAAATGTGTCACTGGGTGGTACTTGCCACAGAAGTGGACTAGCACACAATAAAGAAGAGAATACAGCTTTTGGCTGCTATTCCAATAAAAGCCTAGGAGCAAGTGAGAACAAAGCTCAGTGGTACAGTGTTTGCCTAACATAGGTGTGAACTCTAGAATCTCAAAACAGAAACAAACAAAACCTACTTTTCTTTTATAAGAAAAGTTGATTTTTCTAATGCTGTGAAGAGGCAGGCACCATGACCAAGACAACTTATAAGAGAAGGCATTTAACTGGAACAGGCAGCAGGCAGGCAGGCATGGCACTGGAGCAGTAGCTGAGAGCTTACAGCTGATCCAGAAGCAGGAGGTTGGGGGGGGGGGCGAGGGGAAGCAAACTGGGACTGGCTGGAAGGAGGGGCTTTTAAAGCCTCAAAGCCCACGCCCAGGGACACACCTCCTTCAACCAGGCCACATCCACTCCCACAACTGTTTTACAGATTGGGGGGGGAGTGCATTCTAAGGAGTGGGCCTATGGGCACCATTCTCACTTAAATCACCACAAGATTATAAGGAAACAGAGGAGCATGCGGTGCTGATTTGAAAGGACAAGGATACTGAGTCAGAGTGTGCTTAGAAGGGTCGAAACACTGAATAAAGGTGCTGAAAGGTGATGAGGTAAAGGAAACACGTCAGAGACAAAGCAAAGCCATGGAGAATAGTATAGCAGTGAGAGCAAGAAAGAAAAATCCTTAAAAGCTTTATAACCAAATCCTGCAAGAAAATAAGGAGCCAGGCAGACTCTTTATGAAACTTGCAACTAATCTAAAACCCCAAAGCTAAGAGAATAGCTAAGTTCTATTGGCTGGTGTGAAAGGTCTTTGGAGATACTAAGGCTTAAAAAGTGGGGTCAGGGCTTCCACAAACTCAAAATTGTTCCAAAGTAATTTGCATATATATGTATGTATTTTTTTTAAATGATAGCTTACTTCTTTTTGAAAATATGTTAGAAAATCACTCTGTGTGCCCTCATCGAGTCACCAAGCATGAAGATTGAATATGCTATGGTTCATTTCTGCAGTCTGCTTCCTTTTAAATGGTATGCATAGACTCACCATGGCTTGCCACAGAGAAAATAAGTGATTTGAGCTTTTCTCCAGGACTCAAAACTGATCCAGATTATTTGGCAACATCTCCAGTTTGTGTTGCATTTGCATTTTAATGCAGCATTGATAGACACAGCTATCTTCCCTGAACATTTTACTCCTTTCCTTTACAGAACAGCTATTCTGATCAGAGGGTTAAAATAACAACTGAAAATGAAATCTCTGATGGAAATCAGGCAAACCAATTGAAATAATTTAGGAGGAAATCCTACTTCAAGATGTACATAGAATAGATCAAAATGATAAACTTCTGCTGTTGCAGAAAAAAGTGAATTGCTATGACTACTGACTAAACAAGAGGAGAAATGTCAAAATAATAGCATCAAAAACAAAACAAAAAAGAGGGCTTAACCAAGTAGAGGGTGATGCCATAATAGAGATAGATACCACATACTTCAAATTAAACATTCCTGAAGAGGGCTATGCATTGATTTGTTCATTTGTAATTATTTTTATATATTCATTGCATATGTAGAATGTGTCAGAGCTGTGCTAAGCACAAAGATAACCGAGTCTTCTAAGGAAATATGAGAAGTGAATTAACTATATCATAAGTGTGATTTTTTTTTAATGAGCCATGGGGTAGACAGAGTTGTTGTAAGAATGTACAAGACCAGAAAATTCAGGCACCCTTCTTAAAAGGAACTCCATCTGTATTGACAATTAAAAGGAATAGGATGGACAGTCACCAAATCAGGATCTGGAGGGTGGCCTGGCAGGATGATCCTTGAAAAGATTTCAAGGGCTCCACCTTCCATTATTAACTCTGCCCCTAATTAAATTTGTTACTTGAAGGATGATGGAGTGTATAGGAAAAGACACAAAGAACAGATGCTGTGCTTGACACAGGGTACTTGACAAAGCTAAGTACAAAAAAAGACTGGGGTTCTCTGGGAGCGTGGCTGTTGCCTTCTTAACCAGATACATACATCTGGGTTGTCCCTTTTCTTGGATTTTTAGGCTCAAGAAAGGCAGTGTTGATAGCTTTCATATCCTTCCTGTAAATCTACCACAACCACTTTCCAATTCTCCCTCAGTCAATTTTAAAGGCAAAGGATAAGCTTATCCATTGACCTTAAATGGACGTGTCTAAAATCTGAAACAAAGCTTCCCATGATTCTTATTTTTAAATGCAGAATCTTGATAGCTCATCATAACATTTGAGGCTATAGTTAAGAGATCATTAATTGCAGACATTTTCTAGATGATTCTGTCATGTGAAATTCATTCTATGTTTCCCATTACATCTTCCTTGCCATCAAAGAATCTAGTACACAGTTGCACCCTTTGACAAGGACTGACAAGGGACTGAAGTATTTATCTCTCAGTAGATTTTCCATCTCTGATCCAATTTGTTTGTGTTTTAACCTTTTAAAAATGCTTAATGTTCCCCCAAAATAACATGGAAGAATTCTTCTTACACTGTGCTTTAAAACAAGTAATCCCATATGTGAAATATTTTCAGCTCATTTTTGGCCAAAAATATTCATAAAAACATTCAAAGAGACTATGCCTAAAAGTAAGCTTTTGTTTGTTCTCAAGATGAGATTATTTTTTTCTGATTTTATTTGTATTTCCTTTTTCCTATGATTTTCCTATGATACATGTTTCATAATAAAAACATAGTCCATTTATTCATTGTGGGTTATAATTAAAATAAATGCCTAAAACTCTAGTGACCAAAAAGATAGCCAAAGTGTCTTTGTTGCCTCTTGTTTCCTGCATGTGATACAGTCAACAGTCACTGCTCTGCTTCACATCTGAACATGCCCTTTAATGATCAACCTTCCCAGATTTACTCTACCTTCCCAGAAAATATTAAGTCATTAGAAACTCTAACTCAGGACCACCAAGGGCTTAGAAACTTTCAGTTTCAGGGATCAGAGGATATCACAAGGGGCCAATGTCTGTTCACTTTTAAAACTCAGTAAATCTTATGGAAAGAAAATTTAAAAGCAGGTTTTAAGTTCTCAGTGCAGGGTTTTAAAGTTGAGGATAAAGAAAATCTTTACAAATGGAAATGCAGCTGGGATTTTTAAAAATGCTTGGCGTTCTTTCAGTAAGTGTTTTAATTAGGAAGCAACAGGTTATTTTAAATCTACTTTAATTTGTGTAATATATTATCATATATAATGTAGACACTATAACTGATATATCAATACTACATAGTCTGACTAATTATCTATCTATATATCTATCTCCTATCCATCTATCCATTTGTGCACAGATTAAGCACTAGGGCACATTTCTTGGTTTATGTATATTACTGTGTTGTCAGGTTATATACACTTTGAGACCTTTTAAAGCTATAAATAGATTTGTAGTGTTCATGTTTCTCATGTTGTCTTAGTATTACAGTATACATACTTTTCAATTTACTATGTAAAATCTAGAAATATCAGCAAATCCAAAGAAATCTCAAACTGAAATTGTTACAGCACTGTCTGTTCATATTAAATCATCCACTTTAAACCATCAACATATGTGTGAAGTCTCGTCATATATTTAAATAGTCAACAAGCTGTGTGTGCTATTTCCCCAGTTTCCTTTCTCTTGATCTCATTGTCTTATAGTAGTCAAAGTTAGGGGAAACAGACATAAAGGGCAGCATGAGCTTCACTGAAAAACTTATTTCTCATAATGATATTCACTCTGTAGACTGTGATTCAAAGAGCTTATGAATAGAGTCAATACCAACCTAGGTAGAAAACCTAACTCATAATAATTGACAAATTTGATCAAATTTTAGTTAAAGGATCAATTTGTTAAATTATTCTTTGACTCCTTGCCTTCTCTTAGAAATGTAATCCATGCAGGTCTTCCATAAGCTTGAGAAAATTGATGTTCATCAGGCTTGTAGACATGGGAAACTTTGACAGGCAGAATGTTGAAATACTAGCTGGATCTGGGCCTCTGACATTGGGGTACTGATGCCTTGCTGGGGGAGTACCCCATTTTCTTCCACAGTAAACCACATAGCATCCAGAATTAGATAAATCTTAAATTTGAAGGAAGAGCAAGGCAAGTACTCTGAGGTAAATGATGCCACAGGTAACTACTGGGGACACATGAAAAGAGGTGTACGATAAAGAGATCTCGTAGCACAGGATTCAGAAGACCATAAGTAATAGCATAGGAAATGGAAGTCTAGTTTATCTGCCTTTCCAGGACAGAGAAGAGTGGCTCCCCACTCACTTCAGCTTAACTCCTCACAAAAACAGCAGGGGAACATAACAACACCCAGGTAGTTTTTATACAAGAATTTCTCTTTCTTATTCTATAATGGTGCCTGGTTTTGATATCAGTCATTCTTTGCCTTAGAAATGATGAAACTGATTGACAAGATCAGACTATTGTGCAGCTCCCTTCCTAACTCCCAGTTGTTATCTAATGTGGGTATCCTGAAATCATCCCACACTGAGAGTGCTTTAGAGCATAAGTCAACAGTGCCACAAATCAGAACTCTGACCCCCAGGTCCCAGATGACTCAGCTGGCCAGACTATCGTGTGGCTGAAGAATGGGCGAAGTCTGATAATCATGCGGGTGATGGCCCTGATTATAAAACAAGAGTCCTTGTTTTTTCCTCATGCAGAATGATATAGAGACTAGATAGTGCGGCCTAGCAGCTTTCAAAGAACAAAGAAAGCCAAACTGCTCACATAGGAAACCAACAGTGAGCCAAAATATAGTGCAAAGGTTACCCCTCCTCCTTTAATTTGAATAAAACAGAAGACAAGGATGAAAGAGAATGTAGAGATGAAGGCAGAGGGAGTAGGAGATAGAAGAAGAGCAAACATAAAAAGAATGAGAAGAGGGGGGCAGTCAAAAATACAGTTCTTTCCAGTGACCAAAATGTATGGCCATTATTCATGCTTTGTTTCCCAGACACTTTTACTGTAGATTTTATCTTCCCATTTATTCTCCTTTATACCAGTATTAGATTCTCTGTAACACACCTTGTTAGCAGGACAGGGGTATTCTGAACCATGCTTTGTCTGCACCTCCAAATCCAAGACTGTCCATACCTATGAGGGCTTTAAACTCAATTAATGAGTCATAATAAAGCATCCTATTTCCATGACTCAAGGGACCAGTAAGGGCTTCCCTGATGCAGAAGAGCTAACTGCAGACAAGATTAGGCTAAAGCAAAAGACTGAAGATCAGTAATTGCTTTTTAGAAAGAATGAAGAGTTTAGATCAGAGTCATTAAGAAGGTGCCTTTCAGGACAGTAAATTCCTTATTAAACTGCTTGATTTGACTCGAACTTCTCAAAGACCTTAAATATAGCTTATCTCAGTTTACTCGTAATCCAATAGTGATTTTGCTTTGAAATTTCCTATTAAAACTTTCTGAATATTAGAAACATTATCAAGTGAGTTGTCAAACTTCCTCTTAGGCAGCACAGATGAGATGATTCCATAACTTACATCAGTAGTGGAGCACACATTCTGCAGTCTCAAACATGGTGTGGTGTCAGTCAGTCTGTATTCTGTTGCTGTACTGCTGATGTCCTCAGGAGTCAGAACATAGAAAAAATTGAAAGTAGAATACAGGTATTAATTTGTGGTTTACATCATATTTTAGGTGCAGTTTGATTTGACGTTAAATTCAGACAAAAACAAATAAGTAATTCCTAACTATTGTTAATAAGGCCACAGAAATTTTTCTAATAAAATATAGAAAACAATCAATGGTCTTACTCAGCTGTAATGCCCATGAACCAAAAGAATGACCAGCACACCAAGATATTCCTAAAGTTGCAATGGTGGCATTTATATTTTAATGGTAACCAACAAGTCTTTAATTGCACTCAAGGCTCACTTAACAGGACGCAAATCATGCCTGGTACTGTAACCTAACCAATTACTTGAGACTGGGGAGGCCATGAACATTACAAGAGATCCTACTCCACTTTCTTAAGTGAGTACAACTTCTAACTGCATTCTAAATACTTGCTCTTATACCCTCACACACATGTAATTTTCACCCCTCATCAAAGAAGCTTCTTTTTGCAGAAGAAAAACCTTTATGAAAGCTACAAGGTAAACACAAAGAACAACTGACTGGGGTGCCTAGCCCCACGTGATAAATCTGCAGTACACGTGTTACACCTAAGGCTTAGGGAACAACTGGGTTTCCTTTTTGTTTTGAGATGGAATTTAATGTACTCTAGGGTGTCCTTGGAGTCATTATATAGCCAAGGCTGGCTTTGAACCCCAGATTCTCCTGTCCCTGATTCCCAAGTACTGATATTATGAATATGCATCACTGTACTTGGCTAAAACAAAATTTTGATGTGTACAGAGAGACATTAGATGGCAAAAGAGAGAGCACAGATTAAATAGATTAAACATCCCAGATCTTTAAAAAAAAAAAAAAAATACATCCAATTAACTGACCTGATGCATATAAACAGCTTGGAATTCCTGCAGGTTCCCAATAGAGCCAGCAAAATCTCTGCAGGAGCCTTAGACTTGCATCAGTGGTTACAGCCACTTCATTGAGCATGCATTAAGCTTTCACTTCTCAGAACGGTAGCCACATGCCACATGAGGCTGTGGCCTTTGAAATGTGACCAGTCCCTAAAAATGATTTTCCAGTTTCAAATGGCGTACATTCTTTTGCCAACTACAAACTCAAATTCATTTTATATTTTTCCAGGCTTTATAAGCTGGTATGAATGCACCCAGACACATCAGAACAGCTGTTTCTTATGAGTGCTTCCATTCAGGAAAAAATATAGTTATCTACTAAGGAAAATTTTTTGTGTGATTAAAACTTTGTCATTAAAATTAGGTAACGAATAACGTAGGAACAAATACATATAGTAGAAGTTTTGATTTCCTTAAAATTCAGTTGTGTTATGTAAACATGTTTTTGTTTGAATCCCAAGTATAGGATATGGGGCTATCTAAGTTTGTCCATAGTTAATACTTTCCTCTTGTGGTTCAGAGAGGGGCATGGCCTTTGCCAGCTGCAAATAGTTTAATTCTGAGAACACAGAGACGGTATAAATAGAGGAGGAAGAAAGAAGAAATGTGGGTTTCAAGGAATGCTTCCAAGGGCACTTTGAGGAAGGCTTCAAAGACAGGGTCCAAGGAGGAAGAAGGCTGCTGGTGTGTTTGCTATGTTCTGGATTGTTGCTTAGCTGGACTGCTAGATATCCTGATGACTGGGATTGCTGTTTCCCCCAAAGAACCCACAGATGTAAACAAGCTGGAAGTAACTAAAAAGAACTCCACCCCTTCTCCCTACTAACCTTCTTTCTCTGCTACCTAGTGTAGGTAGGGTGGAAGATATTAGGAGGGATAATGGCTGGGTTAGAAAGAAGAAAGGAAGAGGTATAAGAAATCCTAAAGAAAATAAAATAGTTTTAAAAGGGCACTACAAGTGACTCCCAGATGTAGGTCTTGGAAAAATAGCAAACTTGGTCTCTAATGCTGTAAAGGAGACAGCAGATTACAAAGGAATGAAAAAGAAACTGTTTAAGGATGTCAGCTGCTGCTTCTGCTGCTGTTGCTGCTGGGTTCCCTCCTGCTTTGTTCCAAAGGAGGAATTTTCTGTTTTTGCTTTGTCTTCTTTTTCTATTCTGTCTCAAAAAAGATTGTGAGAATGACTGAACAATAGGAAAAGTTGTAAGTGAATATGGAGGAGCCTGAGAAACAAAACTTGGATGAAATAAAAAATCAGAAAGTTCACTCAATTCTCCAATATTTGAAAGGGTTTCAGATTTTTCTGTGGAACTAGAGAGTTTATAAATAGGGTTGAAGCACTTGGAGTGAAAAAACGACCAGAGAGGAGAACGAAATAGTTCAGGGCTGGTGTCTGAGAGTGGGAATTTCCCATAGGGTAAAAGAGGGAATCAAACTGGCTAGAAGGCAGATTGTCACCCTGCCCTGGTCCATGCACTTTTTCTGTCAGGTACCCGGAGCCCCTGTGTGAGGCAAGGAGCCAGGAAGAGCAGGAGGCTGTGCAGGGGAAAGGGGTTAATCTTGAGCCAACTGCACCACCAGAGGAGCTGCCTGGGCTACAAAGTCACCATTAGTTTTCCCAGTAATTGTGCAGCAGGTGCCTGATAATGATGTCAGTCATGAATATGATAATATAACATGGCATCCAATAGAAATGTTAGATTTAAAGCATTTTCAAGGGTCTATTGTTTCCTATGTACTACATTTCCCATTTGTTAAACAAATATTAAGTAATGGGCTACACGAAATAGAATTATTCCCCAAGATTTGAAAAGATTGGTGTGAGCTGTCCTAGAAGCTGGTCAGCAGTCACAATGGTTATTGTGGTAGAGGAAAGAAACCATGATTATAAAACACTGAAATACAGTAAGAGCGATAAAGGTTGTTAAAGATCGATTGTTTGGTGAAGCGTGTTATGCTGACCTACAAGAACAAATTCAGCTTGACGATGTTGTAATAGAGCAAAGTCATGTTGCAGCTTTAAGTGCTTGAAATACGGTTGAGAGGCCCAGAAAAAGATCCACTTCCTTTACTAAGATAATACAAGGCTCCTGAGACTCCTCCAAAGACCTCTTACAAAGGTTGGTTTCAGCTGCAAACAAGGCTGTATCAAACCCTGATGCCAGACCTTGTTTGAGAATGCAAATACTGAGTGTAAGAGAGTAATTAGACTGTTACAGGCATGAGCAGAACTGATAGATGAATGGATAAGAGAAACAACTAATATTGCCTGTCCTGAGTATCATGCCAATATCATAGCACAAGTCATAGCTAGAGGTCTCAGATATCACACACACTCTGTGCTTTAATTGTGGCGAATTTGGCCGTTTACAAAGAAATTGTAAGGTTGAAACCTTCAGACCTCAAAATTTCAGGTGCATTAACTCTGAGGAATATGGTACTTTCACTTGTGCATGAGAACAATCAGTTTCTGGCAGCAATGGAGTTTCCCAGAGTTTGTAGGCACTGTGGAAAGTGAGGGCATTGAGGTACTGAGTGCAGCTTCATGGGAGACATTTAAGGTAACCTCTTGTCATCAGAAAACAAACTGAGGAGCCTGTCAGCAACAAACCAAATTAATAATAATAATAATAATAATAGTAGTAGTAGTAGTAGTAGTAATGTCCTATATGTTCTCTGTATAACCAAACTCTATTATCTACTAGAAGTAACCCTAGGGATACAAAAGAAATGAAATCTGGCAGATGGATATGTTTTATTTTGCAGAATTTGGAAAACAAAGGTATGTACATCATACCATTGATACATAATCAGGGTTTCAAGAGGCCACTGTTTTAAGATCTGAAAAGGCTGATTGTGTAATTACACATCTATGGTAAATAATGGCAATTATGGGGATATATGCACAAATTAAGACTGATAATGCCCTCTCACACATATCAGTAAGATGAAGCAATTCTTTGCATATTAAAAAATAAAGCACATTACTGCTATACCATACAATCCTACAGGACATATTTTGATCATACTTTAAAAGAGATCCACATTAACAAAAAGGGAAAGTAAAAAGACCCCCAGAGACAGACTAAATAATGATTTGTTAACTCTAAATTTTCTTAATGTTAGTGAAAAGGAAACAACAGCAGCTGAGAGACAGTGAGTTATAGAAAAAAAGGGTGGCACTGGATCAACCCATATACTAAAATGATGTGATGACATAAAAATGGAAACCTGCAATAGTTTTGAGATGGGAACATAGTTTTGTTTATGTATCTAGAGAGAGTGAAAAATATGGCTACCAACAAAACTTATAAAGATTAGGTTTGACCAGAGAAGACCTCCTATCAGCTGAGACATGAATGTCTTTGCATGGCAAATGAATCTTATTGCTACCTGGTCCTCATGCTATGCCATGCTGTAGCATGGATGGAGATTTATACAGCAGTCCAAACAGACTTATAAAGTTGATGTTTTTCAACTGGTCAAACATAGAGCAGAAAATTATATTTAGTTGATTTTTGTGCCTTTCATATTCCATATGTGTGTGTGTCCTGAAGAAATGGGCTTATAATATTACCTTTAGAAGTTTGTTTATTTTTATAGCAAAAGACCACCTAACAATGAAGACAAAGTAAGTAGCCTAAGGTATTCAGCCTCACAGTCTGTCTCAGTAACTGTTTCCTCAAGAATTTGAATCTAGGTAAACTTCAAAAGGGCTAGCCCAGAAGCTTCCACAGACTGGACAGAAAAAGATACAGCTATCTCTCCAAGGTCTTGGTGAATATTCCAATTTTCTTAGGGTACCCAAAAGATATCTTTGCCACCAAACAGCAAGAAGTAATTTTAAGAACATACACCCCCATTCCTAAGAGGTGGGGTGCATGGTTTTTGGTCATTTGGTGGGTTATGGATGTTTGTTGTCAACTATGGGGCAGGAGGTTGGTTATAAGTTGTTATTAGTCATGGTGAGGGAAGAAAGTAAAGGTTAAAATCAGAGATATTTTTCTTCCTTCTCTATCCTTCTTTTTCTCTTATTTTTCTTTGTTATCTAGTATTAGAGGAAAGGAGGGAAAAGAGAATAACAAAATAAAAAGGGGGATATAGGGGAAGAGAATAAAAAGTAGATTATTGAATCTACTAGTCCCAAATACATTAGTATGGATGGTTGTATATTGATAGAAGTTTAACATTATTTTGTTCAACTCTGGTTTAATGTATTGTATATATGCAACTCATTTAAAAATGTGATGTGAAGTTCTAGTCTTAGGAAAGCTATTGCAAACTATTTATGATAATTAAGAAAAGAAAGTTAGTAGTTAGCCACCTATAAATAATGACAGAGACAACTGACTGCCTGGACAATCACAAGAGGTTTCTCTTTGTTGTTGGAGCATCAAATCTTCAGCCTACCAGCCCAGAGTATCTGACAAAGTTACCTGTGAAGCAAGAATTTTGAAAGTCTGGCCTATTTAGTCTCTGCAGCACTGGACAGTCAATTTCCCAGTGTCCTGCTTGTCAACAGTTGGTACAGCCTGCTGTCAGCAGCTGAAACAAGAACAGTTTTTGTACAGCGGCTGTCTTCCAATATTTTCTTAAACACCATCATCTTCCTTGAAGTATAAAGGGAGTACTGCCAGGATCAAGTGTGTTTCTCTGTTATAAAAGCCTTTTACTGTTAAAACATCTTTAAATGCCACATTCTGCAGATCTCTGAGAAGTTTGAAGACTACCTATCTATCTCAGTATATCTAAGTAGAAAAACATTGTTAGTTTCTAGGTATGTACTATCGGATTAATCTTGAAAACATATACAAGAGACTAAATAAAACTTATATGCTGAATTATGCAGTAACTCATGAAGTTGCATCTTATCTAAAATAGTACAAAGACAGAAAGAAATACGCATTGAATAGCTGCTTCAAGCTTTTCAGCTTACACGTTTTACAGTTTACACCTCATCTTTAACCCTACCATTTAATCATATTAACCACAACTCCACTTCTTTCATGGGCTTTTCTACTTAGGCTTCAGGATAAAGAGGATGTGTTAACTCAAATAGTCAAATAACTAAAAAAGCATTTGACTCACAATACAGTTTTTGCTTCATGCTCAATAACAAGCAACCCAATATATCTGCCTTCATTTCTTAGCCTACAGACAGAGTGTTGGATTTATTTTTAAAAGGTCCTCAGCCTCATCCAATGACTATAAGATGTCTACAATGGCATTAGTCCCCAAATTCTCTTGTCTAGTGGTGGAAAAAATTAGAGTGTTCCTAGGAAATTCAGTTAAATAGTTATTGAGCTCTACTGGCTCTGACTGACTATTCATTTAAATTGGGCAGTTATGGATTGACTTGCACTCCCTCAATTTAAACCTTTATATTTTGAAGTCCTATCCTTCAATATCTGTGAATCTTTCCTTATTTGGAAATGAGTAGTGATAGTCTAAGTTTTTAAGGCAAGGTTATATGTCAGGAGATGATTATATAGGCACTAATCTAATACAGCTGGTATCTTTATGAAAAGGGGAAATGTCAATATATGTGTACAGAGAAAATGTGATAGAGATAAGACAGTAGTTATGGTGCTACACCAGAATCCCTGAAACACCAAAGCTCATCCGTGGATCATCAGAAACTGAGAGAGAAGCACAGAGCAGATTCTGCTTGACAGTTTCCCAAAGAAACTACTTCCTTCCAACATGATGATCTCAGTTATGATCTCTGAACTGTAAGACAACACACTCCAACACTCTCTAAGTCACTGGTTTGGTATACCTTAATCATAACAACAGAAAATGAATAATTCACCCAATATCATGATGAGATGAAAACACTGCTCTGTTCAGACTTGAGTCACATGAAGGTCACCATGCCAGGAGTAGAAGAAGAACACCAGCAGAGGGTGAAGGAAGGGATAACTCAGAGGGGTAAGTTACAGTTGGAAGATGAGCAGAAGCTTGCAGTTGTTAGCAGAGTTCCCATCCCCACCTGCCCCTGGTCCACCTGTGATACCTATTCTATCTCCCTTTCCCAGGGAGAGTCATGTATTCCTATTGAGTGCTCTTTGTTAGTTAGCCTCTCTGTGTGTGTGGATTGTAGCTTGGTTTATGATTTACTTTACAGTTAATATCCACTTGTAAGTGAATACATGCCGTGTTTGTCTTCCTAGGTCTCGGTTACCTAACTGGGATGATTTTTTTCTAGCTCCATCCACTTGTCTACAAATTTCGTGATGTTATTATGTTTTATAATATTCTTTTTTAAGGGATACTTTTCCTTTTCTTCTTTCTTTCTTTTTCTTTTCTTTTCTTTTTTTTTTTTTTTGTTTGTTTGTTTGTTGTTGTTTTGTTTTGTTTTGTTTTTCAAGACAGAATTTTTCTGTATGGCTTTGACTCTCCTGGTCTCCTTTATAGACCAGGTTGGCCTCGAACTCACAGAGATCTGCATGCCTTTGCCTCCTTGAGTGCTGGTATTACAGGTGTAATCCCACCATGACTGACTGTGATTATATTTTTTTAAACAGCTAGGCAGTGCTCCATTGTGTAAATGTACCACATTTTCTTTAACCATTCCTCGGTTAAGGGGCATCTAAGTTATTTCCAGTTTTTGGCTATTATGAATAAAGCTGCTACAAACATAGTTGAGCAAGTGTCCTAGGATGGAGGGTCCTTTGTGTAGGATGAAGCCTAGAAGTAGCGTAGCTGTGTCTTGAAGTAGGTTGATGCACAATTTCCTGAAAAATTACCATCTTGATTTCCAAAGTGACTGTACACTTTGCACTCCAGCCAGCAATGGAGGAATGTTGCCTGTGTTCTAATCCTTGCCAGCATAAACCATCAATTGTGTTTTTGATGGGTGTATGATAAAATCTCAGAGTCCTTTTGATTTGCATTCCCCTAATGGCTAAGGATATTGAAATCTTCTTTAAACATTTCTTAGCAATTTAATATTTCTCTTTTGAGAATCATCTGCTGAGATTTGTGCTTCATTTTTAATTTTATTATTTGGTGTGTTGATGTTTTATTTTCTTGACTTCTTTATATATTTTAGAAATCATCCCTCTGTCAGATGTGGCATTGGTGAGGATCTTTTTCTCATTCTGTAGGTTGCCATTTTCTCCTATTTACAGTGTCCTTTGCCTTACAGAAGCTTTTCAGTTTCATGAGGTCTTATTTATTAACTATTGACCTTGGTGTCTGGACTATTGGCATTCTCTTCAGGAAGTTGTCTCCAGTACTAATGAATTCAAAGCTGTTTTTCACATTCTCTCCTGTCATGTTCAGTGTATCTGGTTTTATGTTGAGGCCTTTGATCCACTTGGACTTGAGTTTTGTGCAGGGTGATAGACAAGGCATTATTTGCATTCTTCTACATGCAGCCATCCAGTTACACCAGCACCATTTGCTGAAGATGCTTTCGTTTTTCCATTGTATGTATCTGGCTTCTTTATTAAAAAATCAGGTTTCATAGACATGTAGATTTATGTCTGGGTCTTCAACTCAATTCCATTCATCAACCTATTTGTTTTTATACCAACACAATGTTTTTCTTACTATGTCTCCATAGCAAAGCTTGAAGTCTGTCATTTCTGAGTAGCCCCTGAGCTTGGTATAAGATGACAGACTCCCTTTCTCAGCTTGGTTCTCTCAGTTCATGATCGGGGGAACCCCAGATCCTTAAGGAGCATCACATAGTCCTCAGGGAGATTATAAGCCTGAGCCTTTTCTGATAAGAAGTCTGTTCAGCAAGCACCTGGGAATTTCTAGAAACACTCACCCTATGCTAATAAGATGTCTTGCTGTCTTGGCTTTCAACTAATGACCTTTAACTATACCTAGAGTTATTTCCTGACCCATAGGATAATTAAAGACTGTGTTTTCCTTCTTCTGATAGGGCTGTGCTATTTCATGTAAATCAAGTATCTCCAGTGCACCCTAACCTCAACGAATCAAACACACCCCTCCCAATGTCCAAGGTTTATAAGTACCTGTTTCACATGAAATAAAGGGTCCAGCATCATCTGTTTCATTAAAGATTGTCTGATACAATAGTCATCATTTATTCTGGAGAAGGAAGAGCTACTCTTCTCTCTGAAGAATTCATTGATGGATGCTCCAGGCTTGGCTGCCAGTCAGCCAGCCATGTGCTGTTGGTTGCCTCAAGCTTCCACTATTTACCAGCATGTTAGCATGGATTGCTGCTATCATCTTTCTAGACCCACTCTGCTCATAGAAATGCTAACAGTGGGAGCAAGAAAAAAGAAAAAGTTCATGGAAGAGGAGTAGAGGACAAGAAATAATCACACTGAGGGCTGAAATTGGTAACATAGAAACAAAGAGAAAAATACAAAGAATCAAAGAAATCAAGAGTTGGGTCTTTGAGAAAATCAACAAGAAAGACAAACTTTATGCAAACTAACTAAAAGGTAGAGAGAGAGTATCCAAGTTAACAAAATTAGAAATGAAATGGGAGACATAACAACAGACACTGAGGAAATCCAAAGAATCATTAGGGCATAATTCAAAAGCCAGTACTTTACAAAATTGGGAAACCTACAAGAAATAGACAACTTTCTTGATAGATACCACTTACCAAAGTTAAATTATGATCAGATAAAAACCAAAAACAAAAAACAAAAAAACAAAAAAACAACAACAACAAAATAACAATAATTTAAATAGACTTACCTAGAACTTTCCATCTCCTGAATTCTGTCATTTTGCTTTTTCTTTACTGCTTGTATTTCTATTTCCAAGTCTTGAACAGTAGTATTCATTCCTGTCACCTGTTTTTTTTTCCCTTGTCTTTCTTTAAGGGATTTGTTGATCTCCTCCAATTGGTTGTGGTTTCCCAATTCCTTTAAAGATTTTATTAATTTCCTCTTTAAAGACCCGAATCGTCTATATAAAGTTGTTTTGAGGTTGTTTTCTTGTACTTCAACTGTAGTAGAAAGTTCCTGGGTTGCAGTAGTGGGATAGCTGAGGTCTTGGGGTGCACTATTACCCTGGATATTGTTGATTGTGTTCTTACACTGGCATCTGAATTTGTTTTTGTTGGATGGGTATTTTGTTCCTTGGTTTCTGTTTCCTCTTTGGCCTTCTGGTCTTTGTGCTCTGTATTTCTGGAGGCCAGCATGCCACCTGGTTCATCAGTAAGTCTCCAGCAGAGTTGAAGGCTGGACTTTTTGTAGTTAGAGTGTTCTCTGATCCAGCAGGAAAACTTAAACTGGTGTGGCCTGCACTTAAGCAATGGGTATCCACCCATGAAGGGGTGAAGCAGTGGCAGTGGGGTGGGTGGGGTGAGGTGTCATTAACTTAGGTCCTTTGGCCCAGATTAGGGAGAGTGGGAGCGATCAGATGGTAGGTTGGGCTCTTAACTGTTCTGGATGAGGTGACCTTCAGGGAGCAGAGGATGCTCATAGGTGTAGAGCTGTAATGTAATTTTAGAGAAAGAATAGTTTGAGGTAGAAACAAATTCTGTGTGGTAATAATATCTGCGAACCCCCGAATTGTGCTTTTGGGGAAATTTAAAGACACTGCAACTATCATTGATGTTTATATTGAGATAATAAAGGTTGAAACTATCCGATATGTATTCACGAAATGGGCTGTTAATGTTCTGTTTGTTTTATGTTTGACTCTATAGGGTCTACTAATTTACAATTAAATTTTAAAAAACACTTGGTCTAATGAGCTAATAATTGCAAAGAACTCAGAGCAGGGATAAATGGCACCACAAGAGGATAAACTTCTATTTGTGAAAGTCAAAACACCAGAGACTTTAATTACATCCCTTGCTAAACCTGACTTGTAATCAGTTATGGAGACCATCTCATTAGTGTCTTACTATGGAGTTCTTAAACAACATGATGAAAACTATTTCATTTCCCAAACTTGAATATTTTGAGAGCAGGGATTTTTGGATGATTTTGCAACAAGCCAATGATTTCTGTTTTCATTTGAAGTTCAAGGGGCTCTGATTAAGCCATCAGGATCTCCATTTACATTTTTCAATTGAACAATGGGTATAGGTTTGAGGGATGACATACTTAGGATAACAGGAAAAACTGCACCTACAAAAATATATACATAAGGACATGCACACAAACAGACTGGTGGAGGTAGGCTCAGAATAATGGAGGTATAAACCACTGATTTTCAGTACTTTAAAGAATTATAGTTTAGTTTACAGAATTAAACTTATATTGCAGGTGTTGAAGGTTATGCCAAAGTTTTACAGGCCTGTATTTTTTTAATTATATGCTATGAAAAGTGTAGGTGGGCTTTATATATATACAATATATATGCATATATATATATATATATATATATATATATATATATATTCTTTTAACTTTGAAACACCAAAACAACAGAAAAGAGAGAACAGTACAATGAACACCTTTATATGATTAGCTTTATTCCACCGGATGTCTTTTGATCAGTTTCAGGAAAAGTCTGAATCTAATTTGTACTTCCACCTATATAGATTATATTGGTATATTTCCAATAGTGTCATCAACTAACAAAAGTTTCAAAGGCATAAGTTATTTTTAATTTACTGGTATATATGCATTATTTACATCAACATTAAAAGCCAGGATATATATTATGAGTAAACATTCTTATTGTCTGTTTTGAAAGTATTTTATTGAGGAGATAACCAAGGTAAAATAAAGTAACATCTTTACCTCTAATGCATTCCTCCAAGTCAAATCCCCAGTATTACCCCAGAACTGTATTACACCACCTGATGCTGCCTCTCCTCACTCCCAGCCTCTACTCCCAGAGGACTGAAGACATCATGTTGGAATACCCTGCTTTGCCCTGTCTGTGGGCCCCATCATCCCCCACTTCCTATCTCATCCTCATTCCTAAGCATTTTACCTGGAACTTCCTGTAGCCACATCTATCATGATCACAGAAGAATTTCTCACCAGGCAACACACAGCAACCACACTCTTCTAAGAAACAGAGAGAGCAACAGAGACCCAAGAACAAACATCCACCTGACAAAGGCAAAATGAGATATCAGCACCCAGAGTTACAAAATTCCCAAACCTAGATGCCTAAATGCCAGATTAAAAGCACAACCAGTAACGTGCAGAACAGTATGGGTCCAGTAAAGCCCAACAACGCTACCACAGCACCTGAGTGTTGCACCTGAAGAATAAGGCAAAGACCTTGAAATAACATGTAAGAATACAACAGAAGTTCTTAAAGATGACATGAATAAATCCCTTAAAGAAATTTATGGAAGCACAAACAGTGGGAAGTAATAAAACAGTACAAGACTGAAGAGTGGAAATAGAATCAATAAAGAAAATGCAAACTGAGGAAAATTGGGACATGAAAAATTTAGGAACTAGAAGAGGAACCTCAGAGATAAGCCTCACCAATAGAATTCAAGAGATAAAAGAAATAATCTCAAGCATTGAAGACACAATAGAAGAAATAAATACCTCAGTAAAAGAAAATATTAAATATTTAAAAACTATGGCACAAAAATCCAGGAAATCTGGGATACTAGGAAAAGTCCAAATCTGAGAAAAGTAGGAATAGAGAAAAGAGGTAAAGAAGCCAAGGTCAAATGGTATAAAAATATTTTCAACAAAATCATAGATTTTTATGACTTAAAAAAGAAGATACATATCAAGAAGAGAATGTAATGCCAAATTGACTAGAATAGTAAAGATAGTCTTATTGAACATAATATCTGGAACATAAAACATACAGTACAACAACACAAATATTAAAAACTGCAAGGGGGAAAGACCAAGTAACATATAAAAGCTGAACTATTGGAATAACTCCTGATATCTCAATTGAGATTCTAAAAGACAGAAGGACCTGGACAGATGCTCTACAGACTCTAAGAGATCACAGAGGCTAGTGCAGTCTACTATATACAGCAAAATTTACAAACACAATGGAGGGAGAAAATAAGACATTCCATAATAAAAGCAAATTTAAGCAGTATCTATCTACAGATCCAGTACTACAGAAGGGGATAGAAGGAAAACTCTAACTTAGATTAACAACAGTCAAAAAAAACACAGGAAATAATTAATTCCCAACTGGAAAATCAAAAGAGGGGAAACATACACAACAACAGAACAGGAATCAGCAAATACTGCTCCTTGATATCTCTCAACTTCAGTGGTCTCGATTCCCCAATAATAAGACATAGGCAAGCAGAACAGATCCAACGTTCTACTGCATCCAAGAAACATATTTTAGCATCACTTCAGAGTGAAGGGCTGGAAAAACATATTTCAAAGGAATGGACCTAAGAAGCAAGCTGGCTTAGTCATTTTAATAACTGACAGAATAGACTTCAAACCAGAACTTATCAGAAGAGATAGGGAAGAATGCTAGATTCTCATGAAAATAAAAATCCACCAAGAGAAAATTGTAATTCTTAACATCTGTGCACCAAAAACAAAGGCCCCCAAGTTCATAAAAGAAACACTACTACATCTTAAATCACATATTGATGCTCAAACACTGATAGTGGGAAACCTGTATATCCCAATAAAAGTCATCAAGACGAAAACTAACCATAGAGATGCTGGCGCTAACTGACATTAAACCAAATGAATCTAACAGATATTTCCTAAACATTTCACCCAAACACAATAGAATATACCTTCTTCTCTGCACCTAGTAAAACTTTCTTCAAAATTTCCCATTTACACAGACAAGAAGCCAGTCTCAACAGATACAAGAAAATTGAAATGAATCGCTGTATTCCATTAGACTACCACTGAATAAAGCTGAATATAAACAACAAAAATAATAGAAAGCTCACAAACTCATGGAAACTGAACAACTTTCTGTCGAGTAAAAATGGCTCAATATGGAAATTAAGAAAGAAATACTTTCTAGAATTGAAAGAAAATGAATGCACAACATACCCAAACTTATGGGACACAATGAAGAATGGTTTAAGAGACAAGTTCATAACATTAAGTACTTACATTAATTTAAAAAAAGAAAGATCTCATACTAGTAACTCAACAGCACACCTAAAAGCTCTAGAACAAAAAAGAAGAAATAACATCCAAAAAAAGTAGACATCAAGAAATAGTCAAACTCAGGGATGAAATCAATAATAGAGAAAAACAATAAAGAGCATCAATAAAACAAAGAGTTTGTTCTCTGAGAAAATCAGTACAGCCAATAAGTTCTTATTCAAATTAACTAAAGGTTAATAGAAAAGATCCAAGTTGGAGATGAAATGGGGGACATAATTACAGACACAAAGGAAATTCACAGATCTGCTCCACCACATTGGGAAATCTAAAATAAGTGGATAATTTTCTCAATAAATACCATTACCAAAGTTAACAGATAGACAATTTAAACATAACTATAATCACCAGTTAAATAGCTGTAATTAAGTCTTCTAACCAAGAAAAGCCACAGGCCATTTAGTCTACCAGACTTTGAAAGAAGAGAGAATGTCAATGTGTCTCAAATTATTCCACAAAACATCAGCAGAAGGAATATTGTTTAATTTGTTTTATGATGTCACAGTTATTCTGATACCAGACCACATAAAACCAACCAAAAAAGAGAATTGCAGACCAGTTCCACTTGTAAATATAGAAGTCTAAATTCTCAATAAAATATTTGAAAGCAAAGTCCAAGAATATATCAAAAAGATCATCCACTATGACCAAGTAGGTTTCATCCCAGAGATGCAGGCATGGTTCAATACATGTAAATAGATAAATGTAATCCACTATGCAAATAAACTTAAAGAAAGAGACCACATGATCATCTCATTAGATACAGAAAAGGCCTTTGAGATAATCCAACATTGCTTCCTGAGGGATACAAGGGGCATACCCAAACATAATAAAGGCAGTTTACAGCAAGCCCATAATGAACATCAACATAAAGTCAACGTAATTACACTAAAATCAGGAATGAGACAAGGTTGTTCACTCTCTTCATACTTATTCAATATACTGCTTGAAGTCTTAGCTACAGCAATCAGACAAATTAAGGTTATTGAGGGCATACAAATTGGAAAGATATTGGAGTATCTTTATTTCCAGATTATATTATAGTATATATAACTGATGCTAAAAATTCTACCAGAAAGCTCATATAGCTATAAATACCTTCAACAAAGAAACTGGATACAAAACAAACTCACAAAAATCAGCTGCTCTCCTATATACAAATGGCAAACAGAATGAGAAAGAAATCAGGGAAACAACACCTTTTTCAATATCTTCAAATAATTTAAGAGTGGCTTGGGTAATTCCAACCAAGTCAATAAAAGACTTGTATGGGTAAAAAAACGTTCAAGTCTTTGAAGAGTGAAATTGAAAAAGATATCAAGAGATGGAAAGATTTCCTATGCTCATGAATCAGTAGGATTAATAGAGTAAAAATGACCATCCTGCTGAAATCAACTGAAAATGCAATGCAATTCCCATCAAAATTCCAAGACAATTCTTCACAAATCATGAAAGGATAATCTTCAGCTTCATATAGAAACACACACACAAAAAAAAAATCCTGGATAGCTAAAAACAATCATGAATCATTAAAGAACTCTGGGAGACATCACTATCCCCAATATCAAGTTACACTACAAAGCTATAATAATAAAAATGGCATGCTATTAGAAGAAAAACACATTGGCCAATGAAATCAAATTGAAGACCAGGACATAAATACACACACTTATGGAAGCCTTATTTTTATAAAGAAGCCATAAATGCACACTGAAAGAAAAAAACTATCTTCAGCATATAGTTCCAGTGGATGTCTGAAAGTAGAAGAACCAAAACAGATCCATATGTATCACCCTGCACAAAGCTCACTCTAAATTGATCAAAGAGCTCAACATAAATCCTGATACACTGAACCTTATAGAAGAGAAAGTGGGGAATAGCCTTGAATGCATTTGGCAAAGGAAAAAACTTTCTGAACAGAGCATGGTTAGCACAGGCACTCAACCAACAATAGATAAATGAGACCTCATGAAACTGAGAGGCTTTGGTAAAGCAAAGGACACTATTATTCAGACTAAACTTGGTAGCGTCTTTGGTAGAGGAAGGTACTCTTCAGGCTACGAAGGAAAAGGTAAACATCAACTCAGCCAGATCAACTCCATTAATCTACAATGGAGTCCTGTCTGCAAGATATGCTAGTGCAATGGCGGCATAAGCTTGTGAGAGTAATGAACAAATATATGATTTGATTTAAGGCCTATTCTATGAGATGGAATTCATACCTGGCATTGCTGTGGTATTCAAGAACCTGAGACTAGATAGTCCAGAGATCTTGGTAAAAACAAACAAATAAACAAACAAGCAAACACTACTGTCCCAGAAAAAAAAACATAATAAAAAATCTAGCAATAAAATGATTCCTATTGACATTATGCTATTTTCATAGATCAGTGCCTTGCTCTGCCATCATTAGCGAAGCTTCTTCCTGCAGTAAATTAGAAAAAAAAATACAGAGATCCACAACCAGGCAATAGGCAGAAAATGAAAGACCTTGAAATACTCAGCCCTAAAAGGGTTAGCTCTATCAAATCCCTCTCCTCAGCGCTCAGGGAATCTGCAGAAGAGATGGAAAGAGTATAAGAGTCAGAGGAGATGGAGGACACCAAGAAAACAAGGCCTCCTAAATACAAAGGTCTTTGTATTTTTTAGTTTGTTTATATTTTTAGTCTTTTCTTTTCTTTTTTTTTTTTTTACCATTTGTGTACATATTATGGCTTGCAGTTTAATGTTTTTATGGGATTTCTGAGTATGCAACAAGTGGGTCTCTGTTTCTTGTGCCTTCTCTTGGACTCTTCCTTGCTTGTTTGTTTGGTTAGTTTATTCTATATATTGTTATATTATATTATATTATATTATATTATATTATATTATATTATATTATATTATATTATATTTGTTCTTAGAATTATTACCTCCTGTGTGTTTTCTAATGAGAGACAGAAAGGGGTTGGATCCAAATGAGAGGGAGGTGGAGAGGAACTGAGAGGAATAGGGGGAGGGAAACTTGTAATCATAATATATATGTGATAAAAGAAAGAAAAAATGCTCTGCTGATGACACATTGATCTTTCCCACTTAAACACTTATAATAAGTATTCAAGGAATACTTGTAGATTTCCTTTCTGAATTCCATTTTATATTTTCTGATATGCTAAGACTTTTTTCTTTCTCTCTCTCTCTTTTTTTTTTTGTTATGACATAGTATCTCATATAGTCATATTGGCCATGGGCTCACTATGTAGTTGATCTTGACAGATACTCAATTGTTTTCCTGTTCATCTTGCCTCAACCTCTCAAAGGCTAAGCTGTGCCCTCCCGCATCCAGCCCTGTACTTAGCGTATTATACATTAAGCTTCTCTGTGTCCAGGACATTGTTAATCTATTTTTATTTATCAGTAGATTGTTACAGCCTTTTTGTGAACATTGCTAAAAGCATCTAAATTCTAAATGAGCAGTACCAAGTGAACATATACTGCAACTGACTGTATGAGATAGTATTGACGGAATTCATTTTTTATCAAGGGATGGCAACTAAGTTATGATCCCTCTTTGTGCTCAAAGTGGTGACAAAATAGCAACAACGACAAGAATATGTATCCTAATTGCTTGTCCTGGAATTAGTTATTGAGGCACTGAGAAGTAACTAGGATGCTTCTCTATACCGTCTTAGCCAGACTGTGTTTATGTGCACTGCAGAAATTTGTTTGCTTTTTGGTCATCTGTTACCACCTCTGGACGGTATGTCTCTATGCATCTGTGCAACTTTTACTTTAGATTTTCTAATAGGTTTTTCTTTTTATATTTAATTTCCCCACACAATATGTTTTGATTATGTTTTTTGTTTAATTCTTATGGTCAATATACTGAGAATAAAAGACTGTGGAATGTTTAACTCTAAATGGGACATCATTATTATCTATCTTCCTCAAAGTCTTGGAGGTTATTGCAGAAGAGCCTGGGAAGATTCTCAGAGACGGATGTAGTAGACATTTGCCACATACTTGTTGGGCATGTCGGGGATACTGATGACATGATATTCCATCAGCTGTGACTACAGGAACAAGACTTACACAAATACATAAGATCAAAGCAGTCAAAATACCAGCAGAGATGAGGACACTTGAAGGCCAGTCCCAGGTCCTGGTGCTGCATGAGACAGTGTTTTTCTGGGATGTGATTCATTCTCAAGTAGATGGTTTAGCACCCATGCACACACAGAAAGCAATAAGGAACCCAGGGTGTTTAAAAACAAAGCATATGAGGTTTGCAGAAACATGATGCTTGAGCAAGGGAGGAGAAAGACTGAAGGTGGATCAGACACATTATATGTACATATGAAATTCTCAAACAATAAAAGGATGTTGACAGTCTCTTCTAAAACATTAACTATTTAAGAATCAAATGTATTTATTTATGAAAAGCAAAAATCCAGAAACAGTATAAAGCATTTTACATTTCACACATAGATCTAGAAGAATGAATATATCTGGACCTTGGTGGAGGTAGAGGTAAGTCAAAGGGAAAAATAGAAACAAATTATCATTTGGCCTTCAAAGAGATACAGAAACAGATCTGGAAACAAAATGTACCCAGCCACTGAAATTGCATTCTTGTCCATGTTAACAGTATAAAATTAAGCTGAAAGTGAGAGTGAGGAGGCTGATAGCATGATAATTAACTCAGATGTCTGTTCTGTTCTTACATGCTTTTACATCTGTGTAATTAAGGTCACGAAGTCTAGCACCTTAGGAGAAAATTTCCTATATAATAATGCTCAAAATTATGTATTACATCTAATTAGAAAATTGATTTTTTTTTATTGGACTAGGAAGTTAAGAAACACACTAGGATGTCTGTAAGCACCCTTTTTCAAGAAAGCAGATTAAATAGAAATCATTCTTGGGGATCTTATTTATTTTTTATTCATTTGGTTTTTTTAGTAGGAAATGGTGTTCATGTGGGAACCAAACGGCTGCTGTTAGACACACCCATCAAAGACAAAGAAGCTAACCTAAATATTACATATTGAAAGAAATTTCTGGTTTTTTAGTTTTCTATATTTTTACAAGACAGACATGGGATGTGCTGTCAGTAAAAAAGGGATTGTGAATTTATAGTACATGTCATTTGGTCACACTTTTTATGTACCTAATCTCTGTAGCTTCTTGAACTGGGTGCTCTGAGGAGACTACAAGAGAGACTGGTGAAGAATAAAGAGATTTAGATACAATGACTAAGTCTTCTGAGCTCCACTCTACATCAAAATATCACCACTTCTATAGCTTTGACAACAACATTTACAATTTAAAGATCTTCCTAGATGACTCTAATGTATAGCTGTGATTAGAATGCTTAGATTGGATCCTTACAAGAATTCCTTTCAGACCTTGACTGCTGCCCATCTGTTGAGGGTTAAATCCATCCAAGGCTTTCTCAGAGGCTCCACAAGTTGACAAAGAGGCTAGCTCTGTGGCCTTGATTAGGAGTGGACTTGGCATGGCCAGTCTATGGCTGATGCCAGGGCCTTGAAGGAGTTAATGTTTTGGTTCCTAGAAACTTGGTTCTCCCACCCCACCCCCCACAATAGACTGGAGGCCTTGGCCCCTATGTGGTCCACTGTGCCGTCCGCCTGAAATGTTCTTGGGAAGTTCTGTGTCCTCTTTGTGAAATATCACTTGGTTGGCCTCCTGTTGACTTTGTCTCATTATGTGATAGAGTCTGGAAACTGTCTCATTTCTCTTCCCTGAAAATATTACATAAGGTGCAATACTTATTATTTTTTTTTTTTTAAAGTTTGCTTAGCATAAGACATAGCTTCTTCAAGACCTCCTAGACCTAAATTTTATCTTTTCTTTCTTCTATCCTCTTTATTATCTGATCTCCTGGTCTTTCTCTCAGTACCCTGCCATGGAAAAAGGACCTGTTTTTCCAGGTTAGTTGGAGCCTGAACAGGGACACAGAAATAGCTAGGTTCTTTTTGTACTTTCATCAGCTCCCCTGAGAAAGTCTTGGATTGATATGTTCCTCAGCACATATCCTTGATTTGAGGAACACATTGGATTTTACTAGTAGCTGGCAGTTCTTCTACCTCTCAGGTATCCTTCCAATGTAGAATAGTTTGTTTTCCTTTATAGTTTTATAGAGATAAGAGTAATTTGTGACCAGGAGGCATGGCAGCAGTTGGACATGGTGACTAGATCAAGACATTAAGAACTCACATACTGAACCACACACACAAAGCAGAGAGGTTATACTGAAAATGGCACAACACTTTTAATCTGAGAGCCCACGCCTAATGACACACTTCCTTCAGCAAAGCCATGCCTCTTAAACCTCCCAAACAATGCTACCAGCTTAGAACAAGTGTTACATGTCTGAGACTATGGAGAGGCATTTCTCATTCAAATTACCATGGTGATTAAGAGGAAAACCAGACACAGGACTCGGTCACATCATCAGTGCACCAGAACCTTGGGTAAACATTACACATTAGTGGACAGCAAGTTGTGTAAATGATAGGAATACTTTTAGCTGAGATGCTGATAATAACTGACCAGAGAAATAATGGGCTAAAATAAGTTGTTCCTTCAATACGCTTCCTTCCTATAGGAAAATGGAATTTTATCTACACTGCCTATTTTCCTGTTACTTCTTTTAACCCATGAAAGTTTGGACTTGTCATTTCCATGAAACTTTTAATAACTAAAGTATTATAAAGCTTTGGAGTAAAGCTGCAGTCAGCTTCCTAATAAGTATCATGAGCAATAAATAGATTTTTTTTTTATCACTGTAGCTCACTAAAATTTGGGAACCATTTTTTGCAAATAGCATTTGAGCTGATTTACAGGAAGAAGTTCAAACATTGTGCTGGTGCATGGATGATTACAGAAGTACCTGAGGACTTACTGACATTTTTAAACTACAAGCAATATTGACACATGGCTCATTTAATAATGAGGGCTATAATGGAAAATACTAGAGCTCCAGGTTGTATTCAACTACTGGAGAATTCTAAGCATGTGTGCTTGCTCAATAAATTGCACCATCCCTCATATGAATTTTTAAAACATTATCTTCTGGGGCTGGAGAACTGGTTCAGCTCTTAAGAGTGCTAGCTGCGCCTTGTCTGGCCTCAATGGGAGAGGATGCACCTAGTTCTGCAGCAAGTTAATGTGCCAGGGCAGATTGTTACCTATGGGGGAACTCCACCTTCTCTGAGGAGAAGGAAGAGGAAAATGGGGAGATTGATGGGGCCTGGAGAATGAGGAGGAGAGCTGCAATCAAAATGTTAAGTGAATAAATAATTCTTTTAATAAAAAAATTAAAGTATGCTAGCTGCTTTCATTGGACTATTGTTTGGTTCCCCAGTACCCACATTGAGGCACATCTAATCCAGGAGGTTCAAAGATCTATTCTGGAATTCTGTGGGCACTTAAACATGTGTGTGCATACATATTAAACACACACATATACCTTAATAAAAATAATAAGAGAAACCTTTAAGAACATTAATATCTAAAAATGTGATAAGTTTAGGAAGTAGGTCAGAGTATACATCACCTTTAAATCATTTGTCAGTTCTGGGGACCAAACGTGAGGCCTCAAACAATAGGCAAATGTTCTATGCTGAGTTTTATGCCCAGATCCATGTGGTATTTTAATTTCAACTTTTAGAGCCCTCTATTATATGCTAATTAGATTATTTCTATCATTCCTTGCTTGTGTTGAGATTGTGGGCTCAGCTTTATCTCTGTTATGTTGCTTCCTTCCCCTCTTGCAGTCTTGGCTTCTCTGGGTTTTGAAAGTATCTGAAATTGGGCTATAGCACTATTTGAAATATTACTTTATTGGAGTCTCAAACCTCTATAAGAACATGATTATTTTATTCCTGATGCTTACAGCCTTGTTTACAGTCTCACCAAGGGGAACTTTGCCCATATAGAGAGTTTGGATGTGTCTAATTAAAATATATGCTAGAGTATTTAAAAAGAAAGGGGTTCAAGAAACAAAGGAAAGTTGTACTGACAGAAAAAATTCCTGTGGAGATAATTTTCCTTGTAAGCTGTGAGGTTCTGTTCCTAGAGAGGATGGTTGGCAGGTGTTCTTTACACCAGATGCCCACTGATAGCATCTCAAGCAATCACTGAGATTTATATATGACCCCAGGAACATGTGTATGACTCCCATTTGAGAAATCTAAGAAAGAGGATGCTGTCAAAATTGGTTCATGACATCAGAGTGGGGGAACTCACTTAGGAAGCATGTTTTTCCATGATGACATTAAGGTCTAAGGAGCAGGCTTCAGGGCTGCACATACAGATTGTTAGTGAGTGCAAGGCCATAAATGTGTCTCTGAAGCAGCTCCAAACATCCATCTGCTGGAGAGATGTGACTCCCTCTGAAAGGAAGTTATCTAAGTAGACCCTAGGTACTACGGCTGTGCTAGTCAAAGACTACACAATGTTTCAAGAAAAAAATATTGGTTCTGATTCTCTTGCTATTATCTAGAATTTGCTAACTAGTAACAACAGTCACCCAAGAAAAGCATGTGGTGCTTACATCTCCCTCGTCTGCCCTCTTCCTCTGCTTATGAACTTAGACATATCAAGAACCATGGTCCTCAATGCATTCTGAGGAGGATGATTGTGCTCCAGAGCTACACAGAAATGTTCATGCCTGAGAGAGGCCTGATTGAGAGGAAACACTTGGCACAATGTATTAGAAATACCCAAGCTGAGATCATCCAAGATGGTGTCTATCGCATACTGTGTCTGATCGGCGGAACAGCAGTGACTGCACAGCCACCAAAGGACCATACTGAGAGCTCCAAAACACAGTTCTGGTGTTTCCCAGCAGGAAAGAAATCCTGTCATGTGGATCATCCATGCCCTCCCACTGCAGGACCACGGGACCATGCTTTTTAGATTGTGTCCTGGCTCAGTGCGGGCCAAAGAAATGGTGTTTGAAGAGGGGGTGCTGTTCAAGTCGAGTCAGAGCAAGGACTGTACCACCCACACCTCAGGCCTTATGGACCTCCTCTCATAGGACAGGGCCATGCTCATACAGAGGTGGATGCTGGGGGGGGGGGGCAGCACCAAGGCGGTTGGGGGTACAAGTTCCCCAGGACAAGAAGCTGAGCTGGGCCAGCATCAATGGTTTCTGTGAGCTACACAACAAAGATTTTGAGGTGCCTCCACTTGCCAGCCACAACCTGGCGAATTGAATGGGAGCAGGAGAGCTGGCCCTGAGGACATGGAAGCAGGAGAGCTGACCCTGAGGACACAAGAACAGGAGAGCTGACCTTAGGAAGAGGGAGCAGGTGAGCCAGCCCTGAGGACATGGGAACCTGAGAGCTGGCCCTGCCTTGAGGACACAGGAGCTAGAGATCTGGCCATGCCCTGAGGACACAGAAGTGGGAGAACCGGCTCCACCCTGAGGACTTGGGAGCAGGTTGGCCAGCCCTGCCCTGAGGACACAGGAACAGGTGAGCCTGACCTGCCCTGAGAACATGGAAGCAGGAGAGCTGGCCCTGCCATGATGACACAGAAGCAAGAAAACAAGCCCTGCCCTGAGGACAAGGGAGTGAGCCCTGATCCAGGGCTCTGAGTGAACCTCACCCCAACATCTACCCTATGTATAACCTGCTAGAATACATGAAGGGGCTGGACCTGAAGATTCAAAGATTAAGAGTCTCCTTGACACACAGCAACGACAGGATATCTGACAGCAGTCCAAGTGAGGATCTGGTAATGATAATGTAGGCCTCCAACCAGACCCATGACTCACAGAAATAAACATTTGAAAGTAAACATATGTGGACAAAAGGCTATATTGCGTGATATACTACAGCTTCTGTGACAAGATTTTTTTTGTCTGTTTGTTTTATTTTACGGGGGGGGGGGTGGAGGAGAGGGATTTTGGTGCACGACGTGTAAATCATAGACATTCAATAAAAGTAAGAAAAAAAAAGTTAGGTCTCATGAATTTAAAGTTAAATTGTAAATCCTCTGCAGTTGTAGCTTACCTAGCTTGCGCAAATCACCAGTACCATAAAAATATATATTGGGAGGATGAGTGTGAGTTCATAAAGAGTTAATAACACAGAAGTTCAAAGTTTTGGTCATCTAGATTTAGCAATTGGCTGTGACATATTTGAACTGAGATTGTCTGTATGAGTAAGGTGACAAGAAACATATTTTACTAAATGAAAAGCCACAGTAGCTATGGAGGCCAATCTAGAAGTTAAATAGTAAGTAGAGGCACACATAAGCTCATAGATGCAGAATGGGCAAGAGGAAAGAGGGAAACTCCAATGTATCTACATTCCAACTTGCTGTGATTTAACACGATAAAAGTATACATAGCACTTGATTCTAAAATTAGTTCAGACCATTTTCTACCATTTAGTCACCTCACAATTAGAATAACTAAATAGAACTAATCAACACATAACTATCTCCTGACCAAAACTGTTTCTTATGTGTCATGATAAAATGAAAAGATAAAAGGTGGTCTAGGGTGGGAACAGGAAGATACAAGTGAGGGGATAGCAACCAGGATGTAATCTGAATAAATTATAATTTTCAAAAACAATGTAAAAAAAAAAATCTCTATTCGGGAAAGGCCATACAGGATGAGATTTGGTCTTTACCATGGGTGTTTGATACTTAGGAGTTCAATGCTGCTTCTGTGTTTTGAAGTTATGTGATAGCTGATTCTTTGTTCTGTATCACTTCATGTTTAAGAAAAACCAACTCCAGTGTTCTTTCTTGAGTGTGAGGACAAACCTTTGAAAATAACGAGGACCCCATGTAGCCTTATCTGCTCTTTTGTATTTCTTCCTTCACATTTCAGTAAACAAGCTCTAAGTTTCAGAGGATATCCATTTCTCTGGCTATACTGAAACTTTCAACACACTTAGGAGAAAGATGTGAGAATATTTTAAAAGGGACAACAACACTGAGACTCAAAGAGTGAGAAATTTTCATTGATTTTTGTCCAACCTTAAACCATGGAAGCTAGGTTATTATGGTCTTTTGTGGGTCTTTTACATAAGTTACACAAAGGAGAAAAAAAAAAAACAAATAACTCCCTTCAGAAGCAGCATTTCATAGTAATTTTTCAACTCAGTACATTTTGTTATCATTACAGCCTATCAGGTGATTTGACAATGCGAGCTTTGAACATAATCACAAGATGAAAGATGAGACAGCTGGAATTTTCATTTAGCCACTAGCTAATTAGGGATATTTTCTTGGAGAATTTTCTTTGTATTTTTACTTGTGATCTCTCAGTATGTCATGCTGTTCAATTTTCTAACTTTATTTTGCTTGGGTCACTTCTATGTGTACAGTTTTAGTATAGCAACAAAAAGGTAGGTCACATGTGGTAACTAGGGAAAAGATAAAACAAAATATTCCAAGTAAAAATAATTTGGGGTTGACACTGAGGAGTTCATTTGGTATTTCCATTTTAAAATTTCCATAATAGATATGGAAATTAATATACATCTCAATATATATTTTGTCTTGAAGTGCCTTTGTCTTGAAGTACCACCATCTGAATTTTGAGCCAGAAAGTATCCCACAATGCTAAATAAAGCTACCTTCAACACAGAGAAAAGAGTTTATTCTATTGTATTATTCAAAGAAAGTTATTGGCTCAAACAAATAACTTCTATATCTGTCTTAGCAAAATATAATTTTAATTGTATTCATGCAACGTCCAATAGGATGGAGGGAAAGAGTGACTATTCTGCTTCATCAACTCTCTTGGGAACCCAGAATTTTCCTGTCGTGGAGCCTCACTGGTTCTTAGAGCCTGTCTTCTGTCTTTGATTGGCAGGTAAAGAGAAATAGGAAAGACTATGTAGCTCGCCACAATGCAGGTCTTCAATGAGCCAGCCTGGGGTGTGATATATTAATACATTCATATTGCAGCTGGCATACCTCAGTATCTGCAATGGGATGGTAATCTAATTGTGAGGCCAGGAAGGGAGAAAATATGCTTTTATGAACATATATACTCTGCCGCTCTTCTCAGTGTGTTAAAGAATTCATATTCATTCCCAAGATCATGGGAGATTCACTTCAGAATTGCTAAAATTCCTGTATAGAGATTTTTTTTTTTTTAACTTTCAGATTAATGCATTTTTTACCAGAAACTTTTTGTCTTCTTTCTCTCTGCCTGCAGCCAAGTTCAGAGGGACCAATTTGTTGCTAAGTCTTGATAACAACACGGTCTTCAGGGAACTCAGATCTTAAGATGTGCACATCAGCACAGCTCTTTTCTGAAGTTCAAAAATTCAGAGGAAAGAGAATCACTTCTCTGTGGAAGTTTTACTCTCTTTTTAGATGGTGCTGGAAAATGGTGTGCACTCATAAAAAAATGTGGTTGCTGTGAACAGTGACTCTAGCGCTCAGAATTTCAGAAAGAGGGTAACCACAGTCAGCAGGTGAGAAACTGTTGTGTATTCTTTATAAGAAAACCGTCAGAAATGTAAGGAATACAGAATTCTCTTACACAACATTTTGAGATAGCAGGTGAAATAGTAAAAGAAGGCAGGAAGACACTCAAACTTGACTTATATTAATTTTATGCTCAACTGAGGACAGATGGATCAAACTCAGAAGCATGTTCAAGCGTTCAAATCTCAGCTAGCCTTTTCAAAACAGCATTGAGAGACTCAAAAGGGAATAACGAGATAGGATACCAGAGTTGGAGCAGATTTCTCTCATATAGGTAACAAGCTACCGGTGTGAAGAGTATTTCTTTTACAATTGGAGAGGAAAAAAAGTTTTTGAGGGTCAAGGAATTCCAGGAAAAGGAATATAGTCAAATTCTCATCTTGGACCCAAGGGCACACACAGGTTAGGAAACAAAGGATGTGAATCTGCAAGAAATGTGCACACTGGAAGTCATCCCTCCAGGGAGAGAATCCGAACTTTGCGGGACTACGGGGCTGAGGGACTGAGGAGCTGAGGGGCTGAGGGGCTGGGGGCTGAGAGGCCGGGGGACCAAGGGGCCGAGGGGCTGAGGGGCCGAGGGGCTGAGGGACTGAGGGACTGAGGCGTTGAGAGACTGAGGAGCTGAGGGGCTGAGGGGCTGAGGGGCTGGGGGCTGGGGGGCCGGGGGACCAAGGGGCCGAGGGGCTGAGGGGCTGGGGGCTGAGGGGCTGAGGAGCTAAGGGGCTGAGGGGCTGGGGGCTGAGGGGCTGAGGGACTGAGGGACTGAGGCGCTGAGGGACTGAGGAGCTGGCACAGTAATTACTTTTACATGGCGCCATCAACTTCAGCAAATGGCTAAGGACTGTGGTGGTTGTTCTGGGAGTGAAAAGCTTGAGAGACAATGGAAGAATTCGGAAAAGCAGGAAAAGGGGCTGTAAATTATACTGGTTCTTATAGGTGGAATTCTGAGCTCCTAAGAGAGAGGACTTGAGGCTGTGCAGAACTAAACACTATGGATCATGAGGCTTAGGAGATGTTTCAGTGGTAAAATACTTGATGTGAAACCATGGGGACCTTACTTGAAGTCTCAGAATCTACATAAAGCCGCCCACAGTAGCGTGCTTCTTTGAGGGACGGTGGCGAGGGTGCAGGGCATACAGGAGAGTCACCAGGACCTCAGAATTCAACTCACCCAACATGCGCAGCCGTGAACAAGGAGCCCATTCCCAACAGGTGCATCAATGAACATGGTCCCCCTCCTCAACGGGTGCAGCAGAACAAGGGCCCTGTCCTCAGCAGGTGCAGCAATGAACAAAGGGCTCATCTCAAATAGGTGGAAAGGGAAGAGCAGCCGACACACAATGTTATCCTCTGATTTTCACCCAAGAAGGCATGTGTATCAAAACACCACACACACACACACACACACACACACACACTTAAAAAATAGAGAAACAAACTCTCTGCATATAATAAGTCTAATCAAAAATTTGAATTAAGAACAGCACAATATGATGACAAAAAAAAGTTACCACCAGTGAGGAGAATTTTTGAATGCTATCTTCTGTTGCCTGGAAGGGTGGGGCCAGCTTAATAAACCTCGGTTACTTTATTATGTAGGCACGGTGCTTTAAAAATTATTTTTCCCCTTTTATCTTCCCTCAGAATATAAACAGCAGTGCCACCTCAGAGGAAAAGATTTGTTTCCCGTGGGGATGAAATTCACAGACACTGACTTAGGTTTGGCAGATGTCCCGAGAAGCTAAAATAATAGAAAAATGTTTTTGCTCTGGATTCAGTAATTTCCTTACTGTGCCCTCACTATAACCACACGTTACCGCAACACGTGAGCCTGTCACTTGGTAGCTCTTGTTTTCTCCTGGAGAATGCATTTCTAAAACATGGTACCCCGCTGAAATTTTAGAGGCTTCGGATGCTTCTTTTTGCATGGGAAATCTGAACTGGGTCTGTGATGATCTTAGGCTCCTTGTAGAACTTTAGAAAAACATAAAGAAGAATCCTAGTTGCTATTGGGTCTCATAGAGTAGCCCTGGCTGGCCTGGAACTCACAGAAACCTGCCTGTACTAAAGCAATCTCCACTAAGCCAGCCTGGGAATTCTAGCTGGACGTCCCTGGTGAGCAGAGGGCCAGTGCGCTGCTGAAGAAGAAGACAGAGCTCTACAAAGATGCCCAGGTGAGCTCTTGGGACTTAGTGAGGTAAGGATGGCAAGAGGGGGGACTGCCACCAGACATGATCTGGGCTCTTAACGCATTGACAAAAAGAAGGATGAGGTTTTGTTTCTGCTACATCTTCAAGTAGTAAAAACAAATGTTTTCTACAGTAACAAAAAGGGTTAATACTGTTAAAAAACCTCGCAAGCTTTGTGTTACATTGGGAGCAATCAGACTGCTGGCCTTCTATTACTCGGGCTCTTCTGTTAGCTGCCACATCTTTATTAATTTATCTGGTGAATACATAGGAGCAGAAAAAAAAAAAAAAACAGAAACAAGGATTGTTCTTCCAATGCCTGCCTCTCCCGCCCCCCACCATCCCCATGGAATCATCATCATTAGTCCCAGCACTGGCCCACTTCGGAGGCTTAGGGATTTTAAGGCATGCCCAAGGGGATTATCTGCTGTGCTAATTGTCTCTGCTACACTAGAAGCCCTGTGGAAATCAAAATTAGGAGGGTGTTTTTTTTTATTACCTTGACATACTTTAGTCATAAATATTCGGTTGAAATTATATCTGCGGCTGTGTGAGCTTGAAGAATGCAAATTCCTAACTGAGAACTTCCCTCCGAACAGGACAAGAAGTTGAAGAAATGAGACCATACACAGCTTGTATTTGTATCACAGGGGTGATACAAATAAAGATGCTATCAAGACATACAATGGGGTTTCAGAGATGAAATTATGCATGATTTATTCCTTGTCATTATTGATTTAGAGACCTTTTCTATACTTATCAATAATTGGTGCAACAAAATAAGATTTTCTGAATATCTGGAACATTAAATTACACATAAATACAAGTGCTAACTAACTAAAGGCTTCATTTTGCAAGCATTTCTGTGTTGTAAAGTTAGAACTGTTTGCCTAACTTACTGACATGTATTAAGATTTTAATTTGATCTTACTCTGTAAATAACTTTATTAGCCTAACCTTAATGGAGTCTATTTTTAACTCTATGGTACATAAAAAGTCTCTTTTTAGTTCAAAATAACTTTGCTCTGGTTCTGAATTATGTAGAATCTATAGAATTATCTACAATCACCGTGCTACCTAATGAGTGAGGTTTATTACACATAGAACAAGCAAAAGTCAAATAATAAATGGTATGTAGTAGATAGATACAAGCAGCAGACAACAAGGCATCATGAAAACAGTAGCTTACAGCATCCAGCAGACATGGCTGAAGGTGCTTGAGAGACCAGGGTTTACAACATCCAGCAGAAATCAACTGAGATAGGCAGCTGAAATTCTCCATTGAGCTTTCTCTGCATGGGTGACTTCCATGTCTGAAATGTTGTCTTCCAGTTCCCACTGTAGGCATTTTCATACCATAGAATGAAGAATTGCAACCACTATTGGAAGTATTTTACTTTCCAGCTATATTTAAGGATGCAATGTTTGTAACACCCTTAACTGTTTGCTGTTTGTATCTCCATCACAGAGCAAAGCGTGGAGGTGGGGACTATTGACAAACATTTAACACAAACATGCTGCCTCCTAAGCTAGCATCTCTGTGACCTCAGACAACACCATGACAACTTACCAATATAGTGCACACTTCATTACAAAGTCTCGGTTTGTTATTTTCATGGAAGTCCCTCATGAATGATTTTACTTAAGCACAATTGAACTCTGATTTGCTGAGTTGCTCCCTGAGCACTGAGCCCAGACCTGTGTCCTCAACATCACATTTCTAATGATGAACAGAAATGAGTGTTTTTCAAACCATGTGACTAATATAACTTGTTAAAAATTAGTAATGGGAACATGTCACTGTGGAAAGATGTGGTCATGGAATCCAGAGGTCCTCTTCCAGGTGGGTCACATCTTTAGCTGATCACTTATCTCAAGCTCGGCTCACTATTAAAAGAAGCAATCAAAAGTAAAAGAAAGGTGACACCTAAGGGAGGTAGTTCTTTGTAGCTCAGAGTCAACTGATTTCCAGAGAATGGGTTAAGGTCAAAGGTCTACACTGGGCTCTGCAGTGCAGTGCATGAGCCTTTAGTGCTGGGCCTAGGTAACCTGTCCCTGCTCCACACAGTTGAAGGAGGAAGCAAGTCAAACGTCTTTTTCCTGAGAGCTTTGAGTGATCACATGGCACTTGATTGGTGGGGAAAACTAAGTGTTCTCTTCCTGATAATCACAGAAGACTGTTTTAGCTGTCTTTCAGCTATCCTCACTCTGTGTGAAACCCTGGCTGTGTTTTTATCATGAAGACTCCTCTTATTTTCAATAATTTTTGAGGCCACACAGGCTAATATCTTGTAAATACAATGAAAACCAGTCAGAAGCTTTTTTTGCCGGCTCCCCATCCGGCCAGAGCGCGCTCCTTGCTGCCAGCCTAGCGCCACTGTCCTGAGCCATCACCATGATCATCAGCCATGACAAGCTGTTCCCCAACATCTGTAAGATCCGGGAGATCGCGGGAGGGCTGTGCCTGGAGGTGGAGGGCAAGATGGCCAGTAGAACACAGGGTAACATCGATGAGTCGCTTGTTGGTGGAAATGCTTCCGCTGAAGACCGGGAGGGCGAAGGTACTGAAGGCACAGTAGTCACCAGTCTTGACACTGTTATGAATCATCACTTACAAGAAACCAGCTTCACGTAAGAGGCCTACAAAAAGTTCATCAAAGATTACATGAAATCACTCAAAGGCGAACTTGAAGAACAGAAACCAAAAAGAGTAAAGACTTTTATCACTGGGGCTGCAGAGCAAACTCAGCACATCCTTGCTAATTTCAATAGCTACCAGTTTTTTATTGATGAAAACATGAATTCAGATGGTACGGTTGCTCTCTTGGACTACTGTGAAGATGGTGTGACTCCATTCATGATTTTCTTTAAGAAAGGCTTAGAGATGGAAAAATGTAAACAAACTGGACCTGTCACCATGATGGGCTGCTGCTTACCATCCATACAACCCCAGGACTCGGGACAAATGGGACTGATATCATCTTGAACATTTATTTTGACCGTGACTTATTTGGAGTGGAGGCATTTTTTTTGTAAGAAAAGAACATGTCATGTAGGTTGTCTAAAAATAAAGTGCATTTAAACTGAAAAAAAGGAGAAGAAAGAAAGAAAATCAGTCAGAAACACCCTCCCCACCTAACTATCCACTGGAATGTGAGGGGAAGGCTAAGAGCAATAGTTTGTGAGTCTCTTTTTCAGGCTCCTTGCTACAGGGGAAAAAAAGTTCCCTCAATCCTTTGAAACAAGCTTGCTCATGTCTCTAAACTTGTTTTATTTTATCCAAAAATATTTCGACTATACACCAAATGCTGTAAGTAGTAGGAACATAAAAATTGTTGCCAGAACCCTAATTTTTTAATACTACTATTATGTTTTCTTTAAGTGACAAAACTGTACCCCTGTTGCATGAAGTGATTGCCTCAGCGGCTATGGCAGGCATTGCCGTTCCAGCAGCTGCACCCCTAGCCAGTGAACCCCACTCTCCTCAGGCCCCGCGTCCTGAGATAGAATCTACAAGCACACGCTTTCCTTCCAGTCTCATTTTCCCCGAAGGACATTACGAAGTGATGTCATCGGAAATTCATTCTTGCCAACCGTGCTGTATATTTCACTTAATGAAATAGGAGTAGGAATAACAAAAGTTAAGCCATGTGGAGATGGTACACTGGACCTTCAGATCTTTTGAAGGGAAGCCAGATAGTCTAGGAACACTGGAGTTAGCCACTCTAGGTAGGTGTGCACTGAAATCACCTGGGAAGACCGAACAATTACTGATACTTAGCTCTAGGTTATAATTTAGTTGATAGTAGTTCTGGGCAACTGACTTTTAATTTAAAATTATATTTTTGTGATGTTAGGGGTAGAACCTAGGCTGGGCTCTACACATGTATTAAACCACTGAATTTAATGCACCAGCTCTCAGAGACTATATTTCCAGAATTTTTCTTCTTCCATATAGTCCAGCATAATACTTTGCACATAGTAGATGCACGCCTTATAAATTATTAAATAAAATAAGTCCATTTGAAACTCTAGCAGTGAAGCTAAAACACTTAATGATCTTTAACTGAATATTAGAAAGTGCTCACTTATTTTTTTTTTATTTATAGTTGGTAACACATATCAAAGGGATAGACAAATAATTAAGCTGAGAGAAAGGAGTGTGTCTAAATGATTCCACATGCAGAACAGCCACAATCAGCTGCCATACCTTCTCCATGACCATATTCCCAGATACAGGTGAGGATTCTAATGCATTCAAAAATGTTGCACCCATAGAGGGTGAGGATTGGCGTGTAGGATGACAGGGTCCAAGAATCTGGCTTTTCACCATGTCCCATCATCTGCCCGTAAGATCATCCATAAATCTCTAATCGTGCCTCAGGGTCAGACTCCTTTTTTTTTTTCCTGAGAAGAGGATTAATATCTGTCCCACATGGTCTCTGAAATGTGACCAAATGACATATGTAATATAAGGCATTCTAAGTAGCACAGAAGACAGTGAACACTAAACCCTTCTTCATTTGCTTTGTGCCTTCTCTCTGGCCTCCTGGCCCAGTCTCCCAGCAGTCCCTCCTCTTCTCCATAACTCCCTCTTTAAATCTCATCCTAGGTCTTTTTTCCCATCAATGAGTCTCTTATTTCCCTAAAGGTCAGAAACTTGCCTTATTGCATTTTGTATGCCCAGAGCCATTATTGTATGCCCACACACATGCACACGCACACAAGTACACACACACATGCACACGCACACAAACACACACACTCACTCACTCACAAAGTATTTAATAAATATTTGATGAAAGAATGAATGGAAATCAGGAAACCATAATTATGAGCAAATGAATTTTGACCAAGGCCGTTTCACTGGAAGAAAGCTGTCAGGTTATACAAAGCCGTGCCAAGATTAGCATCTTCACACTCTGTTTCACATCCCCGATGTCCAACATAGGCTTGTTTTGAAGGCAAGATTTCAGAGCTGTCATGTCAGGCTTACAATGCATTCAAGTCTCATTTATTAGGTGTGATAAAACTTGGGATTTAAGACCCCAGCTAATTAACTAAGTGTGCTTTCAATTCCAGTCCCTGTTACCTACAAATATTTGAATTAGCATTTAATGTTTATTTTGAGTTATCACTTTTATTCCTGGGCCTTTGCAACTCAATTAGAAATGCTTTGCACTCCTTTCCAGCTTAGCTGCCTTGGGTTGAACATTCCTTAACTAGAATTAGTGCTTGAGGGATTCATAACCTTAGCTCTTCACTCTCCACAGCCTCTGACCTTTTGCCACTAACTGCCTTCCATGAGATCAAATTACTGTATTCATCTTTTTATAACCAAAATAAGTAGGCTTTCCTTCCCCTGCGTATGCCTTCATTCTAATATACTACCTTGTATTAATGAAGAATTGTGACTTGAATTCTAGAGATCTTTAGCCTGTTTTTTCAGATCCATCCTAGGTCAGATATTAAACTTTAATGATCCTTCAGACTTTCTGAGGATCTTATTAAAAGGCTGATTCCGACTTAGGCTGTGGTATGGTGGCTGCTAACAGCGTGCTCCCGGCAATACTGACAAGCATCTGGGAGCCACAGTTGCAGTCAAAATGTTGTAGGTTGTCTCAGTCCTTTGAACTTTTTCTGCATTCCTTGACTCCCCTGTTGGGAGCTATTCGCTTAGCACTTCAGGAATCAATCACTACAGTAATTGTAACATGAAGACTTTGGGTCATTTAATCATTTGAGATTTCATTTACCCCAGCTTAGTTAGTTAGTTAGTTAGTTAGTTAGTTAGTTAGTTAGTTAGTTAGTAGCTGGAGCTCCCACATCTCAGCCTTAAAAAGATTTCACCCTCAAATAGGACTCTAAAAGATGAAGGTAGATATTCAATAACTGCATGCTTGAGCAAATCACTTAAACCGAGTCTCAGATGTTTCATGTGTGTGTTATGTGTGTATGTGTAAACAAAAGATATAAATAACTTTGGATACAGTCACTGAATTCTTTAAAATGCAATGTTTTAAGGTTTTTAATTATATTATTCAAATTATCAATGCATCTCTTGCTTCACTTGTATTTCAGACATTAGTATTTTGTTTTCAAGTGTGATTTATATTAGAATTTTCCAATGTCTCTATCACTTTATTTTATTATTCTTAGCATATATTTATTTCATTACACATGAATAAAACAAACTACATACTATCACTTTATTTTCAATTTTTAATATTCGTATACCTTTATGTAGTCTGTATTTTATTATTTTAAGCTTGAGAAAATGAGACACTTGATGCTGTGTGCAGTCTTTTTCTAAATAGGTTTGGGACAGGTGATGGCATTCTGGTAGCATTTATGAAGCAAAGAATGCTATTAACAGCTAAGGGATCAGTCTGTTTTATCTTGGCCAGGCAGTTCCTAAGATACCTATAAGGCAGCAGGAAGTCATGAATTACTATGGGGAAACTTGGGCATAAGGCACAGCTCCTATTGGATATTTGTTTAGAACTGGATCTCTTGGCTCTATACCACTGTTCTTCCATTTTAATTTCTCTGCTTTAGTTGCTATGGCATCGCTTGCCTTGTTCTCATTTATTGTTGCTGAAGTTTGACCTTCAATGAGTCCTTGTTTAAACTTTAGCTTGGCTTCACGTACCACTGGGAACTGATAATGAGGAAATGGTCAGGCAGCCTTTTTCTTGGTTGAGGGGAATACACATAGGAGACCCCAGGGTCAAAGATTTTAGTTGTGTCCTTAGACTTCTACAGCAGGTACATAAGCAAGGAAATGGAAAACATAATATCTTCCCCCCAGTGACTTGATGGCTGGTGTACACTGAGAAATCTAGTTAGGAATCCTAAGTGGTCAATCACTCTTTATCTTTGGCATCTCAGATGGCATACATTCGACCCAGGCACTTAGGTCTGTCTACCCTCTACCATGTGCATAATACATATAGAAAAAAGAAAAAGACAGAAAAATTCAGATTTGATTCATCTGTTGCAGACATTTTGTATCTGAGATATGTTGACAAATTGGAAGAAAGTAAACTAGAAGAGAAAACTGTCCTGGACAATTTGATTTTCTCTTCCATGCCCATAGAAAAATAGAAGGCTTGTGAGTTGGATAGAGAGATGGTCCAGGAAATAAATTTTTCTGAGCTCAAATGTGAATCTACTTCTTTCTACCTTTACCCTCTTTCAAAAGGTATTGGTTCTCAACTCCACAGATACCATCATCCACTTACATAAAGTGCTCATCCCCAAAGTTTACTTTGGATAATAAAAGCCATTTAGATTAAATTGTCACCCAGTGATTTTAATATAAAACTAATAATTAAGGTATTTCATTAGGTTATGTTTTCACCTATTAATAAACATTAATATTTTTACCTTCCTTATCCCAGTACTAAGTAAGAACGGAACTTATCAACTGCTGGGATTCTTGTGACAAAGTTGTACTTGCTTCCTCCTGGCAATAATGATAAACACTTAACACAGATTATAGCTATGGTTGTTTCTGTATTTACATCATCTGAAAGCAAGAGAAACTGGAACTGATGAGCTACTTAAAAGGATGAAAGAACCCTGGGCTAGTCCACACTTAGCTGTTTTTTACTCATGCCTGTGCACCCAACTCACTCAGTCAAAGAGTTAAATACACACACACACACACACACACACACACACACACACACACACACACAAAAGCACTAAAAACTACAGGAGGTGTGAACTCCAAATCTCTGCAAGGAACCCCTTAAAATTTGTCTGCACATGTTTATAAGATTTGAATTGTTCCAGCAGGAAACAACTTAAAAGGCTAAAAAGCTGAGCAGGAAGTTTAGTAGCTACCTGGCTGGGTGAAGAAACAGGTGACTAGAACAAACCATGGGTGACTAGAAGATTTTAATCTGGGACATGTCACTGATACTCCTCCAGGAAAGCAGCATTTGATAGAATCAAGAACCATTTCTAGGACTATGGTCGATAACCTGCAACAAAAGAGAAACTAATTCTACATGGATCAAGCTGGTCTTCTAGCAATTTAACAGATGTAACATAAAATTAACATCTTTTAGAATGTTACATAATCATTACAAAATACTATCTATGTGCAAATAAATTATTTAATTATGAATATTTAGAAAAGTGTGATCAATACTCAAAAAAAGTTAGTTAATACAGCAAGGCTGGATAGTGACACATGTCAATAATCCCAACACCAGGGTACTAAGGGAGGGTTCTGACCTCTAAGCCAGCCCCAGCTACGTAATGAAAATCTGTCTCAAAAACACACAATCAAACAAATAAAACAGACATACAGACATCCCAGATATTGTATTTAATAAACTTAAAGAAACTATTATAAAATGGCTACTATAAATATATTAATGTTTCTAATATTTTAAGAAAATTGTCAGAAAAAAAGGATAAAGCTATGGAAAATTTTGGAAAACATATAGCATAAAATAAATAAACCCCAAATATTTAGAGTTGAAAAATACAATATATGAAATTAAAAATTGAAAGATTTTTTTTTTGGAAAGAAAGTATCAATGAGACAAATACAAATAAATATGAGTTAACAAATTCAAGCATGGAGATCCCAAGTAGGAAGAGAAAGTAACAGTCAGCCAATGGCTTATAGAATAGTGTCACAGGCACTCTGGAGAGAGGGGGAAGGTAACCGGAGAAGAGTGAATATTTCACACAGCAGTGACACTGGAGACATCAATGCCCTCTTGAGGTTCCTCATTAAGAAAAAGCTTTAGGGATTTGAGAGACGGCACCACAGTTAAAAGCACTCAGGAGGCTGAGACAACAAGGTAGCAAATTTGAATCTAGCCTGAGCTACATATGAAACCTTATCTCAGAAAAGTGAGTAACAAACAAGAAGAGTTTAAACAGAAACAATTATCCTACTAATGCTGGAAAATAGGAAATGCAGCCATAAAAAAAAATTAAAAAAGGATGCTAGAGGAATAAATTGGATACAGAAGTGTTACCTCGAGGTGGGAAGTGAGGGTGTTACCAGAACGCTGGGGCACGTTTCTCCCTGGATACTTCCTCTAGGAGTAAATCCAGGATCCACTCACGGACACAATCTAGACCCACAAAAGAGGCAAGGCGTGCTGGAGAGATGGCTTAGTGAGAAAGAGGGCTTGCTGTGAAAACAAGAGAACCTGAGCTCAAATCCCAAATACCTACATAAAAGCCAGGCATGACTGTACATGCCTGTAACCCCAGCCATGGGGGACAAGGCAAAGACTCATAGGTCCAAAGCCCTTACCGTCCAGTCCAGACAGCCCAACCAAGACAGCAAGCTTCAGGTCCAGTGAAGGAACCTGTTATGATAAAGGTCATGTGGCAACAGCAGTGCATGAGCATTGATTTCTCAACACCAGTTAACCCTCAACAACAGTAAATATATTTAGAAAAGCTCCCCTTAATAGCGTCCAACACTCTGTTTTTCTCTGCGAATCTACAGTCAAATGCTCTACCCCTGAGCTATCACCCCTCTTCTTGGAATCTATCTGTAACAATTGACCCTGCTGTTCTAACGGCTGTTTTCAGAGTTACATTTCCTGAGAAAGACCTAAGAAAATGTAGAGGTCTCAACAGTATGAACAGACTCGGGTAGATGAATCTTGTTTCCCAATCAACGAAAAGTACAAATGGCAAAACAACCTTGCAATTCTGTAGACAGAGATCATATTACATCTTCACACCAGCAGAAGCCTGTTCATTATAGCAGAAGCCCCATGGATGAGCTCAGTTGGGATCTTGGCCTGCAGAACAAGATGTTAAATAATTAGCATTACTAAGCAATGAGAGCTAAAAATAAGTGAGCGAACAAATCAGCTCTAGGGCAATGACAGCAGCTGAGACAGAGTTCAGAGCCTAGGAAGATCCATACTTACAGAATAAATACTATGTGCAACAATTAAATATATACATATATAGTGTATGTATGTATGTATGTATGTATGTATGTACATATGTATGAATATATACTTAGGAATGGGGAAGTAACTCAGTTGTTAAAATACTTTTGGTGCAAGTATGTGCACCAAAGATTATAATCTCAGCCCCATTGGAGCTGCTGTATTCTTCATCCTGTCGAGACAGAGACAGGAGACTCACTGGGACCATGTCTCAAAAAATAATGTGAGGATGTGTCTGAGGAGACACTTCTATGATTAAGAGGATTGACTTTTGTCACAGAGGACTCAGGTTTGATTTCTGGCACCTGTATGGCAGCCACAACCATCTGTAACTCTGGTTTCATGGGATTCAATATAATTTTCTGACCTCAATGGGCTCCCTTTCCATGTACATGGTGCACAGGCACAGATGTATACATGTAAAATAAAACAAATAAATACTTTTAAAACAACAAGGCAGAGAGTGGTTAAGAAAGACACAATGTAGACTTCTGGCCTTCACATGAACATATATACACATATACATGCACACAGACATAGACACACATATATACGACTTTAGTAAAACTTAATTTAAATTTAAAAGATGAATTTAAGAGTCAGACACTTATATATAGAGGTGTAATCTGCTGTTATAAAATCATACAACTCAGAGACATTTATTTAATCTTTCAATTTCAGTCTTCTTAGGTTAAAAATTAGAGTAAGAATTGTGGTATTGAAAAAAAACCAATTATGGTATTGAGGAACTGGAAACTACAGAGATCTCTGGCAGGCATACAGATAGGGAAAGGGCTACAGATAAGTAATAAATATAGTGGTGTGCATGTGTAGGTGTGTGTGTGTACAAGTGTGCATATGTGTTTGCATGTCTGTGTCTATGTATGTGTGTATTTGTGTAACCACATAATTTTTCAACTTTGATGCAGCAGCCTACCTGTTGCTGCCTACTCGTTCTGAGATTTCCCACCTTTTTATTCTCTCATTGGCAGAGACAACACACCCAAACAAGACCCTAAGTGTGAAGTTGACTTCAATAAGCATGGAGGCAGTTGCTTGAGAAGTTAGTACAATTTAAATTTTTTTGTTTTATGATTGTTTAATAAGACATTAAGAACTATAATAAGCTTCTCCCTTAAAGCTTCTGGCTCCAAAATGGGAGATGGTACTGTTAATAAGTCATTTTGAAGGAGTTTTCTGCTACTGTGGCCCAAAGTGAAGATGGCTAATGCTTGTTCTGCAAATCAGAATACATCCCAGCATATTCTACAGGCAGGAAAGACATGAGAAACCATGCTAGTGGGAAACTAATGGCACTCCATCAGAGTTTGAAGAAAACCCTTGCAGTGAGATGTGAGGATTTCAATTTCTTTAAAAACAGCAACAACAACACAGCAATGATATAAGAACATGTCTTCATTTTAATCCCATGGGTGAGGATACGGGGCTGCTTTTCAGCAGCTCATGGTGATTTGCCTCATGTTCTAGCAGAGCCAGGTTTTTTTTTTTCTTTCAGCTCCAGATAGTCTCTATGACTTGTGATGTTTAGAATTCTGGGGGCTTTTTGGAGGGTATATAAATGATAGGGTCCTGAGAGGCAGTATGGGTTGTCTGTCAGTTGTTGTCGGTCATGATTTGTTAAGCAGTCGTGCCCAAATAAGAAACAAAAGACCCTTGCAGTTGCAGGGACATTTGGAGTAGACGCAGTGGTCACTGACTCTAAGAGAAGAGTTAAGAGACTTCTGGCTGGGGTTTTGCTCTCAGTGTTTCAGAGACAACCTACAGACTCTGACAAAGGGGTGGACTCTCTTATTAGCACAGATTGGATTTGTCACAAATTTACCAGATGAAGAATCCCAGATAAAATATTTCAGCCTAGCTCTGAAGATCATGAAAAATATGGAAGGGACCCCAGAACCGTCATAAATTACACATTGTTACTAGAATAAAAAGTACAAAAAGGCATCCATAACTGGGGAAAAGATACAGTCAAGATGCTTGGACTGCAGAAGGCTCACACCCCTCAAATTCACAAGAGCATCCCTTCTGTGAATGCAAGTTGAAGGTGGTTAAACACATGATATGTATGTAGCCCCTGAAGCTGCCATAAGGACTTCCCACAGACAAACCATGTCGTGCACATGCCTCAAGCGCACTGGGGAGTTGGTTGTGCAATGGCATCTGAAGCCTGTGGAGCAGAAAGCAAAGTCCTGATGCCACAAAGCTCAAGATATCAGTGCAGTTCCTACAAACCGTTCTCATTAAGGTGTGTGCTAACCCAGTCGTTTCCACTGGGGGGAAAAAAGAAAGAAAAGAAACAACAACAAGAGGAAATTAGATATCTTGACAGCAAGCATCAGTCTTGGCTCCAATCTTGGCACCCCAATCAGCAGGAAGTAGCCTAATGATGACATCGCCCCCTTTCTGACCACTGACTTTATTCAGGGATCTCTTTCTTTTTCTCTCTACCCTTCTCTCTCTCTCTCTCTCTCTCTCTCTCTCTCTCTCTCTCTCCCTCTCTCTCTCTCTCTCTCTCTCTCTCAACACATTTTTATTGAAAAATAAAATAATTCATATTACATCTCGGAAAGTGGAATAGAGGTGAGAACATCCTATTGAGACTCTAGGTGAGAAAAATATAGGGGATAGGGAAGTAGGTGGATCCAGAGGGTCCTAGAAACCTACAAGAGGAACATTATGATGGGTGGATCTGAGCCCAAGGGGTTCTGCTTGATCAAAGGCACCAACCAAGGACAAAACGTGCAGTCATCATCAAACCCCTACTCAGATCTAGCCAAGGGACAGAACATTCTCCTCAGTAGAGTGGAGACTGGGGACTGACTTTCACAGGATCTCTGGTGCCCCATATTTGGCCATGTCCCTTTTTTCTCTCTTATTTAGTATTAGGAGGTTGAAAGGGTGAAAAGAAAAGGGGTGGAGAAAGATGAAAGAAAGAAGAACCCACAAAGTAGGAAAGGTTGGCTACAGCATAATGCTACTGAAGACAAGTCGGGCCTGCAGGCTTTTTTTTCCCCCTAACACCTGGACATCTCAGAGTTTTATCACCTACTTAGCACTCACTTGATGTAGGGACCCACTGTGCTAACCAAGCTGCTTGGGGTGCAGGTCAGGTAAGTACCAGAATTCTTCTCAAGAGCACCACAGTGATCTGGAACTGAAAGTGAAGAGTGTATGTAGCATTCGTGTCTGTTTCAAAAACCAAATGTGAGAGGTCTGACAGGCTGTGGAATTAATATGATCAGCAATTTTTTCTTCATAGGAAGATGAAGGAGCTTAGATACACATGGAGAGGACCAGACCAAATTCTTTCCTTACGTCGGCAGCCCGCAGCCCTACATGGCTCTTCCCATGAGCTGCCACACCACCTGTCTCTAGTTTGTCACTTGTACCTCTGGGTCTTTGTGTAAACTACCAAGGAGCATGGTATTACCACTCAGATCCTGATATGTGCTTCATCTCTCTCTCTCTCTTTTTTTTTTTTTTATTAATTTATTCTTGTTACATCTCAATGTTTATCCCATCCCTTGTATCCTCCCATTCCTCCCCCCCCCCATTTTTCCATTATTCCCCTCCCCTATGACTGTTCCTGAGGGGGATTACCTCCCCCTGTATATTCTCATAGGGTATCAAGTCTCTTCTGGACTACCTGCTGTCCTTCCTCTGAGTGCCACCAGGTCTCCCCCTCCAGGGGACATGGTCAAATGTGAGGCACCAGAGTACGTGAGAAAGTCATATCACACTCTCCACTCAACTGTGGAGAATATTCTGACCATTGGCTAGATCTGGGAAGGGGTTTAAAGTTTACCTCCTGTATTGTCCTTGGCTGGTGCCTTAGTTTGAGTGGGACCCCTGGGCCCAAATCTGCCTATCATATTGTTCTACTTGTAGATTTCTAGGACCCTCTGTATCCTTTTATTTTGCTATTCTCCCATGCGTCTCTCATTTAGAGTCCCAATAGGATGCCTTCCCCTCTGTCCCAGTTTCCTGGTAAGTGAAGGCTTTCGTGGGACATGCCCCTTGGGCTAGTATGCAGATATAAGTGAGTATATACCATTTGATTTTTTCTGCTTCTGGGTTAACTCACTCATTATGATCATTTCTAGCTCAATCCATTTATCCACAAATTTTGGGAATTCCTTGTTTTTAACAGCTGAGTAGTATTCCATAGTGTATATGTACCACAGTTTCTTTATCCACTCTTCTACTGAGGGACACTTAGGCTGTTTCCATGTTCTGGCTATTATGAATAAGGCTGCTATGAACATGGTTGAGCAAATTTTCTTGTTGTGTGCTGGAGCATCTTCTGGGTATATTCCAAGGAGTGGAATAGCTGGGTCTTGAGGAAGCCCTATTCCCATTTTTCTGAGATAGCACCAGATAGATTTCCAAAGTGCAAGCCCCATTTTTCAATTGGGTTATTCGGTTTGGTGGTGTTTAATTTCTTGAGTTCTTTATATATTTTGGATATTAGACCTTTGTCAGATGTAGGGTTGGTGAAGATTTTTTCTGCTCTGAACCGTTAATTAATCCAATCTGCTCTTTATTACAAGACTTCCATATAGACAATCAAGAGAGAAGGAAAGAGATGGTCTTTCTGCTTCCAGTGTACCGTGCTCTGTGGTTTCCAGCAAAATGTGCAGTTTCTTTGGTGCTCAGTTCCCGCGGTACTCGCCGCTTCTCCAGTCCTGGCTTTTGCAGCATGGGCAGCTTTTCCTAGCACATGCTTTCTCTATCAAGATGGTTTTCCTAGCACCAATTCCCACTGCAGTGTAGGCACAGTGCATAGTGGTTAACAGCATTGACAAGCAGCAGCTGCCTTTTCCATCGCTGTGGTTTACAGAGGTAGGTGTGCCTTAGGCAAGATTCTGTGAAATTCAGACTTCCATCAGGTGTGGGACAAACTGCCATTCAGGAAGTCACTGCTACACCTACTGAGATCTGGGTGTCGGACATGGGCATGAGGTAGGGAGGCTCTGTTTCTCGATACTCTATATCATCCTTGCGGTTTCCTTTGCATCTTCCATCACCACGTTTGTAAACGTTCTCTTTCTAATGTTTACTGCCCTTACGTTCACTCCCCAGGACTATTAATGCTCTTTTTAATTGGACCTCCTTCCTGCAAATCACTAAGTGGTTTGCATCTCCTGACTACACCGTAATATAGGCCGGCTGCTGTACTATATGGACTGCATTTAACACAGAAGGGATTTTTCACAGAGTCCTGCGCAGCATGAGCCCCTGAGTCAGGCGTTCCATCCACTTTACCTCATTTGATAAAACAAAAACTTCCTGTTGCAGCAGAATATTATTGTTGGCGTGTCTTACAGTGTGGGACCCCAGTACTCAGAAAAATAAGTCATTTGCCAAGGCCCCTTGGCTGCTACATTACAGAGTTTAGGATTCAATTTATATTTGTCTAGATTAAAACATGTACCAAACATGCCCACGTATTTTCCAATATTAACTTAAGCGCTCATATAGTTTTACCTCTATAGTTAGTGTAAGAAAATTTCCTACATATTTATCAGATGATGGCCTTGCTATTCTCACTGAAGTAGCAATTATATTCCTTCTGCGGCACTATGTGACTGATCTTTAACAGAAGTTTGGCATTCTTTGCCACCTACTCCTCTCTGCAGAAGTTTGCAAGGCCCCTATAGAAGCAGCATGGATTGGGCTATCAATAGCCTACCTTCAGAGCAGCTGCCACCATTCTTCATTCTCCACTGATCTTTTAACTCCAATTGATTTTTCAAACTTTTCCATTTCCCTGTGATTCCCTGTTTTCTTGCTTCTCCTATCTTCCTTCATAACATCACACACGTTATTTTATGTGTCTTGGCCCAGTGGGGTGATATCTCAGATGCAATAACTTGTTTTGTTTCTCCAGCTCAAAAAAAAAAAAAAATCATCAGAGGAGCGAGTAACATGAAAGGGAATTGTGCAGTGTGGTCTGAGGATCATAAATTACTCACTGGAAAGAAAATGATGGATGTTTTTCTGTTCCCTGAATATATTATGCATTTTTCTTGAGACCCATTTTGTAAATGTTTTCTCTTGCAAAGCCACCCCTGAACATCCCAAGTACAGTTAGCTGGTCTCCATTCTTTACGTCTCTGTTCCCAACAAGCAGCACGGGGTGTGCTGGGAAAAATACCACTTGGCAAATGAACATTAAAAGTTCATCGTTTTGTATTTAATGTGTGAGCATCTCCAGGGCACAGGGGAAGAGGATGTGCTCGGTCCTGTTGCCACTTAATGTGCTGGGCTGGGTTGGAGGGAAGGGGTTCCCTTTTTTGGAGGAGTAGAGGAGATGGGTACTGGGAAGAGAGAGGGAGGGAGGGAGGGTGGGACTGGGAGGAGAGTAGGCAGGGGGCTATGATCGGGGTGTAAAGTGGATAAATAAATAAATAAATAAGAAAAGTTTAAAAGCACATCATCTTATCAAAATGAATATGAAGTTCATGCATAGACTGTCTGAAGGACGCCTTCGACGTCTGCCGTCCCATTTCACAGGTTAAGCAGATGAAGCAAGGAGGGAAGAAACAGACAGATGAATCAGTGATGGGGCTTCTCCCTTGTCCTTCTCTTTTTTCCATGGTACTTTTTCCTTTGATAACTTGAAGATAAAATGACAAGCTGGTATTGTCCTGATGTGATGGTCAAATACTTAAATTTTGCGTTTCTTTCTTTCTTTCTTTCTTTCTTTCTTTCTTTTTCTGTTCTTTTCTTTGTTTTTTAACATATACGCTCTCCTTGACTACCACCATTTATTGAATAACTAAAAATAACCTTAAAAAACCCAGAGCTGACATCAGGAGGTACATAGATAAGCATTAGTTATGCTATTCAAGTTATTTATATGTTTATTTTATTTACGCCTTTTTGATATCCATGACTGAAACAGGGTTCTTGAAGTTTTTAGTCCATTAGCAATATTCTTCAATTTTTGTGTGCTTCACATTATTTTCATCCTTTCATTACTATAACAAAACAATGCCTTTAATATTACATGTCGTTGGCATTTAAGACAAACTCGTTGTTCTTTCTAGGTGAGTTTCCATTGTAAACACTGAAATTCTGAAGTTTCTATGTCTCTAAGTCCTGCTTACTCTTTTAGGATTTCTTCAGAACCTCCTATCTCAGGAACCCTGAAAACATGGCCTCCGTATAAGATAACTAAGCCACAAACAAAAGCCAGTGCTGTTGGTGTCACATGGAATCAAGGACAAGTCACCTAGAGTAACCAGCAGTACTGAAGGAGTCACTACCGACAGACAGCAAGTGGTCTTCCAGTGGGGAGGAGAAAGTATGGAACAAGTTGTTTAACAGCTATGTAATTTTTCCCCCAAAATAAAGTGTTCCAGAGACAGGCTGCAGAGTAATATGAGTGCTGAGGTATCCATTCCTGAAATGCACACTTAAATAGATCAAAATGGTACATTTTAATTTATGCATGTCTTACCATAAATGAGACAAAAACAAATTCCCCATCTACAACCTCCAGGTCTGGATGCCTCCTCTTGTTTCATGTCCCATGGCCTATTCACATGCTTATCACTCCATGCCCGCATTATACACCATCCTACTCTCTCAACCTGCATCACAAGGGGCAAAGCACACAGCAGCCCATGCACAGAGAGTGAACAATCTTTTTATTCTAAACTCTAGTCATAAATGGACACAGGAGTCTCAGGGGGTCATTACTCACCGAGTTAAAACTAGCATAGCCCAAAGGGGTTGGAAAACTTCTCAGTCTCACCATAGAATTCAATAATTTTACTTTATATTTTAGCCGCTGAAATCTGGCCAGGTGTTTGTGGAAGGGATGCTAGCCAGACTGATTTGCATCTCTTATCCTCTATTATTTCCAGTCAGATGTGTGTGAATTTTCAGAGATAAGGTATCCGTATCAGCTAGAGGAATAAAAAATCACCCTGTGTCGTCCACACATTAGGAGTTTAAATAGCAATTAGGCATTCCCATCTCCACGGGCAGGGCTAGGGAACTAAGGTCGGAGAAACTACTGCCAACAGTTCAGTCTGAATGGTTGGTCTGAAGGGCTCTACTATCCCCCAGGGAATGCTTTGACCCTTGGGTCTATCCAGGTGTCTGGCTGCAAGAGTTTCCAAAATATAATTGCTTTTTCCTTATCTACCTTCCAAATCACAGGTCACTTTTAAAATTTGCACAAATGAGGAAGAAACTTCTAAAAGATGTATTTGTTGTTTTTCTTCTTCAGATAATGAAGATATTTGAATGAGGTAGTAAACTGTATACTTAATAAAGCATAACGCAACACAGTCACAGAAATGTCACCCAACAGCCAGAGCACCATTTACTTTCTGCTTTCTTGAATCTTTACCTTAGAAACCACCACACTTAACCATGTATTTATTTCTTTTTGTTTTTCACATACTTGGTTGCTGTCTTTTTTTTTTTTTTTTTTTTTTTTAAACCTTCCATGGCATCAGCAATACCAGCTCTATCTTTGGCTACTGATACAGCCACTTTGTCCCAACTACTGTTTCCTATCCTTGTCTTCAGGAGAAATTAGGGCCTCTACCTACAGTTTTTAGTTTCATAAAGAAAGAATGAACTCAGCTGGAAGCTCCAGAGCTATTTCTTTTGCACTGTTCAAGTGCAATAGAAAAAAAAAATCCCCCAGACAGGGAAGCTGTAAATCCCATCAGTTGCCTGGAGGAGAGCGGAGGATGTGGGGGTTGGGGACATGCCATTTCAGCTGGCATCGTGGTCAGGTACACGGAGGGCAAGCATCCACATGGCACGTAGGGAGGCTCTAGAGAAAGACTAAGAAATCCCAAAGTATCACACAAAGCCGACTTAGGCTCTGGCCAGCATCTAAAGGAAGAGTCAGAAAACAGAAAGAGGAAGGACTGCACCTTTCTGGAGTCAGAAGGTGAGTGGACACAGATGAAACTTCATGACTTCAGCTCTGCAGCCCTGCACCTTGTAGGAACAATCTGCATGCATGCATGGAGGGAGGATGGTATTCTGGGAAAGGAAAGTATGGTATCTTATTAAAGAAAAATTATTCTGCCCATCTCTTCAACATGGGTGAAGAGTGAGCCTACCGCCCTAGGAATGGTTCCTTTGTAGGTGGTTGACTCAGCTCAACTTGGATGTTAAGTCTCCACCTGTTCAATAGACTTTATTCTCTTAACCGGAAGATTTTTCTTAATAGGCCTTTAGTGGGTTTGTAACACATTTCACTAGAGCAAGACTTCTGATACCCTTCCGAATCATAGGCACCTGCCTCAAAATTAGTAGTGACATCAACACTAGATTCTCATACACTCACCCACCTTCCCACCCAGACATTCCTGCCTCTTGTCCACTACAGGGGATTCATTGATCTGGTCAACAGTTTATTGTAAATCTTGGGACTCAAGTGACAGTCCCAAGATTACTTTCTCAAACAGACTGGACACCGGCACCCAGTCTCACAATGTGCAAACAAGCCGAGCACTCACCCACTTTTGTCTTGAAGAACGCGAAGAAGGCTGTGATCACACACCCCTGACAGGGTTGAGGCAGATCACCCTCCTTAGCTAGTGCCTTGGAGAACTTCTCTTCTCCCCAGTGCTGGAGATAATCAATCCCATCTCTAGGATTTGTGCAGAGAAATAGACGCATTTTTCCTCTGCACAAGGCTGGAACCACTGTAGTGGTGGCCGCCCACGGTCAGTCAGTCTGTCTCTTCTACAATGCAGCTCTTTGGGCCTGCTGTACCCTTCCCATCTCTGCTGTACTTGACCTGTATCATTTCAGTTCAGCCTCATTTTGGGTTGCAGAAATACTAGCTTTAGCCTGCTGGTTCTTCAAACCTGTAGTTTCTTTCAAAAACAAAACAAAAACACAAACAAAACAAAAGAACACTTCTCCTACACTGTTCATGTCCTATCTCCCACCACTAGAACTGATCAGCCACCGAGCGCTTAACACATAACTCCCCCCACCTTCTGTGCTGCTGAAAAAACCTTCCGTCCTCTGAGCATTCCTAAAAACTCTCTTACATTTGAGCATCCAGTGATGGTGAGCTGCCTAGTTTTCTGTCAACTTGACACAAGACACAGATATTGAAGAAGAGGGAATGTCAGTTGAGAAAATGCTTCTGTAGGGGTTCAGGAAAACCTGTAGGAGATTTTCTAAATTAGTGATTGACAGAAGAGTGACCACCATTGTGGGTGGTGCTATCCCTGGGCTAGTGGTTTTGATTTTTATAAGAAAACACAGGGTGAGCAAGCCAGTAAACCACACTCCTCCATGGCCTCTGTATCAGCTCCTGCCTCTAGGATCCTGGCCTGCTTGAGTTCCTGTCCTGACTTCCTTTGATGATGAACAGTGATATGGAAGCTTACGTGGAAATAAACCCTTTCCTCCATGTTGCTTTGGTCATGGTGTTTCATCACAGCGATAGTAACCCTAAGATAGACAGTCTCCTTCCAGTCCCAACTAGATAGAAATTAAACAGAAAGGCAAAGCCCGGAACTCCTAAGTCCTACAGAAAACAGCAGTGCTATAGACACTTCCTACCACCAACACATGTGCCAGACAGATTTGGCCTCCCCGATCCAGACCACATGTCCTACTCCCCACCACCCGCTGCTCCACATGGCGTCTATTGAGCATACAGTTTAGGAATAATCAATACTCTGGACAACACTCTCGCCAACTGCATTCGAACATACGTTAGCTACTGTTCCATGTTGTGGACTCACCCAATACCGAGATACAAATGACATAAAACCATACACTGGATGTCAATGTTTGAGAACACACTGACTCAAGACAGATTTAACATAAAGATCTATAGGTCTCTGTTTCTCCATCCATAACATTTTCTTAATTTTATAAATACGTACTCTGGGTTTCTGTACTTTAGCTTTGTCCCTCTTCTCTTCCAGTTTCTTTATCTCTCTATCTTTTAATCCCTACTTCCTGGTATGCACACATTTGTGTGTGTGTGAGTGTGGGTGTGTGTGGGTGTGTGTGAGTGTTAATATTGCATCTCAAATACTCTTTAAATGAGAGGACAATGACAAAGGGAAATGTAAAATCATCATTGCAAAGAAAGATGCTAAAGAGTTTTTGCATTCTGAAGATGGTTATTTGCCAAAGAGGGTAGTGGGGTGTGGGGAAATATACTCAAAGCATATTATATACTTTGTGAAAATAGCCTTGTGTGATTTTAAATAATATTTTTTGAAGAAAAGATATCATTTCAAAGAGCAAGTGGTTTTTCTGAGAATTTAATCTAACCCATTTCTTTCTCCAATTTTTGAGTCATCTAGATCTGATAGCTAACAACATAAAAGAAAACGAAGACCTCCAGGCCTCATTTGTGAGGCTTTAGGCACAGCTGGTCGGTGTTCACATCAACTCTCAGATTGTGACGGCTCCCTTCTACTTCCCTCCTATGGCTACAGGAATGAATTCAAATAAAAGAGCCCATGAGAATGCTGATTCCTATTTTCTTCTCATATCACGAGAAAATTACATGGTATCATTTTTCCCAAGGTATTGAGCTAAAGAGAGCTTCATGTTATACACTTGCTGCTATATTTTCAATTGTCTTTAAGAAATAAAAAAAAATCCCAAAGCTAATGCACTTGCAAGTTCTCTTCATATGTCTGTCTCATGGGAAGGAACATGGGTGGCACTCAGCCACGGCCACGTGGATTGTTAGGGAGCACACAGCCATGACCAGGCAGAGGGGCACAGAGGCAACCTTCACTTCTGCTTTTGCCATGTTTTCTGTGAGGAGCTTTCAAAGCTGTGGTCTGAAAGGGTGGGCAGGAAAGAGAGTGTCGAATATTACATTAAAACAATGCAATTATCTTAAACTTTCCATACTCAGACCTTTATGAACTCACAGCTTAAAATGAATTTTCTATTGATTTTGCTATAATGATTCACAGCTCCTAGCTAATCAAATTGGAGAGTAACGGTTGCAATAGTCAGAGATGTATGCAGGGAGAACCAGGCATAGGAATGCATTTTCATTAGCAATATCAATCTCAGAATTCCTAAAGCCAATACGTCTTTTCTTGGCAAATATCTGCAAAGATAACAATTATTCTAGGAGCCACCCAGAAGACCACTAGGGAAGGATGGCACGTTAGCGTGATAGCAAGATGTAGAGCTATTGCCATCTAGCGGTGAATAGAGGAACTGTCAGGTGCTATCCCACACCCGACAAATCTTTCCACAATAGCATAAGTATTTTTGTGATCTTATTTCACTCCTCTGTGCCTACACGGCTGGATTAAAACATTTTGGAAGAACTGTTGGATGATTATGTCATGGTTATTTAAACATCTAATCTAAATTGAGTTTTTTATTTACGCGTCAAACTTTTACTGAGCACTGCCAGCCTTGTGTCTATGCAAATAAGAGATTATCAGAATTTCTCACTCAAGTTCTAGCTCAAAAGACATAAGCAGTCTTTGCGGAGCACATACGTATCTCTGAATTGTTTTTAATTCACTCATATGTACTAAATAGATAATAGAGGTAAGCAGATGTCTATATGAACCCTTGCGTGTGTGTAAAGTTGTGTAAAGGTACTGGCCAGTACAACCACTTACCAATATAGATGATACACAAAGATTACAGTTAGCATAAATTATGAATATTTAAACATATAACTGTATTTCTTGAATGTTTATGATTATCCTGTTTTCTGATATAGGGTCTTATTATATCTATCCCAGGAAGTCTCAGAACTCACTATGCAGCCCAGGCTCACCTTTAAAAATTGTAATCTTTGTGCTTCTGTCTTAACATTGGGACTGCAAGCATGTTTCATCATGCTCAACTTTAAATTATGTCTCTTAAGGAAAGCAACTATATTCACTGTCTCATTAAAATTAGCATTAATATTTTAACACTGTGATGTTGTAGACTATATTTCATTATTTAAGCAAAAGTTCGGTCAGACCTTGTAATGAAAGGTTATAATCCCAGCTACTTGGGAGGCTGGGGCAGGAAAATCACAAATTCAAGGCCAGGCTGGGGTACATAACGATTGGCCGGTGAGCCTAGGTGACCTAGAAAGGGTCTGTCTGAAACCAATACTATGAAAAGGACCAAGGATATGTCTGGGTAGTAGGCCACTTCCTTAGCATGTAGGAAGCCCTGGGCTCAATGCCTCCTGTTACTCAGAGTTTCTATGTGGCAGAAGCTGCACAGTTCTGCTCGTTTTATTTTGATAATCAAGTTTGATGACTGCCACACTTGCAGAATATTTTTCAGAGTTCAGTTGACCCAGCTGAGGAGCTGCAAATTAGCTATGCTTTCTAGTCTTGCTGACAACATGGCTTGTTCAATTGTGCTGTTCAAATTCCTCATCTCTGATGTCAAAATCAGATATTAGTGCTTATTTAAAGCCTTTTTGGTTTTTAATTGATAAACAATAGTTGTATACACATTGGAGGTACAGTGATATTTTAATGTGTGTATACACTGGGGGACTAAAAGGGAATGAGTCAAAGGGGTTATTTTATCTTAGAATTTTTATTAAATGAAACATTTTCAAGCAGGTCGGAGGACTCTGTTTTGAAATGTTTAAAGGAAGCGTATGCAAAGTTTAAAATATTAGAAGTGAACCATACTGTTTATGAGGACAGTAACACAAACACCCCATTTTCAACCATTTTTCTCGCTAGCATGGCTGCAATAAAACGAAAGCATACTTCTCACTCACTGCTAGGCTGTCACCTTTACCTTGAAAGGGGACGTCTGTCTTTATCTCTTTTGAGGATCTGCTAGGTGGCATGCTATTGACAGCCACTTGTCATCACAGAAAAGGTCAGCACATTTGGAACTCTGTCCTTTAGTCTAAGAAAAATGTCTCTTCGATTCTTTTGTCAAAAGGTAACAAGAGAAATCATGTTACACAAATAGAACCAAGAACAATACCTAAAATAAATCTGTATGGTCATGCCTATGTCTTGTTTTTTCGTTTTTTTGTTTTTTTGTTTGTTTGTTTGTTTTTTGTTTTTTTGTTTTTGTTTTTGTTTTTGTTTTTTTTTTTTGAGACAGGGTCTCTCTGTGTAGCCTTGGCTGTCCTGGACTCACATTACAAAATGCAGGGCTAAATTATAACAACTTTATGAGGGGAGAGGTCGAAACAAGGTTTCTCTGTGTAGCCTTACCTGTCCTAGAACTTGCTCTGCAGACCAGGTTGGCCTCAAACTCAACGGCCCTCCTTCCTTTGCAGTGCTGGGATTAAAAGTATATGCCACACCCAACAGGAGTTTATTCTTTCTCATTGTGGTTCTTAACCTTTCTAATGCTGTAACCCTTTAATAACGGTTCCTGATAGTGTGGTGACCTCGCCCCAAAGCATAAAATTATTTTGGTTGTTACTACATAACTGTAATTTGTGCTACTGTTATGCATCATAATGTGAATACTTTTGGATCTAGAAGTTTGCCACAGGGGTCACGACCCACAGGTTGAGAACCGCTGCTTTATACAAAATTCATAAGCCCACAAAATCAAATATATGTGAACTGAGGTACAATGCAGTAAGTTTAAATGGATATGTGAATGTGCAGCTGTCAACCCCTTTGAGTTCTGAAATTTATATTCTACCCTCAGGACACACTTACACCTTGTGTGACACATGGACCCAGTGGGGAAACCACTGCCAGTCATATATATTATTAACGGGTAATTTTTAGTGATATAGACAAAGAGTGAATATAAATAGCAAATGTAATATTTTTCTCCCTATATGTCACTTTGGAGACGTTTGACTGGGCCGTGGAAACCTTCTCGGGGTTGATGCTATTTCCTCAGCCCTTGGGCACAAGGAGCACTCAGGTCCTGAGTTGTGGATGAGCAGTTTCTGAAGCCGAAGTGCTACCCATGGGGGCTCAGCTGCTCCCGGGCCAGTCTTAAATCTAGCCAGCATCTTAAGACCCCGGTTTGCTTGTGCATAGTTTGCTGCTATATTTGTGCTCCACAAGAATTCATCGGGATCTTCACGAATTGTTGGAGGCTTTTTATTTAGCGCTGGTTTGATGGGACACAGCTTTCTCCTTCCCTACACCTGCCTCTGGTTAGAGAGAAGATGCGTTCCGCTCCCCTGGGTGATATTTTTCCTTTCACAGCTGAGCAGTTTGCCATACAGAGAGTGCGACAGACTAGGAGGGCTGCACCCCTCCCTAAGAAGTACTTTCAATGCTCCCTCCTCTGCCTGCCCTTTCCATCCTTGTTTGTTGGTTGGTTGGTTGGTTGGTTGGTTGGTTGGTTGCTGGGTGTATTTACATGTTGTGTGCAGGGGTGTGCATGTCTCAGAGCACATACAGAGATCATACGACAGCTTTGTGCAGGTGGTCCCAGGATCAAACTCAGGTTGCCAGGCCTTTGTGTCAGCCACCTTACCATTTCCATCTCTGACAGCTAAAGTTACCGTGTCCTTTGAATTTGGCCGTCTGGCCAGACCACCACTATGAGACTCTGCTTCATTGCAGTTATATCAGATTTCTTGAAGCTGCCCAGGGAAGATCCCAGGACACTCGTTGTCATAGGCGACTCTGCCTTTTAGTCTCTCAGAAGGCTCCTCTTCTCTGCACCTCCTTATGGTAGCTTCACCCCCATTCTTCCATAGCATCTCCCCCAAGCATGGCAGCCAGAGCAGGCCAGCCCTGGAGAGCCTGAGCAGACAGAAATGACTACAGAAGTCTCCTATCAGTCTGAAGACTATGTGCATGCAGAGACCCCTGCCTTAGTCCATGTCAACGATATCCCTCTTACGCCAATCACATAGGCCCGGCTAGGTTTCCATCCCGTGCCCTGTTTCCCCTTACTCGGCAGGAAGTCTCAGTGAAGCCTACTTTGGAGAGTTTGATTTCGCCTGTTTGTGATTTCTACAGCGAGCTGCATCAGTTGCGCTAAGAGATGGTAACATCATGTACCGCTGGCCCTCAGAATGGCTGGCAGCCAGGCCTTCCTGAGGAGCTCTGCTTCCAGCTGCTAGGAGAGCTACAGGAGGAGCTGTTAGTGCCTGCTGCTCACTGCTGGAGGAGTGAAGGGAGAGCTGCAAACACGTGGAGGTTGCTACTCAACGCTGAGAACTGCAAATGGTGAGCAACTCACGCTATTTTTCTGTGATTTCTACCCTCATATAAAAGAAAAAAAAAATACCTCAGTTGATTGGCAACCAAGGTGTCTAAAACCTCAATCTGCTATCTCTCTTGGGTGTCCTCTTGCTCCCATGAGTATAAGAGTAAAGCCAATGTGTCCTGTTTTAAATACTGAATCCTAGCCGATTGCAGTCCTCTTAAATCTTACAGTGTATCCCAACCTTTTCACTACTTTTATTTATTTCCCCTTAATCTAAAAGATATTAATTTCTCTTCCTTCCCTCTCATCATATCGTTTGAGAATTTAAGCCTCCACAAAGATTACAAAATGTGATTTTCTTCCAGTAATTTCCCCTTGACTCAGCAATTGCACTCCAGGGAAGAGAATTCACGGTTCTGTTGCCTTTTTGAAATGAGGGGAAGAAAACCTCAAAGCATAAAACACAACTTCAACTCATTCTTTGTTTTTTTTTTAACTTTTTTATAGCCAGAAAAGCAAAACACCACTTGATATTTAAAAAAAAAAAAAAAAAAAAAAAAAATCACCTGCCACACTAGCTTTACATGATTAAGAACAATGCCTCAATAAACACCCTTTGTGTCTCACCCAGCATCTGACATATGTGTTGCTTCCAGGCAGCCAATAACCAGCTCTGCAGTCACGTTGGCAACTTTTTGAAGGTATTTATCATTCCGGAGGAACTCGCCAAGGAAAAGCCAGAGTGATTGCTGGCAGTGTCTAGGGCACAGAGGAGGAATAGAAAGAGCATAGGATTTACAATCAGAAGCAAATCCATCCAGCTGCTACCTGTGTGACTTGGCAAGTCACTCGCTAACACCCAGCCTTAGGTTTCTTATACCGTAATAACTATAGTACCACTGCTGGTAATGTTTGCTGTCGTATCTGGGCAGTCATCAAAGCCATAAGTGCATGTAAAAATCTCCCTTAGAACAGAAACAGAACAGCGGGGTTAGTTACCACATTGATCAAATCTTGTGTTACATATACTTAAATACATTATAAATTAGAGTAAACTAAAGCTTTGGAAATCACAACAGTGATGAGTTTTCAAATTCCAAGTCTGGCTTGCATATATATTATAGTATATACCAAAGGGCATGAGGTTTTAGTCAGCAAACACAAGTGGTTAGTATACGCAAATGGAGAAAGCTTGAATGAGAAGAGCCTTAGCCTTTGTCTTTTATCCCAAGGGCATTCTGTCATTGCCAAGAAATGACAGTGGCAGGTGACGAAAGAACTTAATTTGTAATATCTGGTGCGGCAAAGTCTTTCTCATTATGCTTCTGTGAAATGAAAAATGAATGTGTCTGGTCTAAGTGTCAAAATGAGACCATCACAATCCAGCATGAGACAGGCCTGGATCTCATTCCATGCCTGACTCCCAACGCCGGTCTATGGTCTATAGTATAAAACTGGAGACTGTGATAGTTCCTATGACAGAGATGCCTATAAGGACGGAGTCATATGTGGGAAGCCCAACATGTAGCTAGCTCTCAATAAAAACATGAATTACTGTTACTAAACCACTGACCTCTGTGTGTGGTTCCCCTGCCTAGACCTTTAGTTAGATGAAAAGAAGGAAGGCAGTGACCACATGCTCCTTGCTCTTGTTTTACTCTGTATTTCCCACACACATGTGTGCTTTTCACGGTGGTGTGACCTTAAGAGCCCTGAGCGTCTTCCACTGACCCACTAAGAGGAACTTTTCCATCCTCAACCACTCTGAAGAATGAGAGAAATTAATAATAAAACTGAAGGTCAAACCATGGCCTATCATACTGATGACATGCGATAGAGAAAGATTCTTGGGGAACAGTCAAATACATCTGAAGAATGCTAGAGCTGGAAATAATTATCGACTCAGTTTCACGCAGCATTGGACAAGGGCAGCAGACCACTCATGCTGTCTGCAGGCAGCCCATTGCCTCTATCAGCAAGCATTGGTGCTCGAGTGGCGGCCTGGACTTGCAATTTCAGGGCAAAGGGTGAGAACAGATACAGACTCTGTGCACCACTACTGAACTTAGGTGTTTGAAACTTAACTGTAAGCATTGACTCGAAGTCAAGAGCACCAGCAGACGTGGTGAATGTATTCTGCAGGGTCTTGGGATGTCATTCAGACCTCAGACAGAGCAGATAAATGCTAAGCCACAAGGCTGCTACAGTCCCATGATGGAGCTGGAAGTAAGAGGTTCCTGGTAAATCTCCAAGAAGCTATCAAAGCACTTTGCCTGTGATGTAAGGGCATTTGGACACCTGCCACACTCAAAGGAAATCCCTGCCAGGTTATGGCTATATCCTGTAAGAAGCCTTACCTGTCCTTGTTCCCATGTTCCAACATTAGAAGAAAAAAAGGAAAGGAGCAAAATAGTGAGCAAAGTTGTATTATGGGATCATGGGATTGCGCCCCCCCAGACCCCCGCCCCCACCAAAGAAGAGTGAGGCTGGGAATGGAAGAGGCTTTGACTCCAATGCAACACTGAAGCTTTAATCTTAGCTTGGCTGTTTTAACCCTAGGAAATAAAACCATTTGTTTCTATACAAATGACAGAAGTGTTTGAGGTTTCATCCAGGAATGAGGAAAAAAAAGACTCCTAAAGAGATGGTCAGAAGACACAATTAACTGCAGAGACTTAAAAAGATAAACTGTTTTCTTTTGTTGCTTTTTTTTTTTTAAACAATCATAAAATTGTCTGTCTTTCTGGTCTACAACGTGATTTCTTCCAGGTTATTTGCATTATGGGATGGGCCACCTAACTAGTGAGGGTGAGTTACTCAGTTACTGTTTGGGGGAGCACATTAGTCCTCTCCCTTAGCTTTTACAAGAATGCAGTGTAGTTGTTATGTTCCCGTGTGCAACTGAAATTGTGTATCCTTTGACCAGTCCCCAGCCGGTGACCACGGCCTCAGCCTCATACAGCCGCCGTTCGAGTCTGTATATCCTTTGACCAGTCCCCAGCCCGTGACCATGACCACGGCCTCAGCCTCGTACAACTACAATTCAAGTCCACCTTGATGAGCTCCACATGCGAATAAGATCATGCGGTGTTCGTGTTACATCTCTGGCTTAATTCACTTAACATAATGTTATAGACAGTCATCCACATCGCAAATGACAGGGCTTCCTTCTTTAAAGGACTGAATAATATTCCTTGTGTATGCATATATGTGTGTGTGCATATATCACCTTTTCTTCTTTCATCTTTGATAGACACTAGTCATGATTCCACATAGTGCCTGTTCTGAAGGACTACAGAGTGAACACAGATTTCTTCTTAATAAAGTGTTTTCATTTCCCTCTAAGATAAATGCACTCAGTAGTAGAATTTCTGTACTATATTGTAGCTCTACTTTGTTTTTTAAAAAGATTTATTTATTATGTATACAATGCTCTGCCTACATGTACACCTGTACACCAGAAGAGGGCACCAGATCTCATTATAGATGGTTGTAAGCCACCATGTGGTTGCTGGGAATTGAACTCAGGACCTCTGGAAGAGCAGCCAGTGCTCTTAACCTTGGAGCCATCTCTCCAGCCCTGTAGCTCTAGTTTTAATCTTTAAGAAACCTCAAAATTGTTTTTACATAATGATTGTGATGGTTTATACTACTGCCAAGAGTACACATGGATCTTTCTTTCTGCATCTCCTTACTTAGCTGGGTATTTTTTGTCTTCTCGGTAATAAGGACAACATATTATGGTAGAGATCTGCACTTATCCTATCACTAGTGATGGTGAGCTTTCTTCATACACCTGCGTGCCATCCCTATGTCTTGTTTTAAAAGATGTCTGTCCATGTACTATGCCTATGTCTTTTTTTCAAGTTTATTTTTTGTGTGCACATGAATGTATGAGTGTGTGTGGTGGGTGTATGTGGGATACATGCACATGTGCATGTACTTGTGTGCATGTTCCTAAACATGTGTAGAGACCAGAGGAGAATATAGGATGCCCTGCTCATCACTCTGTGCTGTATACTGTTGAGGCAGGGTTCCTCACTGAATCTGGACATAGGCTAGAGGCAGCAAAGCCCAGTGTCCCTCCTGTTTCCACACCACACAGTGCTGGTGTCGGAGGACACACTAGCGGCCACACATAATGGCCACACCCAGTGTCTATGTGGGTGCCGGTGATTACCTCAGGTTCTCAAGCCTATGAAGGTATCACTCTTATCCACTCACCCATTTGCCCAGATCTTCCCCAACTTCTTTTTAAATTGGCACACAATTCTTAAAAGTTATGAATTAAAATGTAATTATTAGTTTTATGTACGCACTGAATAATGACAGGATTAGGCTAGTTGGCATGTATGTTGTCCTAATTCTTTTTTTATTTCTTTATGGTGATTACACTAACAATCTTCTCTAGTTATTTTAAGATATACAATACACATTATATGAAGTATAATAAGCCAGGTACAAACAGACTACAAACACCACATAATGATTAGTATGTAGAACCTTAACCGTTCATCTCATTGAATTTAGCAGTAAAATAGTGATAGATCAACAGTTGATGGAAGAGTAGAAAAAGGCTGGTTAGTAGGTCCTAAGTCATTTTAATCTGAAGGATAACTTCGAGAACAGTGGGTACCAGAGGCTGGCATAGAAGTGAAAAACAGGAAACTGTTTGTCAGAGGGCACAGCACTTCAGTTACAAAGAAGGAGTCAGTTGTAGAGATTTCTTGTACAGAGCCGTGACGACAGCTAATACTGTGATGTGTGGTTGAAAGCTGCTAACGTCTTAAATATTGTCAATACGAGTGGAAATAAACATGTGAGATGGTGGATATGGTGAATGATTACATGCACTTGACTTAGTAGTTCCATGTTATACACATAAATCAGAAATTTATTGTATACATTATGAAAATACATTATTTTAATGATGTACTAAGCCTTAATAAAGCTGAAAAGAAAATAAACAATTGAGCAGATTAAAAAAAAAAAAAGAAAGAAAGAATACAGGGGCAGCAAGCTGGGTCTGCAGATAAAGATGCTTGCTGTCCAAATCTGGCAACGTCAGTTTAATCCTGGGAGGCCATATAAAGATGGAAGGAGAGAACTGACTCCTCAAAGTTGTCCTGTGACCACACGTGTTCTATGGCACATGCACACACCAACATATACCACTACACGCACAATAGTAAGTATACAAATAAATGATACTTCACTGAACAGGGCACCGATTGTCAGCCCTAAACCTAAATTCATTAACCTAGACCATTTTGCTCAAAGATTTCCAGGAACAACTTCATTTTTCACCTTAAATAATACGATTCTTATTATTCTTAAACAGTGATTCATTTTTATCATTTCAAATGTTGGTGATGATTTAGAAGACATTTTGATATTTTTAATTGCTCAGGGTTTGAAAAACGTTGTCTCCTGTAATTGTAGACATTCGAGATTCCTATGTCCTTAATTAAACACCACGTGTGACGATGTCCCCTGGTGTTTTAGTGGAATGTGTGGTACAAATCAGTAGAGACTCCTTTCCTCTGTAGGGCTAATTACAGAAAAGATGCTCTTTAGAATCAGTCAGTGAGGTACTCAGAACCCAGAGGAAGACAACAGGCAGAGTGCACCTCACTGAGACGCCCACGATCTAGCCCCTAAGTAGCAATCAGGTAGCAGTCTGATTTCTCAGCATCCAGGGAGCGAACACATTTTCTACTTTGAGTTCCAAAAGTCTGGGGCCCAGAGATGTTATCTTGTCAATCACTCAGCTACCAGCTATCTCATGAGGAGGTGGATAAACACAGTTCATTTGCAGTCGAGTTACATAGGCAAACCTCTGTCATTCTTTTCTTCACCAAAGTGACCTTCCTTCACAATACAGCCAGGGACACAATGACACCACTGGGAAGTAGATGTGGCTGGTTTCTTTCTCTAATGGAGCTATTATGAAGTAGCAATCATGTAAAATGTTCCCGACATAATGAAAAATATATAAAGGAATGTAAAGAGCTCTCATTCTGCTTCTTGTTATGACAAATGAATTGCCTCGGTGGGATGAAGCAGGGATTGGTATGTACTACAGGCTTCCATGGCAGGTTAATTATGTTTGTTTGTTCTCAGAAGAAGGATGCTGTTGTCATGTGGCGAAAGACCAGGAAGCTTGGACCTGTTCAAGCTGGTTTCAGAAGCCTGTGCAGCAAAGCATTAAAATCCTCAGAGCCCCCTTGGTGACTAAGAAGTTTCAGGACAATAAAGCTGCTCCAAACCTAATGACTGCAGCGGAGTGCTCACTCACCCTGCATTCTATCACGCATATAGAATGGACTGTCCAGCACACATGGTGGTTTCCCTTTGCTTCTGTGCCAGTCTTGGCACAAGTTTGTTAATCGCATTAACTTTTTCAAAGAACAAACACTTTATTTCACAGACACATTCTAGATCATATTTTTATGTATCATTGACTTTTTGAAAATATTTCTCCCGTTTGTTTGACCCACTTTTCTTTTACTCATCTGGATTCCTGATCCGAAATCTTAAATTATAAAATTAGAATATTTTTCTTAATTCCCGGTCTTTCTCTTTTCCTTTCTTCCTCTCTCTTTCTCCCTCTCTCTTTCTGCTAGTTCTGAGGATTAAATCCAGGGTTTCCTGCTTATATCCACACTCACTCTATCCACCAAGTCTCATCTTTCCTTTCTTCCAGAGGGATTATTTAATACTACAGATTTTTTTGTCAGTCATTTTGAATTACGTCCACTTTTTATTGACATAAAATATACATGTTATAAAATGTATGGCTCTGGTTTAATGTTTCATCATATGTAACTGAAACTATGTGCTCATTGTACCCTAATTACCTATTTCTACATTCAGACCTTGGCTCTCACCATTCTATCCTATGATACTGACCACTGTAAAGTGCCTCACAGAAGTGGGGGTTATCCAGTGTGTGTACTTTTTGTTGATGATGGCTTCCATTTAGTTTCTCTTCCTGGTCCATCCATGTTATGAAAAAAAATACTATAATCCTACCAGGTACTGGTGGCGCACACCTTTAATCTCAGCACTTGGGAGGCAGAGGCAGGCAGATCTCTGTGAGTTCGAAGCCAGACTAGTCTACAGAGTGAGTTCCAGGACAGCCAAAGTTACACAAAGAAACCCTGTTTTAAAAGAACAAATAAAGTACAATCCCCTTTCTTTTAACAGCAGAGTAATATTCCATGATATGTACATTTTCTTTATTCTTAAGTTGGCTCCCATCTTTTGGCTGATTGTAAATCCTACCACTAAAAGCATGGGTACACAAAATCTCTCTGCATCCCTGATTTTATGTCTTTAAGGTACATCTCCTGAGAGGAATTGTTGGATGTGAGAGAAATTGTGGGACGAAAGGTATTTTTTATTTTAATGACTAGAGGAACATCCCTTCATTTCAGCAGTAGCTGCAGCATTTTGCAGTCCCCTCCACATTCCTTCGGGGTTCTGATTGCTTCATCTCATCCACACTTACTCTCTCCTTGTTTGCCAATCACCATCCTAGCAGGTATGAAGTGGCACATTATTTTGGTTTTGATTGTCATTTCTCTAGTGATTGGTGAAGCTCAGCATGGTTCTGTGCAGCTGCCAGCCTCCTGAGCATCTTCTCTGCAGCCGTGCCTCCTTAAATCAAGTCAAGTTCACCTTTCTCACTGACATTAGACATGCCTCTCATGGAATAACACATAAAAAGTTTCTCCTATAGACCCCAAATTTTAACAAGTATTAAAAAATACACTTGGCTTTAGAAAACAAAATGGCTAGCTTTAATTGTCAATTTGATACATCCTAGAATCCCCTGGGAATACTGATTCTGCTCACTTATGGCTCCTCCACTACTAACCTTGCCTTACATTATAACTTAGAAATATATTGTTTCATTTTCAAATATGTGAGATTTATCCATTATTTTTTGTATGTATTTTAAACTGGCATCTGTAACATCAGTGAATACATCCTGTACAATTTTATTTCTTTTAAGTTTTGTGAGTATTTCAGTGACTAAGTTATGACATGGGCACTTGAAGTTTTTTGCTTAGGCTTTACCAAATACAGTATATAGTGTAAATGTCAGCTATGCACTGTTGCCTGACAGTGTCGCTCTTGCTTTTCTGTCTACATGCCTTTGTAACTGACAATGGACATTAACATTTCCAACTTCGGTTCTAGATTTGTGTATTTCTCTTTTATCGTCTGTGAGTTTTTTGACTCAGTGTTGCAACTTTGTGGTTTGCTATATTGAGGATTTTGATAAACTATTTACTTAAAATGCTGATTTTAACACAGGGCCTCCTCTCAATTCCTTGGCTGTCCTCTTGTAAACTTTTGTGCTACTTAAGTGTTAAGACAAATTTCACAAGTGATTTTGCGGCTTACACTGAAGATTCTGCCAAGGCTTCCTAATGAGTGTGTCTATTGGATAGAGCACGGCCAGACTCCTGCTTGTAACAATAGAGAGTGATACTCAGCCCACGTGCACATCTCTCAAAGAATTTGGTCACCTACAGGAAGAGGAGGCCACAGAGTCCTTCTCTCTTGGTGAGTCATATCATTACATAATTTCCTAGCCATTAACGTTTTAACACCTATTCCAAGAAGTCGTTATTTAAATGAATCATCTAGCTTATTCATATACCTTTTCATTCTGAATTCTTATAGTAGTTTTATAAAGTAAATATTAATTCATCCCCTCCATAATAACATATTATGATTAAGTAATATATAGGTAATATATAGGAACTTCAGCTGGTGGTTTCCTGTCAGGTGCCACATCTAAATCAAAGAGTATTTCAGAGAGTTCTTATAAGAAACTAATTTCAGGAGGGGCTTATTTCTGTTGAGGCCTGTTCCTTTTGGGTAGCATAACAGTAGATATTTTTATTTCAAGCCCACCAGCCACTTCATCTCAGCTCATTGCTGATGTAAATGAATTTCTATACAAGGTCAGGTTGACTATAAACCATGTTTATGTTCAATGAGAAACTCTGTGGCCTTGTTCCCAGAAGTTCCCCAACCACAAGACCAGCTGCCCTCAACTGCATGTGTTCAAGGTCAGCTAGAACCTATTGTTAGCAAAATAACTTGAGTCAGAGCTGACCACCCTGTTCCAAACTCCATACCCCCTTTATGAGCTAATTGCTGTTTTCACCTTTAAATACACAGTACAACTTCCCTGCAAGGAATGTGTTTCAGAACCCAAACTAGCTGCCTCCGTGAGCTCAGAAAATAAAGCTTTCATTTTAAGTGTCTGTGTCTGAAGTGAGTTTTCTTGCCTTCCACCCCGAACCTAACAATTTCTTCTTTAAATAAATTTAAGGAATGCATCCCTTGTGGGGAAGTTGTATTGCATATTTAAAGGTGAAAGCAGCTGGTCTTGTAGTTATTTACCATTAGGTGCCATAAGGTGCCACATCTAAGTCAAAGAGTATTTCAGAGAGTTCTTATGAGAAATTTTCATGAGGCGCTTATTTCTGTTGAGACCTGCTCCTTTTAGGTAGCATAAAAATAGATATTTTTATCTCAAGCCCACCAGCTGCCTCATCTCAGCTCGTTGCTGATGTGAATTTCACCATTGTCTCAATATCTGAAATTATTAATTAGACCATTAAAATTTTCTAAAATAATTCAAGGATAAAAGAAATCAGACTCAAACAGGTTAATGAACATTTTGCAAGGCTAATGAGATCCTTGCTATAAGATATTTTATAATATTGTAAGTACGTAATCCCAAAAGTAAGCTGTTAACAGAAGAACCAAAATCCAGAGAACAGGACAGATGACTTGAGAAAGGAGGAATTGCATCAAATGAAAATTTAAAAAAAATACAAGATACTATAAGTGACCACCGTGATTATAACTGCACATGTATTAATCAGCTAGGGTTTCTGGATTCTTTATACAGAGAAAATTACTTTTTCATGGTTCTCAATATCAGGAAGACCAAGGGCAAGATGCTAGCTTGTACCTAGTGAACTCTCTTCTTGGCCTGCTGTTGTCCTTCACTGATGGACAGACCTTTGGTGCCTCTTAGTCCCCCTTAAGAGCACCAGCCTTATCAGACTTGTGGCCCATCATGATGACCCCATTTAACCTTAACAAGACCCCTATAACCTGCCTCTAACACAATTACGATGGGGATAGAGCTCTAACGTATAAACGGGAAAATGGGTGATACAGTCTACAGAAACCAGATGCTGTGAAGAATTAAATGTAAGAGTTATTAGACTGACAATCAGCTATGCATCATTTAGCTAGATTTTATTTATCAAGAGATAAATTTGAGGTACAAATATGTCTGTGGCTCTTTTTCTACTAAATCGTTCTGTATTCAGCACTATTTACCTCAACATTATCCATGTATCCATGTATCTTTTTGCATACATATGTCTACTAAAAAGGCATATATATATATATATATATACACATATATACACACACACACACATATATGTATGTGTATTGCACACCATCACCATTCTCCTTGTGTTACCTGGCTTGTACTTGTTGTCATTTGCTTCTTTTTGTTGGGGTTGTTTTTGTTTTATTGAATTTGTCTATAGATTGAAATGAAGAAGAGAGCACTGAGAAGGGATGGAATGTGCTTGTCATGCCTCTACCTAGAAGAAAACGTTGTCATTTTGGGTGGTTTTTCTCCAAAGTCTCCAAGCCAAGCTGAGAAATATGAGATTATATTTTAGATTGATTTTTGCTTCTGCTCAATCTTTCTCTCCCACAAAGATGAAGCATATAGTCATAGAAGTCCCCTGTAGGTAGTGCCTTTCATGGTGGATGTGCATCCTTGGTTCTCAGAATGATTTTTAGGTGTTATTGTCAATGGCTTTGTGAGTAGTTTACAGAAAAGGGTACTGAAAGCATTAGATTCTGAGTCAATTTAACTTCTCCTTAATGCTCTTGTTAAAGTCCTACTAGAAGGAAAATTCTCTCACAATGTGACTTGTGTGTTTTATTCCTCTCACAATGCAGTCCAGCACCAGTTTCCTAATTGTGCTTGTGTGTTGTTCAATTTTGATCCTTATCCTCATGTCAGTCACTAAGCGATGGTTCCCATGCATTAAGTTCACAGGACAGAAAAAACGAGTGACCACACAAACATTTTTCCCTCGTGTCTCTTAGTCTTGTCCGATAGCCTTTCAGATTGTGTGCCCTTGACACATTTTAATGCCAAGGTAAATTTTAATGAGCAATTAATCATGTTTGTCCAGCTTCCCATTTGCTCTGCACATTAATTTTGTGTCAAGAATTTGTCTATAGTATTTCCACTTAAAACCTCATCTCTTTTCTTTCTTTCATTACTTTTGGCCTTGCTGAAACTCTAAAGCCACACCATAGGCAAATTATTGAGACAGCAGTTCTAGGAGGAAAACGAAGCAGAAACAGAAAACACAATACAGTCCACTGCTCATCTTGCCTTACATCCCATCACCAATAAAGTTCCCCTCTTAATTCAATTTTACCGTTCATACTTAACCCAACAAATTCTACAAGTGGAGTGGCATTGTAGCATAGTGACTAACAAGAAAAGACAGAAACAGCCATTAGAATCAGAGAAAGGAGTTGGGATTTTGTCTGTCTCTCCCCTTTTATCTATTATCACCAAGATTTAGTTTCTGCATATAATGTTGAGTCCTAGAGCTTAGTCCAGTATCCAGCATGGAACCCCTTTCCTTCTCAGTGCAGAGTGTGTGCAAGATATTTTGTTTAGAAAGGTGACTATTAATTTGCTTGTCTTGTCCCTATCTAATTATAGACATGCAACTTCTAATCTAATTCTTGGAAACAGGATGATATAAGGATCATCGCCCCAGTGAACAGCTAAAGAGAAAAGTAAAATGGGAACTAAGAAAAGATGTGCATATGGGAAGTTATGAGGTTGTTGTGATTAATTTATTTTAAATCTAATACAAGTACCCAGTGAATACAAGATACAGTGAAAACACTGCTGAATGAGGCTCTCCCTCTCAGCTGATGAGCTGACGATGGTTGACCTCTACTCAGCACTTCCTGTACGTTCCTCAGGAGTTTAAGTACAGTAGCTAGCTAGGTACTGTTCATTGACCAAATCCCATGAGATCACAGTTGTGACCACCTCACCCCCACCCCTGCTATGTTTCTTCCAGGATGGAGGCTAACTGGTGAGTGGTCCAAGAGGGGTAATTTCCTTAGAAGAGTGCTAACAAGATGAGCAGAGTCTGGCAAGGTTTTTTTTTTTTTTTTTTTTTTTTGCCACAGATGCAATCCTGTTTCATCAACAGGTGAAAGAAAAACTAGGTGTAAGGAATAAGGAATCAACAAATGTGAATTCATCTTAATGCCATACCTCCCCAGTTAGAAACCTTTCTGTGTGAAGTCTTCCCCAGTTAAGAAATGATTGTGTTGTCGCACATAATTTTGTTTCTCCTGCTCAGCATTGAGAACTATGCTAGTTGTGAATAAACTAGCAAAAAAGAATCTGTCTCTCCCTAAAGAGAACATAGGAAAACAGGGTCCACAGCCACAGGCAATAAAAGATAAATATAAATAAAATTAAACCTATCAAATTTTAAATTAGATTCAAGGCAGGCAATAAAAACAGTGTCTTCCTGATCCCCCCTACATGTAGTATTTGTGAAGCAGGCCACAGCATCTCAATGGTGAAACATAGTAATATTTCTGTAAGTCTCACACAGTGCTGTCACCACATCTTAACAATGACAACCCACCCACAATAGCTCAGGGGTGATTTTTTAACATGCAAGGTTGGCTTACCTTTAGAGAGACTGAATACAGTCTTTTGGGGGGTGTTCCTGAGATGCAAAACTTAAGTAACTATTTTATGTGAGTCCCTCACACACTGTGGTTTGAGCACTGGTTCATCCACTCTGTGAATCAAATTGTTTCAACTTCCACAGCTTCTTCCTAGACCCTGCCCAATATATGTCATTTTTATAGCATTTTAACCATAGTCTAGACACACATTTACACTCTGCTTAAATGATTCATAGGAATGTTCCTATTGCTAGTCTTTTTAACAGTCATTTTAATGGCTATGTATTATTTTATTGTGACATAAAGCATATACTGTTACTTAATTAATCATTTACAATTATTTTGTCCCTAAAATTCTTCTTACTCTGCTTTTTTGCGTTAAATATGATAAAGTCTTACAAAACTGGACTCACTGGCCCCAATTCTTTAACAACTAGAATCAAATATATGTACAAGACCCATAAAAGTCAGCAGTTTTCACTTCACACGCATAAAAACGAAGCATAAAAACCAAAGCACTGACAAGTATTTAGCCAGCTGTGGAGAGGAGAGGGGCAAGGAGAGAACAGGAGGTGGGGAAACCCTGAAAGTTCTACCGCACAGCACAGCACAGCACTGCACAGACAGCACAGCAAACTCCCTGCTGTGACAAGTCCAAATGAAACCCCAGGAAGTCCATTATACTGGGCAGTACTCCAATCTCACCAATCGCACATCCCATATTTTCATGACCCTGAAAAAAAAAAAAAAAAAAAAAAAAAAAAAACCGTTTCCTCCGTATTCTCACCTGTGCTCTGGCTTCTGGCTCCAACTTTGTCTGCCTTCCTAGCTATGATCACAATGGTCACCTTTGATTTTCACTCCACTTGCTGACTGGTAAACAGCTAACATCTAGATAGCCTTGCTACATGGGCTTTCTGTTAACTCCTTACTCCTGTTACCTGCTCCTTAGCGCTATCTAATTCAGCCTGGGAACATATGACCTAGCATTCCCCTTAAAGCAATTGTATTACAAATCATTGTTTCTTGCTTTGTATTTTTAAGCCAATTATATTTTTTTGATATTGAGATGCTTTCAAATACTTAAAAATATTTCTCTTCTCCCCGTGATTTAGTCCTTTGTTTTTAAATTTAGAAAGGCATTCCACAAATAAATGTGGAATAAATATTAATCTATAAGAAAGATTTCACTTTTGTTTTAATTATGTCCATATGACTGTGAGTAGGTTTGTAGGTGCGTGTGCAGTGCCCATAGGGACCAAGAGGGAACATCAAATTCTCTGGAGCTGGAGTCATGATTGCAAATTGTCTGGTATGGGTGCTGGGAACTGAACTCTGGTCCTCTGCTGTTACTGGAATCATAAAACAAGCTGAGAAAAAAATGCTTTTTAAAGAATGTCTGAAGCTGAAGTTATTCTTCCTACATATGCTTTTGAAAATTTACTGCAGAAGTCAACTTTGTCTGAGAATTTCCTTGTGGGGCTAATTTTGAATGGCAGAGCAGTATGTTTAATAGCCGTCCATGCTCTCGTGTGCTCTGATAATGAAGCGTGAACTTGACTCCAAAACTAGTTTGAAGCTACCGAAGAGTTTCATGTGGGAAGGATGAGACTTAACGTCTGTTGAAAGTTCAGATGATCAGATATGCAGCTCATTGGGGGAAGGCACAGTGGCAACACAGTGGCCAGGTGAGTGCGCATGCGTGTGCGTGCGTGCTTGCGCGTGCATGTGTGTGTGTTTGTTGTTGATGTTACTGTTGCTGGCATGTGTGTGTTTTCAGGTAGGCATGTCCACATGTGTTTCTGTATCATGGCACTCTAGTCCATTATTCTGAAAGCTTAGCAAAGTTTTGTGTCCAAATACAGTTTCTAGCCGCTTGCTTCAATAGAACTTTGAATGGTACATTTTTCATGCCATCATGTGAACTGAGTGAGTAGAAGAAACAATTCTATAGCCATCAGTACATAACTCTCTGGCAAAATCTGATTAGACGTAGGCAGTGAAGTGAGATGAAAGCCTACTTCCTAAACTGGCTCTCTTTCTCTGAGTTTCCAATCTCTCTCTAAACTCTGCGAGTTCTCAAATCCTCCACGCTACTCAGGATGGCCTGTTTACACCCAGGAAAGGCAACTGTCCTTGGATTTACCCACTTCATATGCAGGTCTCAAAATCCAAGCCCTATTAACCTAGAGAAACCAACCGAGACCTTAATAAGAGCATCGGTGGTGCCCCTTTACCACTGAAACCCACAGATCAGAATTCAAGCACAAGCTTTGAAAAACTCATGTGTCAAGATTAAGAAAGATTCAGTTCCCTGTACAGTCACCAGTACATTGTGCAAAGCAAGCTTTCCGTCAGGATGATGCTATTAGATGGAGCGTGGGTTCCCATAGCCGGTCAGAATCACTACTGATGAAAAAGGAAAAGCCGCATCCTTCTTTTTCTAGAACTGAACTGTTGTTGGACAGAGCAGGTTAGAAACTTGTCTTTCTCTATGTGGGAAATAATTAGTGTTATTGAGAACAAAATCCCATCATTATCTTAATGAAGCCTTAAGATCAATTATTTAGGACGCTTTAATTAAAGTAGTCTAGTGATTGCAGTCTTGCTCCAGAAGAGACAAGATGCAGTAGCCATATGATTTTTTGAGCTGTATTAATTTTAAAAAATGCTTAGAATACTGTATACAGTGTGTGTGTGTGTGTGTGTGCGTGTGTGTGTGTGTGTGTGTGTGTGTGTGTGTGTGTGTGTGTGTGTGTGTGTGTAATTAAGTGTTTTGCCCTGAGAGCTCTTCTAAGCCAGGAAGAGGTCAGTTCCTGTCTTGAACTCCTCCATAAAGAGTTAAGCTTAATTATCTTGTAATTGTATTGGAAACACAAGCAGAGTTTGCTCTTGCAGAAACAGCAGGGTGGTGCTGCATCTCTGTGGGGTGCACTGTGGATGAGAAAGTCCTTTCAAATTGCACAGCAAACTGTGGCAGGAGAAAGAGATAAGCTACATTATACTGTGTATTGGACTTTAACTTTTGGATTTTTTTAAAAAATCAATTTTATACATATAAATATGTATTGTCTTAATGATAATTTTCATGAACATTTTAATAAAAGAATGTCATTAAAGCATGCAGCAAATGAACCTGGGGTTTGAGAGAAATTTGCCTGTAGGCACAATCCCAGGGTGTCATGGGAAATTGGGTTTCTCATTTAATTTAAATTTAAAAACGTAGTTTATGGGGAAACTCACTAAGAGAAAGTGTCTCATTAACTGAAGCATCCAATGGGACTGAATTATGGCTTCCTAATATAGACATAAATACAGATTGATTCAACTGTTAATTTGAAGATTCATCGTGTGATTATTTCTTCCTTTGAATCTAACCAAGGTCATTTAAGTCCCCAAAACTGTACTTCCAAAGATTATGAGTACAGTCAGCTAGGGAGCTCATAATCTTAGGAAAGTATTTTATAAATATCCCCATGTACTATGGATCTGACTGTGTTAATGGTACATATCACTTTCCATTTCGTTAATTTTACTTTCTGCTATCCACTGGAATCATGTGTCTTTTTGCTATTTAAATTCTTTTCACCATCCTCTGCTTCTCAATCCTCCAAGTGATATTCGTTAAGCACATATTCAATATTAAATCACTTCTCTGAAACATTCACTTTCTCACTGAATCGCTATCAACTGCCACGGTTGTTACTATAACCATCTTAAAAGCGGAAATGTTGAGATCCACAAAGTTTAAGGCAAATGGTCATGTAACTTTACCTTTCAATGTAATCTCGTGATTCTATTCTTTGGCATTCTTCGTAATTTGGGCCAATCCTAGTCCCAAGAGTAATCTTTCTAGGATTCCTTTCCCCACACTTTACATATACTCTTACCTTTAAATTTTTACCTTTCCATATCTTGTTCCCATCACATGCTGCCTGTAAAATAGAACTGTCATGCCTATCCACTCACATCTTCTCTAATTTGTTTTTGTAAAATACAGAGTATTCGGGGGATAACACATAACGAAAATGTTTTAAAAAATTTTTTATCATGGTGAAGGCATTTATGCAAATATCTAGTGATATGTAAAATGTATATGAAATGTGTGTTTAATGTAAAAAGAATTTTGTATTTTTTTTTTTTTTAGAAATTTCTTGTTCCTCAACACTTATCAAAACCATGTTTTGATTGATCTATTTTCCCTTTCTGCAATTCTCACTTACAAGCCAGACTATATAGTGAGTTAATTTTTCTTAAAATTCAATTCTAATCTTGTAGTTTTTTACTTTAAATACTTCCAAAGGCTCTCTGCTTCTTACTGGATAAACTGTTAAATCAGTACTTTGTTTTTAATGATCTATCAGTTCAGCTCCAAGTTTCTTTCTAAACCCAATTTTATAAAACCCCTCTTACTTTTAAATATAACTAGAAAACAGTATCCATTAGCTATTTGCTAAATACAAATTTTCTGTATACTTTGTTGTGCTCACAATACAAATATAAATGTCAATATGATCCCATTTCCCAGATGAGAAAGCAGATATATCGAAAAGATGGTATATATGCATTTTTGTTAATATATCCTATGCTCCATCCAGACAGAATTCAGTGATCTGCCATATTAAGTATTAAGCAAAAGGAGCCCTCAGCATGCTGATGCTGTTCACAGTTCATCCCCTTCCACAGCACTCACCCCCTGAATGTCACTCACATTTCAATTGTACTTACTCAGCAGCACCATCAGGTCTTCTGTGGACTCCACTCTTCCTATCCGGAAAAGCCCTGCCCACCGCTGAGCTTTCAGAGCCAGATGGTGCCACTGATGCCCTGCACTGCTGACATTTAATTTCTGTTAATAATAGAGGGAGGATTACACCTGTTGTTTCTTCCTTTTTACTTTGAAGAACTTAGCAAAGTCCTATGTGATTTTATCATCATTATCATTACAACATCGGCTGAAAGTCACAAAAGGGCATCTACTCTGTTAGAGAATAGTGTCCCAAATTATAAAATCCCTGAGTAAAGAAATTACAACTTTTCATATACTCACTCAGTGATAAGGACTATGTATCTCAGAAACACCATGTATTGATATACTCCTGCCACTTAATATTTTTCAGTATAAATATTTTAGCTTTCCCATTCTTCTAATTATATATTCTATTAATTCCTAAGAATAATAATCATATATTATTTAGTTTTATATCTCCAGATTCAATTTTGTCACATTACTGGATATGCATTTAATTTAAATGCATTTAAATTTAAAATGTAATAACAAAACAATCAATGGAACTTTGATCAAATCAAACTAAATATTCAGAGGCTATTAGAAAAATAATATTAATATTAGATAATTAAATTCCAGGAGCAGCACACTTAGTAAAATGCCTTAGCTTTTAAAAACACTCTCAAATGCAAGTGGAAAATAACCAAAGTCATTGTACTGACAATTTTAACCTTTCTAGGCAAACCTTATCCTAAAAATAAAATAGTCAGTTTGGTGAAAAATCATTTCAACTGAACGCAGCAGGATGTGTTCCCAGTAGAATAACCCCAATTATTACTACCTCAAACCCTAGCAACCAACAAAATAAAAGCATCATGCAATAAATATTGTGGCACTGGTTTGGAAACTACCCTAGAGTCTCACATTTGAGGTCAAGAAGTCTGAAATGAGGTTTTCCTTTTACAGTTGCAAATCCTTTTATTTTCGTAAATTATTTCTCTTTCCTACAAAGTGAAACCACTTACTGGCATTATCTTTCCTGAGTTGCATGCTTCCAGCATTTTAAGCATAGATGTCACAACCTCTAATTGTGGACCATGTATTAATTTGCAAGCATTTTGACAGAGTCAATTAACTTATTTGCAAAACTTCCTTATATTAATCTTTTACTTTATTTCCTTCCATTGGTTACTAAAGGTTTGGGGCATGTTTGTTTGGATACAGCTTGGCTTAAATTTTCCCGCTGAATAATAAAGACCAGGAAATTGGCCTTTGAGCTTCTTGATGCCATTGTGTGCTGAGATGATTCTCTGAGTGTGTTTAGAGCCACAGTCACCTCTCTCTCATGCGTCTTTGTTGGGTTTTTTAAATGTGGTTTTCAAGGCAGATCTCAGCTCAGTTATATTATAAAACCTGTTTCCTCATTGATTCAGGGGACTGGTTTTTTAACACATTTTGAAATCATCAACAGTAGCTTTCTTCAAGAATTTGACATGGGCACAGTAGATAGGTTTAGATGAATTCATTTGTTCCCTAAAATTACTGATAAGCACTCCTTGAGTGGGACCATGGGGCTTGCCAGACTTCTGTCGTTCCATGTCAACCACTTAGGTTTTGCTAAGGTTTGAGTGGGAAATGCCTCCCAAAATCTGATGTCTCAGCACTTGGTTCCCAGTAAGCAGTGCTATTTGTCATCCCCAGCCCAGGAGGGTGGGGGTGGGGTGGGGAGCAGGTCAAGGAATCAGGAGTGGTGGTTACGAAACCTTGAAAAAGTAATGCCCAACTGCAGGAAGTTGGGTAATGGGCATCCTGTCTAGGGCATAATACCTGAGCCAACACTTGCAGCTTTGTTCTTTCCTTTTCCTTTCCTGCTCTCACTGTCTCTCAACTTCCTGGTATGCTGAGTCCCAGCCATGAACCCTGTCATGCATCCAACCATGAACCAAACAAAATAAGCCCTTGCTCCCTTGAGTTGCTTCTTTATTTTTGTAACAGCAACAACAAAATCAACAAATATAAGCTCCTTGTATATTTACTAACATGCTTCAAAAATCATCTTTTGATAAGTCTTATGGTGTGTATATCAGGACTGAATTCTGCTCCTCGTAACTGTGAGAGTCTTTTAATTACCACAAGGGTACAAAAGGATGGCAAAAGAACGACGGCTCTTAAACGGAGTTCTTACTCTTGTCTGGCTGAAAGCATTGATACTTCATATAAACCTGTATTTTAAAGAATGGTTCCATTTTCTAATGCTGTTAAATATTATCTTACATAATTACCAACTTTACCTGTCTGTTTTAATCTACAACTCTAATAACCACAGCTATTAGTTGTATCATCCTGGCTCAAAAAGATATTAAAGTTTCTTTATTAAAGATCAACAATTAAGATTAACAATAAATTAAGACATCAACAATAAAGTATGTCTTATTCCAGATAACAAGCAAAATACACAGGTTCCTTTTTATGCCTGCCAAGAAACCATTAGAGTGATTATAAAGCTAAGTTTTAATATGCATGTAAGAATAGCTTTTCATAAGACAAAACAAGTTTCTATGAGCTAAATACATGTGTGTGAGTTTCCAGAACAGGGGCATTGGGCAGCATCCTATTAATATGTATGGAGAGAATTCCAACTCTGAACACACACTAGAGGCAGGTGATGGAGACAGCCATGCTGTTCCAGGATGAACACTGGAGGGCCTTGAGGTGCATGGTTGTGGCTAAAGCTAATCTTGTATGAAAATGACACAGAGGACTTCCTTTCAACATCAGAAACAAAGAAAGTAGGGAATTCTGGCCTAATTTCTTCAAACTTTGAAAATTGAACAAACTTGATCCTTAATGTTCTACTTAGAAAAAATGGTAAACAAATAGGAAGTTAAGTTAGAGATAACATTGCACAAACATAAAAGCTTCCAAATTTATGCTTTTTGTCCCTAAACACATTTGGGATAATGCTGCAGAATGATGAGAAAGATGTTCACAAAACAAGTGACACGAATCCAAGAAGGAATGGGCATAACCCAGGAGTACAATAAGCCGCCAGCCATGCCACAGGCATGAGAAACAAGCACTGTAAAGACCAGATATCAGACACTCCAGTAGGAAAAGGGCACAAAATGCATCCTTACAAATCCATAAGAACTCAGGAAAAATGAAAAAAGAAAAAGAAAACAAAACAAAAAGCCCACAAGTAAAGATATCAGGAGGAAAAACTTCCAAGAATGAAAACTGGAGTATTGTCCCACTGTATAAAAAACAACAACAACAAAAAAAAAACAACCAAACAAAAAACTGATAAAGTTCAAGACTCTTCTTCCCCACTTTTTCTTCTAACAGATTTAGTGTGTCTGCATTTACGCTGAGGTCTTTAATTCACTAGGAGCTTTGTTTTATGCAGGGAGATAAATATGGATCTACTTGCATTTTTCTACATGTAGACATCTAGTTAGACCAGCACCATTTGTTGAAGATGGTATCTTTTTTTCCATAGTATGATTTTGGCTTCTTTGTCAAAAATCAATTGTCCATAGGTGTGTGGGTTTATTTCTGGGTCTTCAATTTAACTCCATTGATCAACCAGCCTATTTCTATGCCAGTACCATGCCGTTTTTATTACTGTTGCTCTATAGTGCAGCTTGAGATCCAGGATGGAGATTTCTCCAGATCTTTTATTGTACAGGATTGTTTTAGCTATTCTGGGTTTTAAGGACAATGCATGCAGTAATCCAGGACCCCTGTTTAGATCTGGCCAATGGATAGCTTATTCTCCACAGTTGTGGGAACAGTGGGGACTGCCTCTGACATGAACTCTGGTGCTCCAGATTTGATCACCTCCCCTTGGTGGGGAGGCCCAGCAGTGAGACATAGAGGAAGGGAAAGCAGGCTATCTGGATGAAACCTGATAGGCTGTGATCATATGATGGGGGAGGAGGTCCCCTTCTGTCAGAGGTGTAGGGGAGGTCAGATGTTAAGGAAGGAGTGCTCCCTCTCTGAGAAGTGGGGGGGGGGGCGGGGTGGAATCAGGAGGTGACAAGGGAAGGGGCTACAATCAGGATGTAAAGGGAACAAGTTATTGTACAGGCATGGTGGCTTACGCCTTTAATTCCAGTACTGGGGAGGCAGAGGCAAGTGGATCACTGTGAGTTTGAGGCTGTCCAGGACAGCCAAGGCTACACAGAGAAACCCTGTCTTGAAAAATCAAAAAAAGAGAATGAATCTAAGGTCTCTCTCTTATCTTTGATAGTGCTCACTCGTGCATACTTTTCTTATAGATCCATTTAGAGAGAATATCTTGTGTATTGTACGGATGTATCACCACCTGTCAATTAAAAACAACCTACGCCGAAAGGAACGGGTAGAACAAAAGTGCGACATCCAGGAGGCAAAAAGAGTTCCGAGCCAGGTGTACAAGATTTGCCCGAGAAAATGTGAAGAAGACAGATGCTTGATTACTGAGCAGAAGTAACCAGCCACATGGCAGAATGTAGATTAGAGTAAATGGGTTATTTTAACTTATGAGAGTCAGAGAAGAGTCTATCTATATGGCCTAGGTATTTGAAAATATATTTTAAATCCCATCAGGAAGCTTGGGGCAGGGAGGAAAAACACCACAACAGACCCAAGTTACTATCTAGTTTGATTCTCTTCATCCTGAAAATGCTCTTTGGCACAGTGTGTACCTCTTAACTATGACTTCGTGTGTGTGTGTGTGTGTGTGTGTGTGTGTGTGTGTGTGTGTGTGTGTGTGATTAGCTCCTGCTACTTCTGAACAGGAAGTCAGTCCATCACCACACTAAAGTTTCCTCATATGTAAGTTCATTTTTACTTACCACTAAGATTCCCTATCTTTACCATCTAGCAGTTTAGTATAACACACTGTGGTTTTCTTTGTGTTTGTTTTATTTGTTGTAAATGTTTGTGGTTGCAAATTATTGTTTTCAACCATATTCAGGGAGCATTGGGTTACTGTTTCTTCAATTCATTATCAGAGCTGCTTAACTTTTGGCAATATAATGTGACATCATCTCCAAAGTGTTGGCCTGGTTCTTCACCACACTGGCATGCATCCAGCACCCAGGCCACAGAGTAGATTGCCCTGGTTTAGTGCCCATTCTTTTCATATTTGTTGTCTTAGTACATATTTTCTGAATCATGTGTGTGTTTGTGTGTGTGTGTGTGTGTGTGTGTTTTCTGGAAGTTTTTTAAAAATATTTTTCTCTCTTCCTGATGAAATAATTTCTATTAATCAATACTTAAATTCATTTATCTCCTTCTTACTTTCTCAAATCAACTATTCTTCTCATTCAGCTTGTTTTTATTTTATGTTAAATGAATGTTTGCCTGTATGTATGTAAGTGTACCACGTGCCTACAATGCCCATGGAGGCTCAAGGAAGACATTGCCCTATAAAAGAGACAAAATAGAAAATAATGTTTAAGCCCTTTTATTTCAAGTTTGTTCAGCCACTGACTAATAACAATCCCAAAATGTTAGCCTTGCTTCAAATATTGTATTAGTGTTTCTCCTGGAGGCCTATTCCATAGTCACAGCAAATTCTTCCCTGCAAGGAACTTAAACAGTCCACAACAGCCTTCAAATTAATAGAAATAAAAAGACAACATGAACTAGCAGAGAGAATTCCAGCATCAGAAAATTTAAATCCAAAAACATCTGGCATGCTGTTTTAAAGTGAGTGTGTCATCTGGTGTTTCTTACTATCACTTTGAGTCTATAATGTATAAATGATAATTATCTTTTGGTTACCCACTGAACAAATGAGTAAAATTATTATGAGAATTAAATGACACAAGACTTAGGAGGCACCTAATAAAAGGTTTAGCGAATAAATGCTCAGAGAACATATGAAAGTAACAAATCACCTTAATTTTTAGATTATGAGGGATAAAAGACTCGAATCTTCAGCTTTGATGGAATAACTTAAACAATTTATTTAAATTATTTAAAATGAATTTAAAAATCATTTTAAAATGTTCTTTTGAGCATGTTATGCACAATAAATGCCATTATGGCATGAAAATGGCTTCTTCTCTTTGGAGTGACTTGATTTAACTTTTTGCAGATTCACAGAGTCCATTGTCCATTTTGATGTGACAGATATGCAAAGCCATGAAGGGAAATACACTCACACTAACAGCTATACCGTTTGTCAGTGAGTCAGCAGTTTGACATGCTTATGATTTGGGACACGGGAAAAACTGTTTCTGTGCTTAAGCAACTCTCCTAAAATCCTTATTAAACCAGCCCTATTCTCTGGCAATGTGCCATGCCCAAATCCGCTCATACATACAAGGAAGAATTAATCTCAATGATGTATCGACACAGAGCTATCTTAGCTCACTATTGTAATTTTCATCTCATCTATAATTGACCCTTTCATTTAAAGCCATTAAACATATTGTTGCAATTATTCTCTACTTTTGCAAGATTATATGATAATAATTACTGTTCTGCACTATTATTAATATCCAAAGCTGTGATAATAACAATGGTAATAATAAATTTATGATAGATTCAAACTCACTTTGCTTGGGTATGCTGTTGTTTATAAAGTCATGTTACTGTAGTAATCTTACTGTATAAATGGCCAACTACAAGCTTGGTTTTCATTTTTTTTAGAAGTAAGCATTTCTGTGGAAGTTTGAATTACAAAGGCATTGTTGAATCATAAAATATTAACATTTCCTTTCTCTCAGGTATTTATGTGGTGTGTGTGTATGTGTGTGTGTATCTTTGTTCACGTGTATATGGGTGCACATGTGTTCAAAGGTTTGTGCATATGTGTAAAGATGTGGAAGCTTGAGATTCACATCACTCATTGAGGCAAGGTCTTTCAGTTGATCCCATAGCTTGCTGTCCCAGCTGGTTTGCGTAGCTAGCATTTTCTGGGAGTTATCTGTGCCTGCCTCCTGAGTGTTGAAACTAAAGACACACAACTGAATTCACGTTGATTCTGGGGATCTGACCCCCAATCCTCATGATTGCATAGGTTGGCCTTAACTATTGAACCATCACACCCAATCATTATTAACATTTTTTTAATTTATGAGTATTTATGTGTACGAATGTTTTGCTTAAATGTATGTTTGTGCAATGAGTATATGTTTGATGCCCACAGAACTAGCAGAAGTCTTCAGATACCTAGGAATTGGAGTTACAGACAGCTGAACGGCATCATGTGGGGCCTGAGAACTGAACCCAGGTCCTCTGGAAGAGCATCTAGTGGTCTTTACTGCTATGTCATCCATCCAACTCTATCATTACTAAATTTTAAATATAAAACACTTATTGCAAACTAATATCTATGCTACAGATTTAGCATCCACCAACTACTACAGAAACGATCTGAATTAGATATTATGTTTTAGTAGAGGACCCTGTCATTGAACAAATTATTTTGATTACAAAGATATGTTGTGCTCACTTCAGTAGCACAGGTACTGCTACTGGAACAATACAGGGAGTACCACGTCCCGTTCACAATAATGACATCTACATTCATGAAGCATTCCATGTTTTTCCTGCAAGATCATGTCGTGCAGTAATATCAGAAGCTACACCTATAAAGTATTGTCATCGTGACTGCCTAGACATGATTTGAACACTCGCAGCAGCAGCAGACATGCTGAAGTGAACAGGAGGAAGTGCATCAAGTCTTAACTCTACAAAAAGTGCTACAGGCAACTAAGGAAAACTGAAAGCCGAAGAACTGGTCTTTCCCAGGGCAGAGCACACACTTTAGTTATCCAATACTAAATAGTTAGCCCTGAAAACATACATACAAGTAACTTTGTGCAGACTGAGCAGGGTCCATTTACATATTGAGAAACATATGTGTACACACACGCACACACACACACACATACACACACAGACACACATGAGTGTGTGTATATACCAACAATTCATGAAAAAGGAAGCTATGAATTTGAACACGAGCAAGGTACTGTATATAAGAGGGTTAAAAAGAGGAAATGGAAGTGGAAAATGATATATTTGCATTATAATCTCAAAAATTAAAGAAATGAGTACTTAAAAAGGAAAGACAGTTCTAATTCTTTTTCCACTGGAGGGGGAGTAACTTGCAAAAATAAACGTGTTTAAATATAACAAAAAGATATTTCTTTCTCATGGAAAAGAACACTTTCAGTAGTATGTATGTAACTACAGAAGATCAAAGCAGATCCACTCTGGTCCTAAAGTAGTTTCCTAATACATGTGGACTCTTAGTAATAAATGTTTGCTGTTTGCCCTTTGTACTGAGTTAGAATTCCTGACACTGTGACAAAGTCCTCAGATAAACAATTGACAAGAAGTGAGATTTACACTTCGTCGTACTTTGAGGGCTTTGGTATACAGGCTTTTAAGTCTTTGGGAAGGCTGGAGCAGCATGCAGGAAAGCCACATGCATGCCACACGTGCAGATTCTTCTCCACTGTGCTAATAAAGACTGCTTCCTGGGGGCAAAGCATGCATTTTCTTGCACACTCTGGTGCCCTCTGAAACCTTTATGGAAGCGCCCTTAGATCAAACAGCATTCTATGTGCATCTACTCACTTCCTGCCATGTTCTTAATGCTAACCCAGTTTTCCATAGCTCCTTCCTGTCTACATGCACAACCATTTCCCTAAAAAACCAAAACACAAAACCCTGTTTGTTTTCTGGTTCTTGGTGTTTCCATAATAATTCACTCCCTTTACAAAAGCCTATCAACAAAGCTTGATTTCCACCTGCTTCTCCATATCCCCCTTAAATCATTCTTCCTAAGGACAACAAACTAAAGGAATAAACAACCACACAGTCAGCCTCCCAAGGAAGTAATGGTTTTCCCAGCACCATCTTCTCAGCATAGTATAAATCATCTGGAATATCAATGCTTAATGAATATATTTCAATGAAATAATGAAAATCATCAGTACACAGAAACCCTCCATTATCTATACATCTGGTACTGAAAATCATATAGTTTTTACATTTGAAATGTTTATACCAGTTTATGTAAATATTCAGATGCATAATGAGAAGGCTGACTAGCTGACATACATCCTACCAGTTCTGAAGTCCTGTGAAGGCAGGTGTGCAATACATTTTAGCTATATGGGTCAACACATAGCTATATGGATCAACAGATTTAAGAAGAAATAATTTTACCAGTGAGGAATAAAATATTCAGCTACAAGCTGCACAGATTACTCTATGCAAATATGAGAAGAAAACAGAGTTGTGGATGGCAGTGAGATCACTATTGTACTCCTAAAGAGACTAGAACATTCACAACAAAGTAAGCTATTGCCAACATCCATGGGATGTAATACAAACCAATCAAGCCCACAAAAATAAATCTTTGCAAATTAGAACTATAATGTGCTAATTGTCAAGTAGAAACAAGTGTGATCTGGATTGACATCAAGGGAAACTGTTAAGTGTGAGTCTTGGTCATGAGTTCACTGCTGTGTGTTATTTCTGCAGTGCTATACCTTATGGAGCTCTTCATAGATGATTTCATCAAACAACAAGTAAAACTGAGTAAAATACTATTAGATCCTATTGGAATAAATAATAGTGTAAGTTTTCACACCATTGATGGAGAACCCTGTCTTCGATTGAGGAAAGCAACACCATGTAGCTGGCATGCTTATTCAGCCATCCCACGAAGAAGAAAAACTTCCCTCATCTTTGCAAAGGAGAGAGGTTCTCCATCACTTGTTGAGTCCATGAGCATCAGTGGGTGCTACAGGACGGTGACTGAGTGTCTCCATAGCTAATGTTACATGAGACCAGGCAAAGTGTCACGGCATAATCAAGGATACAGTCCTCCGTGACAGGTTTCTGGGCTTCATCCATGCTACCGATGAGCATAATAAAGGAACATGAAGCCAGTCTACTCGCCCACATTTCATTCTCATGCTACTGGTATGGTAGGGTTTCCTGCAGTGTATGCCTGTGTGCCTGCAGTTGTTTCTATCTCAGAACTTGTCAATTCTAGCACCATTAATTTCCCCATTTCAAGGATCCTCTAAACCATTTTTTCTTATCTTATCTCCCTTAACTGTTGCCTAAGAAAATTTATTTTAAGTTTGGGAAAATATTCATCAGAAGCATTTGGCATAACTTTTCTAATGGACTTGAGCTCTTGGAATTAGAAATTATCAACATTGGGTGCTGGCAGTGTTCTTAACTTAGCTTTTGATTTCAACATTCAAAATCAATGGAGCTTTGGGGATGTCAAAGGGCCAGGGGTTCTTTATTCCTCATTATTCTGGAAAGTTTCAAGTCAATTTTTCATTTAGTTTCCTCTCTGTTTTGCTAACCAGAGTTCCAAACTTGCCTATTTCTCATTTGTCACCCCACATCTTTCAGACGCTATAAATGTATGTGATCAACGGCACAGCCACGCACCAGCCATTTGTCAAGTTAATAGTCCTCTTGCCTTGAAAAGAAATGGAAATATTTCTTGTTCATTCTCTGTCCTCTTCGAAGACCCCTTGAATGCTTCTTGTTTCTTTTCTCTTGCCATTGTTTCTCCAATGTACTAGATTATTCTTTCAGATTTTTGTTTTTTATGGTCTTGCAATGGGAAATTGGAAAATGGCTATTCAATAAATTTCATCTCTTAGATTTTGACCTGTGCTTCCATTTATCTCTAACTTCTACTTTCAACTATTATTTGATTCCAACAGCTTTTAGGTCCACATTGGCATATGGGGCATTATATTATTGATGAATAAATACATAGTAAAGATTACAAAAACTACAACATAAATTTAGAAAAACTAATCACTCCTGTATCCTCAATATAAACTGCTATTGCTTTTCATGATTGACACTTCCAGACTAAATCAGTAAATTTTCTAAACAAATTTGGAAGTATATGGTGGAATAATTATTAAAACTCCAAAGAACAAAGCGTCTAGCAATTCGGAATGATTCTGAAATCATTCAGATTATTTCCTACAGAGTCAAGGTAAGAAGAGATAGCTACTCTCAGGAACCAGAGACCATGGGCAAGGAGCAAAGACAGGGTTGAAAGGCAAAGGCACTGCACCCAGCCACCAGTAAGCAATAGGATGCTAACTGCAGGAAAGACATTGGTATCTGGTGAGAGAAGAGACAAGAAGATCAAACACAACAGGAAGAGGGGTTCTATTATAAACAGGGCCACCCTGTCTGGAGACATCTGCTGTTTGTGCTGGCTTTCCAGTTTGTGCATGGTTTTAATACTAACATGCACAGAGTTGCCTTGAAAGAAAAATGATTGTAAATGTTGTCCTCTGGCACCATACACAAACTACAGCTACCATAAGTGAATGAAGTTCACTGGCTTGGTTTCATTTAGAAGTAACTGGATTAAAATATCTATAAACATGCACACATCTACATATAGCATACTGTAGAGCTGCCTGCAAAACACAGTCCTATACTGATAGCATAGTATCTTTTCATTTCTCCCTTCATATAGTTCCCATATGGCATTTCTTCCTCTTTATGCTCTTTCCAGTTGCTTGCACCACCTTGAGTACTCTCTAATAAACTCGTTCACTTCCACAGTGAGCTTAGTAGAAATCCTTTTCCTCATAGAGTCTACTTTTTGCTCAAGGACAATAAATAAACATTGGTACATAGGGGACGATGTGTGTGTGTGTGTGTGTGTGTGTGTGTGTGTGTGTGTGTGTGTGTGTGTGTAGAGGGAAAGAGAGAGAGAGATTAAAAAAACTATGTAAATCATATTACTATTTAAAAATTTGTATCAAGAAAGGGAACCGATATAAGTGTAATGTTCAGATAAGGTGATCAGTTAAAGTCTCCTTGTAGGTGACAACAGAGCAAAGACCAGAATGAAATAAAAGGAATACTCAGGGAAGCATGTGGTGAAGAATATCGGAGGGGAAGTGTATGCTAAGTGCATTTGTTTCTGAAGCCGGGGCTAACTTACAGTCACGACAGCTGGAATGAAAGGATATGGGAGAGTGGTAGAAAATAATCAAATCTGACCTATAGTTTTAACTTGAGTGGCAGCTGTAGATACCGTTTGGAAAATACAATTTCTTGGCTACTACTAGTGGAATGAGTCAGCCAGTGACCCAGTCAAGAATTAATACAAGTTTAGGACAGGGTGGCAACAGTGAACATTAAATTCAAAATGTGCATTAAGCTAATAGTGTTACCACAGAATAGCATGAAAACTGGAAGATAAAGGGAAAACAAAGTGATTACTCCACGTTTGCGTCTAAATAGAGTATGGAATATGTCAAAGAAGTGCTATATGGTTTTCTAGTCCAGAGATTATGAGCATAAATTATCTAAGTAGAAATCTATTTAGGTTTACCTACTATCTAATATAGATTACATACAATACACACTATATATATATTTAAAGTATATATATTATATACATATTTTATATATATATATATATATATATATATATATATATATATATATATATATATACTTTAAGATGTGTAAAATTATCTAGTTTTGGTCTCAGTATCTTCCTCACCTCTTTTTCTGATATGCCAAATGCACCTTGCTTGGTAATGAAATCCAGTTGAGATTAAGACCCTTGAAGTTGTCCCATCTGCATTTCCCATGTCAGTTGCCCACTAAGGCACGTGATTGTTTCCTTCACAGACTCCTTTCAAGTGCACTGCCTCCTACTCACAAAGTAACTTAGAATTCCACCTCATGTACAGAAACTATGCTGAATGTGTTTCACTCAAATTTATACAATCAATGTTGCCAAAGCTCTGGGCATCTTAAGGGCTTCGCCAGCATATTCACTAATGACCCATGTCACCAAGACACAGCGGGAGTGAGGGAAGTTAAGCCCTCAGTGACGGAGAAAGAGTTAGCCCATTATATTCACAGATAAATTTAAAACTGGACCTTCAAATACTAAAAAGATGCTAGATTTAAATAACATGATCACCTTTTGTAATCTAAAATAACCTAGAGAGGGGATTTGGAGCATTGACTCAGTAGTCCAAAACTATCTCCAGCCCCTGAGGCATTCATGGAAACATACACAGACATATTTGCAAGCAGAACAACCATACACACAAAATTTAAAATATAAAAATAAACAAATTTTAAAATTACCAAAACTGAGATAAGCCAGAAAATGTTTTCTGTAGCACAAAAATCTTTTTTTACCCTGATTGGGAAAAAAAAAGTCACACAACCCAGAATTCATTTTTTGTATGGTTTCTGCTGCAAGTGTCTTTTCCAATAAAAAATTATAACAGGTTCTCAGAAACAGTTTATGCTTAAAAAAAGCATTAGCTCTGAACTTGGACCTTCAATCCTGAAGGCATAAGAATAGGTCAGTATTATCCTGCAGTCATTCTGGATTCTGGAAAGAGCAAAACTTTGAAGGAAGGATATACCGTTGTCCTTCAGGTGAGGGCAATTGTACCTGAGAGGAAGTGATCTTGCTTATCACCTCAAGTGATAACAGAAAGAATGGCCTTCCTTGCAGACCCTGCAAAAGGAGCTGAAACAACAATCAATACAAAATACCTTGACAATGGCAGCCTAATTATGTCCTTTGCCCCATTCCTTTCTATTGGAACAGAAACCTCACATTGATACCCTAAAGACAGACCTGGGGTCACTAGACCCCTGTATTCTGTCCAACACAGCCACAGGAATTAAATCTCCTCTCTGAATTTTTTTTTTGTTGTTGTTGTTGTTGTTGTTGTTGTTTTTAATCATGATTCATCTCTTACTTGACATATTGGGGCAGATGGCAGAGCTGTTGAGGCTTCCAAAGCTGAGAGTTTCACCCCAAATCTCTCGTTACACTCCTTTCCAAACACTTTACCTGCATATTAAGTCATTTACTCAGAATAGTAAAGCGTTAAGAAACCTTTTTCTCCCAGTGATAATGCAAATAATACAGCAAAGCGATATTAGCTGGTAGAAGGCAGAGTTCTGTCCTAGGCATTCAGCATGATTCGGTCAGAGCTGAAAGTTCATTTATCAACACCTTATGAAAACACAGCAGGACCTGGTAGAAGAACATGGGTTTATTTACTGACTTGACCCGAAGTGGAGGATGAGAGAAATTCTCCGTCTCTCTTTTCTTTGTCTATAACAATCTACAGTTGTAGAAAACCAAAGTCCAGGAAGCAGAGGTACTAGATTCAGCTGTGAGCCAGGAACAGGGACGTAAGTCTGTCCTCTCGCACTAGGACTGCTGTTGTTGGCTTAGCCCCACCCCCTGCATGGAATTTCCTGAAGAAATTCTAATCTGTAGAATGACAATTTTAGAAAATTGAAAGTAGAAGTCCCAAAAAGTTTCAAATTTACAATCTTGGCAGGGACATGGCAGTTGTTGTTCATGGAATATTAATTCAGAACACATCGCTGCTAGTTTTATACTTCGTGGATCAACTTGCCACCATCTCTTCAACAAAGCAGCAGCTGTTTGGGTTTTAAATATTCACATTGTGGGGGGGTGTGTAATAGCAGACACACTTACGGAAGCATAAAATCATGTATATATAAACACAGATTGATAGCACCATTGTTATGATGTGAACCTGCATCACTAAGCCATGTCGAGCAATTACTTAACTCTTAGCTCACTTCTTGTCCTTGCAGAAATCAGCGAAACATGATTGAAATAAAACCTTTTCCCAAACCAGACTTTACAAGATGAAAGAAAAAAAGGAACAAGTTTATTATTAGACAAGCCTTTGTGATTCAGATCACATTCAGTCTAGGAGGGGCTTTTGAACCCAAAAACAAAAATAAAACAACAACAAAAAAAAACCCACCTCTTTTATGTAAGCAAGCAATAAGCATTATGTATAAATTCTGGAGATAAAGTGTACACCTCAGGTAAGATGACTTGACAGAGCAATCTGTCATGTGGAGCTCATCCTTGTCCATGCCGAATTTCCTTGGTAATTTGCTGACCATCTGTTAGCTAATTGGCTTTGTCCAGAAGAAAAGTAACTTCCTGCTAAATTTATTACACATGTAGTTCTGCAACTGAGAGCAAGCCATTTGCCAGTGGTAGGCATCTGTCCTCTCAGAGACCTGGAGAAGGAGAAGTTCGCCTCCTGAATGTCTGCATTCTAAAGAGATGCTTCCAGTGTTTGACGTAAAATTTCTGTGCAAACCAATAGTCTTATTTAGATTTTAAAAGACATAGATATACCCAGTAGTGGTGGCACATGCCTGTAATCCCAGCACTCAGGGAAGTAGAGGCAGGAGGATCACTGTGAGTTCAAAGCCAGCCTAGTCTACAAAGCAAGTCCAGGACAGCCAAGGCTACACAGAGAAAACCTATGTGGAGGAGGGAGGAGAAAACAAAAAAAGACATAATGAAAGAACCAGGCAAACTCCATTTTGAAAAAGAAACTCCATTTTGTGTTAAACCTAGCCAAGGGCTGAACCCAGATTCTAGAAAAACCACAAAGTAGTCTAAACAGGAAAATATTCCCTAGCAACACAATCAGCTCACCATGGAAAAGTCCAAATATACTCTCTGCTGGTCAAGATGACCAGCAGGTGGTCTGGCACATAGCAACAACCAATTAGGAAAAGCCAGGCCAAAGGTCCTAGTGCCCCATGACTGCTTCAACCAATCTTTTCTATTCGTCAACTTGCCCCTACACCTATTACCCAATATGAAACACCAAGGCTTATAACTCATTGATTGCAACTTTTCTGCCCAAATGTCATTCAATCATATACTGTAAAACCCATTTTTTTTTTTTTTTTTTGTCTAAAACCTTTATAAAAAAAAACCTCTCAATTGAGACTTGAGGGCACTTCCCTGCATCTGTTTTCCAGTGCATGGGATGAGTAACTTGGGTTTGAACCTGCAATAAAGACTTCCTTGCAATTGCATTTGGATTTGGCTCTTGGGTGGTCTGTTAGGGGAGTCTCTCAAAATGTTGGGCATAACAATAGAAATGGAGAAAAATGTGTTTCCAGCTAGAAGGCCTGCCTGGTTATAGGAGGTGACCATTTCATATTCCATGTTTCCTATTAATAGGAGTCCCCTCATAGATTCCTGGGGTTCCCATTGTCATAGATTTTATATTTCTAGTTCGCCTCAGAGATACCCACCTTGCCACGCACACACATTGATTGCAATTCTCTCTCCATTACTTTAGAAAATATTTTGACCGTATCCACATACTCTCCTTTTCATGTAAGTTACAAACCAAAACAAAAATAATTAAGACTAAAATAACATTCTGTGAAAATAATTCTCACCCATTTTTTCCTGACTTCTTTTTATTGATACTTTTATACATGTGTAAATATTTTGGTCAAATCCATACCATATTCTCCTCCCTAAATTCCCCCCCCTTTTCTCAACATTCCCCATGCTTATTTCATAAGTTTCTAAAACAAAACAAAACCACAAGTCCAGTCCTGTATACTGATGTAGGACCATTCATTTGCTAGAGAACAGGTACCATTTTGGGGCCAATTCCAGAGGAAAACTTACTCTTCCTTCCCCACAGCAGTCACAAATTTCCAGTCACTTCTTGGCTAGAGGTGCAGGAACTCCACGTGCCCCTCCCCATCCATGCTGGTATTTAGGCTGATTTGGCTTTGTATAGGTCTTTTGCATGATGTAATCACACTTGTTTTGCATTAATGTATGAGATGACCCTGTCTTTTCCAGCAATAATTTGTCCTCAAGTTGGCCACAACTTCTGATTCTTACAATATTTCCACCCTTCTTCTGCTATAATACCTGAGCTTTTTTTTGGGGGGGGGTGCTGTGATATAGACATTCCACTTAGAACTGAGAATTCCACACTTTCTTAGTCTCCACATGTTGTCCAATTATAGGTCTCTGTATTAATTGCCCATCTGCTGCTGAAAAAAAAAAGAAAACACTCCTTGAAGGTTGAATTTTAGGGACAATTTAATATGATTTACAAAATAATAACATTATGTTCTCCCTTAAGACCTCAGTCCTATTTAGTGACAGGTTCTTGGCTCAGCTAACGGTGCCAGGAGCAGAGTCCACCCATGTAACAGACTTTACATTTAACCTTGAAGTGGTTGTTTATGCCCATGATATTTTGTGCCACTATTGCACCACCAAGCATATACTGCCAGGTTAGTCATTATTGTATCTGGCAGGGGTTACAGCTAGGTAAGATTATTGAACACTTTTCTTTCTCAGTATAAGAAATAGAACATTCGAGCACCTTTAAAACTAACCAGTATAGCCAGATATGGCAGCACATGCCTTTAATCCCAGCACTCAAGGAGACAGAGGCAGGCTGATATCTGTGAATTCAAGGCCAGCCTGGTGACTCCAGGATAGCCAAGGATACACAGAGAAACTCTGTCTCAAAAAATAAATAAATAAAAATAAATTAAAAAGAAAACAAACAAACAAACAAACAAAACCAACTAACCAGTGTAAATAGATGGTGAAGTTTCCAGGCTGTCACCAACTTGACTTTCCAATGTCCTATGACTCTGGAATGTGGTGTCTTCAGCAATAAGATTTTATCATCTTATCATCAAATTTTCTGAGAGAACCAATAACAATGGATATAGCCTACAATTTGCAATAGATTCATGACTATTTACAACAATTAATATAAGCCAAAATTATTGTTCATTAATTACTATGTCATAGAAAGTCTTAGCTAAATTTAGTTGTATTAACTTTTTATATATTCTGTCATACTGGAGCCTGTTATAATTTATTATGTGACCTTTCTTCTTACTAACTTTATCTCATTTATGAGTATAACCTCCCATCCTCTTACAACTTTACTGTATACTTTTTCTTTAATGCTATTTTTATAATGGTTTTCTCTTTCTCTTAGCATCTCACAGCATTTTTGTAGACTCAAAGTTTTACTCTGGGTGCCCTTTGGAGTGAGATATAGTGATGCTTTATGAAGAAGTCAAATCCCAAAACAAAAATACACAAAGCACATCAGGATCCTGATGAAGTTTGCTTACAGGACAAGGGATGGAGTGAGGTAACACAGAGAGGAAATATACATACACACAAATGATGACCACTTGGTTTGGAGGGAAGACTCAGCATCTTAGTCAAATACATATAGCTTTAAGAGATATAACCTGTAATCACTTACACTGATAGTTAGAAACATCCATCCTGAAAACTGTAATTCAAGTCCAAACTCTGTCATCTGTAAGCTCCTTAGATATGTAAAACTCTACATCAAATATACATTGAAAGTATTTTCTTTAAATTACTTCTCCTAAGTAGAAAATATAATTGGAATTTTAAAATGTCAAATCTTAAGCTAGCTAAAGAAAAATAAGTATTTTCCTCCAAATTTAGGTATAATAAACCCTTGGATGATTTACAGAAATTTTTTAATCTTTTCAAAATCTATAATGAATCATATCTCACAAGGATTTAGGTGATGCTGGAGATGGAAGATGTTTGCACTTCTTTTATGGTAATATCAAATACTGAGCAATGTTTTATGGCTATTTTAACTTTCAGTAATCCATGACAGTGAGAGAAAACTCCAAATGTGCCTGTCCAATGCTGGCATCTTTACTTGCAATGCATTGCTTAAGTAATTCCTGCTCTCAGTTACCGTGTGTGTGTGTGTGTGTGTGTGTGTGTGTGTGTGTGTGTGTGTGTACATGAAATCACATTTAATAAGAAATTCAAAAATGTTCTTAGAAAGCATCTCATCTTCTTTTGCATAAACTTTAGGGTAGGCTAACAATTTCCTTCTGTCTCTAAAACAAATGACACGCTCACTGGTTCTAGACGTTTGTTTCCTTGGGTAGAGTAATGCAGTAGTGACAAGTTTCCTGAGAAGGAGAGTGAATGTGCACGGGGGAAGACTAGCATAGGCAGAGCTAAGGTGGTCTGAACTATAATTATAAGTCACTCCTCTGGGAGAGTTGGAGGCTTTCCCAGCATGACTTTAAGTTTTCAAAGTCATACAATGTTGCAGACACTGCCTTTTAGTGTTCTGCTTCAAACTGTTAGCTACAGAAGATGGACCTTTCTGCTCTGGAATTAATAATGAAATTTCTGAGTTAAATTCCAGAATGCTGGCTTCAGGTAGGATTAAAAGCTGTTACTGAGAAGGCCACAAAGCTTTGAAGCTCTGGAAGTAGAAATACACTGGAAGTTCATTCTGGAAGCAGAGTCCCTTCATCTAACTCTGGTTTTCTTTACTATGACTGCTGGCTTAGATCTGTCTCGGTTTCTTCCATTAACTTCCATGAATTAACTATTAGCTATAGCCTTTAAGAATCAATAACGTACTCACCTCTCTTCAGTTTGGTACTCTCTTGCTTAATGAGGAAAACTATTGTTCATCAGAGGATAACTGTGGTGAAAACAAATGGTCATAATAATTGGAACCGTCACCCCTTAACTTATCTGGAAGGATTCCCCCGCCCCTTTGTTTTTCATATTGCAGACATTTCTCTGAGTCAGCCTACACTTGTATCCTTTAATCGCCTGACAAGTGCAATGAATCACTTAATCTCATGGATTGTACCTTCTGAAATCTTTAGTACCTTGACTTTCCCTCCATCCACAGCTAAAGCTCTCAGGACATTACCATCCAGTCTCTGAACCCCCACAACTGTCTAACTGTGTTATTTATTGCTCATTTCCTCTTGTCCCAGTATGTTTCTATGCAACTGCCCGAATCTAATTTTTCCACATGACCCCTTCACTTAAAATCTCTTCTTTTCTGTACTATAGCATGTATCAAGTCTAAATCTCTTTGTATGTCATACAGATCTGGGCATTACCTAGATGCTGTCTGTTTTCCAACCTCATCTGCCTGTAAATAATGTATCTTCTAGAAGATATGAGCTCTGGGCCATTCAAAATACTTCTATTTCTCCAACTTTCTTTATTCTGGTAACTTCGTTCTCATAATGTTCCCTCTTGCAAGCATATTCACCCTAGTCTGAAAATAGTCTTTGTTGTTATTCTGTGAACTGTGTAAGAGGTACCTTGTAGGAAATCCTTCCAGACAGCTAACTGTTAAAGGAGTACCTAATGAAAATGCCTCATTCTTGTCTCGAAGACATTAGTTTGTCTGTATTGCAATTAGCCTAGGAAGCAGAGGGATAGAGAAGAAATAGGATGGCTCACAGATACTGTAATAAGATGCACAGGTCCTGCCCAAGTTCAGGCTAGATGGGGATCTCAGCACAGAAACAGGGAATGGAAGCTATTTGGAATGGATACTTGGTGGCAAAACGAAAACTACTTTTCTCCCAGTGAAGTGTCATTGGGCAAATGAATCAACTCTGAAGTGTCATTGGGCATAACAACCAACTCCACGGCAGGTCTTAAGCCGAGGAGTGGCTGACACCACAAGGGAGACCCTATGTTTTGTTTTCTGTTGTGTGGGCTTTTTATTTGTTGTGGCATGTTTTGTGCATGTTATTGTGTTTTAGTTTGTTTTTGATGTTTGGTTTTTTTTTTTTTTTTAAGAGAAAGAAAAAACATGGAGTTGGTTGAGGGAAGGGAGGTGGAGAGGATTTATGAAGAATGGGAGGGGACATGTGATCAAAATGTGTGAAAAATGTTTAATTAAAACAAGAAAATAAGAGAACCAACTTATGTGAGAGGGAACACTTTGAGAGGAAAGGTGAGTATGATTAAAACACATTGTATGGAATTTTCAAAGAAATAATACAAGAGAAAACAAAAAAGGGGAAAAGAAAATAGGAACAATAATACTCCTTTGTAAGAAGAAATGACTAGAACTCATAAAGTAGAATTATTCATAGAAATTAGGATACTCGGAACATGGCACAGGCTGTAAGTGGCACACACTCTTAGGATATGCCGTATGCTTTATTATCTCTGCATGCTTCTCTGATTTTTATCTCAGCATATATAAAAGTCTTGGAGTGCCACAGTTTATGACTCTATCTTCTCCTAGACCATGAATTCTTCAGAGATGGGACAACGTCTACATTATTATTCACATACACATACATGTGTGTGAATAATTACATAGTTATACATGCAAATATACATACATACATACACACATAGATATATCACTGCCAGCATCGTGTGTTATCCTTCTATATGTGAGAGATTTGAGTCCATGAAAAATGACTAAATACTTATTCAACTTCTTAAAGCTTTCTTTTTGATCCATAGTTGTCCCCAAATTGTGACCACCTATAACATCTGCTTAAGAATGCACTAATCATGAACTTACAATTGAGCCAGCTAATAATACCCATTCAATGTTCTGTAAGAAGGTTTAATGTTGGAAAAAATGTAAAAACAAAGAAAAAAGCTTTTTTTTTTTTCTTTTTCTTTGTTAGTAGGGAAGGCTGGAAAGGGCATGGGAGAAGCTCTAAAGACCCAGAGCATCTCTGTACTAAGCCAACCAGCATCCAGTATCTGAACAAAGCAAAGGTTTCACTTTGATAGTTCTGGAAACATGTTAAGCACAGCTGATTCTTCAGCCCCAGCAAAGCAGAACCACAGAATCTTAACTTAAAAGAGTGAATGACTCTGACAGAATCTTTAAACTCCCCCTGAAACCTCACAAGCCAGGCCTTCATCTTCAGCAGTGCTCTCAACATTCTTATCTTCCAAGCTCCCTCAGACTGGCTCCCTGCGCTCTCAACACTCAACTGGAACACTAGTTCAAGATTCTAAGGCCCTTCCACATTCCTCACAAAACTGTGGCCAAGGTGTGTAATATGGTGGTTTGAATTAAAATGACCTCCATAGGTCTTAATGGATAGCACTATTAGATGTGGCCTTTTGGAGTGGGTATGGCCTTGTTGGAGGAAGTGTGTCTGTAGGTGGGCTTTAAGCTTTCAGTTTATACTCAAGCCCAGGCTCAAAGGCTCACAGAGTTCTTTTTTTGTTACCTGTAGGTCAAGGTGTAGAGCTCCCAGTTCCTTCTCCAGCACCATGTCTGCCTGCTTGCAACCATGCTTGCCTTCCGCCATGACCATAATGGACTAAACCTCTGAACTGTAAGCCATCCCCATTTAAGTGTTTTCCTTTATAAGTGTTGCCATAGTCATGGTATGTCTTCACAGCAATAGCAATCCTAACTGAGACAGAACTTAACAAGCTTTTCATCTTAAAAAATAACACATTCCAGCCTCCTTGAAGTGGAAAGGTCTGTTGTACAGACCATTTCCCTTTGACCTTAGGTGTATCACCTGTCAATCTTCTGTCCAGGACCACCACTCAGGAAGCTGATATATTTAAAGGCACACTCAAAAGAAAGGAGGGATAATTCCCTCTTTACTGAAAGTATGCTTTTACCTCCCAGAAGCATCATGGTCCAAGCAGTTGCTTACAAAGATTCACTTACAGATTTTAGCCACTTTTCTGAGTTCTAACTCAAAAAGTATAGTTTTTTTCTATCCCTTCTTTGGATTTGACCCAAGTCCTGAGCACATCTGACTCTCTGGGCACTCTTAAAATAGATATAGAACCCAGCACCCTACGAGGCAGCTGTGTTCAGCCCATCATTGAAGAGCCTGCTTGCTTGCTTAGATCTCGAAGGATATGATATGTTTGTCTATCCCATCTCCAGCATTTCCCTCCCAGAAGATACCAGAATTTATAGCTTACTTGCCCTGTTGTTATAAACCACTGATTTTAATAATACTTCTACATGTGTTCTTGGCTTTTCTCCAGTGTTAGCACAAGTGTGCATTTAAGGCTGGCCTGTGGGCACTGCTTCCTCAGGTAACTCATAGAGAGGAGTGTGAGTCCACACTGCTTGATTGTACAGTAATATGGTCTGCATGTGAATGACTCAGCAGATATTTGTTGAGTAAATGAACCAACTGTGTAATTGATTAAAGTTTATTAATGCAACATCCAGATCCTGCCAGCATGTTTATAGTGTTTAAATAAGAAGTGTGCTTTCTGTCTGGAAGGTGCTCCAATCACCTACTTTTGGATTTCCCAGAGCCTCTCCCCTTTCATGATCATTATTTCATCACTTTTCAGTTTGGTGGCTATATAATAACTTTATAATAGGTTTGAAAATCTGACTCAAAGATGGGCTATAGCACCAAGTGTTTTTTGACTCAATGCTAGACACCTGTTATAATAGTCATAATAGACATTGACTTTCCCACAATGCTCTTAGTTTGCAAAGTTTGTCCTGAGCAATTGTTAGCAGCACCAAGTAAGTCTCCATCCCCAAACTTTCCACAGTACAATTATAAATGATATATCGACTCTGGTAAATGCAGCTCCACACCCACACTCTTTAGGAAGCCATATGAATCCTTCTGAGACCTTCATCCCCACACCCTTGAGAGCTGCACACACTCATTCTTTATTTTCCTGTCATGCTTAGATATCTGTAAGCTTTTACATGCACAGCACACACTTCCTCATTGTCACCACCCATGCTCGGGACATCTCCATTACTCCTTCCCACAGACCACTTCTGTATGATCCTCCAAGTTCAAATAGATTCTACATCATTCTAGAATCCCTCTATGATCCTAACTTAGGTTAAATGGTCCTTTTGTAATACTATATCTCTTTGTGTTTCTACTAAGTACAACAAAACTAGAAAGTGTTTGTCCAAAGAAGAATAGGCAGAAAGTCAAGAAAGCAAAGGAAGGAAGAAATGAAGGAAGGAAGGGAAGGAGGGAGGAAAGAAGAAAGTAAAACTTGTCTCACAAATTTGAAATGCTTTTAAATTGCTGGCTTACCACCCACATATAGTATTTCTTCCAATATATTTACCATATTCATTATAAAGATTATAATCAATATCTGGCCTGCAATATATATTCTTATGACCAACATTTTATCTTGTTTTCAGAGTCCTGTAATTAATGGTTTGGTTCCATTCATTTTACCAATAAAGGCTCAGACTTCCTCCACAACCTTATAGCTGTGTTTAGGCAGCAGTTTTCATCATTGTTAAATTAAAATCCAGGTGTATCCAAGATACACCCATGAATTACTTTTAAGCCATTTTAGTGACAGCTGTTCACAGCTGCAGCTTCTCAGTTTGTGCTGGCACATACACATATGGTTAAATTTAAATCATAGGTTTCCGCACTGAAAGGTATGTGACATCAGAGAGGAGTGTGACCCTACCCGTATTATATCAGAAGTAACTGAGAAGAAAAGTGGTCAAAACGAAGCTCCGCTTTCCTGGACACTGCTGATTGTTCTACATTTTCCCTCTGCCTCTCCAAACCTCCCCTCTGCCTTGGTCTGCCCTGTTTTTTCCCTGAGAGATTGACATTCCTAGATCTCACACACTTCATTTCCTACTCAAAGCTGCCAGCTGTGCTTGGAGTCTGGCAGGCACTCTGAGGGAGGAAGAGAGATGTGATAGCTTTTCTTATTTCTCCTTTTCTGTTTCCTTTCCACCCTCTGCCCAGCTGGGACTCTCTGGAGAGAGGCTAGGCCTGCAGCCTCCTTTCTTGTAGTTTTGCCTCTCAGTAGGTAGGATAACCCATTCTCTCCTCCTGCCCATTTGATTTTAAGTGTGGTTGCTGGTTTTCTCACCTTCTTTTGCCTGGGTGCCTCCTTCATTGAATTCTTTTTATTTGAAATAGTGGGGGAATGGATTCGGTTTCCTGCCAGGAGCTTAGCTGAAGAAGACACAGTGCCTTCCTTTTAGATATTTTCAAAATCTCTATTATACAAAGTATATTAAGTGAGAGTCAAACTAGCAACATATAATAAAGCACCTCACTCAAATGACCTAAATGAGAGCTAGAGGTGTAGACTATGTGATGGAATTTGCTAAAATGTATGAATCCCTGCATCTAATTCTTAACATTGTAAAAATTAAAAATCTAAAGATTAGAAGGACCTAAATTAATTAAGGTTTATTAATTTTGCATGACAAGAATACTTGAGGTAGATGGCCACCAATTAATTTTGGCCTTTACAGTGTAGGATCTGACATTTCCTTGGCTCACCTTGCCTTTATTTTAGGATCATGTGGTGACTCCTTTTAGCTCCTATCATTTTATTTAATCATGGCAAGGACTCATGCTGTGTTTGTCCTGAGAGAGAACTTGATTTCCTGCAGGCTGCTCTCAGCTAACAGATACCCAGTATCTTTGCCTGTTTGGTTGAATTATGTCCTTCCAAAACACAAATGTTGAGAAGACTGAAGAGATGATGTCTTAGTTGGGGTTTTATTACTGTAAAGTGACACCTTGACCAAGATAACTCTTATAAAGGAAAACAATTCATTGGGGCTGGCTTACAGTTTCAAAGCTTTAGTCCATTATCGTCCTGGTGGGCAACATGGCAGCATCCAGGCAGGCATGATGCTGGAGAAGGAACTGAGAGTTCTATGTCTTGATTTGCAGGCAACAGAAAGGGATAGTGTGCCATACTGGCCATAGCTTAAGACTAGAAGACTTCAAACTCTGCCTCCACACTTCCTGCAGCAAGGCCACACTTCCTGCAGCAAGGCCACACTTCCTGCAGCAAGGCCACACTTCCTGCAGCAAGGCCACACATCCTAATAGAGCCACTCCCTATGAGCCAAGCATTCAAACACATGAGTCAATGGGAGCCATTCCTGTTCAAACTACCACAGGTGGCCCAGCGGCTTAGAGCACTGGCTGCTCCAATTCCCAACGCCAACATGGTAGCCAACAGCCATTTCTAACTCCAGCTTCAGGGGATCAGATGCCCTCTTCTGGCTTCTAAGGGTACTGTAAACAAGTACTGCATATAGATACACATGCTAACAAAACACTCATAGACATAAAAAATGAAATTAGGTATTTGTGAAAATGACAGTAAGTAAAGCAAACAGAAATATAGGAACCTCTGCTAATAAAGAGGAAAAGTCACAGAACTTAGGTTGAAAGAGTGAGAATTTACATTTAAGTGGTGAAAATGTCCATGATTAATAAGGGCTAAGGAGAGCAGCTGTACGTTAGAATCACTGAGATCAAAATGATGCACTTGAAAAAATACTTTTTCTATAATTTTCAGCATTTAGTTTTTCAATAACAAGCACTACATGCTGGAAAAAAACCAAGAAAGTTAAATAAAGAGTGAAAACATTACATTTGCATCATTCGGGGCAAATTTCTTCTTACTCAGATTTTCACATCCTTGGAAATAAACTATTATTTCATGATAGAAAAGGTACATGAGCCTGGCTGAAATCACGCCTTACAGATAAGATATAATATGTCTCCTTTAGCCATTCTGGTTTCTTGTGAGCATACCGTTAACATTTAAGGGTCTTGATCAGTTTTGTTTTCTCTGCCAGTTTTTAAAAGCCAGGGGAAATCTCAAGTGAAACAGGAAGCAGTGGGGAAAATCTCAGACCGAGCAGCCAGAATCAACCACTGAATACAGACTTCTTTTAGGAATGAGGGAGAGAGAGAGAGAGAGAGAGAGAGAGAGAGAGAGAGAGAGAGAGAGAGAGAGAGAGAGAGAGAGAGACAAAGAAAGAGAGACAGAGACAGAGACAGAGACAGAGAGACAGAGACAGACACAGAGACAGAGACAGACAGAGAGAGAGAGAAGAAGGAGGAGGAGGAGAAAGAGAGAGAGAAGACACACACGGAAAGACACTCTGAAGAGCAGGGAGGGTACTTGGGAACCCAAAATCTGACCACTCTTTGAGGGCTGTTTTTGAAGGGATTTTGAGGGGTCTTCTGTCATTCCAAGTCCTATGGTGGGCCTGGCCCCCGCATCTGGCAGGTTGGCCCAGGAGCTGCTTGCCTCCAGAGGAGAGCAGATGAACTTTGAGATCAGAGGTCCTGTTTCTCACTCAAGCATGGCTAAAGCACGTTGGGGTTGAGACTTGTGGGTTGGGCACAAAGCCAGGTTCCCAGCCTTTCCAGGGGAGGTGGAAAATGAGATCCCACAACACAGTGGGTATTAACAGCGCCTTTTAGAATGAGATTGAAGGTCTCATTAGGCAATGGAGACTCAAGATCCTCACAAGATGTAAAAGTGTTACAGCTCTTCGTGCCAAGGTCATGGCATAGAAAGAGGACAAACGCCCAAAACTAGCTAAAGGCAATGCAATTGTCAGTGTCAGAAGGCAATAGAAATGTGGGATCTCCAACTACAGGGTTCCAGCTCTCTGGTTCGTCTGCCGAGCCAGCCACTGCAGGGGAAGCAGAATCTGCTGGCAGACAGGGTGAAACACAGGTCAGTGCTTCCCCGGGAGAAGTGGGAGTGGGGGCTGAGGGGGCTGTGGGTGGCAGCACCAAGCTATCGGCAGTGGTTGGGCAGGCCCTAGCAACTGCAAAGGCAGTTCGCCCGTTGCCCTCCCCACCCCATCCCAACCCACCCCCAAACAAATGGAGTCTCGGATGATCATGGTGGAGGAAGAGCGAGCAAGAGAGCATGACCCCTAGCACAAGAATGAGCATGATACCCTATGAGCATATACAGGAGGAGGAGGTCCCCCTCAGTAACAGTCGTAGAGGAGGGGAGTAAGGGGAAAATGGGAGGGAGGGAGGAATGGGAGGATACAAGGGATGGGATAACCATTGAGATATAATATGAATAAATTAATTTAAAAAAAAAGAAACAAGACATAGTTGGCATGGAGGGAGGGAGGAATGGGAGGATGCAAGGGATGAGATAACAATTGAGATGTAATATGAATAAATTAATAAAATATATTTTTAAAAAAGAATGAGCATGAGCACGAGAAAACACGCGCAAGCACCCCTCCCCCCTGCTGCAAGCCAGCCAGCCTTTATTTTTAAAACATTGGGCAGCGGGGAGAGGTGTTGAGGATGAAGGATACTTAATCTACATACAGTGGTACAGGACCTCATTTACATGCAGTAGCGTAGCCTGGGGCCCTATCCCAAGAAGGAGAAAACTGTATTTAATTATACTATGTGTGAGGGGATGACTCCTAGGTACAGTTTAGGGCTATTTGCTGGAGGCTAGGATCTCAGCTCAGGGTGGGGTGCTTCAGGGAATTCACTGTGTTTATCAGGAATGGGTCGGGCCTGTATTTTTCTTTTAGGATCATATGATACCCCTTACAAAATCTGGGCTTACCAGATCAGGTAGAGTGAGAACACCACTGAGAAATGGGAGCCTGCCTTCATAGACAGAGTGGGAAATGGCTATCAGGAGAAGTCGGACTTCAACCTTATGCAGCAGAGTCCCACAGTCTTCCTCCACTAATGTATGCTTAGTCAGTTTGAACAAAGACAGAGAAGCTGTGGGCTCCAAGCTTTGAGGAAAACAGGTTCTGATCTAGCCTTGAACTTGTCACACTGATCCACTGGAAGGTGAGCCTTTATGGTGGGGAAAAAAGGATGGGCCTTTAAGAGCTTGTCTCCAGTCAGGAGTTTGCTATCTCTATTATCTGTTTATGGCCCTTCTTTCTATCCATCTGCCTGCCAGACAGGGATCTGTCTAACTCTTAGCCCCTCAACATTTTCATTATGCTTTTCTAGATAGAAGTAATAAAAACATTGGTCCTGATATTACAGAATAAATCATTCTTCGCACTTCAGCATTCCAGTTCATTGGCTGGCCCCTTTTGCTTCTGAGAGACAGGAGCTGACTAGGGACTTGCCAAAACCCAGTGCCAGGGACTGAGTTCTGAAGGGTAAAGTCAGAGAGGAGACCCTTTCTACAAGCCTCGAATGCTAGAACCCAGCTGCTGCTCGCACTACAAACCTGCTGCGGCTCTTCCAGCTTTCACAGATGCCCTACAGTGCCCCTCGGAGTCACTGTCTGTGAGTTCCTAGCTAATGCACTTCTGACCTTGACCTTGAAAAGAGAGCTGACATCAACGGGGTACTGGTAGTCATGCATCCTGCCTGCAATGTTCCCTGCCTCCTGAATGTGCGTCGGAGAGCCTGGATACAGAATAGTGCTCCAAGAAAGACCTCTCCTCTCTTCAGAAAGTTTTAAGAAGAACATCCACCACCACCCCCCATTTCTATCACATGGACCTGACTTCCTCTTTTCACAGATCCTACAGTGCTGTCTGTCTCTGGTGCTGAGACATGAAGTCACCTCAGAGCCCCTCTCATGCTTCTGTTTGTCTGTCCCTGGTGTTGAATAAATGTTGTCAACACAAGGGACAACTTCTATCTCAATTTCCTCTAAGATGTACAAAGGCTTTCATCTATCAAAGCCAGAAACTAATAGCAAAGGATACAAAGCCTATATAAAGCCACTTCAATCCAAAGGCCAGGAGAAGCAGAGACTAGGAAGCAACATAAGAGGGAGGGGAGAGATCAGAGAGAGGTGAAGAGAGTGCTAAGTAATTGCTGAATAGAGTCTGATACCACTGCTAACATTATAAAGGAAAGTACATTATGACTGGCTTTCAGTGTGACAGCTGGGAGACACAAAGACGGGGGGGGGGCGGTCTAGGAAAGAGAGACAGAGACAGAAAGACAGGGATACAGAGAGAGACAGAAACAGAGAGACAGAGAGACAGAGAGATATTGACAGAGAGAGACAGAGAGAACCTGCATGTGCATCAGTACCTGAAACCACTTGGTATGATCTTAATAGATGATTGGCCCACAGTGTTCTTATCATCCCAGCACTAGAAATGTGTTACCACACCATGTGGAATAAAGAGTCATGTAGAATAAATAGTCAAATAAGTCTGCCTTAAACCAGCTACTTCAGTCACCTCAGGATTCAAGATCACAAAAGAACTGATGAGAGAGAGCTGCAGGATTGTACTTTCAAAAGCAACAAAAACTTAGAAGCACGGGCTTAAAGCAATTTACTTAAAAATTAATTTTTTCTCTTCACAACTGGAAAAATGAATATTTACTCTATTCATTGTAATGTCCTCAGGTACTGCTGAGTAATATATGAAGCTAAAAACAATGCAATCTGGTTTTTACTAAAGCAGGATTTTTAGAAAACTAAAATCAAACAATGTAATTTCTGTAGACTTTTTATTACTGATAGCTACCTGAGAAACAGAATTTTTCTGGAGGAGGAAAGACTTATTTCAGCTCACAGTTTCAGGCCTTTCAGTCCATGGTAGGCTGGCACCACTGCTCTGAGTCTGTGATGATGCAGAAACATATGGAAAAGGCTTCTCAAACCATGGCCAAAAGGAAGCTGAGATAAGGTGTACCCTTGCAGGGTGCTTCTAGGAAACACTTCCTCCACGCACGCCTACAGCCTAGGGTTTACCAAGTCTTAGAAAGCACCATCAAGTGATGAGTCCATTAATGGATTCACTCACTGATTAGACCCACACCCTCATGATCTGATCACACCTAGAAGGGAACACCAACCCTCAAACACTGCAGTCTTCTGTGGGAAACAGCTTAGTTGCCTATAGTGGCCATTTGTTTGAATCACCAGTATTAGCTCCTGATAAGGCCCTGTCGGTCCCAGAATGGATGTGAATAAAGTTTTATTAGTAATACCCTCTCTTGACTGCCCTGCCATTAAATTTTCTGATGCACTAAGAGATTTGCTGAGTTTCAGGAAGAAACTTCCCACACTGTTTATCAACTTCTATGAAAAGGTCAAGATCTAGTTAGCCAAGCTAAGGTGTAAAAACGGATGGTAGAGAGCAAATGTCTGTCTCTCTTACTTTGTTGCGAGAGTACATATGTTTCATTTCATCCCCCAAGTGTGTCGTGAATTCTGTCTCTGTATCCTCCCATTTCAACACCGATACTAACCTGTCAGTGTCTGTATCTTAGCATGGTTTCTTTGACATATTCACACATGGTTATCCATATGTTCTCTTTACTCCTGTGATAAAACTGGTAGAGGGGTCTCTCACAGAAACACTGAGGACTTTGCACATAAACTTTAATCTCTCATGCAGGTGGGAGTTATTGAGTGGGTAGGATGGAGGATTGCTTTTCATATTAGGAAACTCTGAGGCCAAAGAACTGTCTAAATAACTAGAGTCTCAAACTATTCGCATTTCTTTGTTAATAGATATTTTACTAGAATTGTTCATTAGCAACCCATTTTCAGTTTTCAAGATTAGATTTTTGTATGTCACATCATGTTCTTTAAAGGTGACATTCTTTCATAACTATGTTTATAACTCTCATACCAATCTCTAATTTCTGTTGGAATCAAGCATTTATTTCTTAGAAAATCTTCACCTATCTATTTCAGTAACTTACAAGTCTCCTAGTTAAAACAGAAGGAACACTGAACTGATTGTGACGACATCCACGAACAGATGCAAGCTCTGTTGACCTTTTGAAATAAATCAAATACTTGAAAACCTTAGCTTCCCCACTCTAAAACAAGAATTTGCAACCTGCTTAGCTCATAGAGTTATTGTAAATTAAGTGAGATAATGCAAGTGAAAGGTCCCAGCAAATGATGGGCGTTCAACAGATATTTGCTGCCATTTGGTAGAGCAATCTCAGTGCCCTCACATCCCCTCCCAAGTATATAGAGTCACTGTAGTATAGAGATGCTGGTTAAGATAGGTCAGTTCAGAGCTGAAAAGTGATATTCAGGTATATATACACACACATACACACACACATATATACACACACACATATGCACACATATATACATATGTGTGTATATGTATATTTTTATATATACATATGTGTGCTTGTGTGTGTACGTATATGTATATACGTGTATACATATCCATATGTGTGGTGGTTGTATTTGAGATTTTATTACAGGGTTTCTCTGCATAGCCTTGGCTGCCTCGGACTCTCTTCGTAGACCAGGCTGGCATAAAATTCACAGCAGTCCACCTGCTTCTGCCTCCCTGAGTGCTAGGATTACAGGCATATGCCACCATGCCCGGCTGGCAGTTATATTTTCTAAGGGAACAAATATAAACTTTCTTCTTTAACTGTTGATGTATATTATACCTACTTAAGATAATGTAAACATTTAGCAAACTTGCTCCAAAGGGCAATGGTATTCATTCTTAAGGACAAAGCAAATGTTGCCCTGAGAGTCACCTACCTGCCCACTATTTGCTTTCTGAGACTCTGCCATCACACTTCCTGTTTCCACCTATATTAAATTCTTGTCTTCCAACTCATGTTTTCTCTACATTTCCAGGCCCCATATTCTTACACAGACACCTGTATTTCTAAGGTCTCAGCCAACAGCACCTCACAGTGCAGCCTTTTTTGTACCTCCCACTGTATTCACAGATGGCCACCATCTTCACGAATGGGAAGCTTCTCAGGAAGACCCCACTTTAGAGTGATGAAATCAGAGTCAGTGTTTTCACAAGCGTCTTGATGGTCTCTGTGTATATCGAAGCTTGAAGAACATAGTCCAAACTGGTTTTCAACTCTATCCCCATATGAAAAACTACTTGGAAACTTAAAAATGTGTCTATTCCATGCTATTACAATATATTCTGATTTTATTATCATGACACATGGACTGACCATGTTGAATTTTTAAAAAGCTCCCAGGTGATTGCAGTAGACCCCATGTATGAGAGTCTCTTCCCCAACCTGATATGTTTTAATTCAATAATGCTTTAAACATTACTTCCTTTTACAAAGTCATTAAAACCCTGAAACAGTTTCATGTATCACCTATGTAACAATACTGAAAGGGATAAATAAATGAACATAACTAAAACATTGTGTGTGCTATCACAATTGCATATGAGCATATAGTCATCTCAAAAACATAGAATAAAAATATGTATAGTCACATACTTTGTAAGTGTATATAATAAAACTTGACCTGCAAATAAACCCACAGTTCATATATTTTCTGTAGTCATTTAAAAATAAGAAATGTGAGCTGTCTACAAGACCCAGAGGAGTTAAAATGGAAAGTGAAAGGCTTTCTTCTTGAACCACTCTCTTCAGAAAGGTGCTTAACAATCACAGCTTACTATCATTTTCTTCCAGAAGAAAATACATGGCACCTAGACAATTCCTTTTTATATGTGCAGATCAGAAGCACAGTACACACTGTGCCTCTTATATTCCTTTTACCACTTAACACATCTTACAAATCTTCTCTTTCCATACACACCTTACTCTTTTCAGTTACATCTTTTAAAGTCCTCTTGATTGAAATCTTTCTTATGCTTCATTTTGTTTTTCTTTTTATGTCTTTTTGCTTCTTCACAAGTACTGGTTGTTTATTTTTCATATCACAGTGTTAAATGAGTACTGAACCTATCAATCTTGACACAGTTTGGAAAGGTTGTCTATGAGGCATGTTAGTGATATAATTCCTGAGATAACTACTCGTGACAATTTTGTTTCATTTGAGTGCTGCCAAATTGACATGTAATGAAATATATTCTCTCAGCACCAAATATGCTTCTATGTAATACTGTTCCTTGGAGTACAATATGTCATCAAACAGTTGTCATGGAACACAATGAAGTTCTATACTTCAGTAGTGTGTCAAATTTCTTTAGCTATGAAGGGAACAAACATATTCTTTTTATTGTTGCTATCTCCTTTTCTTTTCTTTCTTTTTTCTTTTCTTTTTTCTTTTTTCTTTTTTTTTTTTTTTTTTTTTTTTTTTTTACACAAGATATCCTTTTCTTATTTTAATGTTAAATCCAAAAAACGAAGTTCAGAAATCAAATGATCAGCAATGGTGCTGTTTTCACCACACTTGTGTGGTGAGAAAGACACTAAATAAATAGGGCAGAAAGTGGAGCCTTTGGCAGGTCCCATCTGACCCCACAAAGAAACATGTGGAGAATGCCACATGGACAGAGCCAGTTCCTTCTGCTCTCTGATATCTGAGTGATGATGGGAGGGGTCTGCAGCAGAGACTACAGAAGGCTGGCTCTAGGCAGAAGAGGTTTTTTTGAAACCCAATGCCATCATCTTTGAGCCAATGACTCAGCATCTGTTCCTACTTCAAGGATGATATGGCCTCCAACAGAAATGAGGTCATCTGACCCGATAAAAGCTCAAGAACAGAAAAGGACCGATTACAGTCTGAAGTTCCCAAGACAAAAAGCAAAGAAATGTGCCCAAATTCATTTACACAGGTCTAGCTTAGAAATCTGATTCATCTGTTAACAATGGTTGACAAATGATTATTTTCAACTCTGATATCCTTCCTTAGGAAAAAGGATGGAAGACTCCATTAGAAATATGTCTATCTTGTCCTCTATCAGGAATTTATTATTGTTAGTAAAGACTTCTAAAAATCATAAGGACTTAGTAAGAAAGAGGTGAAAAACAAAGCTAAACCTAAAAACCACCACTCGTTTTATATATCACCAACTTAACAACACTGAAAAGCCTACGTATACTGACATGGAAAAGTAATTAGATAGAAGCCCTCCAGTCATCAGGACACTGAGTAAACAGCAAGACCACAGGTGTAGAAGGTATCATTCCAAACAAAGCAGGTTGCCCCTTGCAAACACACCTTCTAATTTCTATTATAGATAAGGGTATCCACAATGAAAGACTATGAGATCTAAGGAAGCTACTTTACACAAATCTCTACAACAGCTTACGACGCAGATTGTATGTTGTTGGGGATCTGAAGGGTAACTTTAAGAAAGAAAATGAAGAGATTTTTCTTCTGGGAAGAGTATCTTTTTCTTTAAAATACTTAACCTATGTATGCATGTATTTAGAATTCAGACTCCACAGAGGTGCTGTGCATCTTGCCATCACCACAGTGGTGATACCCTTGAGATTATGGCACTGGATACGTGAGACAGTGGTCCTGGTGGCAGTGTCCCTTTAGAAAGTGGTTCTCAACCTGTAGGTCGTGACCCCTCTGTGGGGTCACATATCAGATGTTTACATTACGGTTCATAGTAGTAACAAAATTATAGTTATAAAGTAGCAACAAAATACTTTCATGGTTGGGGTCACCACAACATGAGGAACTGTATTAAAGGAAGCATTTGGAAGGCTGAGAACCATTGCCTTAGAAAATGAGGCACACTATGGAGGTGAGTTCAGAATTAACACATTGGCAAACAGTAGAGTAGGATCCAACATTAATATGGTACCTGAGGAGGCAGCTCACCAGTGGGGTACAATAACATGAGGAAGGCAATCAGCATCACTTAATGTTAGGAGAAAGGTCATTATAATCCAGGTAAGCAAGGAGTACAGAAAGGTGATGGATGCCATATGACAATGGACCCGATTTGCTGATATGCACACCTGTTATTTAACCAAGTGACTGGGACCAAGGGAAGGTGGGATTCTGCATTGGGGAACATAAACCAGTGAAATAAAAGTTATTACTTATTATCGTGCCACCAAGGCACACTAAGGGAAAGACTGTGCATGGATATACTTATTTACAACTAGAATATGAAATAAAATTTCAAAAATATGGCCAGCATGATAGAAAGCCTAAATATTTAAAGAGATTAAGAAAATGTTATATAGCAAGGAAGATAAGAATACTAAATTATATATGCTATACAGAAATATTTGTTTAAAATATATAGGTAGGGATATAGAGGATATATCAAAAACATGAGCACTGTGACAGAATTATGCTATTTTCTGTGGTGTTTGCTTTAAGTTTTGAATAATGAAAGTGATAGTACAAAAATACTTAGTGTGAAATACTAGACAGATAGAGCAGACACAAAAGCAGTGCTGTATTAGCATTCTTACACATGCCTTTTGTGTATTGGTCGCATCATTACTTTATGCACAATGACATAAGGTTAATACACAAAGTAGCAGTAAAAACTGTACAATCAGTACTTTAAGACACACCTGCGGGCTACCCAGACATCTGTTAATGAGGATCATTTCTAGATCGATGTGTGTAGGAGATTTTTATAGGCTTTAATGCTAATTTTCTCCTCTTCCTTCCTCTTTGCTTTTTCTTCTGTCAAATTAATCAAGATAATATGTATTGTTGATGTATTAGCATATATCTACACTTTAATACTTCACAGATATTTTTGTCCCAGGACAGTTTCTTTGGGTGACACTCTACAGGAGGCCAAGACACATTCCTGAAAGCAAATCTGAGCCCATCCAGTCCATGAGATGTCCCAGATCACATGGACATGGGGATCATGGGATGTTTTAGGCTACACTGATGCTAGAAAATGAACCCTGTAAATTCTTCCCTCAACATCGCCGACTCCTGGAATCATACAGCTGCCTAATACCAAATAGGCAATTGTTCAGTGCTCACTAGATACTGTTAGCCCTGGGTTAATTATCTTCATGCTAGTTTATTTTACAAAATAATTAAAGGAAGACTCATGTACTCATCTCACTGACCCAAATTCAGTCATTTTAAAAGCATGCTGGTGTAATTTTGATGTCTATCAAAATGAAAGCACTCTCAGTTCACACTTTTTCTCATGCGCATGTCAGAGGAAGGATAAGTATGAGGGAGAGTCAAGCCCTTTAGACTTTTCTGTCCAAATCCTGAGTGTGCCATGGACAAGGAGCACTTACTAAAGCATGTGTCAGTGAATCATTTCTGTGGCTCAAATATTGACTTGTGAGTATCTGTTTACTCATAGAGCAATGCTTATTGACTTCAAGTCTTGCTTAGCATCTTCACGTCATTCACCCGCACCCCCACAGCCACCCTCGCTCTCACTTCCACTTGCCTTAATTAACACACTACTCTCTAGTCCTCAATGACATTACCCCACTTTAATCACGGTAATGTGATCAGATGGGTACAAGAGGTTTTCAAACACCCAAAGTTCATCTTTTCACTTCCATTCTTGAAGTTTTTCAGTAGTAGCTGTTGATTTAGAAGAAAATTCAAATTTCTTATTTTACCAAATGAGACTTTCATGATCTGACTCTAACTTTTTTATCATCCCGCTGAGCTGATTGTTGGTGTGATTATAGAATAGATTACTGTGTGTATCTGAAATTATCAGATGCATATAGGAATAAAGTGACATATTTAAATAATCACCATTCTAGATACTTCATGCTCTTAATCCTTTTCATGTTTTCATAGAAAACTCTAAGTTAATCCCACTATATAGTCATTTTTCAAGATTTGACTTAATTATCATTTGTGCTGAGAGGGTCTCATTTTTAGTTGAACCTTGGTTCCAATCTCTGCTTCTACTCTTCTACAATACTCCATGAACATATCTTCCTAATGACTCCTGTTGTTTTTCTCTGTAACAATCAGAATTACAGTTAAATAAATGAATAGATAAACATTGAACTAGTACTAGAAAATGGAGCTGCTTAATAAAATGTGTTAATAAAATGTATCTGGCTTACAAGCACAGGTGTGTAGAGAGAAAACCAAGGTGGACCTTTCCTTTTAGATCCAGAATCTTCTTCCTACAGCCTGGGCCATAGTGTGGCAAAAACTATAGAGTAGGAATTCTGGGCTGTGGGCTACACCAGAGTCACCTAAGTCCTCTGTCAGGATATCTGTCCTCAACGATCAGGTCAAGCTTGGGTAGCTACACTTTAACACTGATACATAGTAGACATGTGAGAAACGGAACTGTTGAGAATTCCTTAATATTTTGTTTTGTAATATCTGGTAGGCATTGGATATGCATGAATATGCCTGTATATTTGCTAAGACATGCAGTAATTTATTGGTTTGATGCTATAAGAAAAACAACCCCTTACACTTCTCTGTATGTATCTCTGTATGCATGACACCAAGGACGACGGACACCAAGTGTTTGAAACCACAATGTTGCTTACTAGCCTTGGCTATCCCATCAGTGACATCAGTGTTAGATCTTCTGGGACTCCGTTACTCACTTGTAGAGGCAGTTGTACAGATATTTTTGAAGACATTCGTGGAGTGACTCATGACTCTAAAGTATCAGTGGGAAAAAGAAATTACGAGTTCTGGAACTCTGTCCCTAAAACATACACTATCGTGTATATTGTCTTCCCCTCTGAAATGGTTTCCTTAATTTGTAAAATACAAAACAATGTAAAGAGATACATGACATGATAAAAAATAGTTCCCCAAAGAATAGAGCATTCATAAAGGTTTAAAACACCTATTATATATCACTTTCAATAGCTCTGCAGGTTTAAGAAAGATGGTTAAAAGAAACTTCAGTGGAAGTGTGTGTGTTCTAGCTTTTGCAGTAACTATTTGGAATTTTACCGTGTTTATTTTCTTATTTCAAGTACTGCAGAGTGCTGGAAACCCTATGGTAAAGAAAATGCAGCCCTTGTGTCTTATTTGGAAACATTAATGCCTTCCCTTTTTTACAGATGAAAAAACAGCGAGGGGTGAAAGTAAAAAGTTAATGGTTCTTATTGTCAAAGGCACATTCAGATGAGGCATGTGTTCGGCTGTGTTCTGCACTGTGTTTGCCAAGCACCAACACTGACGGGACTCTGAGGAGTGCAACAGATTTACCAAGGCTGTTCACTCACATTCTGATCACATGTACAAGTTCTTCGGCTTTTCAAATCTTCTCTCTGTTAATAAGAAAAAATGGAAATATGTAACTTGATGTAGAAAAATATAAAGAAGAGATCATTCTTTATAAAGATATTCTGAGACTTAAGTGGAAAAAGATCTGTCTCCTGGAGGTATCAACTCCAGATGCCTACATTGCTCTCAGAGCTGTTGCTTCTCCAAGGGGGATATAGGAATCTCAAGAATTTGCTCTAGTCGTAAGCCAGGGAGCCTGCCTTCTGTATGGTACCCAGAATAAAAAGTCTAGCAGCATTACCACCATGAACCTAGCATTGTGTTGGGTGTGTGTTAAACAAACAAAGTCTGAATCAGTCATTTGCTTACTCTCTGAAGGAGAAAATGATGACTCAGTGGTGTGTCTGAAGTTTGCAAAGCTGGAAGGTCTAGAAGCCATGATTGTGTCACCATCTACCTAACTCCAGCGCCCATGTTCCTGGGCCGTCTGCCCTGAAACAGTCTCACCAAGGTCCCTACTGAAGGCAATGAGCCTGCCTCCTTTATGGGTAACGTTTTTTTTTTGTTTGTTTGTTTACAAATTGTACTTTTATTTAGAATTAAGTGTATTGTCCTTTTATATATGGTGTTACTTTAAAAATGTTTCTATTTCTGAACTCTTACAACTATTCTGTTCACTCAACAAAGAAAGTGAGTACATTATCTTATCAGAGAGTTACCAAAGTCCTTCAGCAACTTATTATTTTATAGATGCATCGGGGGGAGTAATGGTAGCTGCTGTACTACCATCATACAATAGTATGTGCAGAACTCAACCCAGAGCGCCTGGCACAGAGGAGGCATTCTGTAAGCTTCACTGCAAACCAACACAGACTCTCACTCTTCTCTTCACAAACCGGCTCCGAGTGGCCTCCAGGTTTCTGACCTTGAACATTATCATGTTTGTGTCAGATCTGAACAAGAACATAGACATTGAAATGTTTCATGGGGACGTGGGGAAAAAAGAAAATTATTCTCTAAGTTGGTGCTAGAAAATTCAAGAACTGTTATTTTAATGAATTTACTCCAAAGTTATGTTACCCTTTCTGCTCCTAAAATTACTTCTAATAAAATTTTAAATGTACAGTTTTCTTCAGAGCTATGTGTTTTGATCTCTAATTCCCCAAATCATAAAGACCAGAAAACTATAACTGTGGGCTTTTTGGTCTTGTTTTATTTTGTTTTTTATGTATCTGGGGCCACTGGGGATAAGATCCAAACTTCCAGAGATTTCCATAGGATGCACATAATTTCTCTTTTCATTTGGGGAGTAGGAGCCTTGAAAGCTTAATCATGAACTAGCATGGCCCATGTGTTGGGTTTCTCTGCCTGAATTGCACACCACAGATTAGGCAAAGAAACACTGATGAGTTCCCAAATTACAAGAGCTTACCTAGGCTATGCATCAGAGGCGTCTGCAGTTTATGTTACCAAAAAAAATGTATTATTGCTCACATCTCACTCTCTTCAGATATTGCACCATGAGCATCCAAGAAAACATCTGTAGACAGCTGATACTCAAATCCAAAAGACCTGAGAGTTCACCCTTTAAAGAGGATTTTCTATCATCCCCCTCAGTGAAAACCTTCTTAGGCCTTTGCAGCAAACCATGGAGTTGGCATGGCCTAGTTGCCTTGAGAGGCATGCTTCATGTTTTTTTTTCAGGTTAGAGTCCATGGCTGGAGTACAATGTGCCTTCTAGTTCCTGAGAGACTGATATCCTCCCTTAGGCAGTAAAGTGTACAGGCCTCTGTGTTTCTCTATATGTTCCCTTGGAAGTCAAAGAAGCATGGAATCTTGACAAGACAATTGGTCTTAGACATTAATCTTGTGTACCCTGCATAGCTTGCAAACATCATTATGTCCTGGCAACTACAACTGTATTGGTCCTGGAAATTGCCAATATATTGTTTCTACTAGAGGTATAAAAGTCTGATTACTGTCAGTAAGATTAGCACAGCTCAAGTTTTGCTGTGAACCCTTCAACTGGCCTAGTTTCATTCTTCCAAGCCATACCAGGTGGCTTTGGCCCAGTAAGTAAGCTCAGGCACTTACACACCTTTATTAGTCCTTGCTTAAATGGAAGACAGAGCAGCTTGTGCAATTCTGTGATGCTTGTTTTACCTTGTGAAAGTTCTCTATATCCAAAAAGCCTTCTTTTTAAATTTGTTCATTATAAAGCAGTGTGGAAGTCAACTCAATCCTTTCATGGCAAAAGCTATCCCTAACGAAGCCTACCTGACACCATACTGCCATATTGCTTGAATGGAAAGGTTGCTGAGAAATGTTGTTTTAAACTTCTCTTGGGAGTAAAAATCACTTCCACATTTGTGCAGAGCATGGCTACAAGTAAGCCAGAGTAACAATATTAAAATACTCAAAACAATACTCCACGTAAAATAAAATGTATATGCATACCTAGTGCTTCTGATTACTTTCTTGTTTATCTTAATCTCTTACAAACATTTTTTTAATCTTTCACATGATTTTAAAGGGATTACCACATGGAACCGGTGGAGTTTCCCCTTCTCCCTCTCCACCTTATCCTGAAGTTCTTTCATTTTTCCTCTTACTTGGCTTTAAGCTGTTTTTAAGGTTCCTTTTCTCCACAGGCTATCTAGATATGTTTGGATCTTACATTCCCGAAACTTGAAAATACACTACATTCTCAGTCTTTATTACTTAATTGAGCAAATGTGAATTTGGCATCTACAAGGTCCCAACCGCCATGGTCGTTGTTTAAGACAGATGTGGAAACAAAGCTGTCATGGTTCCCAAATTTTCAGTCTACATTCTAACGGGACAGTGAGGGAGTGAACAATTAAGAAAATAAATATTAATATGATATTTAATTATAATAGTTATGTGAGAAAACATAAATGAAAGCGGGGAGGGAAGAAGAGAGAACAGAAGGAAAGTAGAAGCACAGAAAGAAGGGGGAAGAAGGGAAGGAGGGGGGCAGAGAGAGGGGAGGAGGGGGGCAGAGAGAGGGGAGGAGGGGAACAGAGAGAGGGGAGGAGGGGGCAGAGAGAGAGGAGGAGGGGGACAGAGAGAGGGGAGGAGGGGGGCAGAGAGAGGGGAGGAGGGGGGCAGAGAGAGGGGAGGAGGAAGGCAGAGAGAGGGAAGGAGGGAGGCAGAGAGAGGGGGGGAGGGGGGCAGAGGAGGGGAGGAGGGGGGCAGAGAGAGGGGAGGAGGGGGGAGAGAGAGGGAAGGAGAGGGGCAGAGAGAGGGGAGGAGGGGGGCAGAGAGAGGGAAGGAGGGGGGCAGAGAGAGGGGGGGAGGGGGCAGAGAGGGAAGGAGGGGGCAGAGCCAGAGAGAGGGGAGGAGGGGGCAGAGAGAGGAAGGAGGGGGCAGAGCAGAGAGAGGGGGGGGGGCAAGAGAGGGGAGGGGGGCAGAGAGGGCAGAGAGGGGAGGAGGGGGCAGAGAGGGAAGGAGGGGGGCAGAGAGAGGGGGGGGGGGGGGGGGAGGAGGGGAGGAGGGGGCAGAGAGAGGGAAGGAGGGGGGCAGAGAGAGGGGAGGAGGGGGGCAGAGAGAGGGGAGGAGGGGGGCAAGAAAGGGAGGATATGTTTAAACATCATTCCATCTTGGTCTCCCCTAGTGCACTGCACTCACCTTTCTTCAATGCCCTCCCTTCTCTGAGTCACTATGCATAGTACTTCAGCCTCCAACCTTGATTCTCCCCAACCCCCAACCCCAGGCACTCTCTGTCTCCTAACAGCTTCCAGAAATATGCTTTAAATTAATCCAGCCAGTTAGTTTTAATGGACTTGAAATTATTTTCAAAATATTAAATGCTGTCATGTTGGCAACAATTCACAAAGGAAAGGAGTTTGATCTGTGAAACATCATGGTGCACTCAATGGATGTCCAAGCTTATAATGCTCAATAAATTCTCAGACATGCTTCCATCTGGACAATGCACTGTCAGCCAAACGGGTCATTTGCACATTATTTGTGAAATGGATGCTGAAAGAGTAATTTCAAGCATTTAAACCTGGAAACACCCTTTAAAACCAAAGTATGTGAGTCTAGCTGAAGTGCACGAACACCTTTCATTGTAGCCTTAACTTACATCACCATTTGCAGACAGACTTTTGAGAAATGACTTTTCAAAAATTTGCTTACCCATTCTGACAGTTGGAAGCAGAGGAACTTATTTGCATAGCATCCTCTATGCTAACCATATATCCATTCCCCAAATGTTCCCTTGAGTCAAATAAGGCAGAAGTGTAGACTGAATAAATTAAAGAAAATCATAGCATGCAAATTTCATAGAAGGAATTAATTAAAACCTGCACAGCCATTTGGCCAGAAAAAAAGGGGAAAACACTAATAAATTCATCCGGGAATGAGGGGAAAGACTTCAGATGGGATTTGTGGAAAGTGGAATGTTATAAATGATAGAAAATAGTTGAAATGTATCATTATGAGAGAGGCTATAGGTGACTTCTTTAAAAAGAGATTAAGCAAAATTGAGACTTAAATGGAACTTTAATGTTCTGGAAGTCTGGACTTAATCATACCACAAGATTTGCTTCTAAGAAGTTATCATAAATTGCATTCAGAGTTGTACTACCTCATGGCAGGAATTATTTGAATGAAGCAGACTACTTAAGTCTCCTATGATAGCTTCAACTCCATCTCAAAAGTGTAATTATAATAATGAAATAGAAAATGTGTTATGCAACTTGACACACTCTGCCTTAATACCTGTGGGTGATGTCAAAAATCATTGCTTATTCTTCTGAAATGATGTGAGAATTTCCACTGCTAAGATAACTCAAAAACCAGCTTTTTGGGAATTACTAAATCTTCTGGTTATTTGTGAGTGCCAGATGACCCAGTCAGTCTACATTATACCTAAAGAAGGTTTTCTTTTAAACACTGAGTACTAGATAAACCAAGGACCCTTTGGTGGAGGTCAGCTGTTTGCTGGTCCTTGTGAGGAGAGGTCTGGAGAATTTCAAAGTTCTTAGAAAGTGCAGAGAAGGTGCAACACAGGTGAAGGGGAATCATGTGACATTTGCATCAGATCGTAAGAGATGACTAACAATAAGACATAGAGAAAAACATATTTTGAGCCAAGAAAGAGTGTGTATAAAGAAACAAAAATCTGTAGGTTTCTGTCCAGTCACCTCACAATTGCTGGCAATACCTAAGCATAAGGAGGTAGGGAATGGAGGACGGATGGAACTGACTCTGCCTTGCAGGGAGGTAAGGAGACAACTACAGGCCAGGTAAAGGACCCAGGTGCAGGAGACGCGGTGGGGTCTGGGATGAACTGGAGAACGGGGCTTCTTTCCTAAAGAATATGTCCTTTGACCAGCTCAGGTATGTTCGCATTGTGAGGTACCACATCCAACAACTTAGATGTACAAACTAGTCCATCAATATTAATACTACATTGCCTTGTAGTTTCTTAAAATGATAACAGGATTTGGTATGTGAGTTACAATCAATTTAACTATGCCTTTAAAAAAGTATTCTGCAGAGCAGAGTTCACACTTTTATGTAGATAACAGAATCTTTGTTAACAAATTTCATTTCTTGGTGCCAGTGTTATACCAATGACATCAGAATTGTAGAATACAGGAATCTGCCTTTTTGGGAGGCTCGTATGTTTTTCACAATATTAGCCTATTAACCACATGTTAGCAATATCTTACTTAAAGAATATACAGTGTGTGGGGCTGGAGAGATGGATCGGCCATTAAGAGCACTGGCAACTCTTTCAAAGAGTTCGATTCCTAAAACCAAAATGACAGCTCACAGCAATCTGTAGGTCCAGTTATAGAGGATCCAATGCCTTTGGTCTCCCTGTGATACCAGGCATGCACATGGTACACAGACATAAATTCAAACAACATACTCATGCACATAAAATAATATTTAAATTTAATTTAAAAAAAAAACTTATAGTGTGAATGAAAATATTCATCTTTCTTTCTATTACTTATACCGGACACGACTTGAACCAGAGTTTAGTGAAACTTCAGAAATCTGGGATATTAATGGTATTAAAGAAGAACCAACTTTATTATGGGAACTCAGTCTGTCTCGTCAAGACTTTCTTTAGACTAGCAGTGATATGCTAATGGGAAATCTGTAAGTAGCAGAATGAAATATTTCAGAATAAATGTCAAACTTTGTGATTTAGCTTTAGCTCACAAGTTACCTACCAAGTTGCCTCCAAAGAAGCTGCTCACAGTCTCCAGAAACAAACAAAAGGACCAGGACCGCCATGTTGCATCTTATCATTCTACAGCCTTACCTTACAGAAAATTTCCATGTGCCAAAACCTGAGTTTGCTCCCTGCAAAGTTCTCCTCTGAGTTCAGATTCCAAACCCATCCTTTTCAAATTGACCCAACTGATTCTTTACCGTTAGTTCATATGGTTGCAGCAATATATTTTATTGAAATTATATCTGCCCCACTATCTCTCATTAGACCTTGAGGTATTTAGAATACTCAAACTAAATGGTACGTGCATTAGCCCTTCACAGACACCTGGCAAAAATTCATGCTTAAGTGCATTTGTGAAGAGTGTCAAAGCAGCGGTCCCTTGAGCAATTAAGCCACACACAATCAACTCAGACTAGCCATGGCTGAGTTAATTAATAGTTAAGTGGAATTCTATTTAAAAACCCTAAATCTATCCAATTACTACATGATACATTCTGTATTCCATTTTCTTAATTGGTGAGATTTATTACATTGTAACATCTAGATAATTCACAATAAAAATTTGTTACCACAGTTGCACTAGTAAAGGACAAGATCTTATTAGAAATGATTTGATAAATTCAACAAGACAATATATCATAAAGATCATGGATCTTGCCATCAAATAAGCCAAGGATCAAACTACACAATATTAACAATTTACTTCATTGGCAAAAGCCTCTAGTTAATCTGTGTAACAGAAATTGTTCAGCAGGTGAAGAGCTGAATTAGACAATTAAATGTGAATGAAAATACACAGTATTTTGACCAAGTCATACTAATCACATGTTCTTTATTGCTGTTGTTCTCACACTGAACTGAACTGTTGAACCAGGACAAAAACATTTCCATCATAAAGCCTGGACAGCTAAGACAGGAAGGAAAGATGTGTCATTTGATGGAGCCCAGCTTTACAAGAGTCTTTAGCAAAGGAATTAAACATTCTGGGGGGATAAGTGTTATTTAAATACAACTTGCAAGCTATTAGCTGTTAAGTCTGTTTTAAGTATAAAAATTATTTCTGAAAAACTTTGAATGTTTTAGTAACATACTTGTCAACACATGATTAGAATATGGAAATATGGAAAGAGTACCACTTCTTATAAAGCAGACATATAATAGGCCCATGCAGGACCCCAGGACCTCCCTCAGGGCTTATTTTAGGAATCAGAGTCTGGCCGTTGGCTATTTTAGTGCCGTAAAGTTGAGCATAGTGCACCAAGAATTAACTGGTCTCTTAAAAGCTGATTCACAGCAGTAAAATGCTCAAGAGATAGAGGACAAGGCAGACAGTAGCAGATTTGCTAATTTATAGTGGGAGAATAAACACATGCAACAGGTCACAGAGTCTTCTCACCTTGGAGCAAGAAGCCAGGTAAAGGGTGGATTGAAAGTGGTTGTGTCATCAGAAGATTACTCAGAAGCCACGAATCAGAGTAAAGGAATAGGACATATTTCAACAACATTCCAGCAAAGCTTTACAGAGCTAATAGTCTCCCCAACCTGTGCCTTCTATAATGGTCAGACTGTGCCCTTTAGATAAAGTGTATCTATCGGGTATGAAATTCCTCCTCTTTCTAGACTCAAGTAGATAAGATTCCTCTTTTGTCAATCGAAATGTGCACACTGAAGATAACTCGGTAAGAACTCTCTAGTCATAGGCAGGTCACATGAGGAAATGTGTGGAGACTGTTCATAACTCCGTCATTTATCTTGATACCAGTCTGTAAGCTGTATAGTTATGTCAGCATATGATTGAGGTCTTGGATTCTGTGTTCTGAGTGTGTTGCCCTCCCAAGGAAGGGTTTTATCCAGCTATGAGCATTGAAGGTACCTTATCATGACTCCTATAGAAATGACAGCCCACTGCACACTGGTCCAGTGGGTCACAGAAAGCATTCTCATTTTACACGGAACAAAGGCTAACAAATCTAACTGCCACTGACCTCATGGTAAATAGCACAGTCACTTCTCAAGGACATGTGTTGTTACGGGTCATCACTTCACCTGAAGTAGGATAGAAATATTTAAATGTGCTTCAGCAAGTTAAACAAGTCAGCACCTGTCAAAACACTTGGGTAATAATGAGAGTCTATGACCTTAGGACAAACATGATGTCAGTACCAAAGGCCTTATGCTATAATTAACGTCCTCTATAAATTGAGTCTCTTTGAAATGACTCTTTACCAAGCCTTTAAACTAGTTGTTTATAGGTGGGAAGTGAAATATTCACAGCATTAATTTTATGGAACTAAAGAATTTAAAAGACTAGAATTTTTTTCATCTTCATCACAGTGAAAAGGATTATATTTCTAATAAAATCTTAATAAAAAAGAAACTCATCTCTATTAATAGATGGGGATGAACAATATTATATCAAATGGTTAAATTTTTGAATAATTAATAAAGGTCAAAAAAGGAAGTTAAAAGTCTAGACAGTCTGTCTATATAGAAAACACCTAAACAATATTAAATGGAAAATGTATACATGGTGTTTTTTATTAGGAAAATTTGTCATGGATTTTGATCTGAAATTACCTTTTGAACATTTTTTCAGTTTCAAATTAATGAATGTTTATTGATCACTGGACAAGACAAGTGAACACGTTTTGATGGTTTGCATCAGACACAATGATAAGCTAATAGTAAATCAGGATTGAAGAGAATGTAAGTGTATTATATGATATACAATTTTTCTGGCTTTATTGATTTCTAAATATTAATTTTATCTTATCTCAAAGACCATACTTCAATTATTTTCCATTTTTAATTATGAAGCTTGTAGTCTCTTTTAACCTACCTGAAAATTATTTACTAAATAAATTGTTGGGCCTTTAATAAGTTCTTGATAGACCTCTAATCCCCCAAACTACTGGGTTAACCACTTCAATCTATTTGGTCACGGCCAGTTAGCATGTATTTGGAGAGCACTAATATTGTGCAGAATGTTGGGAACACAGTGTGAGGGCAAAGAAGAGACTGTGAGTCTCAGAAGATTTCATAGAGGCTTTGCCTATTGCACACCTTGTATCCACCTCCACTCTTGGCTGTGTCCTACCAAAGGTCCTCTCATTGGGATATTAAGGAGTGTGTGTTTTCTTGGCAGCCCTTCACCAGCCCTCTGCATGGTTCACTGACATCAGTAGTTCTCACTCTATTCCACTAGGAGAGTACCTGAAGGGCACAGTTTCCCTTCCAAAGAGTAGTTAACCTAGCATACAAATTAGGAAGGCTTTTTCTACTGAAACAGAGCTCTCTTCCATTATCCAATTATAAAAAGAAACATGTCATTCATGTGTATAAAGGCTGTTGAAGGAGGTAAAATGGAGTCTTAAAATGAATGTAAACCACCGAAAGAAGAGTTATTTAAACATGTTCTGCAATGACGCTGATGAAGTGAAGAACTAATGAGCAAACCAGGCCTAATGGAGGACACTCAGGCATTGTCCTTGGTGGGGGAAAGAACACTCATTATAGTGACCATCATACTCAGAAAGCGGTCTCCAAGACCTGTCCAGGTGTTCTGCCTATCCTCATGTGGCTGACTCAGATGTGACGTGGCCAGCAGGATGGCCAATGAGGTTAGGACACACAAGAGGGATCAGGAAGCTGATGTGGTGTCACCACTAACCACTGCCGGGTGACTGGAGCTCACCCAGGAGTCTGATACTGGTCTCGGTGGATATTTAGCTTTGTGAGATATGTGTGTGTATCCAAGTCATTGAATGAGCTCAGCTTAATGGGGCGGGGAGGGAGGGTGCGTGGGGGGGTTGGCAGGGGGGCAGGGTGGGGGGAGGCATAGCTACTTTGCCTAAAGACAGGAACATGATTGCCTACCTCAGGATCATCTGTCTTAGACACCAGACTTCACACAGAAAATATTCTCCAGACTGTACTGTAGTTATTAACAAACACGGCACTTATAAATGTGTGTGATGTAAATAACACCTGCTGTGAGAGTAAACTTAGCAGAGGACTGAGATCAAGGCGCAGTGCAGCTGCGGTTGGTGACTGCTCTAGCAATTGGCAAGAACCACTTGCGAATATCCTCCTTTGGGCATTCGTCCAAGTGACTAGTGTGGCTGCTGTCAGCCATATTAACACCTGGAAGAAAGAAGCAGTGGGAGAAGGAGGAAAGAAGAAATGAAGGAAGAAAGGAAGGAAAGAAGGAAGGAAGGAAGGAAAGAAGGAAGGAAGGAAGGAAGGAAGGAAGGAAGAAAGGAAGGAAGGTAGGTCATACTTTTTACTAAAGGAATTTAGAATACTTATTGGAAAACCTGGTCATTCATTACTTCAAACATCTCTCCATTTCCTTTGTTCTCTTTAAAAGATAAAATATGATATGTTGTTGATAAATTGCAATATCAAGTATAAGTTGATAAATTATAAATTTTGTCTCTTTCCCACTACTATGCTTCTCCTACTTTGTAGAAATTCAATATTTTTTTAAATGTGCACCAGATGTAAACATGACCTCATTGTGTGAAAAAATAGAGGAAAGGAGAGAAGGAAGGAGGGAGGGGATATTTACAATATTTTGGTTTAAAGATTTAGTTACATATTTCATGTATTGATATAGATTACCCTTGCTAATCACTCATAAAATTTAACTATACCTTTAAGTAAAAAAGAAGTAAAAGAAATCAACTAGGTCATGTTTGTGTTCCTTTCGTGGGTGACAGCATTCGAGCCATCTGTTTGGGCTAAGTTGTGCCTCTGAAGATTCTATAGAGAAGCTGTAATCCTCAGCGCCTCAGTCTATGGCATGATTGGAAGATAGGAGCATTACAGAGGTAATGAATTAAGATGAAGTCATACCAGATGCCCGCAGTTCCCGGATGCAATATGCCATGTGTGCTTATGAAAAGAAAAGCTGTACACATAAAATGTACACAAGGCAGAGAATGGGGTGAAAACTTCCTCAAGCCACCAACTGTAAAAGCACCACCAAAGGCACCAGAAGGCAGGGTGGAGGTATGTTGCAGAGACCAAAGTCCTCTAAGGGAGCCAACTCGCTAATGATCTCTAAAACTGTGAGACAATATGGATTTCTGTTGTGTAAGCCACCAAGTGCAGGGTACTTTGTTACAATAGATTCAGAAAACTAAGACATTTTCTTTGGAGTCCTTGCCTGGAAACAATGGCGCCTTTCTAGCCAGGGAGGCCCCTCCTCTTTCCCACCCCTCACTGAAACCTGCTTTTCAGACTCTGGCTTGAGCTCTGATTTGAAAATCCTTGACCTTTGACACAGCTCTGCGTCAGATCTTGCATTGTTATGTTCACACACAGAAGAGTTGGCCCTATCCTTAATGCTTCTCACAGCGCTTTCCTGTATTTACCATAAGCACTGGCCAAGCAAGGCAGCAACCGCTGAAACACTAATATAGTGCCTGCTCACAAGCACAAAGACACAGATAAATCGGCCTTCTACTTCCTGTAGCCTCCACCTCAGTGTTTTAAAATACTTATCAGTATTTAACCTTTGATATGACATTAGCAACCACTACTAGTGGTCCAATAGTTTTCTTTGTTTTAATATAATTTGAATGAAAATATAAGCAACCACTTTTCCTGTGGGTTTTTTTTTTTTTTTTTTTTTTTTTTTTTTTTCATTAAAAAGAAAACCGTTAACAAGATCTCAGACAAGTATTTTCTGCCATCTAGTGGCAAGAAAGGAGTATAACATACTAGATCTAAAGTAAGTCTCCCTTTTCAAACCTTTGACTTATTTAAAGAATACTTGACTATTGCTAGGAGACTTCACTCAGATCACCCTCATAGATTCCTGGGATTTCTATTGCACTGTGTTTCCGGATTGTCCCATAGATACCCTTCCTCTCCATTCTCCCGCTACCTGATCCCTCCTGTTCCCATGCCCTCCCCAACCCCATCCACCTGTAATGTCAAGTCTATTTTCCGGTCGCAGTGAGATGCATGCGTTCCCCCTTGGGCCCTCTTCTCTGAGTCTGTGGATTGTAGCACGGCTATCCTTTGCCTTATACTTATGAGTGAGTACATACCATGTATGTCTTTCTGGGTCTGGGTTACCTCACTCAGGATGATCTTTTCTAGTTCCACCCATTTGCCGGCAAATTTCAAGATGTCTTTGTTTTTAATAGCTGTGTAGTATTCCACGGTGTAAATTTAGCATATTTCCTTTATACATTCTTCAGTTCAGGGGCATCGAGGTTGTTTCCAGTTTCTAGCTATTATGAATGAAGCTACTATGACATAGTTGAGCAAGTGTACAGGTTAATGGAGTGGCCTTTCGGTATATACCCAGGAATGGTAGATCTAGGTCTTGAGGTAGATTGGTTCCAAATTTTCTGAGGAATTGCCATACTGATTTCCAAAGTGGTTGTACAAGTTTGCACTCCAACCAGCAATGGAGGAGTGTTTCCCTTGCTCCACATCCTTGCTAGGATGTGCTGTCGCTTGAGTTTTTTATTATAACCATTCTGACGGGTGTAAGATGGAATCTCAAAGTAGTTTTGATTGCATCTTCCTGAAAGCTAAGGATATTGAAATTTTTCTTTAAGTGTTTCTCAGCCATTAGAGATTCCATGCTGAGAAATCTCTGTTTAGGTCTGCACCCTTGCATGTCTCTGTATAACAATCCTGGTTGTCCTGGATTCACTATGTAGACTAGGCTGGCCTTGAACTCACAGTGATCCAGCACCTCTGCCTCCAAAGTACTGAGATTAAAGGCATGTGCCACCATGCATGGCTCTGTGTCCCACTTTTTAACTGGATTATTTAGTTTATTGATGTCTAGTTTCTTGAGTTCTTTATATATTTTGGATAGCAGCCCTCTGTAAGATGTGGGCTTGGTGAAGACCTTTTTTCCATTCTGTAGGCTGACATTTTATCATTTTAATAGTGTCCCTTGCCCTGAAGAAGCTTTTCAAGTTCATTGGGTCCTATTTATTAATGTTGATCTTAGTGCCTGGGCACTATTTAGGGAGTTGTCGCCTGTGCCAATGGTTCAAGGTTATTTTCCACTTTCTCTTCTAATATATTTAGTATATCTGGTTTTATGTTGATGTCTTTAATCCACTTTAACTTGAGTTTTATGTGGGGTGATAGATATGGATCTATTTCCATTCTTCTGCATGCAGACACCCCATTAGACCAGCACCGTTTGCTAAAAATGCTTTTTTTTTTTTTTACACACTATTGTATGGTTTTTGGCTTCTTTGTCAAAAGTCAAATGTTCATAGCTGTTTGGATTTACTTCTGGGATTTCAATAGGATTTTGTTGATCAACCTGTCTGTTTTTTGCTAATACCATGTGGCTTTTATTACTATGGCTCTGTAGTAGTTTGAAATCAGGGATAGTGATACTTCCAGAAGTTCTTTTATTGTACAGGATTGTTTTAGCTATGCATGGGGGATATGGAGCATGCACTGGCCATTTCCTGTAACCAGGCAAGACTTTCACTGGAGAGATTAGGATAGCAGCCTAGCCACAAAATCTTTGTACAGCCTACAAGATGTGTTATGGTTTAGGTGGGAGACCAATAACAGGTCCAGTTGAGACCCATGCCATGAAAGAAAGCCCAATTCTGATACTGCCTGGAGGGCCAGGAACCAGAGGCTGAGTAGCCCAGGCACCTAGGATAGAACCAAACATGAATGACCAAAAAGTCAATGAAATGATTCCTAATGGTATTCTGCTATACTCATAGATTGGTGCCTAGTTCAATTGTCATCAAAGAGGCTTCACACAGCAACTAAATGAAACAATGCAGAAACCCACTGCCAAACATTAGGTGGAGCTTGCGGAATCCTGTAGATGAAGGAAAGGAAGGATAATAGGAGCCAGAGGAGTCAAGGATACCACAAGGAACCTCACTAACTTGTGCTCATAGGGGCTCACAGAGACTGAACCACCAACCAGGAACCCTGCATGGAACTGACCTAGGCCCTCTGCATACATGTTACAGGTCTGTAGCTTGGTCTTCTTATGGGACTCCTAGCAGTGGAAGCAGGGGCTGTGTCTGACTCTGTTGCCTGCTTTTGGGACCCTTTCCCTATACTGACTTGTCTCATCTAGCCTTAATAGAAGAGGAAATGCCTAGGCTTACAGATGCCATGGCTGGTTGATATCCATGAGATGCTTGCCCTTTTCTGAAGAGAGATGGAGCAGGAGTGAATGGGAGGGAGAGAGAGAGAGAGAGAGAGAGAGAGAGAGAGAGAGAGAGAGAGAGAGATGAGAGGTAAGATGGGAGGGAAGAACTAGGAAGAGAGAAGGAATACTGGGCTTGGGATTTAAAAAAATAAATAAGTGAATGAATAATTGACTAGTAAAAGTAAATAACAGTAAGAATGTCTGAAAAAACATGCAATCATATTATTATCTACCTCCCTAAAATTATGTATAACACATAACATCTAGGCTGACAATTTTATTCCTAAGGACCATAGACTAGGTAGCAAAACCCAAACCTCAGGCCTTGTTATGCCTCTTTTGCTTTGTTGGTTTTTGAGTTGTTGTTTGGAGTTGTCCAAGAGACCCCCAAGCATTATAGGATATCGCTGTTCATAAAATCTTGCTATTGCCCTTGAATTGTCTCCCAGAGGTGGAAAGAAGGTCCCTATGCACCACACACTTCAGACACAGAACGTGGAAGATCACAGCTGTATGACCTGAGATCCTCCTCCCTGAAGAGTAGTTTCCAAGGGAGAGAAGCAAACAGTAATCCTACACACCTATGATGCCAGTGAAAAATCAACAATGACAAGCATGGCACTAAGAACCTATGGATGCAATCGTGTCATGCATACCCTCGTGGTAACCAGAAGCTCTCTGTTGGACCTGACTCTGAGGCTTGCTTAACATAAGGGAACCCATGCCTGGTGCTGGAAACCTAGTCAGCTACCTGGGGCAAGTGAAATAGACCTTGGATGTGAACCTAGAAGTTCCACTTTACCAAACCAGCAAGCATAATTCCTAATTACATTCTAAATATTTGTTCTTATACCCACAAATAAGTATAGCCGCCATCCCTCATCTGTTCTCTTTGAAACAGATGGAGACCACTATTGAAAACAACAACTGATTAAAATGCAGATGACACATGGCTCCTGTGATACACAGCCCCAATAGACACATCTAAAACACAGCTCCTACAGGTGAGGTTCAGGATTCATTGCAGAAGAGAGGCAGAAGGATTGTAAGAGCCAGAAGAACAGAAAGTTCACTGTGAAGCTATGTCTCCTATAAATGGCAGAGAAGGCATATCCATGAATATGGCTGCCTAAACAAGACCTGAAAAACAATGACACCAATGGACATGCTAACACGAAAGGAGGAAAGCTTGTGGGGTCTCAACGCTAGACAAAAAAATAGGGGTAACTGGAGAATTCTGAGTGAAAATGTATTTATTTCCTCAGATAAGGGGATGAGATGAGAGTCATTTCCCAGCCTTTCTAGCTCTTTCCAAACTCTCTCTGGCTAGTTCAACTCAGCTGTTCTGGCACAAACTCCTATCCACACTGCCTGATTCAAACTTCTGAATGAATTGCTCTGTCTGGCCTCAAATTAATTCTGGCAGTATGTTTTAATCTTCTGGCTCATTCTTATTCTCCATTCTGTCTTCACCTGTAACTAGCTTATTCTCTCTGCAACCTATCTCTATAAATTGTCCTGGTTAAAGACAAAAACTCTCAGCTCTTTCTGAGCTGCCCTTAAGTGGCTTTTCTTTCCTGTCTTTTTCTCATGAGAATTAGGTGTATCCTGTCTCTGACTCATTCTGTCAAATCTTTCTCTGATTCATCATTTTGTCTGCCCCTGAATTAGACATCACTTTCAAACATGACCACTATTTCCTATAAACTTATCCTACCTTCATTATTTTGGATTAAAGCTGTGTACTAAGGGCAATTCTGTATTACGGCCAGATCATAACGTAACCCAGAGTGTATCTGCATTCCAGCTATATTTCATAGACCTAAAAGGTCTCTGGATGTGATCCCTTGCCAGGGCAATGATGTTGCTGGATTAAAATTTCTATACAGCTGAAAGTGGGAAAAATGCCTTCTCCAAGGAAGAACCCCCTGAGTTGGTTACCAAATACCAAAATGGTGAGATCATATACATACAGGTAAGATTATGCAGACTGAACTTGTGTGTGTGTGTGTGAACACATTTTTAAAAAGAAGCCATGGACTAGTTAAAATTATGATTATCAATATTCAGTAGTATAGAGCTGTACTGAATATTATACATAGGCATGTGTTTTCAGAACTGCACTCCAGCCAATGTAATGTTGTTTTGATCAACACATCTGATCTGCAAAGGGGGCATCATGTAACCCAAGTTGTCTACATGGATTCAGTCCACCTTTTCTATTCATATTCTCCCATGTCTTTGGTTCCTCTTTTCACTCAAATACCTACTTCCCCATCCATTACTTTCCACCAGAATTTGGTTCTCATTCCCATGGTTTGCAAACTCCTTGGCATTGCTTCCTATTCCTGGTTCTGGAATATACCTATTTTTGTTTTATTTCTTTGGGCTCCAGTTAATTGACTTTGTTTTTTAGACACTACCAGAGAGAGACAGACAGACAGATAGACAGACAGACAGAGCAAGCAAAGAAGGAAGGAAGCAAGTTCATTACTCAGTAGCACATCAGTGTGAATTGGTGGCCATGTTCAAATAACCTAAAACTTTCCCTGAATCCAAGATGCTGCCCTTTCTACAAGGCCCTGGCTATGTACCTGAAAAAAATGTTTTAATGTGCTTGTACCAGGTGAGCACAGTATCTTATACAACCTTAGCTTTGTATATCAGAGTTCATTTGCTGAAGTCTTGGCCCTAATATCTCAGAAGGTAACCATATTTGAAGATAAGACCCTTGAAGAGACTAGTAAGTTAAGATAAGATTATTTTTGAGGGAGTCCTAATGCAAAAAAGCTGGAATTCACATAAGGAAAGGGAGGCCACATTATAATCTTGGGTGAGACATTATTTTAATGTTTTTTAAAATCTTCTCAAGTTATGCTCAACTGTGTTACTCTAAGTGCTCAAACTGAGTTATACTGAGCAGTAAGCAGCAGATGATGATATGACCCAAGCCGTACACAAAACTCTGACCCTCCCAGAACCCAGGCTCTTTCTAGTTACTTTGAAAGTTTCAACTTCAGCTTTGCCTCATTTCCTGATCCCTTTTCTCAGTCACAGCAAAGTGACTTATTGAAAAAGTCAACTGTATTGATGATAATTGTTTTCCTGTTGGACCCTGTTTAGCCCCTAAAAGTTGACACAAATCAAAGACACTATGCCACATGCAAACTCCAGCTTTAACACTGACCACTTCCTCTTTTGCATTTAATCTTGCAGCCTTACAGAGCTACTTACCTTTTCCCAAATGCTAAGTAATATTTTGAAATGCAAGTTTCAATGAATGCTATTCTTCTTGCCTGGAGGGCATTTATTTCCGCCACTCATTGGTCTGCTGTTACGGACTTTCCAGGATCAACTGTGGTTGTGGGTCTTTAGTAATGGTTGGTAGAAAGCTTTCCCAGACCACAGCAAAGGCTGCTCACCCACCCCCACAGCTCACAAGAGCTCCTTTCATCACATTGTATTTCCTGGTTAGACTGGCAAGATGCTAAGGGAAGGATTATGCATCTATGATCTTCTCATCTCTTATAATTAGAACAATAATTTAAAAATGGTACCTGTTGATAAAATGGTTTGTTTGAGATTACTTGGGAAGTCTCTCTATTCATTTGTTTGCTTGGGATTTTGATGTTGTTTGGGGAATAGAGGACAATAAAGTAGAAATACTAGAAGTGTTGGTTGCGCTACACCAAGGTTCAATAAACTAAAGGAGCACCCTAACCAGACAGCCTCTGTGAGAACTTCTGGCTTGCACTGCAATTCACACTGAGTGTTACCCAAGGACAAGCATTGATGTTTCTATGCCATCTACTTCTTCAATGTCATCTCTTTCAAGAGAGCCCTAGACTAAACTGAGCTCTGCATCTTTTACACTTATAAAGCTACACCATGGACAGGCTGTAAGCAGCAGCATAGTTCTGCTAGGAAAATCTTAATTCATTAGCTTTTTAAACCATGTTAGTGCTTCTTCCCAACCTTTCTCTTATTCCATCTCTCGAACACACACACACACACACACACACACACAAACACACACTTATACACACAAACACATGCACATACACAGATCCACTGTGTACAAACCGGGCTTTCTTTGAGCTCTCAATGCAGAAGCAAACAAGACAACAGATTCATGTCTTCACTGCTCATCACTATAATTCACTGAACTTAATCTTTCTGGTTCTTTGGTTTGTGTTTTGCTGCTGTTGCTAGAACAACTCAATAAAATAAAATTCCAGTTTATTGTTGGACATTGTTTCACACATACATCAAATAGGCGAAAAAAATAATAAACAGCAACGCCATAGACAAAAAAAAAAAAAAGAGGGCAGGGAATCTTTTATCTTTGGCCTTTTTAACCATGTCAGACAAACCAACTGCTTAAAGTACAGCTAAGGACATACATGGAAAAAGTTGCTGGGATGCTTGGATACGATTGTTTTGTTGTTGTTGTTTTACAAGGTTTGTTTTTTCTCCTTTGAGAGTATAATGAACATGGCCACACCCCAAGTGGAGTCAGAAGTAGGGCAGAGAACTCTCTGAAGGCACGTTTGGTCACCCTTTATCATTAAAAATGGCTGACTCCTAATATGCAGAAAAATATAAAATGTAAATAAAAATACAAACAATTTTTCCTTTTAAAGTATTTTTAAGAAAAAAAGCAGGGCCTGGGAAGTTTTGGTTCTTTTTTCCTCCTCTGCTGCAAATTCATGCTGTGGCTTTGGTGGGATGGTGGAGAGCGCATGTCATCTGTGGGTGTCACTGCCCACTGTGGGGCGGGTGGTCATGCTTCTCTAAGGTGACCACGCTTAAATTCTGAGACTGGAAGTGGAAGGTAAATAGATCATGGTGGCCTTATATTTGGCTTTTCCTTTTTGGTGATTAGTCATCAGTCTTCTGCTTCTTGGTTTCTTGGTGTCAACATCATCATCCTCAGCATCTTCAGCTACCCGCTTGCCTGTAAGAGCCTCAGTTCCCTCATCTTCATCTCTGTCCTCTTCCTCCCCACCTTCTTCCTCTTCTTTATCTACTTCACTGTCAGCCTCCTGTTTCCTATTTTTCCCATTAGCAGCTGTGTCTCTTTCATTTTCTGCTTCCTCCTCAAAGTTCCTTCTTCTCCTTCAAGTCCCTGGTGGTCATCTCGGAGCTGATGTCCACTGCTGGGTCTGACAACATGAGGTACACTGGTGGTCCGATGCAGTAAGCGAGAAAGAAATCAAATTCAAGGACTCTAATGAGAAAGCTGCCAGAGTCTGCCATGGAGGAGGAGGCAGGTGACAAAGGTGGCTGCTGAGAGCTCCAAGAAGGACCAAGATGGCTTCTCGGAGCAGCCATTGGGGGCTCTGATTCTTTTAAATTACCAACTAGACCACATTTTAGATGCTCCTTACTGATTTGTTCTTTCAACTCAATACTGAGTTTCAACTCTCAATCACTACCTGTTATTTTTTCACAATTATTAAATTACTTATTGTATAAACATGAAATTACTACACCTTAATATAGTCACCCTTTGATTCTCATCTTTCAGGGTTATAGTTTAGCAGTGGCAAATATGAGCATGTCTGATTAGTAGAGATAACTGAGCAAGAGATATTTGCATGGTTGCATGTATGGTTAAATACGAAAACAGAATTTCATCCTTTATATAAGTACACACATAAAGTAGGAATCCCAATGCTCTATGCATCTTTTAGGGAACAATCATTGTAGAACTTAGGAGACACTTGTGTAACTGAGCATCAGAGCTCAGAGATGTTATAGCTGGGAAATGTGTCAAAAATGACTAACTTCCGTCTCTTCTGTGTTAGTCAGGGTTTTTCCTCTGTGACAAATACCTGAGAGAAACAATTTTAAAGGAGATATTACTTGTTTTGGCGTACTGTTTCAGTCTTCAGTCCAAGGTTGACTAGATGAATTGCTTTGGGCCTGAAGCAAAGCAGAATATGATGTTCCGAGGAGGTTGATCACCTCAGGGTGCCAGGAAGCAGAGACAACTGTTCTGTAGGCTTCCTTCTTCCTCCTTTCTCTTGTCTGAGACCCCAGCTATTGCATTCCACTGCCCATATTCCAGGGAAAATCTTCCTGTTTATTTAAATCTCAGCAAATGCCCTCACAGATGCACTCAGCACTGTGCAGTACTAACTTCTTGGCTCCCAACCCATTAGTTGTGGGTGGTTGAAGTCTGGGCCTGGTATGCCAAGGTTCTTGACATCTTATTCAGGAATGAAATAGATTACATAGATTGCAAAGTGACAGGGATCTTTATTTAATGTGAAACAACAGCACAAATTAGAAAGGTAGCTACATGAAGGAGAATATTCAAGGACCCTAATTGCTGTTTTAGGTGTCCTTTTTAGGAACTGAAAAGAAGGAAAAGTTTGGCTGCTGTCTTAGGCTTTCCATTACTATGAGGAGACACCATGACCAAGTCAACCCTATTTTGGTGGTGGTGGTGATGGTGGTGGTGTGGTAGAGCTCTTTTTTTACTAATTAATTTATTTATTCACTTTGCATCCTGGTCATAGCCCCATCCCTCCATATCTCCTAGTCCCACACTCCCTCCTTTCCCCTCCTCCCCCTCCCTTATTCCTCAGAAAAGGGGAGCACCACTTCTTTTAAAAATTATTTTATTATGTTTCTTTTTAACATATACATTCATATTAGTACACATGAATAAGACAAACTACATACAGCAGGAAGAAACACAAGACAATCATGAGTTATATGAATGTTACATTCACAGTGATTTGGCCATTTCCATTTGTCAAGCCTGAAACAACCATCCTTCCTACTTTGTTGGGTCCAAATTTCTGAATGAAAATCAATATCTATCATATCTCATCTCTATTAACTTAAATCATCTATCTTGATCTAAAAAGATCTTATTCCTTAGCCAACTAAACTTGATTGTATGACTAAACTATCTAGTCTTCAACCCCATCAGAGACTTGAGAAGGAATAAAAGTTAAATCCCTAAGTGAACTGGAAGTGCAGATTAGCAGCTTCTAAAATGAAAATATGACTGAGACAGTTTACTGCTTGAACAGTCAATGGCTGAACTCAGCTAAGACAGAGTAAGCAAGTCCTCAATAGTTTCTGCCTATCCAATATGTCTGGCGTAGATAGTGGCCCAGAAGGTCAAAGATGATGTTCCAACATTGTAAAGAATGTTGGGCACCCCACTTCTAATATCCACCCCAGCTCATCAACTTGCATCAGGATCAAGTGAGGTCTCTTCCCCTGTGGCCTGGGAAGACAGTCTCACTATGGAGAAGTGATCAGAAAGCTGGCAACAAAGTCCATGTTAGAGAAAGTCCCCCTCCCCTAACTAGAGGACCCAAACGAAGCCTGAGCTGCTCATCAGATACATCTTTATAGAGGATCCTTGGTCCCGTTTATGCAAAGTCCTCCTTGGGTGATGTTTCAATCTCATCAAGCCCCTCTGGTTAGTGGGTCATGTTGGTCTTCTTATGGAGCTCCTGTCTCCCCCACGGTCTTTTCTCCTTCCCTCCACTTTTTTCACAACACTCCCAACACATCACCCAATGTTTGGCTGTGAGTCTCAGCATCTATTTTGAAGCACTGCTGGATGGAGCCTCTCAGAGGACAATTATGCTAGGCTGCTGTCTACAGATATAGCAGAGTATCATTAATAGTGTCAGAGGTTGGCTCTCTCCCATGGTTTGGGTCTTAGGTTGGGCCAGACATTGGTTGGACATTGCTTCAATTTCTGTTCTATTTGTTCTATCTTTACCCCTACACATTTCCTGCCCAGTTTCTCTTTTCTCTACAGGCCTTCTGTTCTCCCCTGCCTCATCCTCCTCCTGCTCTCCCCAGGTCTGATCTCCACCCTTATTTCTCTTTGCACTCCCACTCCCACCTTGTTGCCTTTCTTCAACCACTACCTCTGTCTATTTCCCTGTCAGGGTGAGATTTAAACATGCTCCCTTGAATCCTCTTGGTTACTTATCTTCTTTGGGTCTGTGTATTATAGTATAGAGAAGGCAACTTTTAAAAGAAAGTGTTTAATTAGAGCTGGCTTACAGTTTCAGAGGTTTAGTCCATTATCATCATGATGCAAAGCCTGGCGGCACACAGGCAGACATGGTGCAAAGCATGGCGGCAAACAGGCAGACATGGTGCGAAGCATGGCGGCACACAGGCAGACATGGTGCAAAGCATGGCGGCACACAGGCAGACATGGTGCGAAGCATGGCGGCACACAGGCAGACATGGTGCGAAGCATGGCGGCACACAGGCAGACATGGTGCGAAGCATGGCGGCACACAGGCAGACATGGTGCGAAGCATGGCGGCACACAGGCAGACATGGTGCGAAGCATGGCGGCACACAGGCAGACATGGTGCGAAGCATGGCGGCACACAGGCAGACATGGTGCGAAGCATGGCGGCACACAGGCAGACGTGGTGCGAAGCATGGCGGCACACAGGCAGACGTGGTGCAAAGCATGGCAGCACACAGGCAGACGTGGTGCTGGAGAAGGAGCAAAGACCTCTCTTGATCCTCAGGCATCAAGGAATAGACTGTCTCACTGAATGTAGTTTGAGCATATATAGACTCAAAGCCACCTCCACAGTTGCACACTTCCTCCAACAAGGCCAACAGGGATGTAGAACTGCAGCAAAGCCACAACTCCTAATAGTGCCACTCTCCATGGGCCAAGCATTTAAACACAATAGGTAATGCGGGCCATATCTGTTCAAACCACCACAGTTGCCAAGGGGCATAGTGTGGTGCTTCTTTGCTTTGACTGACAGATGGAGCTGTATAGAACCATTTTAACACTAGCATGTCCCTTCCATTAATGCATCTTATTTGAATTATATGCACATGCAATTATTTATAGGCAAATGGAGGGGCTTCTTAAAAGTTCATTTAGAGTATCAGGTGTGCTCAAAACCAGTCTAGGCCAGACTTGCCCACTGCATTTGAATAGATACAAAGCTCTATCGAGGAGTTGTTAAGAGGAGTTGTTTATTCCCATTGCTTAAGGCAAGTATTAACTAATTCTCTTCTACCCAGGCAAGGAGTGTGGCAGAAGTCCTGGATTGCTAAACAGGTTGCTAGGTACAATTTTTAGAGAGGGGTGCTGCTTGATCTAAACGAAATCTCACCTGGCTAAGCTACTCTTCAGCTCGCTTGCCTCACCATCAAACTTAGCCATCACATCTTGTAATTATTAGTTAATTACAGGGATATACCTAAAGCATAACAGTGATGTAAAGTCAGCTCTATAGTCTCCTAAAATAAAGAACAGTTAAAGAATATGCACCATCTCCATTTCTGTATAACATTGTACTGTTATATCTGATGTGATAAAAGAAATGTTAAAGACCTAGAAATGAAAGGAAAGACAAACTATTAGCATTCAAAAGCAAATGAAATATGTATTCAATCAACCACAATACATACACACACACACACACACTCAAGAAATTCACACAATTGCTATTAAAAGTAAGAAAATTTATTCAACTGTCAATATGAATCAGATTATATGACATAGCTACATTTAGACAGAATTAAAAGGGAAGCTATGAATATGAGAGGTGTCTTTTTGTGGATTAGAAGACTAGATTTTACTCAGAGATCAATCCTGTGCATCATGAAATATAGAATAATGTCATCTCACTCTAAACACAAGCATGATCAGGCATGGTGACACATGCCTGCAACTCCAGTATTTGAGAGGCTGTCAGGAAAATCGTCGGTTTAAAACCAGCCTGCAACTCATAATGAATTTCAAAATTCAAGGCAAGACTGGGATACATAGAGAAATTCTATTTAGGAAAAAAAAAAAAAACCTAGGCAGAGTTTGAAGAAACTAACAGGATCATTCTAGAACTAAAGAATCAAAAATGATCTATTATAAGAAGACTAAAGTTAAATGAGTTCCACTAACTTATTACAAAACATAGTATAAACCAATAATCCAGCCACCATTTCACCAGTAACAAGGAAGACAAATTTAAAGTGGAACAAATTTAAGGTAGAACAAAATACAGGGATGTAGAATGTATCTTCCACACATATGGATAATTGGTTTCAATGCATAGCTAAAATGATTTAATGCAAAAGGGATCTTGTTTTCCAGCAACTGGTGCTATAATAAGTGTATGTCCCTCCTACTCAGCAGAAGCAACTCATTTAAAGTAGATACTAGGCCTAATAAATGTTTGCTAGAACATCCTGTAGAACATTCAGAATATCCTCTTTAACTTAGGAAAATAAAAAAAAATGTATTGTACAGGTGTATTTGTTACTTTTTATTATGAAATACCTGGTATAAGCCATCTAAAGGAAGAAATTTAAAATGCTGGCTCCAGTTTCCAAGGAGTCAGTCTATATTGTTTCATAGCAGGCAGAGAAACTATGTAGTAAAAGAGAGTTGTTTACTTCACAATGAGCAGAAAAAAAGAGAGTGGTGAGGTCAGAAGCAAGATACCCCTGAGAGTCTACCTCTGGTAACTTATAACCCCCTACCAGGTAGATAACCTAAATTTCCAAAACTTCTCAAGATAACACCAACAACTATGGACCAAGCTCTCAACACATGAGTAATTCCTAGGAACACTTCATATTCAGATCATAGTGTGCTTTCACCACAGCCCCTGAAAGGCAAATATGTTAGAAGCTGGATCCCCAGCAGCTTTCTCGAATGGTGTAGCCACAGTAGGTTGACCACTCTCTAACAGATGACCTCTACATGTATCAACTTATGGGAAATACAAACTGAAATCAATTGGTAAGGACACAATGTTGTGGGATAAAGAGGTGATGATAGATCAGGGAGGAGTTAGGGAAGAGAAGTAGAGGTAACTATCATTAAAATAGATTGTATAAGGCTATTGTAAGGCTATTGTCTGTGTTCTACAACCTGATAATAAGGACTTATTGCTGAGGACAACACATAATTATTCCATTAACAATTATGTTGATTTTATTAGCATGGAAAAATCAAACTGGTACCCAATTAGAAGCTTCACCATTACCAACAAGTGTTCATGGTACTGGAAGGTTCTCTTCCCATACTAGAAAAGAAACATAATCAATATTACCCTGAGACATAAAACTGCAACCGATGAGTGGGTACAATAGTGGTACAAATGTTTTGAGAGTAACCAACCACTTTTGAATTGGATTTGGTGCTCGCTCTGTCAGATGAAACCCACACCTGATGCTCCTAAAGCAGATGAGGATTAACAGAGACAGCCATTACTGTGCAGCATGCAGTAAGCGAGAGACTTTGGAGCACTCAGTCCTAAACGGGATGTCTTTATCAAAGCCCCTCCCTCAAGGCTTAGGGATCTATGTGGATGAGGAGATGGAAAGATTCTAAGAGCCAGAAATGATGGCTAACTCCAAGGTAACGATGTTTTCCAGACACAACAGGACTGATGTGCGTATGAGTCCACAGTGACTGTGGCAGCATGCATAAGACCTGCACAGGTTCAAGCCACGTAGAGTCCCAGCACTGGAAGAAGTAGACACAGTGGACATAATCCTAAGTGACACCCATTGGCAAAGGGAAAATGGTTTCTTCAATGGAGTGTCACTGGGTACATCAACCACATGCCAGGACAGGACTCATGCCTGAGAGTAGCTGGCCAACACAAAATAAACTCCATGGGTCTTTGTTTGTTTGTTGTGTGGTTTTGTTTTATTTGGACACTTTTGTCTTATTAGTCTTCTGTTTGTTTTGATTTTTGTTTCATTTTGGTTTTTGTTTTGTAGAGTTTTTTTTGAGAGAGAGAACAAGAATATGATGTTGCCTGGGTATTGGTGTGAGGAATGTCTGGGGGGGGGGGGCGTTGAGGAGGGGAAACCAAGGAAAAAGTGGAAAAATAAATTGTAATAAATTCTCAAAGAATTAATAAAACATATTTAAAAAAATAAAAGTAGAATAAGGAGTCAAAGTCTACTAGTTTATAGAAAAAAAGTATATTTAGGTACCAACTGCACATTGCATACTATGTCACTTCCTTTACAGAGTGTCTCTTTCCTCACAATGACCCTAAGAAATACTCACACTTCCCTTTAACAACTAAACTAAAGTCAGTGAGACTCACCAATTTGTTCCAGAAAATGTTAATTACACACATGATCCCAGGCCCAAAGGGTACATTTTGATTGCAAATGCTAGTTAGTTTTGTTTGTGGTATATTGAATTTAGGCAATAGATCGGATGCATAACTATCTCTGGCTGAAAATGAAGAGGCATTCCATAAGTGAAGGAAACTAAACAATGGCCATGGGTATAATTTATTAAATAAGAATAAAGTTATTCAGCTAAATTTTCACAGCAAACAATTGGCAGTGTATTTCTCCCATACCACCATACAATGCCAAACTTCAGAACCTCTCTTGACAGAAGGCTGGATGTAAACAGTTGTTATGCAGCTCAGAGGGACAGAACCCCCGTTCTGAAGTCAAGATGCTATTATACCCAGCAGCTAACCTCCACACATGAAAAGCATCCCTTCATCGGGTGAAGGTTTCAATTTCCATAAAGAGTGTACATAAGTCTTCTCATTCAGCCATCATCAGGAAGAGCTGTTACTAGGCTCTTGTTCACCTATCTTGATGCCTCCAAATCTAGTACCACTTGTCTCATAAAAGAGGAAAAATGAAATTATCTATTCTCCTTTACATCAGTGTAGCTAGCCTGACTTAATTCATAACATATTTGAAAAAGAGTAAAGCTCTCCATCCTCAAATCAGTGACTGTAGAAACACGTTTATTTCTTGTTTGAATAACACCAAAATTAGACTAGGCAAAGTACTGATGATAATTGGATCTATGGGACATCATCCCTGGAGTTTCAGCATTTGTAATACTGTACTGACAGATTTGCAACTTTAATTTGCTGCAGTATTTGGAAATTTTTCAGAAGCAACAAATAGACAAAATTGCCTTTCAGAGCCACAGGCTGGTTCTTTGGAGAATGTTTCTGTAGCTCAGTCACTAAGGCAACTATAGACATATGACAGAGGAGGACATTAGGCACCCTCACCATGAGAATATCCCTCATCACTTTCGTAGGTTTGAAAAGGAAACTCTGGCTTGTTCTTCAATGTTCAAGACCTTCAACTAATTTCTTTTTTACCTTCAGAAATCTTTACATTATTTTACTTATTGATTCTTCAAATCATTTTTGAACACATTTAGGAATAGCAGAGAAATAACTGTGAACCTGGGAGCTAGAGATTTTCCTTTAGAAGAATATTCCATATAGTGCCCAGCTTCAGAACCTCTCTTGACAGCAGGCTAGTTATAAACAGTTGTAATGCAGCTCAGAGGGACAGAGCCTCCATTCTGAAGTCAAGATGCTTTTATACGCAACAGCTATCGTCCACACTTGAAAAGCATCCCTTCATCAGGTGAAGATTTCAAGCTAAGAAAAGAACATCATCTCAGTAACATAAAGGTAAATACTCATTTGTAGATCAGAGACAAGTGTAGTTTTGGAATTAGGAGTGGGGAGCAAAATATTGTTCCATTTGTTCTTCTCTCATGGTGCTTACTTAACGAATTCTTTTCTCACTCCACTTAATAGGAGAAAGTCCTACATGCAAAAGCAACAAGTCCACCATGTATCTGTTGACTTCATAGCTAAATTATTTTAATGACAGATTGTTCAAACATGCACTGCTATAATACTATCCTCATTGAGAGAGGAACTTAAATACAAAGCACAAGTTCACACAAAGGAAAAACTGAGAAAACTTAAAGCAGGACCATTTGATTCATATATATGCTATGTAATCCATTAATACAAACATACATGAACATACTTTAATAAAATGGTCCAGGGAAATTGGACCTCTGTCACAGTGTTTTTCTTCTTAGGATTTTCTCAATATCCCAAAGTTGAAGTCACCGTATTTGTGCTGTGTCTGCTGATGTACCTGATCACTTTCCTGGGCAATATTATTCTGATCTCCATCACTATTCTAGATTCCCATCTGCACACTCCCATGTACTTCTTCCTCAGCAATCTCTCCTTTCTGGACATCTCGTATACCTCTTCTGCTCTTACTCCTATGCTGGCAAACTATGTTTTGGGGAAAAACACCATCTCATTCTCGGGATGTGCTTCTCAGATGTACTTCTCTCTTGCCATGGGATCCACTGAAAGTGTGCTCCTCTCCATGATGGCTTATGACAGGTATGTGGCCATCTGCAACCCCCTAAGATATCCCATCATTATGAACAGAAAATTCTGTGTACAGGTTGCAGGTAGCTCCTGGGTTACAGGCTGTCTCACTGCCTTGGTGGAAACTGGACCTGTGATTCAGCTGTCTCTCTGTGGTAATAGCATCATCAATCATTTTACCTGTGAAATTCTGGCTCTCTTGAAAATGGCCTGTGTAGACACTTCCATGGTACAGCTAATTATGTTAGTGATCAGCATCCTTCTTCTTCCATTGCCAATGCTGCTCATTTGTGTCTCCTATGCCTTCATCCTATCCAATATTTTGAGGTTCAGCTCAGTGGATGGTCGAAGCAAAGCCTTTTCAACATGTGCAGCCCACTTGACTGTGGTGGTTCTGTTTTATGGGACAGCTCTCTCCATGTACCTGAAGCCCTCATCTGTAAACTCACAGGAAATAGATAAATTTATGGCACTGATATATGCTGGATTAACACCAATGCTAAATCCTATTATCTATAGTCTACGGAACAAAGAAGTTAAAATGGCTGTGAAAAAATTCTTGATTAGAAATCCCTTTAGTGCTATCATAACTTCTGTGCTCAAGTAATATTGGAAAAGGCACACTCACCTAGATAAATCTTCAACTTTATTGAGAAAACCGCATAATAATGCAAGCCACATCCCTAGAAAACACTAATTTTAATTACAAACTCATTATTATGTACTATATTCTGATTTGCCTTGTAAAGTGTTTTATATCAATGAATCATTTATTTAGAAATACGTTATCCAGAAGGTAGTTAGCATTTATTGCATATTAGCATGAACTTAAAGATGATGTAACTATCTGTTCTTTTCTATTTGACCTACTAAATGAACTCACTGTCCAGGTTGGCATAACCATGAAAAGAAGTAATAAAACAAGGTTATAGAGTTGTTAGCCCAGAGAATTTTGAAGTAATATCTTCTCAGTGATTTGAAATTATCTCTGCATGCAAAAATAAATTTTAAGTTAGCATTACATAGCTCAAGGTGTACATATGTACATGTAAATATATAATATATTTTATAAAATCAAATGAGTATCACTTTCTGGTACTCTTCCTAGTTTCTAAAACATTAAAATATGAAATTTATTTGTTCAGATTTGGTGAGACTAAGTTTGAGTGACTGTTATTTTAGGCTGCATTTGTAGAGGAATGGATGAATATCTGTGATATAACAAGCATATTATAGTAAGGTTTGTACAGTTATAATTTTATTTATGAGATGCAATAAAAATGTAAAAAATGGGAGATCTTGGATTATGGGTCTAATGTCAAAATAATCTCATATTATACTTCAGTGTCTTAATAACTTTATCAACTATTCCCCCACAATATTATTTTAATGTCTTAAATAATTGGCCTGTGCTTCTAGCGCAATAGAATTTATTAGGCTTCATGTCCAAGGACTTAGACTTAACTCACAGTATTGCTGAAAATAATTTTTAAAACAAGGATGTAGAATTGTTAGCCAAGAGAATTTTGAAGTGGTATTAATAAAGATAAAGCCCTACACTATACTGATTACATTTTAAATGATGTGCTGTATTTATATAAAAATATACTGACTAAAACATTCATGAACATATTTAATATGTGTGAACAAAACTGCAAACTAAGATGTCACCATGATACAAACTAATGTGTTTTCCTTTTTGTTTAACCCTCCTGGAATCTTGGCATTAATAAAGTAGACATATATGTTACTTCCTTGAAATTATGTAAATAATGGTTTCATCCTGCGAAATCGTACTTCCTGCTACCTCAGACAAGTCTCCTGTGGGCCTTATGGTTAAGAAAGGGGACAGGATCACATGTAAGTATCAGGCCAGCACAGGGATGAACTCATGAAATCCCAGCACTGTGGAGGTTTAGACAGAAAGGTGATAAAGCCAACTGTGCCTGCATAGTGAAATCCTCACTCAAAACACAGAGGAAAAAAAAAAAAAAAGGAAAAAGAAGGAAGACATGAGGGATGGAGGGAGGGAGGGAGGGAGGGAGAGAGAGAGAGAGAGAGAGAGAGAATAAGAAAAGAAAAGGATGAGGGAAACAAGCTATTATATGAGGCCCATACCTGAGCCAGGCAACACTCACAAAAACAACTCAGTCACTCATAAATAGATTTAGGAAGACAGCAAGTAAGACATGTAAGGATTCAGTGAGGTAAAATTCTTCCAATGATCTTAATTCAAATGCCCTTAGCATGCGTGAGGAAAGTTCTCGCTCTCTGCTATCTGATTCTACACTGTCAACTCAAAATTTCTCCACAGCTAGGGACAGTTATTTCTACTTCATCTCTACTTATATAGTTTGTTGTAAGCAGTAACCACAACATGATACCGGTTTGGGCTGAGAGTCCATAATTTATAGAGGATATGTATGAATTTCCTCTGGAACAGCACATGAACCTGCCCAGATGCAAAACCCAATAACGTGGCCTCAGTGGCCCTGCTGGGGTCATCAGTAGCTAAACAAAGCCCTCTCATTTCAGAAGTTTGGGGAGTAAGTTTTTTTTATAGTCTGGGCATGTTCTGTGCACCCCATAGATAAAACTGTGTATGTAAGCCTGGATTGTGCTTTAATTACTTCATCACTGTTACCTGTCCCATCGTGAGTGGGTAGCCCCCTGCGGCAGCAGCCCTCACTGTCCTGGGTAGCCCCACTGCTCTAGCAGCCCTCACTGTCCTGGGTAGCCCCACTGCTCTAGCAGCCCTGACTGTCCTGGGTAGCCCCACTGCTCTAGCAGCCCTCACTGTCCTGGGTAGCCCCACTGCTCTAGCAGCCCTCGCTGTATTTAGAGAAGAAACAGTTCAATGGAATGTAGCTGATTGAATCACAGCACAATTCATTTCTGCTTCTCTGGGGGAACATCCAGTTTATTTTCTGTAGTGTTTATATTCATTCTACTTCCACATTTCAGTGCACAGGATTGACTTGAGTGAATGAGTGTGTTTTGCTTTAGAAGGTTTGTCGTTTTAACTCTCGTAGAGCAACCATGATTTCAAGGTCTAAGGGAGAATCTCGCTGGCTATGAGTCACATTTGGGAAACACCACCAGGTACATTCGAGCAAGCTGACAGAAAATACTTTCTTCTTAAATAGTCTATGACTCCTGGGGACGAGGAGGTAACTTCATTAAAACTATGCACATGTGCGCGTACATGCGCGTGCGCGTGTGTGTGTGTGTTATGTTTTTAAGTAACTTTATAAAATAGTATGCTTTCCAATAGATTTTTAAAATATTTTTAGTGTTATTTATATACCTCCCTCCCTCTCTTTCTCCCTCTCCCTTAATATCCCAATTCCTCTCTCTCTCCCTCCCTCTCTCACTCTTTCTCTCCCTCCCTCCCTCTCTCACTCTTTCTCTCCCTCCCTCACTTAAGCTAACCACTCTAGTTTTCCACGTTCTCCGTAATAAGACCTGTGTCTTGCTATTCTCCTCTCTAAAGCTCCTTTCCACCCTCCCCCAGTTACACCCTCCAAACAAAAGATTCAAAGCCAAGCTCCACTAATAAGAAAGAGCATATGCAGTCTGGCTTTCTAGTTTGGGTTGCCTCACTCAGTATAGTATTTCCTGGTTCCATTCATTTCCCTTTGATTTTCACAGTATCATTTTCTTTACCACTGAACATAATTTTATTGTGTGTATATACCACATCTTAGTTATGTACTCATCAATGGATGGATATTTGGTTGTTACCATTTCAAAGCTATTGACAATCAAGCAGTAATTAATATTGTTGAGTGAGTATCTTGGAGTAGGATTCCAATCCTTTGAGCACACATCAAGAAGTGGAATAGGTGGGTCATGTGGTAAATCTATCTGTATTGAGTTTTTTATTTTATGAGAGTGTTTTACCTACAAGTGTGTGTGTGTGTGTGTGTGTGTGTGTGTGTGTGTGTGTATACTTTGCATCAGGGTGGTAGCTCCATCCCTTCTCTCCTCCCAGTCCACACTCCCTCCCTTTCCCCCTTCTCCCCTCCCCTATTCCTCAGAAGAAGGGAACCTCTCTTCCCACCCACCCCCGCTCATCAAATCACATCAGGACTACATGTGTCCTCTTCCCCTGTGGCCTGGCAAGGCAGTCCCACCAAGGGGCAGTGATCAAAAAGCTGGTTTCACAGGCCATATCAATGATAGCTCCCATGCCCCTTATTAAAGGACCTGTATGAAGCCTTAGCTGCCCATCTGTGTAGGGGGCCTAGGCCCAGTCCTTGCATGGTCCTTGATTGGTGCTTCAGTCTCACAAGCCCAGGTCTTGAGCAAATGGAGTCTAATTCAGAAAGTTCTTTCCTCCACTTACCTATATTTTGGAGGGTACTGCGGATGTCTTCTAGTAGTTTCAGGTTTCAAATTGGGTTATTTGGTCCACTGGAAGTTGATTTTTAATACAAGGAGATAAATGTGAGTCTAACTTAATTCTTCTCCATGTGGATGTCCAGCTTTCACAGCGCCATTTGGTGAAGACGCTGTCACTGATCACTGCAAGGGCAAAAGCTCTGGATGGAGTGGACATGTGAGCAGTATCACTTTAAGAACATTGTGTGCTTGAGTGCAGATTGTGTAGTAAATGAGATAATGGTGCAGGTGAATATCTAAGACATATTTAGAGAAGCTTGGGCTAAGGATACAAGCATGGGGTACCATGTGAATTGTAACAGAAACAGAAAACTGGAGGGTCAGGAAAGTAGGAGTTGTAGATGACAAAAGGAAGAGATTCACTATTGTATGGCCTTGTCTTCTCACAAGTCAGGATGGCACGATAATGTGGCCTCTTCACTCTCAATGTCCTAAGCATAGGGCTGGTCAGCACACTTACCATCTTCTATGTGACTTCCCCCTCACTGGCCACTCATATTGATTAATATAATATAACATAACATAACATAACATAACATAATATAAATCAGTGATTATCAAGCTGTGGGCTCCAATCCTGATGGCAAACCTCAATCTCCAAAGCTACTTACATTATATCCCATAACAGCAGGAAAATTACAGTTATAAAGTAACAAAGAAAATAAATTTAAGATTGGGGTCACCACAACATGAGGGACTATATTAAAGGGTTGCAGCATTGGGAAGGGCGAGGACCACTGGTCTAGAGGATTCCTCCTCTCAAGATCATCACATCAGTGCCGACTATCACTGCTGCTAACAAAAATAACTTCCCATATTTGAGTGTCCGTTTGCATTATAACCTCAGGGAAGAAAAAAAAATTCTAGAAATAGCTTTATTTCTCCAAAGATAAACCATTTTGTCCCTCTTAACAACTTATGGTTCTTACTATTTAACCCTGAATGGCTTCTAAAGAGACTTTGCCAATTTTATTTACATATTACATCTCTAGCAAAACAGGGAGTGTAATGAAAAGAATTTGCAGTGCTAATTCAACAAAACTGAACAACTAAAACTGGCCTCCTCCCAATGTAGTCTTATACATAACTATAACTGCTTGGTTTGTTTCCCTTGGGGCTATTTGGCGTGTCTCCTCACCACTGCTCTTCACCTCTACACAAGGTAGCAGTATGATCAGATATTGAGATTTAGTAGAGAACCAGGAGTGTAGTAAACCAAAGGTCTAGACTTAGAAATCATGCTCTGACTGCAGTTATCCATCTGCTATCTGTGTGGAATGGGTCATCAGTAATACTTTTGAAAAGCTGAGCCCATGATGGGAGATTAATTATGGCTAAAGATAGAATGTGGGGATGAATCATTTAATTGCACCTTCGCTGTGTAGTGAAGGGAAAGCCTTGAGAGCAAAGGGAATGAAAACGGAGATGCCAGTAAAGAAAGCACAGCCTTCCAGTTCCTAAACTGTGCCTCTACTGTACCCTGGATTGGACACCTCAACTGATACAGGTGTCCTAGCACTGTTCCATCAGAAGGAATTGTTACTGAAAAATCTGCATGCAACTGTCTTTTTTGTTTCACATTTTCTCAGTTCATCTTTGCATAGCCATGTGTAATTCTAAGAATTTACAAAAAAATAATTTTTTAATTCCTCTAACATTAACAAAAACAAGTTTTATGGTCTCGGCAAGCATCACGTCTGACTTGCCGATATGTTGGATCACAAACTATATATGATTATTATAAACCAGCTCCCTAGGAAACAAACTGAGGATCAGATTCACCACTGAAGAATCATTAGAGAACGTCTTTATGAGACCATTGTAACGAGAGAGAAGTTAGCTGTGGTTACTATCTCCAGGATCCTCCAGGACTCCCATAGGAATCAGTGAAGCTAGAGTAGGCCATTAGAGACATTCTGGATTATGATATCAAAGATGGACGCTTTCAATCCTAGCTATAACATTCACAAAATGTACTCTTTGTACAAGAAAGGGGGGAAAAATCCTTGGCCAGGCAACTGTGCTGCAGTCCTTAAAGAGGAACCTAGCTGCACATTTCAACCACCAGAATTCCCCAAAACCTGCAGCAATAGGTACCCCACTCGCTGAATGCTAGCATACACTGCTACCCCTCCTGCAAGGAACAACTGACAAACTACAGATAAACACTTTGATTTGGCTCATAAGCAGATAAGGAAAATACAGGAAAGAGGGGGGAAAAAGAGCCAAATAATAATGAAAACTGAAGTACCCCAAATGCTGTGTGCATTTAGGAAAATTTAACACATGATAGAATTAAACTCTAATAAAATTAATCTATAATATTTGGGGGTCTAGAGTCATTCAGAGATTTATCAGTCTGACAATAAATAGATTTTAGAAAAGAAGTAGCATTTTGCTTCTGGCACCAAGTCTACACCCAAGATTCAGAATTTTCAAAGTGTAGCCCTGGGCAAACTTAGCTTAGGACTTACAAAGGCAAAATCAGCAAGATTATATGTGTCCTAGCTATTTGTAAGAAGGGGCTTATATTGACACATATGTCCTGCCGTTGTCCTAGTCATCTTTTTGAGCAGAGTAACCTGTAGTGAGAACTTTGGTTTCTTTAAAACCCCCCAGTTATATTATGTGAATGTTTTTGTTTTAATGCCAGGTGTGGGATATGGGGCTGCTTCAGATTGTCCACAGCAGCTAAATATAGTTTGTCTACTGCTATAGGAAGGGTGAGATTTTTGCCAGCTGCAGATAGTTTACATATGGAATTCTGGGGAATCTGCAGAGGATACATCAATGTCAGAGTCCCAAGAGAGGAGGTGGCTGCTGTTCCCCATCCTGCTGGCCCTGCTGATGCTGGTCCCTGCTGATGCTCCTGGTTCCTGCTCCTGCCTTTGCTGTTTCTGGATTGCTGGTTATTAATTGGAGATATCCTGATGATGAAAATTGGCCCTGCCCCAAGGGTATTGAGTGATACCCCTAATCAGCAAGAAGTAATCAGAAGAGATCTGTGCTTCCCCTCCCCTCTAACCTTCTTGCTCACCTAACTAGTGTTGCGGGGTTGAAAGGGGATGTAGTGGAGAAGAGTGGTAGATAAAAAAAAAACCAGTAAGCAGCAGATGCAGAAATAGTAGTTGGCCTTGTGACCTACCACCTTGCAAGAACAACTGTTAAATTTTGTAAGATCAGTCAATTACAAGAATAGTCTTCTACATATGGGGGAAAGGAAAGCAGGCTGCTTGGGTACAACTTGTACCAGGTAGGGGCTTACACACTAAAGGCATTTCTTTTTTGTTTCATATATACTTCTATATGTGCATATGGCTTTCTATATACATATCTATTCTAAGCATAGTAATGAAAACCTTAACCATAATGTTAGCTGTCATACAGTCCATGCGCGCTAACTACTTAGAGGAAAACAGGAAGTATCAAGGAAACAAAAAAGTAAGAATGCAGAATTGTAAAGTAGAAAAACATGTCTGTGCAGTATTTTCTTTTGCCGGGTACTGTGTTTGAAAATTAATAAGCATTATGTCATTGAAAACTGCCCATGAGAAGTAGATACTGTTGTTCTCACTTAAATGAGAGAAAACTGAAACTCATAAACTTGCTCATAAGTATGTTTATTCATATAACTTGTAAACAGTGCATCTAGGATCGAAATTATATCTATTTGAATCAAACCTATCTACTTTTCAGTACATTTTTTAATGAAGGCATATTCCTCCCATAAAGTACATTATCTCATACTTAAAAAAAGAATCTAATAATGTAGAAAATAAGGTATAATGAGACAGCAGGTCAGCCTCAACTGTAAGGATATCTCCTTCATACCTCCCAGACGGTTACCACAAACATCATAAAGGCCTTTTAGGTATGCTATTATACACATATAAAACTCAATCCAAGTGCCCACATTTTGCCCCCACTTTTTAAATTTTCATAAAGTTATAAAAATTTACTAATGTCTTTGTATACCAAGTAGGGAGAAAAATATCTACCTTCATTGATATTTCAGGAGCGAATTAAATATGCTTGAGGTATCAGTTTAGGATTACTGTGTTACAAATCAAAAATGTCCCCACATAATCATATGTAGTCCATCTGAAGTTGACAGAGATGAACAGAGAACAAAGCTTTCTGGTGTTTTGTGAAATAAACAAATCCAAGACATGAAATGCTGACTTCTAGATGCTTCCCTGTAGCAAGAGCACAGAGCCCTCCAAGCTATGATGAGTCCAAAATAAATTTGCAAATAGACATTTTTCTTCTTCTATGAGAGATAATAATTAATCTCATTTGCACACAGATGCAATCTTTATTGACCTTAATGAGCATGTTACATCCTATAAATAGGCATTTAAAATGTTTATCAAATAAGTGCTTGTAACTTTTATATTACAATTCCTGATCAAAATGAGATACTTCCTGGTTTATTTTGTTTAGCCTTTCACCTCTTGATGTCTACAACTTTATTAATAAAGCTCAGAAAATGAATTAAATCAAATTGGCTGTTTGTACCATACAGTGTGCTCTTTTTTAGTAGTAACTGCAGTTTAATGAAAGAAAATGCTGAAAAAATAACAGACTTATAAGTGTGCTTTTGTTATGAAAAATAAAGACAAACTGGGCACCATTACAAACTAAAGAGGACTAGCAAATATGATTACTCCATATAACACTCCACATAGCACTCCTGTGTCCTCAAGCCAAAAAAAAAAAAAAAAAAAAAAAAAAAAAAAAAAAAAAAAAAAAAAAAAAAAATTAATGTTCTACAGAAAGGTCATTTTAAAAATTGGTGATACTGAGGTAGTTTTGTCAACTATTTCAGGCCTCAATAAGTATGCTATATGAAGTGACAGGTAATAAACATTTTAAGCTCTTCATTTTACACATTTCTGTCACAATTACTTGACTCCTGTAGCATAAAAGGAGCCGTAGACCAGATGTAAATAAGTGACTTGCTGTGTGCAATGAGATACAGAAGAGAAATTTTGTACTTGCCAGGGGATAGGGCAAGTAAGGCGCAGTAATAGATGGATTTAAACATGTTGGGGTTCTCTAGAGAACACAACCCCATCAAGGCTGGCAAGCCTAAATCTACAAAGCAGACTAGCATGGCACAATTACAGCTAAGGCCAATGATTTAAATTGGAAGACAGTCTGGAGACAAAATTCCTTACTTCTTTGGGGTTGAACATTTCTTTAAGTGCTTCTCAGTCATTACAGATTCCTCTATTGAGAATTCTCTGTTTAGCTCTGTATCCAATTTTTTAATTGGGTTATTTAGTTTGTTGGAGTTTAAGTTCTTGAGTTCTCTATATATTTTGTATATTATCCCTCCGCTAGATGTAGAGTAAGGAAGGCCGCAGCTGGAGTTCTGCATCATTAGGGACAAGACTATGGAATTGAAACTGGAGGATCAAAGAGACAGGAGAAGGTATGCCAAGTCACATATTTTTCATTATGATGATGGAGGTTGCAAGAATCTGTACATGAAAATAAATAGAATTGAGTTATGCATACAAATATGTGCACACATAAGCACGAATATAATAAAAATAGTAAATCTGAGAAGTTTTTTTATTGTAATAATAATGTCAAATCAATGTCAGCCTTGTGGCCTTGATATGCTACCACAACATAAAGGATAGAATCATGGGACATAGTGTCATTTGAGTCTATATATATTTAGAGATTAAAGTGTTTTTTTAATTAGGAAATCTCAACTTTGCCACATATTATGAAGTAAAAGCACTGTTATTTTAACTTCCACAATAGTTAAGAATGTAATCGTTCTTAGTTAAGTCAGTCACACAAAAACCAGTGAGAAGCCATGTTTTGCCCAGAGCCATTGTTTGCTGATTTCTAAATTATATAGCAGTGTGTATTATAATTGCATAGTTGCTGTGTAAATGATGTCTTTAGCTGGCTCCTGGAAAAAATTAGGCAAAACGTTTAAGTAAATTAAGAAAAAAAAAACTGCCTTGTTATTTCAGACCCAAACTACTGGTGCCAGCTCACCTAATGACTACCTCCAGTGCCTGAGGATGCAGAGGGAGGCAGCTCAGCCCTCTCTTCTCATTGGCCTTCAAGTACCATAAACATGTTCCAGTTTCCATGGAAACACTTGTTGGTGCTTTCTTCTTCTTTATGGGTTTGTGGAAGAAATGAAAAGGAGAAATAGTGAAACAGACTATCACAAAGACTTATGGGAAAGCTGCCAGACTCTAACAATTAATTGTTAGCAGACAAAGCCCTGGATATTAGATATCATCCTTTATCTTCAAGCCAGCATCTTTACCTCAAGCCCCAAACTCAAAGCATGAGTCATCCTCAGCACACTCCGCAAAGGGGAACAACTGACAAGTTGGCACAGTTCCGATGCTTTTGCACAATTTAATGAAGTTTTCTAATAGTACTGAGAGCAGAGTTTATTCAACTATTCCCATCTTGAAAATGAAAATATTACAGTTTTGAAAAGATAATAACATACCCGATACTATTTAACCAGCTCATGACAGAACAGAATTTATAGTCCAGATAACCCATTTTTTTAAAGCTTATTTGTGATGTTTTCCATTCTGAGGCCTAAATAAAAAGTATTTAGAAACACCCAGCTTAGATATCACCAGGGATGAGACTCCAGTGGAATTTATTGTCTTTGAAAAAGATAGATTAGAGCTAATTTTACAGCAACTAATATTTTCAGTGGTTTCAGGCTGACTTTGGTTAGTGAAGTTAAAGACTGAAGCCATCTTTCCACACCTTTGCTTTCAACACCATTCATGGTTGACCAATCGTGTTTCTATAGCACCTTTAAACCTTAGTTTAAATGACAACTTCAAACTGTGTCTATTAATGTTATGTAACATGTTTTGACAAACCAAGCTAGTTATTTATGTAAGACTTATTTTTCCCTCTGGTGGTTTTGGTTAAGAGCTTCGCCACACAACATATATTTTGCTTCAGCTTTTATTCCTTTATTTTTGTGCTATAGATGATAGGATTCAGCATAAAGGTTACTATCCCACAAAACACGCAGGGGAAGCCCCTCTCTAGTTGTAAACTGACTCTCCAAAGGTCTTTGGACTTGTGGTTTGCATACATAGAGAAAATGGTACCATAAAAGATGATAATCACATTCTTCAGGTGAACTGAGCCTTTGGAAAAGATCTTGAGCGTCCTCGTGGCTGAGTTCATTATCAAAATTGTGTACAGTATGAACATACAGGAGGAAAAGGTGACCAGAAGTTGAAGAACCAGGAAGGCCATATTTGACACAATTAAAGTAAAAGCATTATGGGATATGTCAGTCCATGGTAACTTGAAGGCAGCTGAGATCTCACATAAAAAATAATTGGGCAAAAAAAAACCCAATTAGTACATTTTTTGATTACAGCAAAAAGCCATGACACAGAAGTCGTCGATACCCATATTCTTCTGTTCATGTTGATGAACTATCTTAGAAAGTTACAAATGGCCACATACCAGTCAAAAGCGATCATGCCCAGCTGAAAACATTCTGTGGCTCCCACTGAAAATCCAAAGAATGTTTGCAAGCTACATCCAGGGCCAGGAAATGTTTCTTTTGCGATTAGGCTCCCCGATGTCGAGGTAACTGAAGAAGTCGTACAGCAGATATCCAAGAGAGAACCGTTGCCCAGGAAGAAGTACATGGGTGTGTGAAGGTGGGATCAAAGAAACTTGCTATGAGTAAAGCATCATTGCCAGTGAGAATCACTAGGTACATAACCAGAACAAGAACAAAGAAAATGATCACAAGTGCTAACTGTCCAGAAAGATCCAGAAGAATGCGTTCCTCCACAAATGTGAGGCTCATCCCATTTATTGCCTACCTTTCAGGATGACAAAGAAGGAGCCAGTACAAAACATGTCCATGGCAAAGCAACAAGTGTAAAAAATATCTTACTGCTCTAGGAAGAATGTGTTCTAGAGCACTGAAATTTATTTAACTTTAACAGCATTCGCACCTAAAATATATACCAGGACAATGAGAGTATCAGTGCCAGAGGGTTAATATGCCAAGATTTATTTAGGGTCACAAGCAAACTTGGAAGGAATCTTCATTACTGAGTTTTCTATACAGATACTAAGTCACTTCGGGCACCAGAATATCGAAGTCCAGCTTCGACATCAGCTGGGGAAAACAGAGATGGGATGTGAATCCTGTGGCTGGTGATCCTGTAGATTCTCTCTGAGAGCAACCTTCCAGGCCTGAACTGATAGTTACCAGCAATAGTTTCCACTGATAGTGGCAAGGTGGGCCTAGGGCTAATGGCTCCTACCAGGGGCTTCCACTGATAGTGGCAAGTATCTAAAAAGAAAAGGGAAAGAAGGAGAGAAAAGAAACACACACACACACACACACACACACACACACACACACACACACACACACACACACACACTTTCACTTGACGACGACGAAGTAAGACAGACTCCAGCAGGTAGGTTTCAACAAGCTGCTACTGCTGCTGCTTCTTCTTCTTTCTTTTTCTTCTTCTTCTTCTTCTTCTTCTTCTTCTTCTTCTTCTTCTTCTTCTCTTCTTCTTCCTCCTTCTTCTTTTTCTTTTCTTCTTCTTCTTCTTTTTCTCTTCTCCTTCTTCTTCTTTTTTTCTTCTTTTTCTTCTTCTTCTTTCTTCTTCTTCCTCCTCCTCCTTCTCCTCCTCCTCCCTCTCCTTCTCCTCTTCTTCCTCCTCCTTCTCTTCCTCCTCTTCTTCTTCTCTTTATTATTATCTTCTTATTTTCATCCTTATCCTTATTCATTTTCTTATCCTTGTTCTTATTCTCACATTTATATACCCCAGCAAAATCTTCCAAGCAGTACAAAAATCACAATGTCTTTACAATCTATTTCTCTATAAATAAATTATTACAATAGATATATGTAGAAAATCATGTTCCCCAGTACCTTCACGTGATCAAATGTCTTACATATTATGGATGAGAAACAAACACGAATAACAAGTTATTTCCAAGAACCCACATACATTTGTATATAAGCAACTTGTTACATATTAACAGAGTATAAGCAAGCAAGGTAATTTCTCAGCCAGCTTTTCTTTACTGGCACGCTGCAATTTGCAGTTACAAAGAAGGAATCAATTATCTTAAGAAGTAACCTTCAGCTAGTCTGGGTAGGGGTTCGAAGTGTACTGCCTATATTTTCCTTGGCTGGTGCCATAGTTTGAGGAGGACCCCAGGACCCAGATCTGCCTGTCATAAAGTTCCTCTTGTAGGTTTCCAGGACCCTCTGGATCCTTCTATTTCCTCATTCTCCCAGGCTTCTCTCACCTAAAGTCTCAATAGGATGTCCTCTCCTCTGGCCCACTTTCCTGGTAAGTAAAGTTTTTAATGGGACGTGCCCCGAAACACTGGTGCCCCATCTCTGACCACGTCCCCTGGATGGGGAGGCATGGTGGCACTCAGAGGAAGGATAGCTAGTTACCAAGAAGAGACTTGATATTCTAAGAGCATATATGGGGGTAGGTCCCCCTCAGTCACAGACATAGGGGAGGGGAGTAGGGGGGAAGTGGGAGGGAGGAATGGGAAGATACAAGGGATGGGCTAACAATTGAGATGTAATATGAATAAATTAATAAAAATAAATAAATAAATAAATAATTTTTAAACAAAAGTAGTAACCTTATAAAGATCTTTAAAAAATTACAAATCTAAACTCCGAATAAAAATAACCAGCCATTTCTACTTTAATTCCTAAAGGTGCTCATCTACTCATTAGTATATTTTATTAAATCATATCAGAAAGCTGAGGGCAGAAAATAGAATAAGGAGATCAATCATCATCTCAGTCACCAGCCCAGATTTAAAGAGTCATGTCAGCCAATGCTGCTATGGGTCATTGTCCTTGCTTTGCCAACCTCAAAAAAGACCCTAGCTTTCCTAATAAGAATGTACTCTCTCTTAACTTAAATTGTCCCCTAAGATTTCCTGCATCAAGGCCAATAGCAAAAACAGCTTTACCTTACTTTGCCAAACAATCTATTCTTCCCTAAGACTTTCTATGTCAGAGCCACTAGCACAAACATCTTTACCCAACCTTGTTGAACAATCTGTTTTTCCAAATTCTTTCTAAGGGCAACAATCATTGATAACAATCTACATTTGTATATTGTTTTCAAAGGTGGTGGTTAAATCATAAATCTGCTCCAGCAGCAATGCCTGAAAAAGATCAGGCATTATTATTGAGCATGCCAATGGTACTGCCCAGTGAGGAGCTGAAAGCCAGCTTTAGAGTACTCACAAATTTCACAAATTAAGGATGGCAAAGGTAACAAGCAGAGCTATGTTCCATAACAGCATGAAGTCCTCAGGACACTTAGTTCTCAGGGTTATGCCTCTCTAAGACATACCCATCATGGGTTTGGTAACCCGTGGGCTGAATTCTATGAGTTCTAGAGCTGTTTTGCTGTTCATCTTGCCCGGACCCCGGCAGGTGAAAGTTATATAGATAAGATGTTCCTGTGTATGAAATTCTTAAAAATACGTATTATAACAAAAAAAAAGATCATAGATGTGCATGGATGATAGAACTAAATTATACTAAAAGTTTCTACTGATAGATACATGGAGGTGCAACTGGTGAATTCCCAAGTAATTGTTACTATTTGATTTAGAAACACTTAATAACAATGCTCCTCATTCATCAGAGGCTCTATAAAATGACAACAAGATACAACATGAACTTTGAACAATTTTTTCCCAGAGGAAATCTAATTGGATGTAGTACAGTCTATAAATCCAGGCTTTATGTGACTGTGCAGCCATACGAGGTATAAAATATGATGCATCTTAATTTATGCACCGGATTTGTGATTATCAAACTTGAAGAATATCTGTCTATGTCTGATAAAACAAAACAAAACAAAACAAACAAAAAAACCCTTTTCTTCCAAATTCAGAAAAGACATAGGCAAATAGGAAGCTTCATTGTCTTTGGAAGCAGCTTCATGGTGAACTAAGACAAGCTGAAATGAAGAACTCAGCCAACTAGGAAACAAATTAAGGGAAATATGAAACTTTTCATCTCCCTCAAGACAAGAAGTCAACACAAAAATTGTTCTTTTTTATGTCAGCATAAAAATTAGAAGCCAAAATCAGCTACCAGATGGCCACTGAAAGCATCCAGAAAAGGTGATATCTGGCAAGTGGCTGACCCTGGCTGGTTGCCCATGTTTACAGGTGGATAACAGGGACCCTTAATAGAGAGACACATAGCTGGTAAATGAAGTTAATTACTGCTACTACTACTGCTGGGGCCTAGAGCAAGAGTGTTATTTAATTTGAATGTTAATCATCTAATTAAGACACTTCATGTGAAATTCAACAATGTGCTAAAAAGTATCACCGCCTCACTAGATATATTCTCGCCCACCAAAATGTGGGTAACACCGACCTATCTGCTTGTATATGGTCAACACTGCTTTCTTAAACTGAGTATAAAGGGGGAAATATTGACCATACATACTTTGTTTCTGACTCTGTGAGTCAGTTATCTGGCTGAACCAACAAATCAACTCCAAGGAGGATAATGAAGATGAAGTAAATGTAAGGTAGAATAGCAAAGAGATCTCTGGTTTTATCAATGAGCCTACAAGAAGTTCTTTATCGTGCTCAGACAAAAGCATACTTTGGGGTTGCAATAGCATCCTAGGGAAACTGGCATCTGAAGTCCAAAACCTAGACTCACTGAATGAAGAGTTATTACACAGCACGATGGTTATACAAGCCAACACTGGAATAAACATTCTAAAACACAGTTTCTCAAAATTGGCCTGGGAGCAGTTTGAACTAGTTTGCTATTCTTTGTGTGGTCCTGAAATGTCTTTATCCTGGACAGTCAATCACGCCCTATATCCTTGTTGCAACTCCACGTGAGCACACACTACAGTGACTCACCTGTTCTGTCTAAGGCCTAACAGTAAGCAAGATTGAAATGTTTAATTTAAAAATAAGGCCTGTCTGGGAATTTGAGAACCAATCAACATACAGCCTGCATTGTCTCCCAGCAGGAATACACTGGAATGAGAAACTATGTAGTTTATATGGCCAAGTGCCTGTGTCCTTGTCCAGTCTTCTGCAGCGTGATCCCACTGATCAACTATGTATTTGTGTCCAGGATTCACCTCAAGATAATCAGGAAGATGAAAATCAGTGAATATGGATAAAGTAAGATTCCTTGAGTTCTGGTGATTATATAAACTGTGTAATTTGCAAATAAGGCTTTGTAATTCTTATTATGGAGTGTGTATGTCTTTCTGTTTGTGCATGTGTGATATAGATGTGATTTTTGGTGTCTGTACACACATATGGGTGAATGTACACTCCCATGTACATATTGAAATCAGAAGATATTGAGTGTCCTTTTCTATCACTCACTGAACCTGAAATTCTGCTGGTAGCCACAAGTCCCAGTGTGTAATCATAAGGTTATTGTGTAATTCAAATGTTGATTTCTATTCCGCCTCTATCTGGTTGTAATCCTTGTTATGAGAACCTCCTGTCTCAGTACTGTGTAAACACTGCTCCACAGTTGTCCCATAAGGATAGACTTTCTGCTAGCCAAGGGAGGAGGAGTTAGAGGAGGAAGTAGGGGATGTAGCCAACAGAGAAGTGCAAGAAACACCAGGAGAGGAGCTGCAGCAAGGAAAGCCACAAAGTGAAAGTATCTCTAAGATGTATGCTGGGAGGAAACCAGATTAGCTTAGATGGTTAAGAATAGAATGATAACTGTTCAGTTGCTGTGTTGTGAAACTTATTATTAAACAAATATAAAAAAATAGTTTCAATTATTTGTGTGATAGCCCAGTTGAGAGAGAAATTGAAAAACAAACACAGGGTTTTTTTTTGCATTTTTATTAATTTATTCTTGTTACATCTCAATGTTTATACCATCCCTTGTACCCTCCCATTCCTCCCCCCCCCCATTTTCCCATTATTCCCCTCCCCTATGACTGTTCCTGAGGGGGATTACCTCCCCCTGTATATTCTCATAGGGTATCAAGTCTCTTCTTGGCTACCAGCTGTCCTTCCTCTGAGTGCCACCAGGTCTCCCCCTCATAGCAGCCTTATTCATAATAGCCAGAACATGGAAACAGCCTAAGTGTCCCTCAGTAGAAGAGTGGATAAAGAAACTGTGGTACATATACACTATGGAATACTACTCAGCTATTAAAAACAAGGAATTCCCGAAATTTGTGGACAAATGGATTGAACTACAAATGATCATAATGAGTGAGTTAACCCAGAAGCAGAAAGAATCAAATGGTATATACTCACTTATATCTGCATACTAGCCCAAGGGACATGTCCCACGAAAACAAACACAGTTTTATAAAAATAACTTTAATATCAGTGGTCATACTGTCTGTTCCCCAGTGTTGTTCTTACATGTGTGGGTAGTCCTACAAATGAGTGTTGCAAATTTTGAATTTTGGCCTCATACAAGAGGAACAACTTAAGAGCTCTCAACTACTGAGCCATCACCCTAACCACTTAATTTTTACTCTTTAGTTCAATGTTCCAAAATGAACATTTCCAAAAGAATTTTTATATATGTACACATATATAGATATGTATATCTATATATATGTATGTATACATATATACAGAGAGGTCAAGAGAAAGAGAAACATGTATATTTGTGTTTGTATGTAATGAGAATTGTTTTGTTTTGGTTGTTTTGTCTTATCAGTTTCTTGTTTTGATTTTCATTTTGGTTTCTTTAGGTTTTGGGAGGGGGGAAGTTGTGTAGGAGGGAAGGAGGGAGGATCTTGGAGATGTTAAGAAAGAGAGAAACAAGATAAAAATATACTGTATGAAATTTTTTAATTAAAAAATTAATTGTAAATATATTTAGAGAATTTTTTAAATCATTTATAAATATAATTTAGGCTCATCTTATCTGACCTATTTTTTTCACTTAGAATTTATCCAATAAAACATGTACAACTTAAAAATTGCCTCCATAGCAACATCATACCCATAGTAATAAATCTACAGACATGGTGGACACATAACTCATAGTCAGTAGCGGAAACTCTAAAAGTGACATCATTAGGGTACAGCTATAATTACAACCTTTTTATATTCTTGAGCTTTAGAAAATATTGATAAGTGAATCAAAATTAAATATACTTTGCCATCTATTCGAGAGACCTGGCTTTTCTAGAAAGAGTTGTTGATAAATCTGTACATTCTGTGATCATTGAACAGCACAAAAATACTCAGCTAAATCAAGACATATTGTACCACTCGTGTTCACCTGGGTGTTATGTTAGCAGGTGCTGTCTTCCAACACTTCTTCAGTGTTTTCCACTCATGATACCAGATATCTAAGTATACACGAAATAAATATACAAACTAATCTTTACCAATAAGTCATAGAGAAATCCATTTTCAGCAATCTTTTCATATAAATATAATTTTAGCTTTTATTCAGCTTGAAATAAATCTGAGTACTACTTAATATGCAATGTTCTTATTTATTTTTACAGAGAGAATCACATCTTGGCTGAACATTTGATATAGAAGGATGTAAATTCAACATTTTTCAGATTTGGTTGATACTTTTGAATTTATAATCGTCAATGTGAAAAACAGTGTTTCAAAAAATATGTATTAAAATAGCATAGGCATTTTAGAGCCACTTAAGATTGCTGGAAATCTATCTTAAATTCAAACCAACACTGTCTTTAATTTTTTTTTTTACGAAATTCTAGTTAGAAACTAAGTCACAATTTTAAAATTAAATATTCTAACATGCCTCAAGTGAAAAGTCTACTGATATGATACATGCTGAGCAGGGACAGGAGACAATATTAAGGTCTTTGTTCACCATCATTAATCCATCACATTTCTAAAATGAAGAGAGTGAAGGAAACCCTGAGTGAGTTAGTCCTCAGTAAACGTGTGTTGTTTAAATCAGCACAGCCATGTCGAGGACTCCAGGACTTCCAACCCATGGGACAGGCTGAAGAAGGATGACGAGGATCTCCCCCAGATTCCAAGTATGAGCTCTTGAAGGATGGATCACTATTGCAATTGCAGCTTCCATCTCCTGAATGTTCACAGCTTTCATACAGACCTCCTGCAGAGACTAGCTAGTGTACGCTGTACCTAATACACAGGCTGAAGTTCCAGGTTGGTTAGCAGTGGTAGCAGTACCACCTGACCCCATCATCTCTGTGTGCATCTCTGTGTCTGTGTCTGGTGTCTCCTCTCTTCATTCCCTTGCTATCTCTTAGACAGCTTTCCAGGATCGAAGCAGATTGGGACTAGGCACTAACGGGGCTGAAAAAATAGTTGTGAAGTAAAAGCATTTCAATGCATAGTATACAATATTTATTCTTGTTTTACTGGCATTCTGTGGTGGGATGGCATGCTTTGTGCAAAGAAGGCATGTTGTGTGTTTTTCACAAAAGCACAGTTACATCATGTAATGAAAAATGCAAACGTTACCATAAACACCTCAGATTCATTTCATATTTGATTTTGATTAATTTCCTGTCATTGGGCATTTAGAAGCATTTTGCATATTTACAACTTTCACATTCAGTAATTCTCACATTGGCATTATAAAATACAGTATAAGAGGAAGTGGGGTGTGTTACACCTGATAAAAAGCCTGCACAAAAGTTGGGGGCATTCTTTTTTTTCCCCCTTTTTTATTATTAATTTATTCAAATTACATTTCAGTTGTTAGCTCATCCCTTGTATCCTCCCATTCCTCCCTCCCTCCCGCTTCCTCCCCTGTTCCCCTCCCCTATGTCTGTGACTGAAGGGGACCTCCTGCTCCTGTATATGCTCATAGGGTATCCAGTCTCTTCTTGGTGACCTATTATCCTTCCTCTCAGTGCCACCAGGCGTTCCCATCCAAGGGACATGGGCAAATATGGGGCACCAGAGTTTGTGTGAAAGTCAGATCTCCTTCTCCACTTAATGTTGGAGAATGTCCTGTCCATCAGCTAGTCTGGGTAGGGGTTCGAAGTTTACTGCCTATATTTTCCTTGGCTGGTGCCACAGTTTGAGGAAGACCCCAGGGCCCAGACCCGCCTGTAGTTTTCCAGGACCCTCTGGATCCTTCTATTTCCTCATTCTCCCAGGTTTCTCTCACCTAAAGTCTCAATGGGTTGTCCTCCCCTCTGACCCACTTTCCTGGTAGGTAAAGTTTTTCATGGGGATTGAACTAGAAATTATCATAATGAGTGAGTTCACCCAGAAGCAAAAAGAGTTAAATGGGGGCATTCTTGATACTGTGACAAAAACTTAATGTGTGGTGGAAGGGTTTAGCCAAAACAATAGAAATAATGTTTTCACACACTTAAAACCCTGTAATACTCAAAAGGTATAAGTGGGCCATCAAGATACCTCAGTCAGTAAGCAAACTGCTGTCAAAGCTGATGGTCTGAGCTTGACCCCGCCATGACCTACATTCTGGAAGGAAAAAAACCCACTTGTGCAAGTTGTCCTCTGACCTTCATACATTTTGTTGTACAGGTACTCTCCTGAATAAAGTTATTTTTTGTCAGCAAAGATAAAGGGTTAGAAAGAATGAAACCAAAATCTGTTCAGTGTAAGATCTGTGGCAGAAATGGATCAATGTCACTGGGGTCCAACCAGAAGTATCTTTAAGTTCTCTACAATAAAAAAATATATATATTTTATTCTGGAGTGACAGAAGCAGAAGGCGGGATCAAATGGTGTAGGAGCAACGGTATATAAATATAAACCTGAGCCAATCCAAAAGTGATAACATAGCGAAGAGCCAAGTATTTGAATGGAGATATGGGGTGATAGTGCCAAATAGGAAACAGAAATCTAAGTGTGAGAATGAGATCAAAGCGCAGCTCTCATGATGACCTAAGAGGTGTTGGTGAACTGGAGCAGTGTGGTCCAAATTTACCCTGAACTCAGACTGCTCTTCTGGGTAAGTCATTTACCAAAAAGGGCAAACTCATGCTGGATTTGTTTGCGAGTTTCAACACATTTGAAAGTAGCTATAACTGACTTTATCTCCCTCGTCACTCACTAAATTTAATCATTCTTCCTGAATCTGTGAGAACATCTCTGGGACATGTGAAACATTTCTGTTTGTGGACATGTGTATCCACCTTTATCTCTCTTCTAGACTACTCTGCCACATTGCATCCTTGAGCGCTCAGCAGGCCTCAACTCATCAAATCAGATGCCAGCCCTTCCTTCTTCCCAAATGTTCCAGACCTTAAGAGGATCTCTTTCAGGACCTTCTGCCTTAGTTTGGATTCTAAGTTTGTGTCCCCACAAGGACAGTACGGCACAATACAGTCCAGTCTAGTCCAGTCCAGTACAGAAATTCCTCCCACCAATCATCTCTCACACCCTCGTTTCTTCTCCTGGCTCTGTCTCTTCATGTAGATGACACATGTGTGATTAATATTAATGGAGCTGATACCGGGGCATATAATCTGGCTCTAGTAATTAATAGCTTTGATTAAAAGATATGTTAAGAAACAGTAAACTGGCTGTTGATGGCCAAACTCTGCCAAGACAGGTTAAGCAAATCCTCAATAGTTCCTGCCTCACTAATATGTCTGTCAGATATACTGGGACAGGAGGCTGAAGATGATGCTTCAACGTTATAGAGAGTGTTGGGTGACTGTTCAGATAGAAAACTGTCTCAGTCATGTTCTCATTTGGGAAGCTGCTAACTTGCACCCCCTGTATACTCGGGTAATCAATTTTATTCCTTCTCAAGTCTCTGATGGTGTTGAAGACCAGATAGTTTAGTTTTACAATTAAGCTTAGTTGTTTAGGGGTTGTTCTTAGGTCTAGATAGATGTTTTAGGTTGATAATGATGAGATATGATAGATGTTGATTTACATTCAGAATTTTAGATGCACCAAGATAGGAAAGATGTTTTCTTCAAGGCTCCCAAATACAAATAGCCAAAACACTAAGAATGTAACATTTATATAATTCCTCATCATGTCATGTTTCTTTTTGCCATGTATGTGTAATAATATAAATGTATACATTAAAATTTTAATAAAAAAATATTTGTATTAACTGCATCAAGTAGTGGTCTAATATTCAAAATATATAATGAACTCATGGTACTAGATATAAAAATGCAAATTATCTGATTGGAAAATTGTATTTAGAACTAAACAAAATTTTCAACAAAGGAATTTCAAATGGCTGTGAAGCACTTAAAGAAATGTTCAACAGCCTTAGCCATCAGGGATATACAAATAAAATCTACTTAAAGATTCCTTCTTACCTATGTCCCCTTGATGGGGAGGCCCAGTGGCACTCAGAGGAAGGATAGCAGACTACCACAAAGAGACTTGATACCGTAGGATCATATACAGGGGGAGGAGGTCCCCCTCAGTCACAGTCATAGGGGAGGGGAATAGGATGAAAGCTGGAGGGAGGGAGGAAGGGGATGATACATGGGATGGGATAACAATTGAGATGTAATATGAATGAATTAATAAAAAAATTATAATGCAAAAAAGATTCCTTCTTCTTTGTTTTACATTAATGGAGATGAGATATGATAGATATTACTTTACATTCAGAATTTTAGATTTACCAAGATAGGAAAGAAGTTTTCTTCAAGGTTGCCAAATACAAATAGCCAAAACACTACAAGTGTAACATTTATATAATTCTTGTTTCATGGTTCTTCTTGCTGTACGAAGCTTTTTATACGTGTAATAATATAAATGTATATAAAAATATTTTTAAAAAAATAAAAAAAGGAAAACAAATAGTAACTGTGATTCCTCACTATGACACCTGAACTTCACTTAATATGACGCTGGCCCAGTAGTTGTGTTTTCCAGCTTACTAAAACTTCAAATGACACTAGGAACTTGACTATTTGTTTATTACTAGCAAGATAGCCGTGGCTTTGAAACAATGAGTAATCTAACAAAAAAAATTATTAGAGTTTGGGGAATAGAAGCATTTGTGTATTAGTCTCTCTGATTCCCAAGTTTGTATGCAGTCCTTCCTCGGTGTTTCCACACAGCCCACTGGATATACTTACTTCCACAGTACCAAGGATAGGATTATAATGAATTCCAGGTGTCTGAGTGAGATCAGCTTGAAGCAAACTATAATACTCAGTAAACCTAGCTGAGCATATCTCTCCCTAGCCAAGGGATACTTTGGTTTGGGTGTTTTGTTGTTGTTTTTTGTTTGTTTGTTTGTTTGTTTTGTTTGCTGTTGTTGTTTTTGGAAATTATAATTTAATTACAACACTTCATCCTTCCCCATTCTCCCTGCAAATCCTCCCATATATTCCTCCTTACTCACTCTCAAATCCATGGCCTTTTTTTACTAATTGTTATCCTATGCATATATGTATATTAAATTTGTTTATCACTAGCAAATATGTATATTTATATACATATATTGTTAAATATAACCTGTTTGGACCACATAATGCTACTTGTGTGTGTATTTCTATGGATGACCATGTGGAACTACACAACCAACTGGTACGCTCGTCTCTGGGGAGGACCCTCTAACCCTCTCCAGATTTACTAACTTGCTTGCAGTTCTTTGTGAAGGGTTGGGGCCTCATGAGCTTTTCCTTGTGCAGGTTGGTGGGTTTGTTGGTGTCCTCCTTGTTCATCTCATAATTGGCCAGTCATGTTGGCATATCTTCTGATGTTCCTAGGAGAGCCAATCTCACAGCAAAGTCACTGGTCCTCTGGCTCTTTCAGCCACCTCTTTGGCAAAGTTTCCTGAACCTTAAGTGTGGGAGTGTTTGGTAGATTCATCCAATGGGACTGAGCTCCACAACTCTGCATATTTATTAGTTGTGGTTTTCTGTAGTGGTCTCTATCTGTTGCAAAAGGAAAGTTCCCCTGATGAGAAGTGAAGGCTACATTTATCTGTTGGTCTAACAATAAATGTGTACAGACTATTGCTAGAGGTTATGCTGGTTTAGTAAATTAGTGGTTGTAGACTCTCCTCAACAGTCACGATGTCCTTAGCTCTGAGTAGTTAGCTTGGTTTCTAGTACCAGGCAGGCTCTCCCTCTGTTGGGTGAGTCTTAAGTCCAATTCAAGAACTGTTGGTTGCGGCCAAGGCATGTGTGTGACTAGTTATGAATATTGTATGTGCTACTTGTTGAAATGGTTCATAGGTATCATAGCTGAGTAGGACTGTTGGTTGTCTCCCTCCTTAGGAAGCTTGCATGGTGCTTGCTGGGACCATGAAAGCTAGTCCTCAGGGAGGCAACTTTTAGGACAGTTCCATTTCAGGGGTTTCTGGGCCCTGTTTCTTTAATGCATGTTGTCTTCAGCAGTAGGGACTTATTGTCTCTCTGGGAGGTAACCACGTAGTCACAGTTTTTCCTAAATAAATAATTTAAACGCTCTCACAGTTTTGCCCCTGAATCAGTCTCATGCTTGCCACACAAAACCGTGTGTTTACTGTCATCCTTATTGAATGTACTTTCGTTTCAGTACGGATTTTACAGCAGCTTTCACACCCTTATTCCTCAGGCTGTAGATGATGGGATTCAGCATGGGGGCAACTACTCCATAAAACAAAGAAATGATCTTATCTGACGTTTGGAACTTATCTTCCCCAGTTGGATCTTGGGACTTGGGCTTTGCATACATAGAGAAAATGGTTCCATAAAACATGACCACCACAGTCAGGTGGGCAGAGCAGGTGGAAAAGGCCTTGCGTCTCCCCATGGCCGAGTTCATTCTCAAGATGGTGTGGAGGATGAACATGTAGGAGAAAAAGATGACTAGTAGTGGAAGAACCAGGAAGGCCACATTTGATATCACCATGGTAATGCTATTGAGAGATATATCAGCACAAGCTAGCTTGAGGACAGCTAATACCTCACACGTAAAATCATTAATAACATTATTCCCACAGAAAGGCGACTTCATGGCAAGAGATGTTTGCACAACTGAATTGATTCCACCAGAGAACCATGATACAGATGCCATGGATACATACACGTCTTTACTCATGATGATGGAGTATCTCAGAGGGTTGCAGATGGCCACATAGCGATCAAAAGCCATCATGCCAAGAAGCAAACATTCTGTCGATCCCATTGCAAATCCAAAGAACATCTGCACTGCACAACCAGAAAATGAAATGTTTCTTTTCTTTGAAATTAAGCTCACCAGTGTTGAGGGAACAGAGGAAGTTGTGTAGCAGATATCCAGGAAAGAGAGATTGCCCAGGAAGAAGTACATGGGTGTATGAAGACGGGAGTCAAAGATGCTTGCTATGATCAGAACACTGTTGCCAGTTAGAATCACTAGGTACATAACCAGAACAAGAACAAAGAAAATGATCTCAGTTTTGGGGTATCCAGAAAGACCCAACAGAAGGAATTCAGAAACAAATGTCTGGTTATTTTCATCCATGTCATCCTCTTTCAACCATCACTGGGAGACCTGCTATGACACATATCCACTGCCCCCAAAATAAGTGGTACAAAGTACCTGAAAAAATAATTTTTCATGTATTAAAAATGGCTTATTTTTGAATCCCTGACATTGATAACTCCAATAATGTGTGTTATTAAAATACAGTAAAACTGGGCATGTTGGAAGTATGCATTCTCATTGTCAACATGTGACCATCTATCCATATCAGACTCACGTTTAAAAGAAATGCTTTCTGTTGTTGAGTATACATTCCTAAGTTGATATTTCCAAACTCCTGTCTAATTACCTAGCAAAACCTAACTACTTCATTTCCTCTGCCCTAGCAAACTGGCAATGAAGAAGAAAAAGATAAAAGTCTATTCTAAGTCAGTGGTTGCCATTAGTCAAAATTATATAGCAACTTTGATTTTTATAAATAATGTTCCTTTTTATGTTTGATATTGCACACACTATTGGTCTTTTTAATTATGCATTTTATCAATATTTATTCACAAAAAAGTAAGTGTAATAAGCTAAATTTAGCATCGCATCAAATGCATAACTGTTATATTCACATTTTAGCCCACTCAGCATTTTGTGTGACTGTTCCTATGACAAGACCATTACACAGACAAGATTCACAAAAAAATGTGATGGCGAATCTTGGCAAAGAGTGAAACATTCTTTCCTTTTATTCTGCAGCATAGGAGTTCATCTGGTAATTTACTTAAGTCAACTTAACAATAGTAATATCAGATTTAGTTGAATGCCATTGGTGGATTAGATGTTTCTGATTCAAACCCATTTTCTTTTGGTATATTATATAGGCTGGAATAGAAACCTTGAGAGATTAAAAAATCATTCTTTTGCAACTCCAGATTGACATGATACTAAATACTAAAAAAATAAAAAAAAATTAAAGACATCTTAAACACATAATCAATTTGCACCAAACTACTATAATGTTTTAATTTTTAGTAGCTTTCCTTAAAGCCAATCTCATTCCAAACATAATAAGAGTAAATGAAAAAATAATGTAAGATGATGTCATTATGAGGTTGGCAATGCAATTCAGAACACAGAAAAAGTACATATAGAGATATTCTAAACATTTATATACTATACCTTAGGTTAAAATTATACATTTTCCAAGGAAGACCCAAAAATGTTTTGGACATTTTGGCTATAGAAACATGGAAAGGATCACATGGGTTTGGAAAAGAAAAGAAGGTAGACACATGTAATGTGAGAAGCTGAGCCAGTTAGGAGAAGCCAGAATGGCTGCGTATTCATTTTATGTGAGGCTGTCTCTGTGAGAGTGTGACGGCAAACTGACCTAGGGAAGAAGCAAATGCAGACCATCGAAGGCCTATGACACTGAGGGAACTTGGAACTACTTTTGGTCAGGGGCCTATCAACAGAAAACAAAAAATTTGAAACAAGTCAGCCTGTGTACCAGCTTCACTACCTTCTAACTTTAACATCACATTACATGACATCATGAAACTTCTAATGGAAAAATAACTAAAAGACTTGAGCTATTTCAATCAATGGACTTGTTGTTGATTGCTGACTAGATGATAAAATCACTCTTTCTATAATCACCACTAGGTTCGACTCCAGTATAACAGTCACAAGGTACAGCCTGCATGGTGAATAGATGGAAATTTTCAGCACATGTGATATATGTTGTTTTGTGTTGGCTCAGAAAATTATTGAGCAAATATTATTAGGAGTCAAGCATACCATTAAATAGGACTATCCTTTGCAATAGATTAATTTTTAGTAGTATGCAATACCTTGAAACCTTGAAGAGAAAGACATAAATGAAGATTTACTCAATGCCAATCTTAGAAGTTAAAAAACAGTGGTCCAAAACATATTAATAATTTTTCGACTTTAAGAACAGAGCATCAGAAGTAAGGACAGGGACAAGAGAAGGAGAGAAATGGGGAGACAAGGAGGGAGAGAGAGAGAGAGAGAGAGAAATACAGGGCCAGAGACAGAGAAATAAATAATGGAGAAAGATAGAATGCTGGAGTAGTTCTATAGACCACAGTCAGGTAATGACAGGAAGAGGCAGGAATCCTTCATATTACTGCTCCCTTGTGTGACTGGTAACAGTTCAAATGTCTATAGAAATCCTACTGTCAACAGCAGAGAGTGGTCAACAGGAACCGCAGAGAAATTAGTCACGATAGTGAATCAACTATATCAATTAAATACTTCCCAGAGAAACAGGACAGTGATTTTACACTTACCTAATGGTACCTGATAAATCTAATTTCTCTACAAGTGGATTTTAGAATAGCTCAAAAGGCACTGGATCAGAGACATTAGCAGAAGTTTCTGTCGAGAGAAATGAAAAAAAAAAAAAAAAGAAGAAGGCATGTTGACTCACCAGGCCATGCTTTGATTCAGATCATTTTGCAGTCCATGTCTTCCTCATTCAGACAAATGTCATGACAATGCATCTCAAGTGACCTGAATGGCTTCTCCTGTCACTGACCTCATCCCTCCTTGGCTGAAATTGCATCACCTACTCAACTCCACCCTGAACCAGCAGGTCTTGCTGTCTTTGGTTCTCTTCTGCTCCTAGCACTCTAAGTTGGTTCACACCTGGATGGGAAAGATGTAAGGGAAGGAAGCATTTGTCTCTCTTGCTCATACCTTTACCCAAAGACAGCAACTAGACACAGCGCAAGGTTTTAACTGAATACATCAACTTTGACTTTCTAGGCCACTTCTCCCTGCAGTATTAATGGATTCAAGTCCAGGGCAACTTAATGTGTCCACACACGTTACTTATTTTTGAGCTTCTTTTAGTCAGTACTGACAAGCTACAGCTTTAACAAGATAATCACCATGATAAGCACTTGTGGTAAAGGGGTCACCCAACACACAATAAAATATGAACATATGAAATAGGTTCAGCATCAAGTAAAAGTACTCAAACTAGAATGACAGCCATGGCTTGAGGTTCTCTCTCATTTTATAATGTTTCTCATGTTGAAAATGTCATAAAAAAACCTTAATCTTTTCACATATCACATATTATAACAAAAAAGATGATGATAATATGTGGAAGTTCCTTTAAAGAATAACAAATATAAAGATTACAATACAAGGTAATAATTCATCGAAGTATTCGGGAAAAATAAATTATTTCACATATGGGCTGGAGAGATGGTGGCTCAGTGTTTAAGAGCACCACCTGTTCTTCCAGAGATCCTGAGTTCAATTTGCAGTAACCACATGGTGGCTTACAACCACGTGTGTGTGTGTGTGTGTGTGTGTGTGTGTGTGTGTGTGTGTGTGTGTAAACAAATATATCGTTTAAAGAAATAAAAAGAGAAAAAAATTACATCCCATATGTCTTTAGGCCACTTGTATTATTACTATATAAAGACTAATGCCTTAACTACAGAAAGGCTTTAATTGGCTTAATTGACTCACCCTTATAGCGATCAATGTACACCCACTATAGGGAGCAGTTACATGTTTATAGAGCTAGCTTCAGTGTTCTGAAGATAAAACAACTATATCAGATTCCATAGATGAGGCAGAATAAATATTTGCTATGCGACAGCTATTGTAATTGTTCCCCCAAATCCCAAAGCAATTTAAAGTTGGAGTGAGGGACCTGGAGTAGAGAAACTTCTCATGCAGTAGGGACAGTGTCCCATAGACCCAATTAAGTGCATCTGAGAATGCACTGTAGCTTCACTGGCACCTAAGTGATTTGAGGAAAAGGCATTAGATGTACATACAGCTAACAAATTCCAAAGGGTGGGAGCCTTCAGTCTAAAACACACCTAGAAAGAGTTAATATCTCAGTGATTCAGACAATTATGACTATTATTAAGTGCTATACCTAAACAAATAATCTTGGTGCTACAAAAATGGTTCAGCAAATAGGAGTATATACTGCTCTTTCAGAGAATGTGAGTTCAGTTCCCATTAGCCCTGTCAAGAAATTTACATCTGCTGGTAACCACGTCGAGAAAGATGCCTCTTCACAGGCACATGCACTCACAAGTACACAGACACCCAACTTAAAATAAAATATTTTTAAAATTAAATTTAACTAAAAAATGAAAAATATTGATCGTCAATTGGTGCAGTGTTATTTACCTTTTTTTTTTTTTTTTTTTTTTTTTTTTTTTTTTTTTTTTTTTACTCTCTCTTGAGTCATTGAATACATTAATTTCATGGATAATTTCATCACCAGCCATCTTTGAAATGAAAAGAAAGCAATATAGTAAACATGCCTATAGGATATAGTGAATTCATATGTGTTTGTTTGTGGGCTTTTGTGCCATGGTACATGGTTTGGAGAAACTCAGTGCAGTACATTATTAAACCGAAGGATTTGAGGAAAGTCTGTGAAACCACGGTGTATATAGAGAATGCCAAAGAACCTAAGTTCTGAAACATAATCACTTGCTTAGCAGAAAAGGCACAGGATTGGCACATGCTCAGACACCAAAATACACAAATCACACACAGACACACACACAGAGACACACACAGAGAGACACCCACACGCGCGCGTGCGCGCATACCTCACAGAAACACAGAAAAGAAGTTGTAGAAATGATATGGTAGAATTTATTCTTTCAAAGATGAGTAACTTAGAATGTGAAATGTTAAAACGTTTCAAAGTCAAACAGTGATATTTGAATAACCAAAACTGAAATTCAAATAGTCATGATTATAGGTATTGAGAGCCCTCTATGCTTTCTTTACAACTTTTCCTATAAATTTCAAACTATTCTAAAATTGAAAAATAATTTAAATATATAGAAATACATCTGTGAATTCCTTATATTTTTTAATTTAGAAATTTTAAGCTGAAAATTGAGCCCTGATGGTTCCACTTTCTAGTTACTCATTAGTAAACTGAGCTATAAATTGGTGAACTACAGCTCAAAGTCACAAAATATCACCATATTTTAATTAGTAGTATCTACAAAGTCTAATATTCAAGGTAATAAATCTCTCTAGAATATGTCTTAAGCCAACCTTTTATCTTTGGTAACCAACATTAATTCACTATATTATAAATGATCTTGTGTTCTACTTATTAAATCATTTTGATAAAACTATTTGCCACTGTAAACCATTTCTCTGAATACTGAGATGACTTTTGATGTAGCAATTCACAAGGGCCTCAACTCAAGTAAAACAAATATATATTAAATGCACACCGCATATGAATGCCACATTGTTCTGTATGAAACAGCGTCTTACAAAATGCTTAAAGTGGTAATATATTTTCCAATCTATATAATTTATGTATACACATATGTATATGAGTATCTATATTTCTTTATATATAAACATAAATATTTATTATATTTAATGTATAAAAATATACAGTATATAATATAATATATACATATACATGTGAACATAAAAACACATATATGCACACCAACATATACACATAGACATATACACATATATGCATATACATATGTGTATATATAGAAATTATATACATTTTATATATTTTTATATTTTATCTATAAATTTTATTTATTTATATGCATATTATATTACATATCATATATTATTATATAGCATGTAAAATATAATATATATAATATAATGTAATACTATTTTTTATACAATATGCTTAAAACATGTAATATCTTATAAATATATTATTATACATTGTATATTATATGTTATATATTATTATATTATGTATTATATAAAAAATTATATAAAATATATAATTATATATATGTATACACATATGTATTGGGTCTATGGGACACTGTCCCTATTGTATGAGAAGTTTCTCTACTCCAGGTCCCTCACTCCAACTTTTAATTGCTTTGGGATTTGGGGAACAATTACAATAGCTGTTGCATAATAAATATTTATTCTGCCTCATCTACAGAATCCGATATAGTTGTTTTATCTTCAAAACACTGAAGCTAGCTCTATAAACATGTAACTGCTCCTTATAATGGGTGTAGATTCATTTCTATAAGGGAGTCAATTAAGCCAATTAAAGCCTTTCTGTAGTTAAGGCATTAGTCATTATATAGTAATAATACAAGTGGAGATAGATAGATATATATATATATGGTTGTGATCTACCACATGTTTACTGGGAATTGAACTCAGAATCTCTGGAAAAACAGGTGGTGCTCTTAAACACTGAGCCACCATCTCTCCAGCCCCATATGTGAAGTAACTGATTTTTCCCAAATACTTTGATGAATTACTACCTTGTATTGTAATCTTTATATCTGTTAATCTTTAAAGGAACTTCCACATATTATCATCATGTGCGTGTATATGCAGGTATACATATATGCACATATGTATGCATGTATATGTGTATATATGTCCAAGTTTAAATGCAACATCAGAAAATCCTATTACTTTAACAGTATAGTCTTATATTAAGACTTTAAAATGAAAATTGAGCTGTAAAATATGCACATAAATATGGATATACATAAAATTATAAAAACAAAATAAATATTCCTTGTGTAATTCTCCCAATTTTCTTCTCTAAGCAGAGTGTGTGGTGCGTTCCTTAAAAAGCAAAGGAAAACCTATAATATGATTTATTAAAGCCAGGTCTATACCAGCACTGGGAGACAATTTTAGTCAAACAATATTTTACCTTCATTTTCTAGGCTCCACTTTTTCAGAATAATACCCAACAGAATCTTAGAGTTCACAAACTCTGCTCATATTCATAATTGAATTTAGCAGTATTTCTGACTGTCTATTATCTGTAAGACAATGAAGTCATTATAATTCCTCTCCTCAGGTTTTTAACAAAGTGGGATAAACAGGCCTATAAAGGACTGAATATAATACAACTTGATGAGCAGGTGAGAATGATTTATGAGCAATCTTATTGTATTTCTATAGTAATTTCCTCTCCCTCACTTTAATATGCCTAGTAATTCTAAAAGAGCACAAGCAGTTCGTTAGACTTTAATGCCTTATGAAGGTCTCAGTGTACAACATAATAGTGAGACTGCACATAGCTGGGGGTGGTAAAGTCTCCCAATGTGAATCTTTCTCTATTTCTCTCCAATTTGTCTACCAATTAAACCATTTCTACCCTTATTTTACCCAAAATTGACCAGTGTCTCTACCATGATAGTGAAATAATTTTGTTCTCATTTTAATCTGAATCAATTTTTTTCTTACTCAAGAATAGACTGATCAGAGTGGACATTTACAAAGCTAACTCACTGTTGCTTTCATCTGAAGGAAATCAGGTATGCAGTGCCTTTCTCCAGAGACATGTTTTAAATCAGTATCACTAGAAAGCCAAACTATTCCTTTTACATCTTGCACACCGACTCAGACATCAGGAATAGCATTAAGTTTCTAAAAAGAAAGGCAGAACAAAACCTGATTTTTTAAAGTATGTAGAATATAAAACAAAGAAGGTGATCCAGTAAGATCACCTAGCATGTCAAAAACAACAGCGATGAAAATCACTTGCCACACAAACCTGATGGCCCATTTCAGGAACCCACAGTGAAAGGAAACATCAGCTCTTGAAGGTTGTTCTCTGGGGCTGGAGAGATGGCTCAGTGGTTAAGAGCACTAGTTGCTGTTCCAGAGGTCCTGAGTTCAAATCCCAGAGGCCACATGGTGACTCATGATCATCTATAACAGAATCTGATGCAAATAGAGTTATATAAATATATATATATATACATATATATATGTATATATATATATATTAAAGTTTTTCTCTGATCTCCAATGGGAACCATGGCAGACAAGTGACTACTAGACACATGTGAATATGAGCTCTCTGTGTGTGTGTGCGCGCGCACACACGTGCATGCATGCGCACGCATGTGTTAATAATAAATGAATTAAACTTTAAGAAAAAGAACAAAGAAGATAAAGAAGTACTCAAGATCACCAGAAAGACTTCCTCAGGCAGTAGATAGAAGTGAATGCAGAGACCCCCAGCCAGACATTATGCAAAGAGTCTAAATTGGAGGTCCTTATTGGGTTTCTCCCTTCATAGATGAGTGAGCCCTCAAGAGATGGCGGAAGAAAACTTGTAGGAATGAGAGGCGGTGGAGGGCACCAGGGAAACATGGCCCAACTGAATCATCTAAGCAAGGCTCACATAGGCTCACAGAGACTGAAACGGCAAGCATGGAGCCTTCATGAGTCTGAATCAGGTCCTCCGTGATTATGTCATGCCTTGTAAGCTTGATGTCCTTGTGAGATGCCTAATAATGGGACATCTCTGACTCTTTTGTCTGATCTTGGGACTTTCTGATTAGGTTGCCCTGTTCAGCTTCAATATGAGGAATTTTGCTACGTATTATTTAGTGTGTCTTATTTTGCCCTGTGTGGCTGTCGTCTCTTGGAGACCTGTTCTTTTCTGAAGATGAAATGGAAGGGAAGTGGATCTGGGAGAGGGATGTGTACAGAAGACAGGGGAATTGGAAGGAAGGGGAACTGTGAGGGTGTACTGCATGGGGAAAGAGTCTATTTTCTTTTTTTTTTTTCACATTGATTTGTTTGTTTGTTCTCTCATATAATACATCTTAGCCACAGTTTCCCCTCTGTCTGCCTCTCCCACTCATCCCAGATCTTCTCCTCTTCCATTTCTCTCCAGAAAAGAGCAGACCTCTCAGGCATACCAACTGAACGCAGCATGACAAGTTACAATAAGACTAGGCACAAACCCTCAAGGCTGGATGAGGTGACCCAGAAGGAGGACAAGGGTTCCGAGAGTAGGCAAAAGAGTCAACGACACGCCCACTCCCACTGTTAGGTGTCCCACAAGAACACCAAGCCAACAAAGATAACATACGCAGAAGACCTAGCACAGACCCACGCAGGCTCCATGAAGCCCTGTGAACCCTGCTTAGCTGACACCAGGCCCTTGTATTCCTGGTGTCCTTGACCACGCTGGCTCCTACAATCCTTTCTCCCCATCTCATGGCATTTAATGGAGTTGGCCTATTGTTTGGCTGTGGCTGTCTGCATCTGTTTCCATCAGTTGCTAGGTGAAGCCTCTCTGATGACAACTGGGCTAGGCAGCAATTTGTGGGTATAGAAGAATATCATTAGGAATCATAAGAATCTATTTTCAACTTAAAAAGAGAAGTACTCAAGAGAAGTTCAAGTGGTTTTGAAGCCAGAGAAATGCAATTAGCTGGGAGTGCAGTGATCCAGTTAATTAAACACAAAAAGTAATTTACAATTTTACCAGCATGCTATAGAACTAGCGGAAACAGATACTTGGTTTTTTTTGTATTTTATCACCTACCTGTGAAGTGTCTATTGGAGCCTGGTGAAGAAAATCAACATTTTATGTAATGAAGAGACGAATGTAATAGCTTGATGTTTACAATTAGGAACACCTAGTAATTGACACTTGAATGAGACTAGGGTGACATGCCCAAATTTGTGAGAAACTTATGTGGAGTATGAAACTCTACTGAAAGCACTCTGTGCTTGCCTCTTTCTGGCAGTGATCTGAATGGGGCTTAGTGTTTTCATGTTATAGTTTGCACACTTTGCCAGTGGGTAATAATGACCTCTTATCCGACTGGAACGTCAGCTTTTTTGAGGCCAAATCACTTCTAAACCTATCTTTGTGTTTAATATGTTTGACACCATGATAATAATTTATCATGAGTTATTTCATAAAATTTATCAGTAAATTCATCAAGACCCAGGTTTTCTTTAGGTGGAAGTTGGTGATTATTGATTCATTCTCCACACGTTTCAGTGATCTACTCAGGTTATTTCTTCATGACTTAGTCTTTGTACAGACCCATCTCTTCAAGCTTATGTAATTTGTGGCCTATTGTGTAAGAATCTCTCATGATCTCTCACACTTCAGTAGCATCAGGTATACTGTCTTCTCCTTGAGCTATATTCCAGATGCGTGAATCCTCTGTGGCACCTTTAGTTCTGTGGAAGGCCCACTACTTCTGTTTGTCTTCTAAAAGAAGAGTCTTAATTTCTCTAGCCCATGCTCCTATCCATGTACTCTCCTCTCCATCAATTGTTTCTCTGAGTTTTTACTACAAGAAAACCTAGAAACCAACATTCTTTATTATATAAAAGCAACAAAATGCTAACTAACCCAATGTAACAACATATTCCAAGAAACATACACCATGACTGAATTGGATGTGTGCATGGGGTGCAAAGATGATTTGACCCATTGAAAGCAATAATGCAATATCACACTGACAATAAGAGGTATAAATCATAGCATAATTTCAAAATATGCAAAAATAATTGGATTAAGCACATCTTCTTATCAATGAAAAAAAAAATCCCAAAATCAGATAGAAAAAGATTGTGTCTCAACTTATGACAACCCTGAGGTAACATCACAATTAATGGAGAGAAGCAGTTTTTAATTGTGAACTGAAATAAGACAAGAATATTTCTATTAAAACACTACAGAAGTGCTACACAGGCTACTTAGGCAAGAGAGAGCAATAAAAGGCACCAAAATCAGAAATGAAGAACTAAAAGTACTGGTGTTTATAGGTAAGATATAGTGTGTGTGTGTGTGTGTGTGTGTGTGTGTGTGTGTGTGTGTGTGTATAAGATATAGTGTGTGTGTGTTTGTGTGTATATATATATATAAGATATAGTGTGTGTATGTGTGTGTGTATATATATATATATATAAAACTAAATACCACATATATATATATAAACTAAATACCACATAAAATAATCAGTATACCTACCATTAGAATTAGTAACTTCAGTATAGTGAAAGGATACAAAATCAACATACAAAACTTATTTGCATTTTGTGCACTAATAGTAAACCACGAGAAAAGGAAAATTATTTTTATAATACCAGGAAAACATTCTTAGAAATCATTTTAAATGAGAAGACAAAGTATCTGCACACAAATCTATAAAATAATAGTAAATAACACAGGAAATTTAAAAGAAATTATATTAATTAGTTCACATGCTCTTTCCTATAAACACTTAAAGAACAATTATTTAAATGATCTCATTCCCTTGCATAACTAAATGTATTTCTAAATAAGTGAAGTATAAAAATGATGCTAAAAGTAGGTAATAATTCCATGTAAGTGTTGTAAATCAGAATTAGTGCCCTTGCAAGCAAGTAGAACTACCATAGTGGTATATGCTAACTAAATATTGCCTGCTTTATATCATAAAAAGTAAACACAAAATCAAACCTCAGCCAAAACACTTGAACCTTCATGAAACAAGGCCTGAAGGCCTAGCCATTGCTACAGTTGTATCTGCTATTGTAGTAAACGACTGTTAAATGGCTGGTAATCATACTCTTTGTAAGATAGTCTCACCATAACTTCTCTAGGAAGTTATCTACAAGAGATAGATTAAAATTGACTAGATACATAATTAGTGTGATGTTTGAATAAGAATGACCTGTATAAGCTGATATATTTTAACATTTGGCTCCCAGTTGGTAGAATTGTTTGGGAAGGATTAAGAGTGTGTCACCTGCTGCTAAGGACAGCAGAAGTTTTAGAGTGGAGTAGAGTTGGCCCATGCCTGTGAGGCACACTTTGTGTTCTGGATAAGTTTTCTGCAGCATATAAGATCTGGAGGGAGTCCTACATGTCAAGCACCAAACATTTTATAATGCAGGACTTTGATTTTGTTTTGTTTGATCTGATTGTGAATATGTCCCAGCTGGTTCCTCTTGGGGAAAAAAAAGTTATGTAACTTAATTTGGTTTTATAGGAGCATACAACTTAAAGATTGTAATTTTTAAATTTTTTAATTATGTTTCTTTTTAATGTGTATATTTATATTATTACACATGGGTAAAATAAACTACATAAAGCAGGAAGAACCACAAGATAATCATGAATTACATCAATGATACATTCATAGTGATTTGGATATTTGTACTTGGCAAACATGAAATAAACATCTTTCCTATCTTTAAAAAAAAAAAAGAGTGTGTCACCTGGAGTTGACTTTGGGGTTTCAGAAGTCCATGCCATTCCATTCACATACACACACACACCCCTCTCTCTCTCTCTCTCTCTCTCTCTCTCTCTCTCTCTCTCTCTCTCTCTCTCTCTCTCTCTCTCTCTCTCACTGTTTCTTTCTCATAAGCTCTCAGCTACTGCTCCACCCTCTTGCCTTCCTGCTGCCATGCTCTCCATAGTGTGGGTCATGGCTTATCTGGTGAAACACTAAGCAAGGCCCCAACCAACTCTTTCTTCAATAAGATACCTTGAGCACAGTGACTCATCACAGCAATAGAACAATTAGTTTTGGAGGAAGTAGTCATATATAAATTCTTATAGAGGAAAAAGAGGAAACAGAAGAAAAAAGGAAAATGATGCAAAAAATATCTAAATGATTTTGATTTTAATTCAGAGAAAGTGTGCCAGACATTGTACTATATTAATATCATATTACTTCCTAGTAAATTTTCACAGTAATATTAAAAAGCGTATGTAAAATTTCATAATTTATGGCTGAAGACTCTTAGTCTTATAGAGGTTAATACAGGCTATAAATGGTACAGATAGGTTTTCTTCCTCCAGAGACCACGTGATCAGCAAAAAAAAAAAAAAAAAAAAATCCTGAACTCCAATTACATCAAGAAATTCAACTTTATTGGGGATTTCTTACATTCTTTTAAGAAGGGAATATTGTAACAGCAGGCAGACATGGTGCTGGAGCAGTGCCTAAGAGCTTACATGTTGGTTTCTTTAGAATCTATCGTTCTAGACAAAGTGCACTTACATAAGCAAGCTAAGAAGGCAGAGGAGTTAACTCATGAGTAGGTTTGCATGGGATGACAGTGGGTCAAGTTCATGGCATCCAGCTAATATAGAGACATGAAGTAATATGCTGTGCTAGATACTCAACTTGACACTGCGTATAATATGACTAGTGATGTAACTACAGCTGCTTTTGAGTAAATGCCAATGTATGAGTAAAGTAGTTACCAGTGTCATGTGAACACATGGAAATAGTTATTAAGATGGAGCAGAGGGAATATGGATTTAAAATGGATCCTAGAGGTCATCTGTCTAACTCTACTAATGTTGACAAACTATCCAAAGTCACCACAGCAGCTGACCAATCAGGTACAGACTTTGAAATTTCAGCGCACAGCACATCTGCATCTGTCATTGTTGGTGTCAAATCCATCCCAAAGCCAAGATTTGTGGTTTTTGGAAAACATATTCATTTTTTCACTCAAATCTATAACTCCCAAGTTTCAATTCCTAAGATTCGGCCAAATAAAGTTCTTCTATTACTGATCAACAGTTACTGGAAAGCAGGAGAATTAAGAAATCCTATTTTTCTTAAGTATTCTTTCAAAGCTACTGACTGCAACTAGGTACATTCAGGGGAGTATGCTAATCAAATCCTGTGCTGATTATAATAGAAGCATGAATAATAATTTCATTTTTCTTGAGCTCAAGATTACATCATACTCCTGAGCAACTATTGTCGTGAGGTATCTACCAGAAAAGAATGCTTGGGCATGTGTTTTAACTACGGAAAATCTTTATTTGACAGCCAGCAACTACACTAGGTGTTCAAGCATTGAGGTTATTTTTACAAAACAGTGTTTGTTTCTCTTAGCTTATCTTTTTAACCTGGCTATCACACAAATAACTGAGACTCTTTTGTAATACAAGGCTTCACAACACAATCTGAGCAGTTTAAATCAGTCCTTAACCCTTTGTGCTATTTTGTCTTACTCCCAGCAAACATCCAGTGATACTTGCACTTTGTAGCTTTCCTTGCTCCAGCTATTTCCTCCTGATCTTCCTTCTACCTCTACGCATAGTTGAATCCCCTACTTCTTCTTCTAACTCCTCCTTCCCTGGCTGGCAGGAAGTCCCAACCTATTCTCTCCCCTGCTCATTGGCTATAAGCTGCTTTATTGGCATATCAGGGGAACAGTTGGGAAGCAGAGTTTACATAACATTTAGACAGTAAATTCTCAGAACAAAGCTTGAAACCAGACATGAGAGGTACAGAAGTCAGCATCTAAACTACAGGCAATGTCCTTGTGTGCCTACATCCAAGATCTCAGTATAGCACTGAGTCTTTCTCAGTTGAGCTTATAAGCACAAAAAACCATGTTCTGAGTTGATATATTTCAGTTAACAAAAATAATTAGCCAGAAGCAGAGCTGAAGAAACTAAAAGACAAGGTAAGTACATTTTGGGGCTTTCCCAGAACTATATGGACTTTGATGGATTAGTTTTAGTTTTGGTGGTGGGTGGTGCTGTCTACATTCTGAAAGGCATTTCCATCACTGTGTCAGATGTGCTAATGTCTCTGGGCCTATTAGAGTCTGGGGCTCTGTAACACTATACACTCAGGTGATGGACAATAAGCATTAGGACCAATAGATTTAATAAACCAGAAAACCAATTAACTAAGCTAGGTCATGAGTTTGCAGTACAGCATATTATGTGGAAGACAGGAGGTTGAAGAGGATTTTATTTACTGTTAGGAGTTGAATGTATGGTCAAACTGCTTAGGTTGGCATCTTACTAACCCACAGCCCATTAAAGTTATGTAACTTTTGGGAAGTTCATTGCTCTCATTGTGAAGATTACACATCTGAGCTCATTAATCCTAATTTTGCGGCCCACCTTTTGTTCTAGAGAAAGTATGCCAAGAGCCATTCTGTTAAAGGAGCTGACTAGGCATGTGGGATTTTAGGAGGTGATCTGCTATTTCACAAAGTAGGTACCGTGATGCACCCCCCAGAATTGCTTCCATCCTTTGAGCCATTCTGTTAAAGGAGTTCAGTAGGCATAGGAGCTTTCTGGAAGGGATCTGGTATTTTGCAAGGTCTGTACCAGCTTCACCCCCAGGGTTCTTCCAGCCTCTGGTACAACATCAAGAGCCATTGATTTGGGGAAGTTCAGTAGGCATGAGAGCTCTCTGGAAGGGATCCAGGATTTTGAAAAGTCTGTACTGTGATGCACCCCAGAATTGCTACCAGCCTCTGACAACCCTGTGAATTGTTCACTGTTCCATCTCTTTCTGGGTATTGAGCAGCTCTGGTTGAACAAACTACCTATGGGATCTTATTCAAGATGTACTGCTGTTCAAGTGAATCAATCCCTGATTATGAAATTCCTTAATTGATTCAAACAATTCTAAAAGTTAAATTGTTTTAGATCTGCTAAAACAATTTTAGAGAGTTTATGGCTACAATAAATACTTCTGTGGACCTCCAGACACCTCACTAGAGGACAGCCTTGAAGCAGATTTGTGGCCTCAGATAAGCCTTCACTCCAGATGGCACCACGAATCCTGATCTTTCACCATAAATATAGACAAGTTGGCTTAAACTTCCCATGAACCCAAGGTATAATGGGGCTTCCTAGAAGTGTCTAAATTAAGTACACACCTTACTGTCAAAACATACAAAATATTCTGTTATAATTCCTTATACAGTGTCACTCATGGCATCATATGCTGTCATTTTAAATTTACTTTGTTTCTTAGAATAAAAGACAGATGAAATTACTCTCCTGAACACACTATGAACTAAGAAATAGACGGAAAATGTGTAGTCAGGTCAGTCTTAATTGAAAATACATGTATTCTTGTAACTTTTAGACTCTGTTAACCCTTAGCCCTTGTTAACCTTTGTCACTCTGAACTCACTATGAACTTATGTAATGGCTACTTAGATAAGAAATGTTTAGTTTTGAAACATGTAACCTGTTGTATTTTGAAATTCATCTGTTTTTGTGATTTAGTGCTTTTTTTGACTATGAGGTACTTCCCTTTTCTCAGAAGTGTAAGTACAGTGACCAACAATGAATGGTTTTGATGCTTAAGTTTATCCACCTTTTCTCTTGAATGTGTGTGTATGTGTATGTGTGTGTGTTTTATTTTCTATCTCTGTTATTTCTTATTCACCTGTAGGTTCACAAATACATTAACAGACTCAGTACTCCCCATCAGCCCTCTCAGACAAGCAGTCATACTTTAGCTTACTGGAGACCTCCACAAAGAGACCCAGCTACAGATCAAAGAGCCTGCTTTATGACCCCTCTGCAGTTTCTGCCTAGGAGCTGTGTTTACAGCTCTTGCTGTAAGAAAATTGTGGTCGGTTTAGGTTTTCCTCCTTAGCTGCAGTACAGCCAGTCCCTAAAGAAGGAACCCTAGGCTCCTTCTCCTCTTTCTTCCTTCAATCCTGATCAGTTGCTTGAGACATCCGCTTGTGTGACCCAAGAGTTAAAGTGAACTGGAAGGGATTCCACACCCAGTACCAGAGATTCTACCCTGGACCTTCCTTGCCAGAGCCAAGACAGACACTGACAAAAGTGACTTGCACAAGCAAACTAAGGAGGCAGAGAGTTTCACTCCTGAAGAGGTTTGCTCAGGGTGACAGTGGATCACCATGTTTGTGGCATCCAGCTAATGTATAAAGATGTTATTCCATATGCTGTGGTGAGTATTAAGTTTGAAGCTATTTATTATTGGTGATGGAAATACAGCTCTTGGCAGTGTATAGAAAAAGCAGAATAGTCACTAATAACCTAATCCCACTTTAAGAGAACTGAGACCACAAATAAGAGAAGCAAGAAGTCTGTCAGAAGAGCAGAAAGGAGCCATGGCCGTGTAGACTCACAGAGATCACAAAGAAGGGAGTCTCAGAAAGTATAAAAGGGAATAGGCGAATTTAGGAAAGCAAATTTGAGATGCTGAGATCAGAGAGATTATTACAGAGAAGACTCTGAAATGATTTTTGTAATGGCTCCTCTGGGGCAGTTACAGAGTCACAAGTAGTGAGTTCAAAGCTGTCGTGTATCCATGGGACTCTAACCAAGATAAAAGACCAGCAATTTCCCTGAAACCAGATGGGGCTTACTCTTTTAACTAACTCCACATAACATCCTTGAAGGTTTCTATTGCAGAGTAATTAAAAATGAGGCTATTATCTCTTCACTGTGTATTCCATTGTGCAGGGAAGGAACCTCACTGAAAAATGTTGTTCTACAGATAGGTTTATTCCTCATAAAAACTAAAATTATACAGATTTACAGAATTAAGTAGTTAGAGTCCAAATAACTCAGTAGGGACTACTCCATACTCCCATTACCCTCATCATATATTCCCACCTTGTGTTTTTGACTAATAAATACCTATTGAAACCTCTTTCTTTAGCAGCTAGTTAATAACAGTTTTCAGCTCTAAAAGACTTTGGTCACGTAAAACAAGATGCTTGAGTTCAAAGAGGAAGCCAACACAGGAAGTCACTATTTCCTTTCTGCTTGTTAACTCAGAGCTTGGTAATCTCCTCCCATAGGAGTACAGAGCACAGTCAATATTTATACCTGAGAAAAGTACCATCATCTCAGAGGACATCATTATAAGTTTACTGACCTACTTCTGTCTGATACCAAGGTACAAATAAGTTGTCGAGGGGTAGGGTCCCATGTGCATGCTAACCGATCAAAGTCAAGCTTGTTAAAGTGAATGGATAACCTTAACATCTCTCTTTCCTCTACAGGTTTTCTAGATGGAATCTGGATAAAATGTTTCCTAAGAGTTTAAGTCAGCCCCTTATAGACCACTAAATGGTGGTGGGGAGGCGGGTGGAGGGCAGCTATATGAGTTATCTTATGAAAAAGCAAACCATTCTCAATGTATTTCCAGAATTCAGATTTGACATAGTAAATGAGACAGACTTCAGTAAAAACAGAACTGGAGTTATCAGTTACTAAGAAAAAAAGCATGGCAATGTGCTTCGCTCTTAGAAGGTTACCAAGAAGAGACTTGATACCCTATGAGCATACACAGGGGGAGGAAATCCCCCTCAGGAACAGTCATAGGGGAGGGGAGTAAGGGGAAAATGGGAGGGAGGGAAGAATGGGAGGATACAAGGGATGGGATAACCATTGAGATGTAACAAGAATAAATTAAGAAAGAAAGAAAGAAACCTGGAGTTACACATTAGTCACAGTTCCCACCCTCCGGATCACTATATATCCAGTCAGTTAGATGCCAATACAATGATTTCTGTGATAGATGTGAAGATTATCTGAAAACTTGGCCTTGACTGCAGCAAATTGTGCAATTGCTTAATATTAATCACTGAAAATTATTCACAATTTTTTTTGGATTTGAATGGACCCAACATTTTTTGCTGGGGGAGAAGAGGGGTTCTTTCTCCTGCAATGGTCACATTAATCCAAGATTCAAGATTTGTTTTCTAACTTTGATCTACATAATCTAATAACACTCAAAGAAAAAACTCAAGGTCAAGATTATACATGGGAAACGGAGACTAGTGAAGAAATAATCACAACAACCAATGCACCTGTGTAATAAGACTATTCTTGGTCGGATCCAAGATGGCGGCGAGCAGTGTGGACCGCGTTTGGAGGCTCCAGTGAACAATTCAGGGAATTGCACAGATTTCTGAGCCAGGAACACCGAGGTCCGAACATCACGGCAGCGGGAGTGCTCCACGGTTCGGAGGGACCAGGGTGCGGAGGACCTGCGTGCCCCTGCACACGGGAGGAGCGTGGTTTTTCTCTGATCGGAGCGGCAGCGGTAGAGGCGGCAGCACCAGCGGCACCAGCAGCGGCGGCTGAGGTTTGCAGCTCATAGCCTTCCGGTGGAGGCGATTGGTGTGGTGGCTGGTGGGAATTGCTGCGGGAGAGGGGACTCGGGGCAGGATTTGGGTCGCGTGGAGCCTTTGGACCCAGATTGGACTCGGCGGACAGTTCGGCCCCAGAGTCCCGGGTATTGGCCCGGCCCAGCAAACAATTCTGCCTGAGGCACTAACTCAGCGTGGCCATAGCTCCCCTGCTGTGGCGCAGGCGTAGTTGAGCACGCTGCTCCACACTAGGCACTACCTCAGCTCAGCGGCAGCTCCCCTGCGGTGACACAGTCCGGGCGGAGCACTTGTTCCACCACTGGCGCTAACTCAGAGCAGCCGCAGTTCTCCTGCTGTGGCGCAGGCTTGGTGACGTGCTCGGTTCCATCCTAGGCACCACCTCAGCTCAGCGGCAGCTCCCCTGCGGGGACACAGTCCGGGCGGAGCACTTGTCCCACCACTGGCGCTAACTCAGAGCAGCCACAGTTCTCCTGCTGTGGCGCAGGCTTGGTGACGTGCTCGGTTCCATCCTAGGCACCACCTCAGATCAGCGGCAGCTCCCCTGCGGGGACACAGTCCGGGCGGAGCACTTGTTCCAGCACTGGCGCTAACTCAGAGCAGCCACAGTTCTCCTGCTGTGGCGCAGGCTTGGTGACGTGCTCGGTTCCATCCTAGGCACCACCTCAGCTCAGCGGCAGCTCCCCTGCGGTGACACAGTCCGGGTGCAGCACTTGTTCCACTACTGGCGCTAACTCAGAGCAGCCGCAGTTCTCCTGCTGTGGCACAGGCTGGACAGAGCTCTCGGTTCCACCAGCTCTAAGACTCTGGTTGGACACAGTGTACAGTTTGAATCCAGAATTCCTGGCTGAGATTGGTGGTCAGTTCGGGCCCTGAGTCAATAACTGACCACAGCACGCACTTTGGGCCAAAAGGCCCTAGTGGAGCTTGGTGCGTAGTCCCAGCCCAAAAATTCTGGCTGGGCCCTGTGTGCATTTTGGGCCCAAAATCCCTAGCTGAGCTTGGCAGACGGTTCTGGCCCTGAGAATCTAGCTGAGTTCTGCCCGTGGTTCGGTCCCAGTGCTCCTGGCTGGACTTGGCAGGGAACACAGAAGGCTGTGGATACCTTGGCCTGACCCAACGCTCATTCAGAGACCCAGAACAATTGCAGGATCCACAGCAGAGAGGGACTGAGGATCACTGGCTGTGAGAGACCAGAACAACAGGGCCAACCTCCTAACATCCACACCAGTGAAGCTTTGAGCTCGCAGCCTAGGGAAATCGTAAGAAAACAAGTGAATCTATCATCAGACACCCTCCATTCAACTCTGGAAGCTACCCAACAAAAACAAAGACGGCAAGATGTCTAAAGGACAACGAAAAAGCATACGCAAAAAACCCCAAAACAACATGGCGTCTCCGGTTTCCAGCTATCCCAAAGAAAACCACCCAGAGAACTCAAATACAACGGAAATACAAGAAAATGACCTCAAATCCTTAGTAATGAGGATGATAATGGAGGAAACAAATAAAATTCGTAATCAAATGCAGGAAGACGCAGACAAACAGGTGAGAGACATAAAAGAAGCACATAGAGTGGAACTGGAAAAATTGCAGGAAAATGCAAACAACCAGATGAAAGAAATAGCTAAAACGGTTCAAGCTCTGAAGACCTATAAAGAGGCAATGGAAGAAACTCAGGAATATACAAAAAATCAGATGAAAGAAATCAAAAAATCAGTTCAAGATCTGAAAATGAAAATGGATTCAATGATAAACACACAGACAGAAGAAAAACGAGAACGTGAGACCTCAGAGAAGAAGGCGAGCAACACAGAGGTGAGCTTTTCTAACAGAATCCAAGAGATGGAAGAACGAATCTCAGGGCTAGAAGATACAATCACAGATATTGAATCAACCATTAAAGAAAATGCCAAATCTGGAAAACTCCTGACACAAAACATCCAAGAAATTAAGGACACCATGAAAAGAAGAAATCTGAGGATAATAGGCATTGAAGAAAGAGAAGACATCAGACTCCAGGGCCCAGAAACTATTCTCAACAAAATCATAGAAGAAAATTTCCCCAATCTAAAGAAAGAGATGCCTATAAACATACAAGAGGCCTACAGAACACCAAATAGAATTGACCAGAAAAGAAAAACTGCCCGCCACATAATAATCAAAACACAAAACATGCAGAACAAAGAAAAAATATTAAAAGCTGCAAGGGAAAAGGGCCAAATAACATTTAATGGTAAACCTATCAGAATTACACCTGACTTCTCAGCAGAGACCATAAAAGCCAGAAGGGCCTGGACAGAGATCCTGCAAACCCTAAGAGAACACAGATGCCAGGCCAGACTACTTTACCCAGCAAAATTATCAATAACCATTGATGGAGAAAACAAAATATTCCATGACAAAAACAAATTCAAACAGTACCTATCCACAAACCCAGCTTTACAGAAGGTACTAGAAGGAAAACTCCATCCCAAAGGGTCAAGCTACAACCAAAACTACCCAGGAAATAGATAACTATCCCATGGCAAAAACACAACTACACCAACGCTCGACTGGAAACAACATCAAAATTAAGACTCTTAACAGTCACTGGTCATTAATATCTCTCAACATCAATGGCCTCAATTCTCCAATAAAAAGACACAGACTAACCGAATGGGTACATAAACAAGACCCAACATTCTTCTGCATCCAAGAAACACATCTCACCCATAATGAAAGGCATTACCTCAGGGTAAAAGGTTGGAAAAAAATATTCCAAGCAAATGGTCACAAGAAGCAAGCAGGTGTAGCCATTTTAGTATCGAACAAAATAGACTTTCAACCAAAATTAATCAAAAGGGATGAGGAAGGACACTTCATACTTCTCAAAGGTAAAGTCAACCAAGATGACATCACAATTCTGAACATCTATGCTCCCAATACAAGGGCACCCACATATGTAAAAGATCTCCTAAAAAAGCTTAAACCACACATCGATCCCCACACAATAATAGTGGGAGACTTCAACACCCCACTCTCACTGAAGGATAAGTCATTGAAACAGAAACTAAGCCGAGAAATAACATCATTAACCAATGCCATGGGTCAAATGGATCTAACAGATATCTATAGAACCTTTCACCCAAACAAGAAAGAATACACCTTCTTCTCTGCACCCCATGGAACCTTCTCCAAAATTGATCACATCGTAGGTCACAAAGCAAGCCTCAACAGATACAAGAGGATTGAAATAATACCTTGTATCCTATCAGATCACCATGCTCTTAGGCGGCAATTCAACAACAACAGAAATAACAAAAAGCCTACACGTTTGTGGAAACTAAACAACTCTCTGCTAAATGACACCTGGGTCAGGGAAGAAATAAAGAAAGAAATCAAGGAGTTTCTGAAATTCAATGAAAATGAAGAAACAACATACCCAAATTTGTGGGATACATTGAAAGCAGTGCTAAGAGGAAAATTCATAGCACTAAGTGCCTTTAAAAAGAAATTGGAAACATCGCACATAAGCATCTTAACAACACAACTGGAAGCCCTAGAAAAAAAAGAAGCAGAAACACCCAAGAGGAGTAGACGCCTGGAAATTATCAAACTCAGGGCTGAAATTAACAAATTAGAAACTAAGAAAACAGTCCAAAGAATCAACAAAACCAAGAGCTGGTTCTTTGAGAAAATCAACAAGATAGACAGACCATTAGCCAAACTAACTAAAAGGCAGAGAGACAGTATTGAAATCAACAAAATCAGAAATGAAAAGGGAGACATAACAACAGACACTGAAGAAATTCAAAGAATCATAAAATCCTACTTTGAAGGCATATATGCCACAAAATTTGAAAATCTAAGGGAAATGGACGATTTTCTTGATCAAGTTCACTTGCCAAAGTTGAGTGAAGAACAGATAAACAAGTTAAATAGTCCCATTTCCCCGACAGAAATAGAAGCAATCATCGATGGTCTCCCAACCAAAAAAAGCCCAGGGCCAGATGGTTTCAGTGCAGAATTCTACCAGACCTTTAAGGGCGAGCTAATACCGATACTCATCAAGCTACTCCAAAAGATAGAAATGGATAGAAAATTACCAAATTCATTCTATGAGGCCATAGTCTCATTGATACCTAAACCTCACAAAGACTCAACAAAGAAAGAGAATTTCAGACCAATTTCTCTTATGAACATAGATGCAAAAATACTAAATAAAATACTTGCAAAACGAATACAGGAGCACATCAAAGATATCATTCATCATGACCAAGTAGGCTTCATTCCAGGCATGCAGGGATGGTTTAATATACGGAAATCCATCAATGTAATCCATCATATAAACAAACTGAAAATAAAAAACCACATGATTATCTCCTTGGATGCAGAGAAAGCATTTGATAAAATTCAACACCCATTCATGTTTAAAGTTTTAGAGAGATCGGGGATACAAGGCACTTTCCTCAACATAATAAAGGCTATATACAGCAAGCCAATAGCCAAAATCAAAGTAAATGGTGAGATACTCAAGGAAATTCCTCTCAAATCGGGAACAAGGCAAGGCTGCCCACTCTCTCCATATCTCTTCAATATAGTACTCGAAGTTCTAGCCAGAGCAATAAGACAACAAAAGGAGATCAAGGGGATCCAAATGGGAAAGGAGGAAGTCAAATTATCCCTCTTTGCAGATGATATGATAGTGTACATAAGTGACCCTCAAAACTCCACCAGAGAACTCCTAAAGCTGATAAACACCTTCAGCAAATTGGCTGGATACAAAATTAACTCAAAAAAGTCTGTAGCCTTCCTATACACAAATGACAAGCTTGCAGAGGAAGAAATTAGGAAAACCACACCCTTCACATTAGCCACAAGCAATATAAAATATCTAGGAGTTACCCTAACTAAGCAAGTGAAGGACTTGTATGAAAAAAATTTCAAAACTCTGAAGAAAGAGATTGAAGATGACCTGAGAAGATGGCGTGATCTTCCTTGCTCATGGATCGGGAGAATTAACATAGTAAAAATGGCCATCCTACCAAAAGCAATCTATAGATTCAATGCAATCCCTATCAAAATAACTACACAATTTTTTAAAGACATTGAAAGTTCAATTCTGAACTTCATATGGAAAAACAAAAAACCCAGAATAGCTAAAACAATCTTGTACAATAAAAGATGCTCCGGAGGAATCTCCATACCTGATCTCAAACTGTACTATAAAGCAATAGTACTTAAAACAGCATGGTACTGGCACAGCAACAGGCTGGTTGATCAGTGGAATCGAATCGAAGACCCAGATATGAATCCACACACATATGGTCACTTGATTTTTGACAAAGAAGCCAAATCCATTCAATGGAAAAAGGATAGCATCTTCAACAAATGGTGCTGGTCTAACTGGAGGTCTATGTGTAAAAAAATGAAACTGGACCCATATTTGTCACCTTGCACAAAACTCAAATCCAAGTGGATTAAAGACCTCAACATAAAACCAGAGACACTAACTCACTTAGAAGAAAAAGTGGGAAAGAGCCTGGAACATATTGGCACAGGAGACAACTTCCTGAACAGAACACCAACGGCCCAGGCCTTAATGTCAACCATTAATAAATGGGACCTCATGAGGCTGAGAAGCTTCTGTAAGGCAGGAGACACTGTCAAGAGAACAAAGCGACAGCCTACAGACTGGGAAAAAATCTTCACCAACCCTACATCTGACAAAGGTCTAATATCCAAAATATATAAAGAACTCAAGAAATTAAACACCACCAAACCGAATAACCCAATTGAGAAATGGGGCTTGGAACTAAACAGAGAATTCTCAACAGAGGAGTATCAAATGGCTGAGAAACACTTAAAGAAATGCTCAACCTCCTTAGTCATCAGGGAAATGCAAATCAAAACAACTCTGAGATTCCATCTTACACCCATCAGAATGGCTAAGATCAAAAATTCAAGCGACACCACATGCTGGCGAGGATGTGGGGAGAGAGGAACACTCCTTCATTGCTGGTGGGAATGCAAACTAGTACAGCCACTTTGGAAATCTATCTGGTGCTATCTCAGAAAAATGGGAATAGGGCTTCCTCAAGACCCAGCTATTCCACTCCTTGGAATATACCCAGAAGATGCTCCAGCACACAACAAGAAAATTTGCTCAACCATGTTCATAGCAGCCTTATTCATAATAGCCAGAACATGGAAACAGCCTAAGTGTCCCTCAGTAGAAGAGTGGATAAAGAAACTGTGGTACATATACACTATGGAATACTACTCAGCTATTAAAAACAAGGAATTCCCGAAATTTGTGGATAAATGGATTGAGCTAGAAATGATCATAATGAGTGAGTTAACCCAGAAGCAGAAAGAATCAAATGGTATATACTCACTTATATCTGCATACTAGCCCAAGGGGCATGTCCCACGAAAGCCTTCACTTACCAGGAAACTGGGACAGAGGGGAAGGCATCCTATTGGGACTCTAAATGAGAGACGCATGGGAGAACAGCAAAATAAAAGGATCCAGAGGGTCCTAGAAATCTACAAGTAGAACAATATGATAGGCAGATTTGGGCCCAGGGGTCCCGCTCAAACTAAGGCACCAGCCAAGGACAATACAGGAGGTAAACTTTAAACCCCTTCCCAGATCTAGCCAATGGTCAGAATATTCTCCACAGTTGAGTGGAGAGTGTGATACGACTTTCTCACATACTCTGGTGCCTCACATTTGACCATGTCCCCTGGAGGGGGAGACCTGGTGGCACTCAGAGGAAGGACAGCAAGTAGCCAAGAAGAGACTTGATACCCTATGAGAATATATAGGGGGACGTAATCCCCCTCAGGAACAGTCATAGGGGAGGGGAATAATGGGAAAATGGGGGGGGAGGAATGGGAGGATACAAGGGATGGGATAAACATTGAGATGTAACAAGAATAAATTAATAAAAAAAAAAAAAAAAAAAAAAAAAAAAAAAAGACTATTCTTTATGTTGATGTTGATTCAAAACTACTATGGGACAATCAATTTCACCACAGGAAAAGCCTGTGTGTGAACGAATGTGTCTGGATGTGTGTGTGTGTGTGTGTTCATTGTGAACATCTATATTATGAAAATGTCTCGAGAGATCCAAGATGGCGGCGAGCAGTGTGGACCGCGTTTGGAGGCTCCAGTGAACAATTCAGGGAATTGCACAGATTTCTGAGCCAGGAACACCGAGGTCCGAACATCACAGCAGCGGGAGTGCTCCACGGTTCGGAGGGACCAGGGTGCGGAGGACCTGCGTGCCCCTGCACACGGGAGGAGCATGGTTTTTCTCTGATCAGAGCGTCAGCGGCAGAGGCAGCATCACCAGCGGCACCAGCAGCGACGGCTGAGGTTTGCAGCTCATAGCCTTCCGGTGGAGGCGATTGGTGTGGTGGCTGGTGGGAGTTGCTGCGGGAGAGGGGACTCGGGGCAGGATTTGGGTCGCTTGGAGCCTTTGGACCCAGACTGGACTCGGCAGACAGTTCGGCCCCAGAGTCCTGGGTACTGGCCCGGCCCAGCAAGCAATTCTGCCTGAGGCACTAACTCAGCTCCGGCCACAGCTCTCCTGCTGTGGCGCAGGCTTAGTTGAGCATGCAGCTCCACACTAGGCAGCACCTCAGCTCAGCAGCAGCTCCCCTGCGGTGACACAGTCTGGGCAGAGCACTTGGTTTCACCACAGGCGCTAACTCAGAGCAGCTGCAGTTCTCCTGTTGTGGCGCAGGCCTGGCCGAGCACTCAGTTCCACCCTAGGCGCCACCTCAGCTCAGTGGCAGCTCCCCAGCAGTGACACAGTCTGGGCAGAGCACTTGGTTCCACCATTGGCGCTAACTCAGAGCAGCCGCAGTTCTCCTGCTGTGGCGCAGCCTTGGTGACGTGCTCAGTTCCATCCTAGGCACCACCTCAGCTCAGCAGCAGCTCCCCTGCGGTGACACAGTCTGGGTGGAGCACTTGTTCCACCACTGGCGCTAACTCAAAGCAGCCGCAGTTCTCCTGCTGTGGTGCAGGCTGGACAGAGCTCTCGGTTCCACCAGCTCTAAGACTCTGGTTGGACACAGTGTGCAGTTTGAATCCAGAATTCCTGGCTGAGATTGGTGGTCAGTTCGGGCCCTGAGTCAATAACTGACCACAGCACGCACTTTGGGCCAAAAGGCCCTAGCGGACCTTGGTGCGTAGTCCCAGCCCAAAAATTCTGGCTGGACCCTGTGTGCATTTTGGGCCCAGAATCCCTAGCTGAGCTTGGCAGACGGTTCAGGCCCTGAGAATCTAGCTGAGTTCAGCCCGTGGTTCGGTCCCAGTGCTCCTGGCTGGACTTGGCAGGGAACACAGAAGGCTGTGGATACCTTGGCCTGACCCAACGCTCATTCAGAGACCCAGATCAATTGCAGGATCCACGGCAGAGGGGGGCTGAGGGTCACGGGCTGTGAGAGACCAGAACAACAGGGCTAACCTCCTAACATCCACACCAGTGAAGCTTTGAGCTCCCAGCTTAGGGAAATCGTGAGAAAACAAGTGAATCTATCGTCAGACACCCTCCATTCAACTCTGGAAGCTACCCAACAAAAACAAAGACGGCAAGATGTCTAAAGGACAACGAAAAAGCATACGCAAAAAACCCCAAAACAACATGGCGTCTCCAGTTTCCAGCTATCCCAAAGAAAACAACCCAGAGAACTCAAATACAACGGAAATACAAGAAAATGACCTCAAATCCTTAGTAATGAGGATGATAATGGAGGAAACAAATAAAATTCGTAATCAAATGCAGGAAGACGCAGACAAACAGGTGAGAGACATAAAAGAAGCACATAGAGTAGAACTGGAAAAATTGCAGGAAAATGCAAACAACCAGATGAAAGAAATAGCTAAAACGGTTCAAGCTCTGAAGACCTATAAAGAGGCAATGGAAGAAACTCAGGAATATACAAAAAATCAGATGAAAGAAATCAAAAAATCAGTTCAAGATCTGAAAATGAAAATGGATTCAATGATAAACACACAGACAGAAGAAAAACGAGAACGTGAGACCTCAGAGAAGAAGGCGAGCAACACAGAGGTGAGCTTTTCTAACAGAATCCAAGAGATGGAAGAACGAATCTCAGGGCTAGAAGATACAATCACAGATATTGAATCAACCATTAAAGAAAATGCCAAATCTGGAAAACTCCTGACACAAAACATCCAAGAAATTAAGGACACCATGAAAAGAAGAAATCTGAGGATAATAGGCATTGAAAAAAGAGAAGACATCAGACTCCAGGGCCCAGAAACTATTATCAACAAAATCATAGAAGAAAATTTCCCCAATCTAAAGAAAGAGATGCCTATAAACATACAAGAGGCCTACAGAACACCAAATAGAATTGACCAGAAAAGAAAAACTGCCCGCCACATAATAATCAAAACACAAAACATGCAGAACAAAGAAAAAATACTAAAAGCTGCAAGGGAAAAGGGCCAAATAACATTTAATGGTAAACCTATCAGAATTACACCCGACTTCTCAGCAGAGACCATAAAAGCCAGAAGGGCCTGGACAGAGATCCTGCAAACCCTAAGAGACCACAGATGCCAGGCCAGACTACTTTACCCAGCAAAATTATCAATAACCATTGATGGAGAAAACAAAATATTCCATGACAAAAACAAATTCAAACAGTACCTATCCACAAACCCAGCTTTACAGAAGGTACTAGAAGGAAAACTCCATCCCAAAGGGTCAAGCTACAACCAAAACTACCCAGGAAATAGATAACTATCCCATGGCAAAAACACAACTACACAAACGCTCGACTGGAAACAACATCAAAATTAAGACTCTTAACAGTCACTGGTCATTAATATCTCTCAACATCAATGGCCTCAATTCTCCAATAATAAAAGACACAGACTAACTGAATGGGTACATAAACAAGATCCAACATTCTTCTGCATCCAAGAAACACGTCTCACCCATAATGAAAGGCAATTACCTCAGGGTAAAAGGTTGGAAAAAAAATATTCCAAGCAAATGGTCACAAGAAGCAAGCAGGTGTAGCCATTTTAGTATCGAACAAAATAGACTTTCAACCAAATTAATCAAAAGGGATGAGGAAGGACACTTCATACTCATCAAAGGTAAAGTCAACCAAGATGACATCACAATTCTGAACATCTAGGCTCCCAATACAAGGGCACCCACATATGTAAAAGATCTCCTAAAAAAGCTTATAACCACACATCGATCCCCACACAATAATAGTGGGAGACTTCAACACCCACTGTCACTGAAGGATAAGTCATTGAAACAGAAAACTAAGCCGAGAATAACATCATTAACCAATGCCATGGGTCAAATGGATCTAACAGATATCTATAGAAACCTTTCACCCAAACAAGAAAGAATACACCTTCTTCTCTGCACCCCATGGAACCTTCTCCAAAATTGATCACATCGTAGGTCACAAAGCAAGCCTCAATAGATACAAGAGGATTGAAATAATACCTTGTATCCTATCAGATCACCATGCTCTTAGGCTGCAATTCAACAACAACAGAAATAACAAAAAGCCTACACGTACGGTGGAAACTAAACAACTCTCTGCTAAATGACACCTGGGTCAGGGAAGAAATAAAGAAAGAAATCAAGGAGTTTCTGAAATTCAATGAAAATGAAGAAACAACATACCCAAATTTGTGGGATACATTGAAAGCAGTGCTAAGAGGAAAATTCATAGCACTAAGTGCCTTTAAAAGAAATTGGAAACATCGCACATAAGCATCTTAACAACACAACTGGAAGCCCTAGAAAAAAAAGAAGCAGAAACACCCAAGAGGAGTAGATGCCTGGAAATAATCAAACTCAGGGCTGAAATTAACAAGTTAGAAACTAAGAAAACAGTCCAAAGAATCAACAAAACCAAAAGCAGGTTCTTTGAGAAAATCAACAAGATAGACAGACCATTAGCCAAACTAACTAAAAGGCAGAGAGACAGTATTGAAATCAACAAAATCAGAAATGAAAAGGGAGACATAGCAACAGACACTGAAGAAATTCAAAGAATCATAAGATCCTACTTTGAAGGCATATACGCCACAAAATTTGAAAATCTAAGGGAAATGGACGATTTTCTTGAACAATTTCACTTGCCAAAGTTGAATGAAGAACAGATAAACAAGCTAAATAGTCCCATTTCCCCTACAGAAATAGAAGCAATCATCGATGGTCTCCCAACCAAAAAAAGCCCAGGGCCAAATGGTTTCAGTGCAGAATTCTACCAGACCTTTAAAGCCGAGCTAATACCGATACTCTTCAAGCTACTCCAAAAGATAGAAATGGATGGAAAATTACCAAATTCATTCTATGAGGCCATAGTCTCATTGATACCTAAACCTCACAAAGACTCAACAAAGAAAGAGAATTTCAGACCACTTTCTCTTATGAACATAGATGCAAAAATACTAAATAAAATACTTGCAAAACGAATACAGGAACACATCAAAGATATCATTCATCATGACCAAGTAGGCTTCATTCCAGGCATGCAGAGATGGTTTAATATACGGAAATCCATCAATGTAATCCACCATATAAACAAACTGAAAATAAAAAACCACATGATCATCTCCTTGGATGCAGAGAAAGCATTTGATAAAATTCAACACCCATTCATGTTTAAAGTTTTAGAGAGATCGGGGATACAAGGCACTTTCCTCAACATAATAAAGGCTATATACAGCAAGCCAATAGCCAAAATCAAAGTAAATGGTGAGATACTTAAGGAAATTCCTCTAAAATCGGGAACAAGGCAAGGCTGCCCACTCTCTCCATATCTCTTCAATATAGTACTCGAAGTTCTAGCCAGAGCAATAAGACAACAAAAGGAGATCAAGGGTATCCAAATGGGAAAGGAGGAAGTCAAATTATCCCTCTTTGCAGATGATATGCTAGTGTACATAAGTGACCCTCAAAACTCCACCAGAGAACTCCTAAAGCTGATAAACACCTTCAGCAAATTGGCTGGATACAAAATTAACTCAAAAAAGTCTGTAGCCTTCCTATACACAAATGACAAGCTTGCAGAGGAGGAAATTAGGAAAACCACACCCTTCACATTAGCCACAGCAATATAAAATATCTAGGAGTTACCCTAACTAAGCAAGTGAAGGACTTGTATGAAAAAAATTTCAAAACTCTGAAGAAAGAGATTGAAGATGACCTGAGAAGATAGCATGATCTTCCTTGCTCATGGATCAGGAGAATTAATATAGTAAAAATGGCCATCCTACCAAAAGCAATCTACAGATTCAATGCAATCCCTATCAAAATACCTACACAATTTTTTAAAGACATTGAAAGTTCAATTCTGAACTTCATATGGAAAAACAAAAAACCCAGAATAGCTAAAACAATCTTGTACAATAAAAGGTGCTCCGGAGGAATCTCCATACCTGATCTCAAACTGTACTATAAAGCAATAGTAATTAAAACAGCATGGTACTGGCACAGCAACAGGCTGGTTGATCAGTGGAATCAAATCGAAGACCCAGATATGAATCCACACACATATGGTCACTTGATTTTTGACAAAGAAGCCAAATCCATTCAATGGAAAAAGAATAGCATCTTCAACAAATGGTGCTGGTCTAACTGGAGGTCTATGTGTAAAAAAATGAAACTGGGCCCATATTTGTCACCTTGCACAAAACTCAAATCCAAGTGGATTAAAGACCTCAACATAAAACCAGAGACACTAAGCCACTTAGAAGAAAAAGTGGGAAAGAGCCTGGAACATATTGGCACAGGAGACAACTTCCTGAACAGAACACCAACGGCCCAGGCCTTAATGTCAACCATTAATAAATGGGACCTCATGAGGCTGAGAAGCTTCTGTAAGGCAGGAGATACTGTCAAGAAAACAAAGCGACAGCCTACAGACTGGGAAAAAATCTTCACCAACCCTACATCTGACAAAGGTCTAATATCCAAAATATATAAAGAACTCAAGAAATTAAACACCACCAAACCGAATAACCCAATTGAGAAATGGGGCTTGGAACTAAACAGAGAATTCTCAACAGAGGAGTATCAAATGGCTGAGAAACACTTTAAAAAAATGCTCAACCTCCTTAGTCATCAGGGAAATGCAAATCAAAACAACTCTGAGATTCCATCTTACACCCATCAGAATGGCTAAGATCAAAAACTCAAGTGACACCACATGCTGGCGAGGATGTGGGGAGAGAGGAACACTCCTTCATTGCTGGTGGGAATGCAAACTAGTACAGCCACTTTGGAAATCTATCTGGTGCTATCTCAGAAAAATGGGAATAGGGCTTCCTCAAGACCCAGCTATTCCACTCCTTGGAATATACCCAGAAGATGCTCCAGCACACAACAAGAAAATTTGCTCAACCATGTTCATAGCAGCCTTATTCATAATAGCCAGAACATGGAAACAGCCTAAGTGTCCCTCAGTAGAAGAGTGGATAAAGAAACTGTGGTACATATACACTATGGAATACTACTCAGCTATTAAAAACAAGGAATTCCCGAAATTTGTGGATAAATGGATTGAGCTAGAAATGATCATATGAGTGAGTTAACCCAGAAGCAGAAAGAATCAAATGGTATATACTCACTTATATCTGCATACTAGCCCAAGGGGCATGTCCCACAAAAGCCTTCACTTACCAGGAAACTGGGACAGAGGGGAAGGCATCCTATTGGGACTCTAAATGAGAGACGCATGGGTGAATAGCAAAATAAAAGGATACAGATGGTCCTAGAAATCTACAAGTAGAACAATATGATAGGCAGATTTGGGCCCAGGGGTCCCGCTCAAACTAAGGCACCAGCCAAGGACAATACAGGAGGTAAACTTTAAACCCCTTCCCAGATCTAGCCAATGGTCAGAATATTCTCCACAGTTGAGTGGAGAGTGTGATATGACTTTCTCACGTACTATGGTGCCTCACATTTGACCATGTCCCCTGGAGGGGGAGACCTGGTGGCACTCAGAGGAAGGACAGCAAGTAGCCAAGAAGAGACTTGATACCCTATGAGAATATACAGGGGGACGTAATCCCCCTCAGGAACAGTCATAGGGGAGGGGAATAATGGGAAAATGGGGGGGGGGGGATGGGAGGATACAAGGGATGGGATAAACATTGAGATGTAACAAGAATAAATTAATAAAAAAAAAAAAAGAAAATGTCTCAACGGTGACTATGTGATTAGACATACATAAGAAGATTCACTGAGAAATAATTTATGTTGACTATAATACAAGTGTCTTTAGGGTCAGTAAAATGACTCAGTGGACCTTGCCACACAGTCTGATGGCCTGAACTTGACCCTTTGAACCAACATGGTGTAAAGAAAGAATCAATCTGAGCAGTTGTCCTCTGACCTCCAAATATACACTTATACAAATAGACAAACAGACCCACACACATACACAAACACATACACACAGAGAGAGAAAGAGAGAGGGGGGAGGTGTAATAAAAGCCTCTTTAATAGACATTTATAACCATTGTTCAAATTTGTGATGTAGTTTTAGAAAACCTTAGAATAATTCAAATAAGTGTAAAATTTTAAGCATACTCTGGCGGTAATCAGTATTGGCTTTGAACTTTTCCAAACCTACTTTACTTGGGGTTCTTTAATGCCTATACCTCCCATCCAACCTACCTACCCTAGATAGGAGAGAAAAGGGGCTAATGGGGACAGGAGAAGTAGACCTTTATAGACTCAGTTCCTTGGAGTGATTCCAGTCTTTGTCATCAGGACTCTAGCAGACCATTAAACAGCAAAGCAGTAATTCCAAAAAGGGGCTGCAACTGCAGCAGCTGGAACCTGGAACCTCAAAGCGTTCTCTGGAGCATTTCACTTTAGAAGCATCTTGAAGCCAAGTAATGAACACTCGGACAATGCAAAAAAGCAAAAATGGAAGAGCCAAGCCTCTGGTTTGGGGCCTGTGTATAGAGTTCATACTAGGATATTTATCAGCTGGCAAGACCATGCCCCCACAAGAGGCAGTTCCTCTTCTAATGGGCAAACACCACATGTCCTCTCACAAGTCTGTTTCCAGCCGACGAACACTGCCCACCTCCACACAAGTGTATTTCACATTCCATGCTTGGAATCAAAACAAAATCATATTTACATGCACTGCAAAAAAAAAAAATTCCTCTCCCTCCTCCACTCCCTCCTTCTTCCTTCTCTCTTCTCTCTCTCTCTTCTCCTCTCTCTCTCTCTCTCTCTCTCTCTCTCTCTCTCTCTCTCTCTCTCTCTCTCTCTCTCTCTCTCTCTGACATCTGGTAGCACTGAACACTGGAATACACTGTATGAAGGCAACAGAGACATTCTGATGTGCCAATTCAAGTATTCTGCTTTGTTTTGTTTCTACTCAGTTCTATGTCATTCACCCACCTATACTCCATGCCAAGCTCTAGAAGACACAAGATACTAGATCAACCTTGGCCACATATGACACACTCAATAAGTGTGGCCATGGTTTAGAGGAGCTCATCTGTCCCAGGAAAAAGACTCAGGGAATGCAGTGAAACCTACGAGAGTGACAACCCTGAGACTTGGAAGTCACAGCCTTCTCTTCTCTTATTTTTTCTACTTTGTTTTAAAGCAATCTATGTAGCTAAGGAAAATAGATGTTACATAGTCAGCAGGTACCAATTCTACTGTTAGAAGACAGTGTTCACAAATAACCTTAGCATGGGTATGAAACCAGAGTCCGAGAAAAGAAGATATCAAACAACAAAATACTTTATTATCTCTGAACATACAGCAAATACCAGTCAACCAAATCAACTAGCATCCAATATCACTCAAACCGCAAATTTGATATCCAGATCTGATTTGTACTCTTTGATTAAAATTTCCCCAGTTCCTCCCCAACCCATACAACTACCATCCCAATTTTTGTCTCTGTGAATTCGGCCAAAAATTAAACAGAAATTCAGTTCTCAGAGTTGTGCACTACTCTTCCCTAGGTTTAAAGGATGCCTGCTAAACTAAATTAACTTAAACACACTTATCAAAATTAATGAGCCTTTCTAATGCATTATCTTAAGCAACTTGTAAAATGTATATAATCAAATCCAATATAGTTCATAATTTTGTCTCCGGAGCAATCTATATTTCCCCAACTCATTAAGGAATGCATTCTATATTTTGACAATGATATATTTTTACATTCTTTTTTCTATTGATTTTTTTTTCTTTATGTTGGAGTGGAATAATCAACACAGGTGTTTTTATTAACCAAAAATAACTAAAAGTGATCGTAGGTGACACCAACTTTAAGCAAATATTTCTTGGGCTCACCAACTTTAAGCAAATATTTCTTGGGCTCACCAACTTTAAGCAAATATTTCTTGGGCTCACTGTACATGTACAAATATAACAATGCAGTCTGTCACAGAGTTGCTACCAAATGCCAACAAGCATGATAAACACTTTCAAACATTATCATAAAACAGATAATTATAATACTTATTTTATGGCTTCTGTGACTTAGAGTTTGCTTAGCTACAAGCCAGGAAACTGGAAAATAGGTTATTTATATCCAACTACAGGGTTATTGTTTTTAAAAGATGCATATTTGACACCTTAATATAATAAGAAGAACAGCACGCACTGTGCCCCATTAGTAGTTCTCAGACTGGCAACATCCATCAGAAGCTCCACCTTTCACTAATCAACATGGAGACTAGAGGTCAGAGATATACTGTGACACCTATGACGGTGTAGATAGAGTAGTGCTTGACAAAGACGGCCCAGCCAACTCCCAAGTTCATCTTTTGAATCAGTTCACTTGTCTTTCTGCCTCTCACGGGAAAGAGTTCTTTTATTTTTAGAGTCGGGCCAAAATGGGAGCCTGTAGTAGAACGCATCACAGGGTCTTCTCCTACCTCTCCCTCCGAAGACATTTTCTTCATCAATATGTGCTCTTCGTTGTCTTTTTAAAAAATATGGATGCTAGCGAAGAATTAGAAGAACAAGAGCAAGAAAGACTAAGACATGATCGTCTGCACTTGAGAAGCTGTTTTGAGAAGAGAGTATGTTTACAGATGACGTGACTACCCAAGTTGGAGTCCATGGAGTTGACACAGTGAATTTTTTAGTAAGAAACGGAAATACTAATATTTGTAGAAATTTTAACTTGTCTGAGAATTTTAGACATACTGACTCCATCCTTAGTGTGTGCTGAGTCTATTTAGTTCTTTCAGGCTCTCAGTTAATACGCTGAGAAATCCATGGCTGGGGAGGTTTTATTATTGGGTCTTTGGTCTGAGCAGAAGCCAGGCAGTTTGTCACTGAGAAATGCCCAGCTTGTGACTTTACAGCCTCCGGAGCTGAAGTAGTTTGTGAAAACAAAAGTCAATCTCACCTCCAAAAGCTGCGTGTCTCCTGAGTAAGTAACATCAGCATATAATCATGCGAAATGTTTTGCCCCCCACCCCCGTGGGTTTTCGTGGTTACTAAGTTTTACATGTAGGACACCGTCGTGGATCACAGAAAAGTCTCTCAGCTGTGGCTCTTTTCACATTTCTATTGAGGAAAGAGGAATCGCCATCTTTCAAATTGAGAATTCCCTGCTTTAATCTGAAATGCAAAAGTTCAAATTGTTGAGAAATCTCCCCTTTATTAAGTAGTGTGGACTGTGCAGATGATTTAGAAACAGTCTGAGGATAAGAAAAAGTGTAAACAGTTCGTTTTAGTTATTTCAAAAGAAATCTTATAAGTTTAATATTTTTTAGTTGAGGTAGTCATTGTTTTCTTAATTATTTTTTAAATATAAAAACAAAAACCCAGGCATTGCCTAGCAGACCTAGTTATTTTATTTTATTTTATAAGCTCCAAAATGCTCCAATAATTGCCAGTCTTTTTTAAGATCATGTTATTTTATCGCAGAGGCAGAGAAGACTGCTTACAATACTACTGAGCCTCAATAAGTAATTAGAAAATAATTGTACTCAAGAACCTGCCATGGGTTGTCAAGGGCTCTTCCCTTTGTCAGGTAAAATAATATGCCTACTCTTAGTGTACTAAGAATTAGAGTTTCTAAAATCTACAAATTGTGAATGGATGTCTCTATTAACTTTCACAACAGCAACTGTGTTGATTGATCGCTTTTAAAGGGTAGGAAAGATAACAGGGTACAGGTGTCACATATTTTAAATATAAAAATTCTTATGCATTCTAACAGCTATGACCTTCAAGTGAGCTAAATACTGAGCTTCAAGTAGCTAAATTAAAATACAAGAAAACCGCCTGTAAAAATTTAAAGTTCTATGAAATAATTAGAGAGGTGGATTTGTAGCTTAAGTTAAAAGACCCACTTTATTTACATCTATTAAAATAGGAAATCAGTGTGAAAGCCAATCCCCACTCTCCACTCATCTGTGGAGAATGTCCTATCCATTGGCTAGATCAGGGTAGGGGTTCGATGTTTATTGCACATATTGTCCTTGGTTGGTGCCATGGGCCCAGATCTGCCTGTCATAACATTCTTCTGGTGGGTCCTATTCTTGCATACTTCTCTCACCTAGAGTCCCAATAGGATGTGCTCACATCTATCCCAATGTCCTGATAAGTGAAGACTTTCATGGGACATGCCCCTTGGGCTAGTGTCCAATTATGAGTGAGTATATATCATTTGAGCCTTTCTGCTTCTGGGTTAACTCACTCAGTATGATCCTTTCTAGTTCCATCCATTTGTCCACAAATTTCAGGAATTCCTTGTTTTTAATAGCTGAATAGTATTCCATGGTGTAAATGTACCACAGTTTCTTTTTTATTAAATTATGAAACATCTCAATAGTTATTCCATCCATTGTACCCATCCCTCCCATTTTCCCCTTATCCCCCCCTAGGACTGTGACTGAGGGGGACCATCCTATATATGCTCATAGGGTATCAAGTCTCTTCTTGGTAGCCTGCTATCCTTCCTCTGAGTGCCACCAGGTCTCCCCATCCAGGGGATGGTACCACAGTTTCTTTATCCATTCTTCTACTGAAGGACACTTAGGCTGTTTCCAGGTTCTGACTATTATTAATAAGGCCACTATGAACATGGTTGAGCATATGACCTTGTTGTGTGGTGGAGCATTTTCTAGGTATATTCCAAGGAGTGGAATAGCTGGGTCTTGAGGAAGCCCTATTCTCAGTTTTCTGAGATAGTGCCAGATAGATTTCCAAAGTGGTTGTACTAGTTTGCATTCCCACCAGCAATAAAGGAGTGTTCCTCTTTCTCCACATCCTCACCAGCATTCTGATGGGTGTAAGATGGAATCTCAGAGTTGTTTTGATTTGGAACTCTGGTGCCCTGTATTTGACCATGTCTCCTTGGTGGGAAGGCCCGGTGGCACTCAGAGGAAGGATAACAGGCTATCAACAAGAGACTTGGTACCCTATGATTATATAGAGGGGGAGGAGGTCCCCCTCAGTCACAGACATAGGGGAGGGGAATAGGGTGAAAGCAGGAGGGAGGGAGGAACTGGAAGTAATAAGGGATGGGATAACAATTGAGATGTAATATGAATAAATTAATGAAATTTTTAAAGGAAAATAAAAATTCTCAATTAACTATGAAAAAAATAGAAAATCAGTAGTGAAGTCCCAGATCCCATAAAAGACCGTGCCATGGAGAAAATGGTGAGGAACTACTAGGATTTGGGTTTGCCTCAGAGCACTGTACAGCTATGGAATTCATCTTCTGCCAGTAATTCTTTATTAGCCAACCATGCATGGTCTGTGGTCTATTTTTCAAATCTGTAATTCAGTGAAGAAGCTAAAATCCTTAAGCTTGGGGTAATTACTGAAGACAGTGAAGTCTGGAGACATAAGGGTCAGTCTACACATATTTAATTTCTAATACAAAACGTAGTGAGCTCCTGTGGATAATGGGAAAGGGCTGAGCTTTAACTGTCCATCTTCAAATATCTATCTAGACACTTGATATGGTCTCTGTTCTATTTAAACTGTTCTTACATTTATGACTTTATGTGTGTTAATTGTGAACATAATTATAAGCAGCTGTTTCCATGCTTTCTTCCTTTACATATATATATTTATCTTCAATATTTAGATAATTCAGAAACATCAAAACAAAACAAAACAAAACAAAAAAGCTCTCCAGGCTAACCATTACCATTCTGCATGTTTCTTCTAACCTGTCAATTCTGTGTAGTTTGTTTTCATTGTAATTTCCCAGCAATACTGTATTGTGTCCCTTTATGTCAGTTTTTGCTCAAACACAAGCATAATTTATATAACCTTTGACTAACACAAATTACAAACAAATATCAAAATACCTGCATAATAGCCATAAGATGAGTGTGTTGGTGTTACAAAAATACAAAACACCATGTTAAGAGAAAAATGTCATTTATAGGAAAATTCTGGTAAAAACAGAATAACAGCTGGTACTACAAATCTTATGGAAACTGACTTTTAAGAAACCACTCACAGTCATACCAATTTTCTCTCCTGTTCCAAAACGGATCCTATAAATGTTATAGAAATAAGTACCAACATAGAAAAAAATCCTGCATGATGATTTTCCACTAGGTATGTAGTAATAAATTTTTAAAATTTATATTACTATTACAAGGGTGATGAAAATTCAATTCTCCATTGTGTTAATTATCCCCTTTTCTTTCCATTTGAAAACATCAAAATGGATTGGTGCTTTCATTTATAAATATTTACTAATGAGATTCTTTGTTGCAGCAACCATCTGAGGGCTGTTAAGATACCATATGTCTACCATTCTTATTTCTGAGATTAAATTTCAAGTCAGAAGCAACATTTACATGTTACTGGAAAGGAAAGGGCATTCTACTAAATTTACACCTTTATGCAAAAATCTCCAAACAGAGCCAAACAAACTGATGCTTCTTCTAAGGCCATAGCAATGCCACTATCTTTTAATAATAAAATCATCAAACTCCAGTCATAATTCTGAAAGAACTGTGCTAATCTACCTCACGCTTCCTACACGTTGTAATGCGTGCCTTCAGGTTGCAGATGGGAGGGCATTAGTGCCCTCATTTCTATAGCCAACAAAAATACAAACAAGCCTTCATGCTGATTAAATTACCTGACAACTGTAAACTAGAATTTTCATAGAAAGTGGCATAGTTTGAAGCAAACAATTATCTCAGGAAAGGTGATATTCTTACATTAGAAACACTCAACTTTTGAAAACACTGAGTAGAAATTCATTCATTGTGCATGTCTGCCCCTCTTTTATACATAGAAATCTTAAAGCTAGTTAGACTGTCATAACAATGGTGGATTTTAAAAAATATTTCATTTTTATTTTTAATTATGTATAATGTGCACATGAATGCAGTGCTTTCAGAGACCATAAGAGGGCATTATATCCTCTGGAGCAGAAATCCCCAGTCCAGTGCCCAGCAACTGCAATGGGCAGCTCACAACTACATGTAGCTTCAGCTCCAGGAGATCTAAAGATGTCTTCTAGCCTTTACAGGCACCCACACTCACATGCACATACTAACACACACACACACACACACACACACACACACACACACACACACACATGGTTTAAAAGTCAAATGACATATATCTTTCATCTTTCTTTTAAAGTCTTATCTCAAAGGCTTCTCCAAATTTTTCAGTTTATTGTCTACATTTCTGTTGTCTTCCTACAACTGAACACCCATAGCATTCTCTGGTTGTATTATACAGAAATGTCTGGAAGGTCCTGCTCCTTGTGGGTGCTCTGTAGACAAACAGAAGCTGTATCCCTCAGAAACACATTAGCAAATGGAGATGTTAAAACCCAGCTCAACCCACTGGATCAGCCACAATGACTCCAAAAGTGATACTTACACATACTACAAAATAGGAACCCAAAGCAGAAAAAGAGGGCCTCTTCCTCAAATTCATAATAAGATACGAAGAGAATTACAGAGAAAAGATTATACCTGAGTCTCTCGTTGGCCAACTTGCATAATTTTTGTTTGTCTGCTCTCTTAGTTACTGTTCTATTGCTGTGAAGAGACACCATTACCAAGACAACTCTTATAAAAGAAAACATTTAACTGGGGGCTTGCTTATAGTTCCAGAGTGTCAGTCCGTGGTCATCCTGGCAGGGAGTGTAGAGGCATGAAGGCAGACACGGCTCTGGAGAAGTAGCTAAGAGCTTTACATCCTGGCCTACCAGCAGACAGGCAGGCAAGCAGAGAAAAAGAAACTAGCCCTGATGTGGACTTTTGAAACTTCAAAGCCCACCACCAGTGATACACCTTCTTCAACAAGGCCGTTCCTACTCCACCAAGACCACAACCAAAATTTTCCAACAGTCCACCAACTGGGAATTCCCGTTCAAATCAACACATCTGATTAACATGCTAGAGATAAATGGTACTGTTGGCAAGTCCCTACCACTAACCTATTCCTACAAATGGATTTGCATAATTTCGAGAGAGCAATAAGGTGTAATTTTAGAAACTTGGACTTAAAACACAGAAATGGAAAGTCTCCCCGACAGTTCATTTACTTGTTGTGATATGTATAGACATTTTCTCTCATATTTATTTCCCCGGAGAATTTTAATGATGATAATATATGTGAACATCTGTAAATTACAAAACCCTAAATGAGTGATGCTATTAATGGCTGACATTGCCTTTCTGTAACATTAAGTAAGTAAATCTTTTTTTAAATTAATTTGTTCTTGTTACATTTCAATGGTTATCCCATCCCTTGTATCCTCCCATTCTTCCCTCCCTCCCATTTTCCCCGTACTCCCCTTCCCTATGACTGTGCCTGGGGGGGACTTCCTCCCCCTTCATATGCTCATAGGGTATCAAGTCTCTTCTTCGTAGCCTGTTATCTTTACTGAACAGACTATAACAGTCTGCCTCCAAACTGTGGGCTTCAAAGTGGGCTGTGTGAAATAACCGCATCAGAAATAACAAATGCTCATTAAAAATGCTAACGGTTCTTCCCTGCCTTAGGCTGAGTGCATCACCATCTCAGGGAGTAGAACACAGACACATGCATTGTTCAGAATTTATCAGTGTCATTTTCTATGCCTTTGATCAACTGCCTTGTGAACGAACAGAGAAATCCTAAGAGCTGAACTCAGGGCTGCTGCGCTGCTGGTACACTAGACAATGGTGATTGACACGTGTATTGCCTTCCACCCCAATTAGCGCTCTCTCTGTAGCATAATGCTATTAAGCTCCTCAAAGTCGAGGTATGTACAAAGAAGGGCAAAGGACCAACTGAGCAGGGACCAGGTGATTCTTCAGGACCTTCCAGAGTACTCAAGTGCTAAAGAACTGCTGTTTGTGATGGTTTTAATGAATTTCTAGAAACTCTCCCAGAGAACCACACTTGGATCACCTTTACTCTTCCAGATTCTGGCCTGCATACACCGATGTCCTTCTTCCAGAAGAATATTTCCTCATAAACTTTCAGTGGACAGCCCTCGTTGTCCCTGGAATACTGAAACACTTTCCCCAGAAAAGAAATTTCTTCTTCATAACATGTATCATGTGCTCTTTCCATGGGATCCACAAAGTATGTGCTATGAGCGGCAATGCCCTATGGCAGGTACAAGGCAATCCTGCTATACCCCTGCAATACTAGAACTCCAGAAACAAGGCACCCTGCACTGAAGTGGCAGCTCTCTTCTCAACTCACTGACAGGAACTTCCTTCAATATGGCTCCTCTATGGAAAATACAACATTATTCATTCTGTTTCTGGAATATTAGCCTCTGTCAAGCTGGCTGACATGGGTATTTCTTTGAATGAGAGAATTACAGTATCGGGCAGTGTAATGTTTTTGTTTCTTCATTACTACAGATGTGTGCCTCCCGCATGTGTCTTCATTCTTTCCAGTGTAAGAATCAATTTAGCTAAAGGAAGAGGAAAACCCATTTCCTCCCGATGGTTCCATGATGGGCACAGATGTTTGTGGGACTATTCTCCTCATACACGTGGCCCAAAGACTCTGCTTTTAGTAAAGTGGTCCCTCTGTTCTGTGGTGCAGTGACCCTGTGCTCAGTCTCACCGCCATCAGGCAGAGGAACACAGAGGTGCTTAGGCTATGAAAACCTGATCCGTAGACCCCAGTTCTGTAGGTAGCCTCTCCCTTTGAGCTTAGGCGGAAAATAAGCTCATGTATTTAAGAGAATGATTCTAAATGTAAACATAAAAGAAATAATATGTCAAGTCATAGAATTTCAGTTAAAATTTTCAGCTAAAAGTTTAACAACCTTACTATATTACTCTATGAAAATGATTAGAAGCACATAAAATTCAAGAATAAGTGGTATAAAAAAGAGTTAATGTTTAAAAACAGCAAAATTATTATAAATTGTGCCTTTCCCTGGGAATCCAGCAATATATCTACTTTAATCATTAAAATGAACATTTCTAGACCTATTCTTCAAATTGTTTATTTATTTATTTATTCCATTCTTGCTTTTTGTATAGTTCAGGCACTTGATGTGGCTCCAGCCTCTTGACTGTCTTTCCTTGATGCATTGCCATAGCCCTGTGTACATCTGAGTACATGCTGTCCTCCACCAACTGTGTAGTCATCGATTACACTGCCTTCCATCAACTGTGTAGTCATTGATTACACTGCCTTCCACAACTGTGTAGTGATCGATTATACTGCCTTCTTTCACATCTAGTGGCAGTTACATTAGTTTAATTTTTACGTCTCTCCTTGATAGCCCTTAGCCACCATTTCACCACTTATCCTCCTTTCTTCTTCCCTGACCTTTCCTCCATCATGCCATTTTCATCGATACCATAATCATCTGTTAGTTTCTGATTTGCTCAATGACAGAACTAGGAGTAACTGTTCTCTATATGAAGTCCAATGTCATGCTAATTAGAGGCAGATGGTAGTGATTACTAGTAAATTCATTAGTTAAATTTTGAAAGGATGATAAAAACGTAGTCCAAGTCCCAGAATTAACATATGGAGCTAAGAGAACCAGAATTTATGCACTATGCCATCACCAAGCTACAAGTAGAAATATGTTTGGTACAATATCAAATAACCTTCAAATATAAAGAAAAATAAAAGAAATGAAATACTGGCTATGATAAGTCAAAGAGTTTTTAGGGCTGGATCAAACAAAGCTTACAGTGCATATTATTCTTAAATAAATAATTGGTGCAAAAATATAGAGAATTTATATGCATTCCTTTCAAAGAACACAAAAGATAACACTTTCACAAATGGAGTTGCTGCCTTTGCTTATTTTGTTCTTTGAAAGAACAAGCACTCTTAACCACTGAGGCCTGCTACCTTTATTTTAATTGTTTTCTTTCCTTACTTTTTTTTTAAACAGAGTTTCACTGTACCTCTCTCTGTCTTGGAATTTGCTCTATAGACTAGACTTGCCTGGAACTCAAGCATGTCTGCCTCTGCTTCCTGAGTTCTGGCATTAAAGGCACCAGTATGCCCAGCTATTTTCTTTTATCTGAAAACAAAATGAAGACCTTAAATGTCTAGTGAATAATAAAACATATTGTATATTGTTATGTTGCCGTGCACAGCATTCCAGACTGAACTGGCCTAAACTGGTTAGTAAATATACTCAAGGTTTTAATTACACTGCAGTATTGAGAGTGCCTGATGTTTTCAGTCCAGCATAGTATTTTGTAGGATTGTCAGAAGAAAGGAGATGTCACTCTGGAAGAGGCTCATCCCAGGATTCCAGAGTCCATACATAGTAAGAGAGACATTCCATGCAAGATGGGCTGAGAGTCAGCACCTGGTTGAGAATGACATCCACAAAAGAAGGCTGTCTGACAGAGGATGTTAAAACACAAGCAAGGTAAATAAAATGTCTACACAACATGGGTGGGAGTTAGCTCTGATAAGTTGACAACTCTCTGGTGGAAGACCACACATCCAAGAGTATTAAGGCAGCACAAATAGACTTTGAAGGATTTTTCAGTGGTCATTAAGTTAGATCAAAGTTTGAAGAATAGGGACAGGAGGGTGAATCTAAGGGAAACTTAAAAAGAAATAAATTTTTAAAGCAGTGAGTATTTATATATGATCCTCAAAGTAATTTTACATAGTATCATGAAAGTTATGAAACTAAATTATGAGAACACATTTAATTTAAAAACCAGGAGTGCATAGGGACATAAAATGAACAAATTGAAATTTTGATGAATACAATAACACATTAAGATTAAATACAGAAGGAAAGTAATTTTATGGTGACAAATACCATCTCCATTACATTGTCAAAGGTAACTCTTCTAATAATATGGCATATTTAAATCACAAACATCTTCCCAGAATGCAAAGAGAACAATATACCATGACCTTTGTTGGTTTTCTATCAAGTCCTCTTTCAAGAGCCATCACAGTGACTCAAAAGGAAGGATATTTTTCAGTGCATATGGACTTTAGTCTTTGAAATTATTCAAGATATAAAAGCAAAGATAGATTTGTTTCAAACTGAGAGATTCAGAAACTAAAGAAAAAAAACTGAACATACAATTCAACATGAGATTTGAACCAACATGTTATGTTCAAAGGGCATTATCAAAACGATGATCTAAAATTGATTAGCCTCTATAAATTACGTATGGTAATACACCAAGCTTAATTTCTCCATTCTAATGGGCTTATTGTGGTCATGGAAAAAAAAGTTCTCATCTGTAGGAATAACATTCTACAACTGAAATAATGAGGTGCTGTGTCTGCCGTGAGCTAATACATAACTAAGAAAACTTTGAAAACATGTTTTCTGATCCAATCAGAAGGCAGTTGATTACTCCAGCAGTTATACCACTATCACACATCTTACCTGGCCGACTGGTCTTGGTTCATAGGGTCCTTTTCTCTCTTTGTAGCCCACACAGCATCCTTCAGTGCTTTGACAGCAGTTGGGACAGGAGGATGTTTCAAGCTTGGTACCAGCTTGCTTTCTCAGCATCTTGTAACGAAGGTATGTGGTGTCTTCAACAATGGGGTCTTATCCTCTATTTATCTCAAGGACAAGCAAAAGAATTGAAAAGAGCCTATTCTTGTTGCAGGCCGGGACTGTCCTAACCCATTTCTTGGCCTTGAGACTACATTCAATGACCCTCTGCTTGTCTGAGAAACACCTTCTAGCTATGCACAGTAACTCCCTTCAACCCCTCTTTTGTATTTTGGTTTGAGTTACAAGATATCAAGCTTCCATATGACTTCTTTGTACTCCCTTTGTCTCAGTTAATAAACCCTCACTAGCACACTCTCATTTCTACAAGCCCCTACTTGCCTCTCGGCTTACTTTTCCACCCACAGTCTTCCCTCTCTTGCCTCTTATCTCTGTTCTATTATCCCCTTTCCCTTCAGGTAATCAATACCTTCAAGTCCATTCTTCATAGTAGGGGATCTATGCCTAGTACCATAAGAACAGCTAATAACCCAGGCCTAGGGATCTTGAGTCCAAGGGTAAAATAACATTGTATAACTAAATAAATATAGCACCAAACTGCCATATATGTATGTTTATACCCATAGACAAGAGCTACTCTCCTCCTTAATCAGAGATACATCTGGTCCTTATAGTGAAATATAATGAATGCCAAGATGCATGGCTCCCCAAGACGTTGAGTATATGTGGCAGTTGTGGGACCAAGCCTGAACAAGACATTTACATCATTCTCTCTAAGACTCAGGGAATGTTGCAGAGGATGGAGACATAGAGCAGGGCAGTTAGAGAGAGAAGATAGATTGAAGGGTTTTTAAAAGCCATCCTCTCCTCTCAAATTGATTCATTCAGTGCCGTCATTAACTCAGAGCTGTGGATGCCTACACTCAGCCCACACAAGACTGACCCTGCCAATAGTCAGCCATGAAGGGAGGAATGAATCAAAGGGTCCCAGACACAGTGTTGAACTATTAGTTATTGATCAGTTCTGGCAGGGGTTGGCAACCACTGCCTTCACTTTTGTGCACATTGCCGAGCCCATCTACTTACAAGAGATAGCTCCAAACCATTGACACACAGACAACCCTGGTAAAACTCAGTGGGTTTAACCAGAGTGAATACACATAAATATTTGAGAGAGACATTGGGGGGAGGCTGGGGAAAAGGATGGAATGGGTGGAGAGAGATGGGAAAGAATTAGAATGGTCAATATATATTGTGTACACATGTAAAACTAATAACAAAATTTATCTGATAACGTGTATCATTGCATCTAAGATAACAAAACATGCTTTTCCAAATTGTTGAAATCTTTCTTGACTTAAAATTATGTTTTCTGTCCATTTTTAATAATTTCTAAAGCAAATGTGCAGTTTACAAGAATAAGAATTCGATAAAGTTGGCTGTTGGTTTTTAAAACTCACAAATTATCATGTCACATAATCACTAGAGGCCATGACTTTAATAATTTATTGTCCCAATTATGTTCTTGATAAATGTTTCTTTCCACTGGTATATTAATTTTTAAAAACCATTCTCTTTTTTGGCTTTTAGTTTTTGGTTTTTCCAAAAGCTGGGGTTAAAGATATTGGGCCCCCCCCACCCTGATATAATATTCTTTTGTGAAGATTCATTACCAACATCAAGGTGCAATACAATGATATGAAAAGAAGTCAATTACAACTTATATTATTGTATACTCTATGGTTTGAGTTAATTAATTTTTTTAATTATTTTATTAATTTATTCTTGTTACATCTCAATGTTTATCCCATCCCTTGTATCCTCCCATTCTTCCCTCCCTCCCATTTTCCCCTTATTCCCCTCCCCTGAGGTGGATTACTCCCCGGTATATGCTCATAGGGTATCAAGTTCTCTTCTTGTAACCTGCTGTCCTTCCTCTGAGTGCCACCAGGTCTCCCCCTCCAGGGGACATGGTCAATTGTGAGGCACCAGAGTACGTGAGAAAGTCATATCCCACTCTCCACTAATTTTTAAAAACATAATTATTTATTATTATCTGTGCACACGGTGTGTGTGTGTGTGTGTGTGTGTGTGTGTGTGTGTGTGTGTGTGTGTTGGTACAACTGCCATGGTGTTTGCGTGGGAGTCACAAAGTAAATTTGTGGGATTTGTTCTCTCTTCAGACCTTTACTTCATGACAAGCCTTCATGACAAGTGCCTTTGCCTGCTAAGTCATCTTGCCAGAAAATGGTAAAACATTGTTTAACATTATTCAAACACTAGTAATGCGCACTTGTGAGAGAGTGTTTCAGAAGTGAATCCCATTTGACTTGGTGTGCTGAAGAGAGCATTGAGGGTGGGTGATATCCAGTCTGTGCTGGGCCTGAATAGAACAAAACAACAGAGGAAAGCTGCACTAGCGCTGCTTGCCTGCTCCATCTGAAATGTCACTCATTCATTCTTCCCGTTTCCAGACCTCTATATCTGGACCAGCATCTATGCCACTGACATCCGGCTCTCACATCTTTTCACTACAGTGTTGGTCAACACATCAAAGATAACTTGAGAGGGGGCATTGATATCACATTAAGGCAAGTGGTTCTCAAGCTGTTAAGGGTCAAACATGCTTTTCTCAGGGGTCACTTAGGACCATCAGAAAACACAGATATTTACATTGCAATTGACAACAGTAGCAAAATTGCAGTTATGAAAGAGCAACAAAAATAATTTTATGGTTGGGGGTCACCATGACATGAGGAACTGTATTAAAGATCACAGCATTAGGAAGGTTGAGGGCCACTGCATTAAGGAATAACAATGAAGCAACATCCTCAGATTAACTTAACCAAGAGTGAGTCCAGATTTGAATTCTCCACTTCTTCTCCTGTGCCTCTCTGCCTATAATTTTGTGGTTACTGACTTATATGTAACCTGTGTGATGTTGTTGTTGTGTGTGTGCCTGATGCTTGCAAGCTGTGCCTGTGTCTGTTCTGAAATAACACCTGTCCTTGGCAAAAGAATTTGTTCAGTATTTATTGAACAGCACAGAAAAGATGGCATGAGAAGAATGAAGGATTCTCTATAGAAATCCTCAACGGTGTTTACCAGCTGTAGGAGTTCTCCAGGGATAAACACTGTTGGTGATTTCTATAGAGAATCTTTCTTCTGGACCCAGGGGGTGGCTACACAAACTGATGCACCAACCAATGGCAGTGCATACAGTGAACCTAGAGCCCCTGTTGTTCAGATATAACCAATGGACAGCTCATTTTCCAAGGCGGTTGGGGGAGCAATGGGGACTTCCTCTGACATGAACTCTGGTGCCCATGGTTTGATCACTTCCCCTTGGTGGGCAGACCCCAAGGGCAAACAGAGGAAGGGAATGCAGGCTATCCAGATGAGACAATAAGGGAAAAGGTTCCTCCCTGTCACAGACCTAGGGGAGGGGAATAGAACAGGAAAGGAAGGGAGGGTGGGAAAGGGAAGATACAATTGAGGGATAACAATCAGGATGTAAGATGAATAAATTATAATAAATAAATAAATAAATAGAAATTCTCAATGGAGTTTTACAAGGGAAGAACTTACACCAGTGACAATAACTGACCCAGAATAGCATACAAAAGAGCAAACAGCTCTTATCCACCTATATCCACATGTTGCATCCAAAAGAATATTTAAGGTGGCTTTCAACCTGTTATCTGTTTTTAACAAGTAGCTACTACGAAACACACATACAGTATTCTGGGTCAGGGAGATGGAGAAGCACGTAACTTACTATTAAAGCTACACACTCTGCTCAGGTTGTAAAAGCTGTTTGCTTGGGGATCCACAGCATAACAGTAAGGTTGGCTATATTGTTCACTTAAAGCCAGGTTAAACTTAAGCAGGCTGAGCACACAGTAGGGCAGCAGGTGAAGTATAACCTTAAGTGATACTAAGGTATCATTAACTTGAGGGCACAGCCTGGAAAATATCCAGTCTGCTTAGTGTCAAAAGATATTTTCATTATTACTAAGTTCTGATAGTTATTCCAGCTTTGCTTCAGCTTCTGACCTCTTCCCTTGGTGTGTGTGTGTGTGTGTGTGTGTGTGTGTGTATGCGTGTGGGCATCTGTATGTGTGTGTGTGTGTGTGTGTGTGTGTGTGTGTGTAGATAAACTCAGGATCATCAGGATACAGTGATAACAAACAGCCTCTGGACCTGTATGTCTTACCACAACAAAAATTTATTTACTGGTTCTGTGACATTTGTGTGTGTCAAGTTACACACAAATAGCCTAGGAACTTGACTCCATAGCCATATAAACCACACCTAACATTAATAACAAATTTCTTTATACACACACTACAGAAACTCAATAATACACTGTGCCCTGGGCCACAAATGAAGAGTCATAGGTGTGTTAGCCACACAGGAAGAGAGAATTGAACCCCTTTCTAAAAACTTACAAGACTAAAAATAGCAGGATTGCAAGCAAACTAATTAAGCACAGAAGGGAGTATTGCGATAAACTGTGACTCTGTATTAGACATATGTGAACTTAAATCCAAGATGAATAAATGACTAGTAATATCTTATTAACCTAGAATCCCTGTATATGGAACAATGATAAATATACTTAGCTTGTACCTTTGTGATACTTAAATAAGTTTAAAATACACAAGTTGTTAAACGTTCAGAATACGTATGGGTGCATGTATATACCATCCCCAGCACTTACTTTGCCTGCCTCTTATATAGCATATGCGCTTTGCTCCATGTTCCATGATTTGTGTCCTCAAATCTCAATGCTGCTCAAGAGTTCTATGAGCTGGCTGACTGAAGACACAAATATCATCTTTACTTTGGATTCTTGTCAACTTCTGATTACTTTGCTGCTGAGTCCTTACATACTGAGTCATTGCAGAGTTTAAAGTGTTGCCAAGTCTGTTGGGTTCCCATATCATTCTTGTCCCCCCCACCCCTGGCGACTCAACTCTTGGTTATTGTCTCTCAGAAAAGGAAGGCATATCCTATAGTACTGAAAAGCTAAGGTCATCCTGAAAAAACTACCTCACCTTATCCCTTCACCTATAAATTTATACAGATACTAAGAAGCAAATCACACTTACTCCTAAGGAGGAATATCCCATTAAAATCTTCAAAGCCAGATGCAGCGGTACACATCTGTGCTCCCATCTGCTCAGGAGGATGAGCAGGACAGTCACGAATCTGAGGACATCCTGGTCAACTGTAAAATCTCATCTATAAATAAATAAACATAAGTAAGTTATTTTTAGAATAATAGAAACTTTCCCTTTGCTTTTTGCAAATATGTGCATTCAGAATATAAAGAATAGACACTCTATTTCACCAGTGGCTACTTCCACATCTTGCTTGGTGTTTGAGTTTGCATTTCCTCTAAAGTATGGTATATCTGCAGGTCACAGACTATGACCTCTACTGTCCTCCACTAATGCTGCCCTCTCATCTTATATCTAGTCACCTGTAACCCCTGCCCTCTCAAGCAAAGGCCTTGCTTTTATCTCTGCAATCTGGAAGCTCTCCTGAATGCATTTCATCTGTCCACAGATTCAACATACTTGTAACTGATGTTTTCATGCTACGTCAACACTTTTGCTTACACAATGTAGTGTTTGTTTTATAAATATGAAAATCTCCTCACACTATCCTAAATTTAAATCATTCCAAGATCAACCAGGCTATCAGAAACCACTCTTACACACACACACACACACACACACACACACACACACACGTGGTCTCTGTAATGTACTAAGATCACATGATACTGGGATGGTGGGGATAGATGTTCCACATTAAAGAAGACAGAGAGCACAGTGACAAAACAGAGATTCTATCACAGCTAGAAAAAGAATAAACTAACACTATTCACATTGGCAGTTATTTATTTAGGCTATAAAATGCTTAAAGTGATTGGAGTGGGCTCAAGTGAGACAGAGCAAACCACAATCCTAACGCTCTGTGATCCTGTGAAAGACTGTAGGCTTCCATCATACAATGATGTTCTCTTATGCCTATAGATATTGGGTAAAATCAGCTAAAGGAAACACCCACTTGGAAATAAGAACTAAAAAAATCACTTAAGGAAACTGTTACACCGAAGTACAAGTTTCATGGCTTTGATATTTTTCATTCACAAGTTAGCTGTTTCCTCCCTTTATGTGGGTAATGAAAGCTCAATCTCATCATAGTGATGTCATGAATATAAATCAAAGTATTAATTGTTTTACACACAACCATTGTGTTACTTCTAGCTGTGTGTATGCTGTTTTCCTCTTTAAGTACACAACATTTCTTCTTGTCCGTTACCTCCAATTTCCTCACGCTTCTCTGAGTCATGTAGTTATTATTTCCAGACCTTATGATTCATGCAGTGACCTCCAAACTACCTGCTTGTCTTGATGAGGTTGTCACTGTGGGACATATTAGCTCTGTACTTGGTATGACTTTCTCGCATGCCCTGTGGTTCAGTCCTGTTCTTCTCTTCCTTCAAAAGGCAACACTAAGCCTGAGTCAAAGTCATCACCATAATTCTATGAACTTATGACACCTCTGTAATAAATGGAAAATAAGAAAGTACAAATAAGTCTCACATTAGTCACTCGTCCACAGGGGAAATACCAATGCTCTGAGAGTTGCTGAATGTGCAGGCTGCTTTTATGTAGCCTCTGTAGTATACCGGGTGCCCTTGTTTGTGTTCTTTGGTTCTCTTGTGTCCTTGTTCACTGTGGTTTACTTTTGTTCTTACTGATATGTATGTAGATCTATTACTATACTTCAATGTCTACCAGTACAATGTAGGATAGAATATTTAAAGGATAGTAGTGTGAGTTCCACGTCCTTTTCCTGGGTACCAATGGGCTCATTTTTATTCTCGGGTTAATAAACCACATTCACAGGAAAAGCACACCATCTATAATGTAATATCAGCACTATGAGGTCACCGAATTACTACAAAAAAGATTGGGAAAGTGTGGGGCAGGGAGACATACGACCGCGACAGCCAGCCTGGTAAGAGTGAGGTAAAGGCATGTACAAACCTTGTCTTGAGACTGGCAGGAGTAGGACAGCTTCCTCCCTTCCCTAGGCCTGCAAGGCTCGGTGCAAGTAGCCTCAGGACTCCCAGCTCTGTCACTCTTGATGTGATGCTGTAGCCTAGTGACCAGGATACAGGTTAAACTTCCTCTCTCATTATAAGGTCATATCCTGCAAGCACCCAGAATTCCTCTTCATGCAAATGAGGCATTCCCAGCACCTTGGCCTCTGGCCAATGATGTACACTCCACTCCAAAAGCCTCTAACCACTCCCCAAAGGTTTAAAATTTTTCTGTTCCCCCAATTAAAAGAGCTGTCTCATTGAAGCCGGCCTCTAGAGTCTGTTGTCATTTCCTGAGGTCCCAATTCCCCAGGCTTTCATGCTTTGCTTCCCCTCAGTCACGTCGTTTTTGGTGGACAAGTGGGCCACAAATGGCAAGAAAAGCTTCCTCTTATTCTACTTAGAGTCTCTGATTTGTACTCTGTGGACTGACCACATACATTCTATCCCTATATGGAGACTCTCAAAATCATAACCCTGTAGCGGCTAGTCTTTTAGCTGAGAATATCTCCTAATTGCTTCGGCAGCATGGGACACTATCATCAAAGCACTTTCTCGCTTTGGGCATCAAGTTCTCTTTGACCTGCAGTGTTTTCACACTCAATTGCAGAAAACGGCAAGTAAGTGGCTTCTGCACTTGAGGACCAGGCTCAGCAAGTCTCAGCATCACTCTCTGTTGACAAGGTCTGTCCCTGGACACCCAGAGTGGGGCTATCATGCACTTCCTTCCCTTTGGCAGCATAAGGATCCTACTACTTTCCACAACTGCTCCTCCAGGCCCTTCCTTGGGTCCAGAGTCTGTAGCAAACCCAAGTAAGACTCCCTGGATATGTATTCATCCCCTGATATCTGGCCCCTGGGTGTCTCAGGGGTATGTGCGTGTGTGTGTGTGTGTGTGTGTGTGTGTGTTCAATGCAGGTGAGTACACATGTGTGCACGTCCATGTGGAAGCCAAAAGACCACCTCAAGTCTCTTCCTCTTCTTTGCTCTGTTTTAGTTATTTTGGGGGGTTTTGGGGGGGTTAACTTATTTTCTTCTGCTTTTTCTCATGCTTTTACATTTTCTTGGGTGTTTTCTTTGTTCGTTTTCAGGTATGTTTTAATTTCTCGTTCTGCTTAACTCAACTGTCACCTTGGCTCAGCCTAGGGTTACGTGATGAGGGAGTTGCTCAAACTGGAGTGGCCTGTGCGAGTAGCTATGGGAATTGTCTTATTAATGGGTGTGGTAAGGCCCAGCCCACTGTGAGTAGCACTAAGCAGGGCAGGTGGTCCTGAGTATATGAAAAGCTAGCAACACTGGCTCAGAGAGTTCTGGTCCTCTGTGGTCCCCACTTCACATCTGTGCTGTAGCTCCTGCCTTGGCTTCCCTCCATGGTGGACTGTGACCTGGAAGATGAATTGTACCCTTTTCTCCCCTGAGTTGGTTTTGGTCATATTTGTCACACCAGAGACTATAGCTAGAATACCGCCCTGGCAGATTTCCAAAGTCTCTTCTATTTCCTTGAAATAGAGTCTAATTTGGCCTCTCAGACTCTTAATAACTATGATGGAATCAGTTTCTTGTCTATCATCATTCTCAGAAGTTGTAGCATTATTTTATCGTTTCTTAAAAAAAAAAATAACATTTCCTTCAAGGAGATTCCTAAGCTTTAGCCTACAATTTTCATACTTTAGGCATTTTTATTTGTTTCTAATATTCCTGAGTTTTTAATATAATAGTCAATGGTATCATGTATTTGGCATATAATTTGATTTGCCTCTATTGAAACAATTTAAGATTAATTTACAAATAAGTATATTAAAGAAAAAGATAAGACTTGTAAGAAAATTCTTAGCACACACATGAAACTTAACATTTTCACTGCTGACTACTGCTGGAATATTTTTAAGGGCAAACAATGAACATTTCCTAGAATCAGAGGTGTTTCTATTAGTATAAAGCATACTGTCATACCAATATAGACCGTCACCATTGCCCTTGGCTGCATTCCAGAATTTAATGATAAGATGCAATTGCTGAAGACACCATGTGCTTTGGACACCTAACTTGGAGGACTCAAGCTGGAACTGACCTGGAAGCCCCCTCTCTGAGGACTAGCTCTCATGGTACCCAAAAGATGTCATGTAAGCTGCCAAGGGAGACAAGCAAGCTCTAAAGCCTATGAACCACAATAGGGACCACCATGGTAAAACAGAACCAGCAGTGCATAGTAGCATTTTATCAGCCATCAAACTGGACTTAAAGTAAGGCCAGATCAATATGACGGAATTCAGGCCTGGTATTGTAACCTAACCAACTACCTGTAACTGGCGAAGTTATAAATCTTAAAGGGAAATTTACTACTGACACCTCTCAAACCCACTATAACTCCCAGTTGCATTCTAAATACCTATCCGTATATCCACAGATAAGTGTAGCATTTATCCGTCATCAATGAAGCTTCATTTTTGTAGCAGACAGAGACTATCATAGAAAGCTACAACTGCTCAGAGTGCAGAGAACAACTGGCTATGGGGTGCCCAATCCCAAATGATACATCTACAACACATTTCCTATACTTAAGGTCCAGGGAACACAGCAGAAGAAGGGGCAGAAATATTGTAAACGCCAGAGGGCCAGGATGTCTGTAGTGAGATAGTTTCTTGTATCGATGACAAGGAAGCTGGACTGATGAAATCTTAACAATATTAAACAATTAAATACTTAAGAAGGGACACAGAGGAAGTTGAAGGGGGATGAGAGAAGAATGAAAATGCTATAAATACAGAAGTCATGAGTGACATTCTTAAAAATTTAGGATAAATTTTAAAATAATATTGTTTTATTTCCCCTCCCCCTCTCTCCCCGTGGTGTGTGTGCGTGTGTGTGTGCGTGTGTGTGTGTGTGTGTGTGTGTGTGTGTGTGTGTGTGTGTGTGTGTGTAGAAGAAGCCAGAGGTTGAGAACAGGTGAGTCTATTTTGATTGCTATGGCCTTACTATTGCAGGCAGAAATTCTCAGTGAGTCCACACTCACTGATTTGGATAGCTGACTATCCAGTCACCTCCAGGGATCCAACACCTATTGGCCTCCTCCACTCTAAAAAGCAGCAATACTTATGTGCACCAATATGATCAGCTTTTTATGTAGGTACTTGGTATCTGAACTGAGGTTCTCATGCTTGCAGAGAGCACTTAATTGGCTGAGCCTCATGAGAAGCCTTCCTCTCTTCTCTTTAAACTTTGTACAAGTTTTTAATGCGCTTTAATCACAGCCAGCACCATCACTCTCCCTTGTAAGCCCACATCTTTCCTGGTGGCCTCATGACTCTTCCCAAATAGTACTTCTGCTTTCATTCATTTTTTAATTCAAACTTATCTACTCATCTGTCAGTATGTACCTAGGCTGATTCAATAACTTGGTGGTTGTGAATAATAGTGTATTACCAATGAGGTGTAGTCATTTTTTTGCATAGTCATATACATTCTTTCAAATGCACACCTGTGACAGGTATAGCTGGATTTGCATTCTATTTCTGATTTTCTAAGAAAATAAATGTCTCCTCTCTGCTCAGTCACTTCTGACCCCCAAACAACTTGCTCCATCAATCACCATTCACCCTTTTGACACTTCTGATTCTTTTTTCACTACACTTTTAACTATCCCTTGGGGTGGAATTTCAATATCTTTCTCTTAATTTGTCTGAATGTTTATTATTCTGAATCATTGGCATTTGTTTTTCTGAGTTTGCAATTAACTTTTCTAGTTTATTTTTTACCTCCATTTTTTATTGGGTATAGTCTTCTTTCATCTTGATTTCTTGAATTTTATTGAAGACTTATCACACTACTTGTCTGTCAAGCTTATGGGATATGTCCCACAGTTTATTTTTTCTTTGTTTTTGTATTTTTCATTGAAAACACATTTTTCTATAAGTTATACTCTGATTACAGTTTCTTCTGCCCTAACTCTTCCCAGAGTCTCCCCAACTCCCTACCTATCCACATTTTTTTCTTTCGGTCATTAGAAAAGATATCTTAATAATAGTAATTTATAATAAAATAATAATAAGATAAGATAAGAAGAAAAAACAGAACAGGAGAAAACAAACAGAAAAAAAGGTCAAAGAAAATCCACAAGAAACATATACAGATGTTACTATACACACATTTGTATGCACAGAAAACCCATAAAAACAAAATTAGAAACCATAGTATGCAAGCAAGAGGTTTATACTGTTTAAACAAAAAGACACAAACCAAGCATTATGAGACAAGAAGAAAAAGAACCTCCAAACATACCATTGAGTTTCTTTAGTGTTGGCCATCTACTGCTGGGAATGGGGTTCGCCCACAAGTGTAGATTATATACCCAGTGAGACACCATTGGAGGAAACTGATTTTTCTTTGGTGAGTGGCTGTTGAATGAAGCTAGCTTCTGGGCTAGGGATGGGACCTGTGTCTACTTCCACTGTCAGCACTGGATCCCACCTGGCTTACACATGTTCAAGCACTGTGCATGCTGCCAGTGTCCGTTAGTTCTTCTGTGTATCTAGAAGGTCTTTCTTCCTTGGTGTCTTCCATACGCACTGGCTTTTACAATCATACTGCCACCTCTTCCACAAAGTTCCCTGAGCCCTGAGGGGCAGGATTTGATGGAGTCATTCCTTTTAGTACTGAGTATTCAATTCCAATGTCTCTCTCTCTCTCTCTCTCTCTACATTGTTCAGTTGTGGGTATCTGTATTTGTTCCCAACGACTGCAGGAAGATTCTTATCTGATGATGGCTGAGCAAAACACTGATCAGAATGTCATTAGGAGGCATTTTATGGCTGCATTCCTTTAACAGAACAGTAATATTTGGTTTTTCCCTAAGTCCCTGGCTATCTATTCTCAGGTTCTTAGCCAGCCAAATAGCATCAGGTATGTGTTCCATCTCATGGAATGGACCTTAATTGTAAACATAGCACAGTTGTAGAGAATTTGACTGCAAGTAACCTTTCAATGTGTGGCTTTCCTTCTGACATTTTAAAAATGTTTTCCCTTTTGAGCAAGATTTAAAGGAATGCAAAAATTATTCTATGACTTTTAAATTTTCATCTATATGATAACTACTTTCCTTTATGCTTTAATCATGGAACAAAATGTTTTTAATTTTAACTCTTATTTTCTAAGATATTAAAGGTATGTCGTCGTATTTTCCCATTATTTGTTCATCAAATACTTACTAGAAACCTGTTTATGCCAGGCACCTTGACCATCCTTGAGATCAACTTGAACATAATTCATAAAAAAAAATGTAGGCTCATAAATTTTAAAGATAAACTTAAGGAGAACCATACGATAGTATAACATATCTACCTTTATCTGTAATTACATTCTTTTATGCTTAGTATTGCATAATAACCAGTTTTGGCATACTATCAAATTCCCAGGGAACACATGATTTATAGCAGATTGATTGTATCATATTTTATTGATGTTTCACTTGTATCTGATATATGATCTGTTTAAATAATGAGTCTTTTCCTGCTTTCTCATTTTTAATAATGTTAAATTATTATAATTTATTGTAAGAAGGGAATGTTTCTATTTTGTTTCTTTAAAATATATTCCCATCCACTTCAGTTATTAATTATGAAAGCACAAAGGTAATGAATTATCCTAACAAAATATCTAAATTTGACATGATGAGTATCAGAGGCAGATACTATCTTACAAAGAGTTGGTTCTGACTCATGTAAGATGACAGAAACATCCCTGCAGAATGACCAATGGTCACCACCCTTCTGCTTTCCCAGCCCACTGGTGGTCACGGTACTTATAAAGTAAGATGAGTGGGATCACCACAACCGCCATAGCTCTTCCCTTGCATTTACAACGTCATGTGTATGACCTTCGTGCTTCTCTATGGGAATAAAAGTATAGATACATACTCTGTTCTCATGACAACTTTCCAAGAATGGGAATGAAAATGAACTGTTTCTATGATTTAATGTATCATCATGGTTATTTATAGGTTCAAATATTTTCAAAACTATATAATTAGTTTACTTGAGTGCAGCATGTGGCGTAGAAAGTGATGGACAAATCTGTAATCCATGTGACTAGACAAAATGCAATGTTGTATATTCCTTTTGTCACCAATTAGTCAACACTGTCTTTATTGAGATACATCTCATTTACCCAGTTGTTTGCTTTGTTGTGTTTTGTTTTCGGGTTTCAGAATGTCTTGTTGATGAAAATAATACATAGAGAATGGCTTGATTTTCAAAGTACTGAATACACTTTGAGATTTTCCCACATGATGACCTCATATAGCTCTTTCTTGTTTAGTTTTAACTCTGGAGGGAATCAATCTCCTAAGAACTTCACCCCATAGACTCTCTCCAGAAAACCTGCGGAGGGAAGAGGAACATTAAAAAGTTACCATTCAGTTTAACAAGTTTGACTTTAGACTGTTAACAGGCACAGGGGATCCCACCCCTGTGCAACTTATTTGTACCTTCGTACAAGACAGATGTAGGTCAGTAAACTTATAATGATGTCCTCTGAGATGTGGTTCTGGGCTCAGGTATAAATATTGACTGTGCTCTGTACTCCTGTGGGAGGAGATTATCAAGCTCTGAGTTAACAAGCAGGAAGGAGATGGTGACTTCCTGTGTTGGCTGCCTCTTTGAAAGCACCTTGTTTTACATGGTCAAAATCTTATAGAACTAAAACCTGGGAAACCTTAACAGGCCTTTTGTCCGTGAACAAAAATAAAGTGAAGTGACATCGTGGGGCAATGGGTGCATGAATTTTGCAGTTTATTTAGCAGTATTCTAGTTCTAACTAAACTGCTTCCAGCTAGGTTACCTAGGGTAGTGCATCTAATTTTGGCAGAATGTATGTAATTTATGGCAAGACATACATAGATTTCAGTTTTTATTAAGATTAACTGCATCTCTGCAACTTGTGTTTAATGGCTCCTTCTCTAAATTACAAGATGTATTTGTCACCAAAGTGGTTGTTTCATTTTTAATTAGTGTGAAGCACGAATGTCCAGAGACAGTAAATATAAATTCTAGCTGATTTCTTGAAGACTTCTTTTAAAATTTTTATTATTTAGGTTTTTAAATTTTTTATACAATTCTCTGCAAGACATTCTTCATACTCCCTGCTCTCGGGTCTTGCCCTATGCCCCCTCTTAGTCAGCTTTGCTCCTGTTCAGGCCCTATGTTTATGCCACAGATATTTGCATATATAATCTTATGCATCTGCATAAAATCTAGTAATTATAAATAAGACAAAGCATATCTGCCTTTCTGAAATTGGCTTAATTTGCTTGGTATGATTATCTACAGTTATGTCCATCTTCCTACAAACAACCTCTTTACAATTAATAAAGGCAATCCCACTGTGTATGTGCACATACACATATATAAAATATTTTTTTAGTCATCTGTTGTGAAACATCTAAGTTTGTTATATAACAAAAATATTGTGAATAGTGCTGCATTAACCACTGATGAGCAAGAATCTCTGTGATATTGCTTAGAGTCCCACTGATCCTATAGCAAACATGGACTCAGCACTGATGACCCTAATCGGCCCCAATGTAGCCATTACTACATGTATTGGGTCAGACCCTTCCCTTTTATATGAAAATATTACTGCTATCATTGATATAAATAACTACAATTTTCTTTCCTAACATTGGGATAATGCTTAATTTTTAATTTTTTTTTATTTTAACTCTGTTTTTATTACATCAATGCCAAATCTTCATTGTTTTGAATTTTTTTATTAATTTATTCATATTACATCTCAATGGTTATCCTATCCCTTGTATCCTCCCATTCCTCACTCCCTCCCATTTTCCCCGTACTCCCCTCCCTTATGACTGTGACTGAGGGGGACCTCCTCTCCCATATATGCTCACAGAATATCAAGTCCCCCCCCTTTTTTTTTTTTTGCCTTTTTGTGCCTCCATTTCGTATGCTCTGTGTCTATACACCCAAGCATTGGGATAACCCCACACACATGTTGTTCAGCTGGCTGTGAAGGTGTGTCCCTGTATTCTCAATTGCTAATTGCTGTGCTGGATATGTAAGTGTTTGTTACTTTCTCACCTGCCCAAAAAGAGGACTCTCTGACACGATCGTGTTACAAGGCAAGCTGCCATGATGACGGTGATGTGGCCCTCCTTGCCAAAAAGCAACACAGAGAGATGGACCAGGCACTGTTCTGCTGCTGATTCAGTTGGTCCAGAATAGATGAGTAAGGACTATGGCTTTTTTTTTTTTTTTTTCAGAATAAAGTGCTGGTGGCTTAAGCTGGGGCAGAGCAACCAAGGGGAGGGGCAGAAGGCCAGAAGTAGGAGAAAGAGGGTAGATGGAAATGGAGCAGTGTTAAAGTTATTTTTATAAAACTCTTTGTTTCTCAGTTTCTCTTTTAACCCAGCTATCATACAAATAATTGAGACTCTATTATACTATTTTGCCTCACAGGGCAAAAACTGAGTAGTTACTAAGCTATTCTTAACCCTCTAAGCTGACTTGGCTTCCTCTCAGCATATATCCCAGAGATATTTGCACTTTGCAGCTTTCCCTGTTGCAGCTCTCTCTCTCTCTCTCTCTCTCTCTCTCTCTCTCTCTCTCTCTCTCTCTCTCTCTCTCTCTCTCTCTCTCTCTCTCTCTCTCTCTCTCTCTCTCTCCTGGACCTCTCCCACAGCTGAATCCCCTACTTCCTCTTCTAACTCCTCCTCCTCCTCTGGTTAACAGGAAGTCCAGCCATATTCTTTTCTATGCTCAGTGATTGGCTGTAAGCTGCTTTATTGGCATATCGGAGGACAATTGTGGAGCAGTGTTTCTACAACACTGAGACAGGAGAGTCTCAGAACAAGGATTGCAATCAGATAAGGGTGGTACAGAAATCAGCATTTGAATTACACAATAACCTTATGCCTATAGAGTAAGGAGGTAAAAACAGAGAGAGCCATGTGGTGGGGAGGCAGCGACCAGGGAGAGGGTTAAGTTAGGGAGCTAGCTGAGAGACTGCCTCAGCAAAAGGTAAAAAGCCTTACACTATACAGATGTAGATGTCTCTCCCTCATCTTTATTGTTAAACCCCAAACAGAACCCTCAAAAGTCCCTACAATATCCGTGCCCTTCTTTCAACTCTTAGCCAGCCTCCTTGCCTCTTCTGTTAATGAGTGTACTTGTTTTCCTACAGACTGCGAGGAGATTAGAAAGGGGTTGTTGGACTGTCCATGCACTGAAAAGTCATGCTGCATAACATTTGCATGAAAAATCATATTATTCGAAGCATCAAACAGAGTGCCTAGAATTAGTATTTATGTGTTGGTTGGTTACCTTCAACCTGGAAATCCACTATTACCCTTAGCAATGAACTCCCCTTAGTCTCTTGCACCAAGTTTGTTGATTCATCCTCTGGCGTCTATATGACATGGGTTATTAACATAGTATGTGTAATATTCAAAATAAATGAAGAAATTAAGGTTCAGAAGGATCACTTGCATGGTCTTTTAAGGTGGAAGTAAGTAAAGCAGGTGTGGAGGTAAGCCTCTCATCTACACAGTTTAAAACTGTACATTCAGACTTAACACTAAGGTGAAAATAAATGAAAAAGTAAACCTGCTCTTCTTCTTTAAATGTACCACACTGAAAACCTTGGTCCTTGCGTTTATTCAGTGGCTTTCTGGTTTGGTAAAGCCGTGGTCACAATGTTTACAGTCCATTTCCTTTAGGAAGTTCAAGCATATGTGTGACCTCAGGATGAGGGTGCTGTAACCAACCATGAATAGATGAAACAGTTATCCATGACTTTTTTCATAATGAGCCTGTACTTGGCCACTGTCCGGTAAATTTGCCTACTTGCTCAATAACCAGCTTTGAAGAAAATCCACATTAAAAGGTAGCTACGACACTGCAACTGGATGTGACAAGGCTGGCTGACATCTGTGGGAGGCCTCCCTTTTTCTGAAGAGACAAAGAGGAGTGGATGCTGGTGTGTGAAGAGTTCACAGGAGAGAAGGGAGGAGAAACTGCAGCCATTATGTAAAGTTAATTAATTTATTGGTTGATTAATTAATTAAAAATATAGCTAAGGCACTCTCCTGCCTTCCAGTAACTGTTGGGCAGTGATCAAGATGAAAGGTAAAAGGTATGAAAATTTGTATTGGTGGACTGTCTAAGTTTCATTCCTGGCACAATAAGCAACAACTTAGGGAAGAAATAAATGGTTTCCTCTGACTCACAGTTTGGTGTTACAGTCCCTCATAGCAGGGACGTCAGAGCAGGAACTTGGAAGCAGTTGGTCACATCAAGTCAGAGTCAGGAACAGAAAGAGATGAATGCATGCATGCATGTTCCGGCCCTTGCTTACTTGTGTGCAGCTCAGATTCTTGCCTTTTCACAGTCCCTACCTAGGAAATGGTGCTACCAGTGTCAGCTGCCAACATAGCTACATCCTGCTACATGTTTAACATGTGACAAGTAGCATGGGACAACTTGAAGGTTTTGGTTAAGGGAGCTCCTTTTGAGCTGTCATGTTTTACTTTGTGAAATGACAATAAGCCATTAACAAGGAAGGTCTTGTGACTTAGACACTCTGGCTCAACTCTAGAAAAGGGTGGCGAATTAACTATAGGATCCTTTTAAAAATCAACCTCCTCCCTCTCCTCTTCCCTCTCTCTCTCCTCCTCCCTCTCCTCCTCCCTCTCCTCCTCCCTTTCCTTCTCCCTTCTCCCTCCTTTCCTTAGCCCCTCTCCCTTTTCAGCATTTCTATGATTTCACATACTTTGGATTATTTTCCTGACACCAATATGTAACTAGACTTCAGATTTCCCAACTGAACTATCAGGCTTGGAGGAAAACACCCCAGCTGCAGCATCTGAGTGTGGACTGACCTCTGTGGATCTTAGAGTCTTCACCTGTAAATGGGTCATACAACTCTCAATATTACTCTGAAAAATCAGTCACAAATAGCATGATATGAATATACTACAATTTCTGGCATGCTGGTTCTGAATTTAAATTCTCTTATTTTTTTCCTTATCATCTTCCTTTTGTATCCTTCCTTCTCTCTTCTGTTTTCTGGAATCAGCTTTCTGTTAAGAATTTAAATATTAATATTCCCAAAAGGCTATGTTTGTATATAGCATAGTTTAATATACATTGCTCAATATCAATGAATTATAATTCATTATAGCAGAAGTAATGGTAAAAATATTTTACAAGTATTATGGTATAATTACCAGTCAAGCAGAATAGGCATTAGATATAAACAAGAAATACAGCTGCAGCAGTGACTAAAATCACAGGTTTGGTTTCATGTTAGAAATGCTTAATTTTTTTTCTCTGACCTGTACAAAAAGCCACTATTTAGCTGGTACTTATTCCTATCATCATAGTAGATGTTTATAACAGATATGCGTTCTGACTTACATGACTATAAATGTTAAACATTTTTAATAAAACTACTGCTATTCACACATTTACAAATGTGTTCTAATTGTGCCAGGTTTTAAGAATTCTTTCATTGATTATCTTTAAAGCGCATATAAGAAAAGAGTATAGATTAGTTATTGTAATTTCTTTGGAATTGTTGGTTATAAAGCTTGGCATAATATTGATTTTTAAAAACAATTTACATGTGATTTAGAAAATCTGTGTTCCATCAGAGTGGAATTAATTTTTGCTCAAAAAATTTTATATCATTATAAATCTTTGTTTATTGTCTTAATACTTAAGGAGGATGTACATTCATTATATTGCTTCCCTCTAACCTACTGAAAGTCTTTTGTTAGGAGACCTAAAGCTCAGAATTTGGTTAAATTCACCTTCTATCATAATGCTATTTTCTCTTCACTAGAAATAATTTTTATTTTGTCATAAATATAGTCATCAATATAAAAATATCAGTGTTTGAATAATTTGCCTAACGTGCATGTTCTGTCTTTTAATTTCAATCTTTTTTCTTTTATAGAAATATATCTTTTTTAAATTTAATTAATTTATTCAGATTACCACTCAATTGTTATCCCATCACTTGTATCCTCCCATTCCTCCCTCTCCTGCTTTCACTCTATTCCCCTCCCCTAGGTTTATGACCAAGGGGGATCTCCTCCCCCACTATATGGTCATAGGTTACCAAGTCTCATCTTGGTAGCCTGCTTATCCTTTCTTTGAGTGCCATCAGACTGAAGTAAAGTAATGTGCCTTTTTCTAAAGTTGTATAGCAAGAAATATACTTCTTTTAATGTACTTTTAATAGGCTTGGCCTACTTATCTTGATTTATGGATGCTCAATAAAATTGTTTACTTCAGTATATTTTTAATTTTTTGTCTGAACTTTAAATGATTAAAAATAAAGATATTTCTCCCAAGGGGGCCTTTGAATCTATGAATAGTGGAAACAAGGAAGCGAAACTGACTGAAGTCTCACTCACTGGTCATATCCCACGTGCTTTTGTTGAACTGGTAAATATGCTCCATCTAAAACCAGTTGCTCGAGCCCATCTTTTGTGAAATCGCTCTACAAACGTGTTTAGGTCAATGAGCTTATCTACTGTTTCCCTGACAATTGCTAAATTCAATTCTGTGCTTTCTAGGATATGCATGCTCATGTTTGAGATTCAGTTGTGCAAAGAGCATGCTGTCAAACCAAACAGCAATTCTAAAATCCGACTGCTCCTTTAGAATAGTCGGGAGCAGTGCAAGAGTTCTAGGCTGGCATCTTCAAATTAGCACCAGGCAGAAGACCTGTTGTCAGGCTGACATTGGATTTCCCATCTGGATAACCTATTGCACCCTGTTGTCCTTCCCTCGTTGCTGCAGCTTGTAACTTTTTCCATTAGTGTAAGCAAACAGTAAGTAGCCTTAGCTACTAAGTAACATTTGTGTGACAAAAATACCGAGATATATATATAATACATTTTATTTAAAATATTTCATCTTGTCAGTTTCCTCTTTTAGTAAATTTTACTGCCTGGGCTATGGCAGAAATACATTTTGAAACTCATACATCAAATGATTCATGTATTTGTTTAAAAATATTTATCATTGATTATGGTCTAGACTCTGTTACAAGTTGAGTTATTACAGAATAAATAGATAAGATCCCCTCACTAGGGGATTAACCTGTGGGTTGAATGCAACTAATAAATAAGAGAGCAAATAAAATAAATGTCTTGGCAGGCATGGTGGCACACACCTGTAATCCCAGCACTCAAGGAGACAGAAACAGACAGAGCTCTGTGAGTTCAAGGCCATCCTGGTCTACAAAGAGAGTTCAGAACAGCCAGGGCTACACAGAGAAACCCTGTCTCAGAAAACCAAATAACTAAATAAATAAATGTCTTACATCATGTATTGATTAATATTTACTTTGCCTACTCATTGATAGTGTACCTGCTATAGATTATAAAGCACTTTTGAAGATACATTTTGCCTATTATTTTCTAAATGTTTAAGAGTTTATCTTTTCTTGCTGGTAATTACTAAATTGTCAACATTCTTGCATTTCTGTAATATGGTCATTTACCAACGTCAGTAAGTCTCATTTCTGCATTTTGAACAAAAGCCTAACTGTAGCAAAAGCAACCAAAATATTTTTTAAGAGGTTTAGATGTTCATGTGGCATTTTGGTCTTTATGAATTTTGTGTTTATAACAACTTCAAATGTGAGTCCCATCGTCTAACGCATCACTTATGTTTTATCCGACGTTTTCCTCCTCAGCATGTTCTGAACAGCAACCTTCACATCCTTGTTCCTCAGACTGTAGATGAGGGGATTGAGCATGGGTGTCATGACCCCATAGAAGAGGGAAATGAGGGCGTCCATCACACTTTGACGTCCTGCCCTAGCAGTGGCGTTAGACTTGGGCTTTGCATACATGAAGAAGATGGTCCCATAGAAGATAATCACCACTGTCAGATGAGCAGAGCAAGTGGAGAAGGCCTTCTGTTTTCCTTCAGCGGAAGGGATCCTCAAAATAGTGGCAATGATGAAAGTGTAAGAGACACCAATGGCTAACACTGGAATAACTAGAAAAAGCAGATTTGACCCTGCCATGCTGATGACATTGATGGAAATATCTGTACAAGCCAGTTTCAGAATGGCTAGAATTTCACAGACAAAGTGGTGAATGACATTATTAGCACAGAATGGTAATCGGACTGCAAGGGATGTCTGCACCAGTGAATCAACCAGCCCAGCAACCCAGCATCCAACCGCCATGGGTACATAGGTACCCTTGCTCATGATGACAGGGTACCTCAGTGGGTAACAGATGGCCATAAAGCGGTCAAGTGCCATTGTGCCTAGAAGCACACATTCTGTGGCACCCATGGCAAAGGAGAGGAACATTTGGACCATACACTCAGGGAAGGAAACGCTCTTCCTTACGGCCAGGAAGCTACTGAGAATGAGTGGGACAGAAGCGCTTGTGTAGCAGATATCCAGAAAGGAGAGGTTACAGAGGAAGAAATACATGGGGGTGTGCAGGTGAAGGTCGTGGAACACTGCTGAGATAAGAATCCCATTTCCAAGCAGTATCATCAGATACATGCACAACACCAGCACAAACAAAACCGTCTGGAGCCTTGGGTGGTCAGACAGCCCCACCAAGACGAAGCTTGTCAACATGGAAGCGTTGGCTCCCTCCATGCAAGTATCCCCGTCCTCCAGAAGAACTCTAGGGGGAAGAGAAAAATGACAACAACAACAATTGATGCAAAGGTTTCAAGAGCCACTTCACAAAATAATCATAGTTTTGTTGCTGTCAGCCTGTAGTTAGATGTCACAGTATAAAGGGGGAATTTGACTTTTAATACTATTAATTGCAATGAAGAATTTTTTGCTTTAAAATGTTTTTAATTGAAATAGAATTACATCACTCCTTCATCCCTTTTCTTCCTCCAGCCCTTCCCAGGTAGCTTCTTTTGAACCTCTTTCATACCCCTTCACTGTCGGGCTGATAGACTTTTTTCTTTGATTATATGTAGTACATATATACGTGTATGTGTGTGTATGTATGTATGTGTATGCAAAAATATATGTAAATGCAATCTGCCGAGTCCTTTTTGTAATTTGTGTGTATAAGTTTTTCACCACAAATTTAGTCCTTGAATTAGGGATGCCTACCTGACTTTTTTCCATTAAGAAAGTGAATCTTTAGATCCCAAAGAGTTTTATTGCCACATTTACAGGTTCACATTTAATTGACTGGAAATAAGTGTCTAAGTAGCCTGGATTTTGTGTATAAATATGCTTTGTTGAATATTGTTTATAGTACAATGTTTTGTCTCAGTTTATTATAGTTATTAATTAATATTAATATAACCTAGTGGGTTTCATTGCATCTTTTTTCTTTTCATTATTTCTGTTCTTGTTTTGGCATTTTTGTATGTTTATTGTTTTGGAGGAGTTGTTTTGTTTTGTTTAATCATTTTTGTTGGTTTGTCTTTCTCCTTTCTTGAAACAAGGACTCACTCGGTAACACAGGCTGGAAACCATGAGGTAGATTGTCTGACTTACTAAATGTTCAGAACCCATATTTTATATAAATATTGTGTGTGTATCTTATATAAATATTGTAGAACAAGGTCTGAAAAGTGTTCATCAAGTGTTCAAACATGATTATTTTAAACAGATCTATAAAATAACCACAAGCCAGGAGTCAGGTAGAATTTTAGTGGGAGGATACATTTGTGTATTGGAAAGCCATTTTCTGCATTAAAATTAAATAGCAAGTCAGTGAGATGGTTCAGTGGTGCCTGCCACCAAGCCTGAATACCTCAGTACCATAGTCAGAACCCACAGGGTAGAAGCAGGGTACCAACTCCTATAAGTAGTCCTGACCTCTACAAGTACACCACTGCATGTATGTGGTGTGTGGGGGGGTGCGTGCACGCATGCACACATGCACATGTGTATGAGTAGTGTGTATACACTTAAAGAAAAACAACTGTAAAAGACTGGATAGGAAATACTTTCCAAAACAACAGCAAAAGCTAGATTGGATCTAGTGCCCAGCCCTGGAAACACACTCTAGCTAAACTCTTTTGGAAAGCTGGTCTGATGCCATTGATCATTATATTGCCTGTGGACAAAGGAGGCTAGCTACAGCTTGGATGTTCATGATGTCAGTAACAGCTCTGTCACAGGGATATCCACCTGCAAAAGTTTTCAGAAATTGAAAGGAAATTAACTAAACATCTACAACATGTACAGATTACTGAAAAAAGGGTGATTTATGATATATGTAGCCTAATAAAATGTAGAAATTAAAGTAGTATTTCATCAGGATCCATGTAACCGTAGTGATAAACCTAAAGAAATTGTGAGTTTGAGGAGAAAATATTAATGGAACCAGAGAGTATAAGTAAGCATAAGGAGCTTTTAAAACCCATGGAAAATAAGCTGGGCATGGTGGCACACACTTGTAATCCCAGCACTTGACGAGGCAGAGGCAGGTTGATCTTTGTGAGTTCAAGACCAGCCTGGTCTACAAAGCAAGTCCAAGACAGCCAAGGCTACACATAGAAACCCTGTCTCAAATAAATAAATGAAATAAATAAAACAAATAAATAAATGAAGCAAAAACAAACAAAAAAAACACACAGAAAATAATTCACAGAGAAGTAGAAAATAAAATACAGAAAACAAATAACAAAGACCCAAGTCAAAAAAGCACAAACAGGTTAGAACACATGAAAAAATTAAAGGAGATATACTTTTTATAGAACACTGATAAAAAAACATAGTGTTAGAAGAGACAGTCATAAATGTAAAAATAGAGGACACTTGATCGCTACACCATAAAAACAATAAATAACAGATTGGAGGAGAAAGAAAAGCATTAAAAGAAAACAATATAGTGGATTGGAGAAGAAAGAAAAGCACTAAAAGAAAAGAGTGAATCAAAAGTTGTTTTAAAAAGATGTTTTTTGAACCACAGTTTGTAATCTAACTAAAAAAGGAAAAAGATCATAGAGTGGCAGGTTGGTCAGTAAGGGGGGAGAATGAAAAACAGTTCCCAGGGTCAGTGGAGGCTGTTTACCCATGAGTTTGTGGTCTGATTGGAAATAGATAAACACAGGTGTCTTGGAATTACTTGGCATCCACTCAGTCCTCTGTCCCCAAGAGAAGCTGTATTCTTTTGACTCTACCCCACTGGTGATAAGCTGCCATGCTCATAGCACATACAAGAAACAGAGCAAGTAGAACAGTTGTCCTGATACTGTGGGGCTGCAACCCTTTTGGGAACTGCATATCAAATATTTACATTAAGATTCATAACAGTAACAAAATTACAGTTATGAAATAGCAACAAAAATTTTTCTGTGGGTAGAGAGCACCACGGCAATGCCCTATGGTGAAGAACATTTGTAGTGGACCATTTGCTTTTCCCCAGAAAGCCTCTGAACTGCTCAGTAAGTACAGACAGACTCCAAAGAATGGGGAAAGGACTACAAAGGACTTCATCACATGAACTGAGAGGCACAGTCTTAGGCAACTGACTGAGGCCAAAATGTGTCCTTGGGGCCTCTAGGGAAGAGACAATACAACCTTCAGGTGCTCAAGAAAGGAAATGCTGACCTGCCAACCGTGAGGAACATTAAATGTTAAGGGGTTATAATTTGTTCTTAAGGCAACTGGAGAACACTGACATTTGACCAAGGGGCATTAAGTATAAAAGCACTAGAAGAAATAGATTAATATGCAGCTATTCTGGAGAACTGTCCCTTTTCTCCTACACACTTAGACATGAGTGGCGCATCTGCACTTACCCTTCAGGGCAATCATTTCTTCCTTCTTTGATGCACAGAAAAGGGGACTCAAGATTCATCTTCTTTGAGTAGTAGAGACATAGTTCACTTTAGGTCAGAGAAAAAAACAATCTGCCTATTGCCTATGAGTACTCAGATCAGTACTCTAAGTGGAAAGCAAGTGCATCTACCTGATTTCAGCATGAAGGTCAGGATGAAGCTTTGTTGGGTCCATCACAGATAGGTTCTGGTTGATGGTGAGTTACTGAATCAAGTACCATCATTCACTACATAAACAGCCTCATTCTCCCTGGGTTTTCTTGTCTCTTTCACTTCTGAGTGTAAAAGCCTCTTCTCCAGAAAAACCCAGGGAAGAAAAAGACCTATAGCTTATTAAGTCCAGCGTCTGGTGCCCTGGGGCATCACGGGTACCTAATTCTTTGATTATTCATCACTATTCTATTCTTTTTTCCTTTAAAAGAAATGTGACCTCTCTCTTCTTGCCCATCCCTAGCCCCTCTATCTCCTGAAAGTAGTAAGTATGTCAGTATGCTCACTGGGTAGAAAATGCCCCTGGATTTCACAAAGGTCCCCAGTGTCTATGGGACATGAGAGAGAGAGAGAGAGAGAGAGAGAGAGAGAGAGAGAGAGAGAGAGAGAGAGAGAGAGAGAGAGAGAGAGAGAGAAAGAACGTGGCCACTGCTATGTGGCAATATGCTGAAATTCTAGCTTAGCTCAGCTTTGTGTGCTCACATATGGCACTAACAGAAGGCCATTAGCCTGGGCTAAGTTTGAATGTGATCACTTTTGTTGAATTTATAGTGGAGTGTGAGGACTTAAAACATATTTGATTCTTCCTTGAGTCATAATTAGTTGCAACTAAGAGTCTTAGACCCAAAGTAATGTTCCTTGGCAAATGATAAGCAAGAATAAAGAAACTTTAATTATGGTAATTCTGTCTCATGGAAACCCAGAAAGTATTTTTAGAGGAGAGTAGCTTATGTCAATTCAAATTTCAGAGAATTATATATAATATAAATTCATTCACATTCAGATATAGGAATCATATTTTACCATAAGTTGAAAAAAGAGCCATTTTGACTATATAAATGATATATCTTAACTACTTAAAAATTGTTCTACAGGCATCGTGGTCAGAGATATAATCATTATTGTATTGTGATTTCACAAATTTGGCATGGGAAATTTTTTCCAGCAGATTGTGGGTATATTAACAGTGTTCAAGTTACTTGGCTACTGAAGAAAAGAAGCCTATTTCACAGTGTTTCTAGGTTCTAGACAGGAAACCCAGTGTCATGTTTGCTGGAGAAATGGGGTCGGAGCTGGGGGAATAAAGCTGATAGCTTCTCATAACTTCAAACTCACTATTTACAAAATAGCATATGATCCTGTAGCTCTGAGCCTGAAGAGTAGTTTCCTCCCCTGGTTAGGGTCATAGCTATTCTTTTTTTTTTTTTTTTTTTTTTTTTTTTCACAGCTGTTCTTTAACAGCTGTTTCCCACTATGTTCCAAAGGCAACGTTCTTCGGTCTGTGCGCTGCGGGATGCAGCGAGGGAACCCATGTAAGAACAAGATACATGGGAGGTGCGCCTGTTATTTTCTCCTAGTTTCTACTTACCTTTGCTTTATTCCTCGGGTAAAAGCAATAGATGAGCCTATTTAGAATAATCTTTCTTTTGACCAAAGACTCTGGCTGAATCTTAGAAAACAAATATAAAATGGACCAGAGTTGCTTGTGAGTCTTTGCTATGATCTAAATGCTTGTTTTCATGTTAAGTTTCAGAAACATCTTCCAAAGGGCCAGCCATTCGTATGTGAAGGCAATTTAAATCATTATTTGAGTGAGCTGGGGAGGGATCAAATATTTGTAACAAGTTAGAAACATAAATATGCAGAGCCAAAAAAAAAAACTTTCCGAAACTCCAGGGAGAATGTTGTCAGACCCAATTATCTCTTGTAATTAGTATATTCCTGCTGTAGGTGTTCAAAAGCAGAGACATTGCCATTCATAATACCACAGTATTGAAAGAGTTTAAGACTCACACTGTAAGTGGAAAATCTCACGTAAGCATTGTTCTGATTTATCTAAAAATCTCACAGGATTAGTAGTATAATTATAACCATTTGCATAGTCCTTTCAAGCATCTACCAATGTTCTCGGAATACTCTGTGGAGTTACAAAATCATTTCTATCCTATAGATGTTGGTTCTGAGATGCTGAAGGGGTACTGTCTTGCCGATGGGTGTGCAATATGCGTATGAGAGAGAACATCTTAGATCCAGATGCTTCCACATACAGTCTTGAGCAGCTCTGTACCATCTCTCACTGAGAACCTGACACACACAGATGTAAAACCTGCCTCATCCGCCAGACACAAAACACCACAGATTCCACTTTAAAAACATGAAAAGTAGGAATGACCTGTTCTAAAGGGATTGATTGACCCTTATATTTGGAAACAGCTTCACGGGGTCATGTTCACCAGCTGATCCCGCAGAACTCATAAATGCAATCCTCCAGTGTATGGTTGAAGACAATGAATAAGAACTAGATGTTTCAATAAGCACCATCACTTCTCCATATTTTTGTAAAATACCCCAATAAAGTTTGTAATACCAGTCTGTCCTTTCCTTTACTTGTGTTGAACTTAAGCACAGGAAGAGTTGTGAGAGCTGTTCATCAACTTCTTGCCATCCCCATCACTAGTATCAGCAACTTCAATCAACAGGGGACTACAATTCTTAATAAACGTGCTTCTTTGTGTATCAGTGTATATAAGTCCATTGTATATTGTAATTCATAACTAATTTAACATTACTTGAAATCTTTAGCTAAATTGTAAACATTTAAACTAATATAGCATTTTTGCTATTAGCCTTTAAAGGTGGTTGTGGTATTTGTTCTGATGGTCAGAGGTACAAATCCAGAAGGAGTGTCTTTCTGAGACATGAGCTATTCTTTCCTACCTGAAATCATGGTTTTGAGTCATTGTACTCTTGCCAGTGGTGAGTCTTCCTGGATCCTTTTCAAGAGCCCTATTGGGGCTTTCATTGAGGTGACCGTAGGAAATTAGTACATGGTCCATGACTGCTTTTAGTCTCCAATTGTTGACTCTGTTGACGAGAATAATCCTTACATAACAGCTTCAATTTCTGAGGGAGTAATGGGGTACATAACACTTCATTGCTTACCTGCCTCCTGGTATTCTCTCACCTCTTGTCTCAGACTTGTCATTCACTTCCAAAGAACTAACGGAGGGTCCCTTTGTTAATCCCGAACCTTTTCAAAATTCAGATTATGGTATTTGTAATGAGCAGAGTCTTACCCCACTTTGACTATCCTCTTCAAGGCCATAAAATGTTCTGTAACTTTAGATAGATAGATAGATAGATAGATAGATAGATAGATAGATAGATAGATAATAGATAGATAGATGATAGATAGGTAGATAGAGAGTGAGTGTATGCATGTATTTATGTATCTCATATATGTGAGATATATATACATTCCTTTTATTCATCCAATCTTATCTTTAACACCATATTGTCAGGTTCTATTCTATAATCAAAGAGTTGACAAAAGTGGATGCCATTTGATGATAGTTTTTATCCAGTTTCTCTGACAACAAGAAACAATTAATTCTTCCCACTGAGCAGATCCACCTTTCCCCTTTTTAAGTGTAGCTACTAGACACTGATTTCCAGCCTTCTGCTCTTGAGCTACCAAGAGTAGCTACCTTACTGGGCATCTTTTTATAGCTGATCCTACAGAGGTGCATATATATCTATGGATGAAGGATGTCCTCAGAAAGATTATTTACAGACCAAAGACGAGGCAGGACTTTCCATGAGTGCTATGAATGCCTCTCCAGTTGTTCTGAAATTCATATCCTTTATATTTAACTGGGCACCATGTGTTTTCTTTCTCACTAGAATGTTCTTCCCATGAAGTTGATGCATATTACAGTTCTCAAAATAGCTTCACATTCTTATGTAACAAAAGGAGCTTAAAATAATGTTTGACCGGCCAACTATTACTGCTTTCCAAAAGGCATAAAATTGAAAGCTTCTAATGGTAATTGTTCAAACCAAAATCCTAGTGGCTATTCCAAGGTAACAATATGGGATTTGCTCAAATGCACCCCTTATTGTGATAAAAAGTTTTTAATATTTCTATTTATATCTGACAATTGATATTTTATTATATCCAATGTATTATTTTGGCAAGGCGCTTGAATATTTTCTGAAGCTTTAAGGGCAACCTACTGCTGCTACTCAGAATCAATCACATTCAGTTTCACTCATCTTCCAGAAGCTTTATAAATAGGAAATAGTGACATTTCTAGGTTTGACATTTGCCTTCTTCATAAATCAAACAACTCAACTTTTAGTGTTCTCTTGTTTTCATTTTGGAGTTCACAGAACTTTTGTTCTATGTTTCTTTTGATTGTTTGAGTAATAAATAACAGTAGATGAAACAATTGCTAAAAGTGTTATTACTTGTGATTTTCCTGTGTTCAATTAAGTTTAATCAACCATTCCCTGGTACTCATTATTTATAATAATTCATAATTTGATATTTTAATATTTGTATTCATTCTTCAGCATCATATCATCTGAAGAATTATTCATAGCAAGTTTCAATTGTCTATGCTTTATCACCTTCCCAGAATGTGGCAAAAAATGATTAATTAAAATAGCTTCAAAGACCATATTACAATAATTATTCATTAAACTCCATTTACATGTACTTTGAATTTCTTCTGAAATAGAAATAGAAACAAATGTATTAGTTGAATAGATATCAAAATACTAGACCCTTTAGATTTTTGTATATCTTAAATTATAAGTACCATAACAGTCCTGGCTGGGGATATTGGAGTTCCCTATTATTTAGGTATTAATTGTCAACAGATAACCTCCAAACTTCGTTGACTATAGGCCATGCTAGGTAACACAATAGAATTGTTAGTATTACTGCATATATCTTAATTAAAGCAAGAAATGTCAATGAATTCCAGATATCAAGAATTAACCATTGATTGTGTTCAAGTGGTGATAAAGGCTTCTGCATAGCATGGCCTATTAAAAAGGATAAAAAGAATTTTACATAAACTAATTCTTTAGGAAAGAAAATACCCTCCATTCAGACATGAGGTGCACTGCAGGAATATTTTATGGAAGGGGTATACAAATTACATGGGCAACTTTCAGTTTTATTTCTTAAATGATTTATAACTTTCACTTTTAAGCTCATATTTTGAGACTTATTTTTACTTTTAATTTACCTGCGGTTGAATTACTCTGTCCCTTTTATTTGCTTCTGTTGCACTTCAGTTCCTATTAGCTTAATTGACAGTTCCCTGAGCATTAGCGTTCACCTACAGGCAATTTCACAAAGAAAGAAAACACGTTCTGGGGCCCTTTGCTCAAATTCCAATAGGTGAACCTGGTCATAGAGTCGCTCAAAAATCATAATCTCGCATTTCATCTCATACTATTGTATGAGCGACTGGTTCTGAATTAATTTGCATATTTTCCCTTTTTGTAACTATTACATTTATTTATGTGCACATGCACACACGTGGGAAGAGCTGTCCTCTCATATGTGTTCTTGCGATTGAACTTAAGTCAATTACAAAGCTTAAAGTGTCTTTACCATCTCTCTGCCTCACGGATTTTCTCTTCTATCATGCCATATCCTAAACCGGTCAAGCCTGGTATAACTCAAAGCAATCTGTTGTAGTCATTACAATCAGAAGACATGACATGGCCACTGTTCATTCTTTTATGTAGTCAGAATTCTGGAATTTGAGGTCCTTTAAAAATCACAGGGACATTATAAGAATATGGTTCCATTTTAATCCCAGGTGTGGGGACATGGGGCTGCTTCGGACTGTCCTCAGAAGCTGACTATAATTTGCCTCGTGCCCTGGCAGAGGTTTTGTTTTGCCAGCTGCAGATAGTTTCTACAATTGTATGACATTTGACATTGTGGGATTTTTTTTTCAGAAGGTACATAAACAGGAGGGCCTGGATGGGGGTTGCTGGTTGTTGACTGTTCAGAGGGATTGTTTGCAGTTTGTTAGTAGTCATGCTCAAAGAATAAAGAAATTAGATTCAAGGATCTATCTCTCTATCTATCTATCTATCTATCTCTATCTCTATCTCTATCTCTATCTCTATCTCTATCTCTATCTCTCCCACTCTATACTCCTTTCTCTTCTATCTAGTTATATGGGGTGAAAACAGTGGGGAATAAAGGGTGGGAAAAAGAAGAACCCACAAAGTACCAAAAGGCAAGCTAGACTTTTACTCTATTTCTGTTCAATGTTTTAAATTTTATACACAAATGTTTTCTTGAAAATTGTATATGTAAGAACCATAGTCACATCATTTCTACTTGTCCTTCCTCCCCTGTCCAATTCCTCCCATATCTCCCCCTCAGTACCTCTCAAATTTATGACCACTTCTTCTATAATTAATTATTTTTACACACACAATTACACACTGAGTCCATTTAGTGTTGCTCTTACATGTGTGTACTTAGGACTGACCACTTGAGATTCAGCTCATCCCTGAAGAAATGCATCCTCCTTCTCTCAGATACCATTGATTCATTCTTCATCTAGGGCCTGTGATAACTAAAATTGGGGAGAAATAAATGAGATAGCAAGTGTCTTTGCCAGCTGAACTATCTTGAGCACCTGAAACTAACATTTATTGATAGGATAAACAAGTGCTAAATATTTCTTTAAACTGAAAAAGAAAAGACTCAACTAAGTAGAATTATAAATAAAAGTGAAGGCTGCTTAATCAATACCACAGAAATACAAATGACAAGACACTTTCATAAAAATGTAGATGCCACAAACTGGACAACCTGAAGAAATTAATAAACCCCTGTTTAGAGGGATGTTAATTAAGAACATGGCTTCTGGCAAGAGATCACATCCTTCTAGGATTATGTGATCCAGCTGACAAGCGATCACATCCATATATCTTCTAGGTTGGTGTGATCCTGCTGGAATACAAACATGCCTTTAATTCAGGAGACAGAGGAAACAGATCTGAGTTCAAGGTCAGCCTGGTATGCAAGTATCAGGTAAAGAAAAGCTTAGGTCCAGACATAGTTGTACTTGCCTTTACAAAGGTAAAATCAGTTTGTAGAAGGAAGCACTCATGTTTGAAAGTGATGCCTAATTGAGTGGCAGAAAAGGTGACAAATCAGGGGAAAGAATTGATAGAATAAGATACACCCAATTCTCACAAGAAGAGAGAGGAAAGGGAAGGTATTTTAGAACCAATTTTTCAGAGAGAGGAGGCAGTTTTATCAGGACAATAATGGAGAGATGGGTTGCAGAGAGAGAACTCAGAGGAAGACAGAAAAAGCCAGAAAATGAGAAGAAGCCAGAAGATTAGAGCATATTGCTGAGTTAGTCTGAGGCCAAGCAGAACAATTCCAGGCCAAGAGAGAAGACAGATTAAATAAGTCAACTTGGAGAGGAGTTTGAGCCGGAACAGTTGAGTTGAACCTGACACCCCAGAGCTCAGAAATAACAAGTAAAGGTGATCTTATTAAGCAGTAAGCCTCAGAGGCTGAAAACATTCTAGGCCTAGATTAGATTGTATAGAGGCTAGAACCTTCCAGGCCTGGGCCTAAGTTAGCAGAGCAAGGTAGTAAGCCTCCCAGACAACAATTGAGCCAGGAGAATGGAAGTTACTTTTACACCTCTGCCAAAACTAAAACGAGAAAAATAGAAATTCTGAACAGATCAAAACAGTATAGTGAATAAGCCTATAGTCATAACACTCCTCTAAAAGCTAAAGTGAGCCTGAATGCAGAAGGCTCCACCAATGCATTCTGGATGGATCTGAGGCAAGTTAACAGTAGCTTTTCCTAAACACTGAAGAGGAGGAATCATTTCCAAACTCATTTTATGGCATCAGCATTACTCTCACTTTATTCCATGTTAACTTAGCCATCTGAACACTTTCATTTGGTTTAGTTGTCTCGAGGACTCTTCAGCCTTCTTATTTCAACACTGTCTTTCTTCTGAATAAATATAAAAATCTCCATTATTAGATTCCATTTTGGAGAGCTAAGCTGGGGTCTATATGCCGTGATCTTTCACCTTACTTCTTCCTACGGTAAGTTCACTAGGTGACTCAGCGGATGGAACCTTTTGATATCTGGGTCAAAGCAAAATGCTCTAGAATACTTTAGTGTCAGTACAAAGTTTCTTACATTCTCAGGATACTGTCTTTAAGATAACAAATATCCAGAACTGTGGTTAAATGCAATTATGGATATAACCATATTTTATGAACTCCAAGACTCTGTTAGGTACTGCTACAAAAAAACAAAGCATATAAAATAAAATAAATGTAGTTTCAGTGCCATTATATGCTGGGGATCATTTGACTTTGGCAAAGAAAATAAAATAATACAATATTATGGATTTTTTAAAAATCATTTATAGTTCACTTATGGAAAGGAATTATTTCCACAATTTTATTGATAGACATATTTAAGTCTATATTTCACACTTTTGTTTAAATCTAAAATATTAGTGGAGTTTATTCTGTTAAAGTGATGGGTTTCCTACCATTTCCCTTAAGCCTATTCATTGTAAAAGTATGTTGTTGCCTTATAGGAAATATTATTTTCTCACATAAATATGATCATTGTGGGTGTGTTCATTTAATGCAATGTTGTCATGCATGTGAAAACTTTTTCATCACATGATTATAACAGCCCTTTGTTCACCTCCCTTTTTCTCCTTCATGTGTCAGTCTACAGATCCGTATAATCTTACCTTCTACATGCTAAGCTTTCTTCAGCCTTCTCTAATTTACTGTTAAGCTCCTTGGTTTAGTTCATAGTCATTGCATCTATCAACTCCATAATTGTAATTAATTTGTATATCATTTCAAGTTCTCATATTATCTGCATTCTATTCAACTGGCTGTCTATTTTCACAGGCATAATAATACCAGTTATTTTATTTTTTCTTTTTTTATTAAATATTTTAAATAAATATTTATATTATTATACTCGCACATATATATAATAAACTGCCTACATAAAGGAGAACCATGACAAAATCAGGAATTATATAAATGTTACATTCTTAGTATTTTTGGCTATTTGTATTTAGCAACCATGAAGAAAACATCTTTTCTATCTTGGTGCATCTAAAATTCTGAATGTAGATCAATATATATCATGTCTCATCATTACCAACTTAAAAACATCTATCTAGACCTAAAAAAATCTTAACCCCTAAACAGCTAAGATTAATTGTAAAACTAAACTATCTGGTCTTCAACCCCATCAGAGACTTGAGAAGGAATAAAATTGATTATCTGAGTAGACAGGAAGTACAGGTTAGTAGCTTTCCAAATGAGAAAATGACAGAGACAATTTGCTGCCTGAGCAGTTATACAAACTCTCTATAAACATTGGAGCATCATGTTCAGCCTTCTGGCCCAATATATCTGATAGACATATTTGTGAGGCAGGAACTGTTGAGGAGTTGCTTACCCTGTCTTGGCAGAGTTTGGCCGTCAACTCTGCCTGCATCCAAGCTTGCCCTTTTTTAGGCAGAATTCTGTCTGTGGTAGAAATGAGAACATTTTCCCAGTGGCTTGTTTGCCACATTGGAAGCCATCTTCATAAAGAGGTTATTTGATGCTTATCATCCTCTGTGAGGTAGGCTGGGTATTGCCGGGCATTAACCTGTCTCATTGTCAGTTTATCTTTAAAATAATAAAAATATTTTTAAATGCCATATTCTGTATGTCTCTGTGGTTTTTGAGGACATTATCTAACTATTTTACCTTATCCTTCTATAAAAACATACCTATCTGTTGCACCTAAGATGTATATTCTAGTGATAAAAATAGATTAGTAATTGATTTAGAGTGGTGGTTCTCAACCTGTGGGTCATGACCCTGTTGGCAAACCTCCCCCAAAAATAAATACATTTCAATTCACAACATGACAGACAGAATTACAGTTATGAAGTAAAAGCAAATATAATTTTATGGCTGGGGGCACCACAGCATGAAAAACTGTATTAAAGGATCTCAGCATTAGAAATGTTGAGAACCACTGCTTTAGGGCATGTGTCTTAAAGCAGGTATATTTGGATGCCCTGCTAATTGTTCACCTTTCTCTTTTGGTCCTGTTTCATAGTAGTTCCTGTAATTGTCATTAAATGTCTGATTGTATATTGAAAATGCGTGTAGGCTTTCTGGGAGATGTTTTATTCATCAAAATAAGACTTACACTATCTTCTGGAAGCAACCAAGAGTAGGGCAGGTTGCCTCATGTCAAAGACTTCAGACTTTGTAAAGCCTGATTGGAACCTGACTGCCTTTTCTTTTTTAGTGTTGTTCTGTTGCTTCAACTCTGACCTCAGAAAAAAATTTTAATATGTTCCTATCACAGGTCCAAGACTCTAATTTTCAGATTATAAATAGTATTGGAATGCCAAAGTCTCATCTAATGTCAGTCTTTTGAAAACAACAACAAAGAACAGATATTGATATCTTGTTATTTCATTTATAGAATCACGAATGACATCTCATTTTTATTATTCTGTTATTTAGCTTTTAAAATAACACACAGGGATATCATAGTTAAATTGTCAATAACAGAGGTGATGTCTAGAATGCTTTATAAAGGAAAGCATTCTAAAACAATCATTTATAAAAGATTAAAAAAAAGAAAATCTATGTGGAAATGTGTAGCCAACTGGGATTTTTAAGAAAATTGTTAGCAATGATATTGAGAAAGTATTTAAAAAGTATTTCTTTATGTTTATATAGACTTCCACCACTGTATTTTAATATTGAATGTGCTTTGTAGTTTGAGTTATGAACATTCAAAACAGATCCTAAGTGATACATCCTTCATCATAAAAGCAAAGGTAGGGAAGGGCTCTTCCAATGAAGTAACTGGCACATGACATGGCAAAGCACATCGCTATTTCAGCTAGCTTTCCTTTTCTGTCTTTTTTTTTTTTAATGTAACAATCCCATCATATTTTAGATGACTTAGTTATCAATCTGTTCAATTTTTTTCTTTTTTTTATTAATTTATTCTTGTTACATCTCAATGTTTATCCCATCCCTTGTATCCTCCCATTCCCCCCCCCCCATTTTCCCATTATTCCCCTCCCCTATGACTGTTCAAATTTTTAAGGAAAAAAATAAAAGGGCAGCCATGGGAGGGAAAGAACTGCATCCTAAAAACTATAAACATCAAAGAAAAAAAAGAAATCACACAAATAAATAGAAAGATGCCTAACATTACTGGGCGGCAAGAATTAGTGTTATAAAACACCTGTGCTACTCTGACCAAGCACTGAGGTACTTAAACCTGTCCCTTAGGTTTCTCTTTATTTAAAAAAAAAATAGGACAGACATTGATAAAAGAAACTGGTACTTATTTGCACTATTTCCAGAGCTAGGGAAAGAAAAGCTCCTAGCTCCTCTTCAAGGCCTTCTGTGTAGTGGTTACAATTTTATATAAAAAAAAAAATGAAACAAAAGCAGTGATTAAGCATGGTGACAGAGCCCTGAGGTAAGCTGTCGGAGCTCCTTAACCCTCTTCCTGGAAAGGAGTTGCTGCCTCCTCTGGTGCAAAGGCATCATCAGATTTTCTTCCCAGGTCTGGATTTTAAAGGCAATTTTAATTCTTTAGTGCCTATGTTTTAGGGTTCCTCTTATATTATTCCAATTCCTTGTCTTTGGAAATTTAGGATGTTGTATAATTTATTGCTGCACTGATATGAAAATTGTCATCAATATGTCTATGGCTGAAGGAAATATCACAAACAGAATACAAGATGGAGCCAAAGTTAAAAAAAAAAAAAAAAAAAGTTTTTTCAGTTAGACCTGGCTGGGATAAAACATGAATCACTGTTTCTCAAGAGGCAGCAATAAAGAGAAAGTAAAGGGGGAAGGGTAGGCAAGAAACACTATGCAGAGATGCTACAACTGGAATCCAGTCCTCCAAAGTGTCCACATTCATGCACATGCATGCACTTAAAGCAAGCATGACGAGAATAATTTGAGTGTGTAGCAAGTTTTTTAAATGTCAACGCAAAGCAGCTGCAAACACACTAGTCAGTTACTTACAAGAAATATAGTTCTTGTTTTGTATCAGGATGCACTGGTCACTGATGTGGCTGAAGCAAGAATTTGTGCTAGTTAAGAGTTTGGGTTCAAATATGGGGCACCAAAGTTCATGTGAAAGTCAGTCCCCAGTCTCCACTTAACTGTGGAGAATGTCCTGTCCCTTGGATAGATCTGAGTAGGGATTTGATGATGACTGCATGTATTGTCCTTGGCTGGTACCAGTTTGAGCAGACCCCCCCCCCCCCGCCGGCCCTGATCCACCCATCGTAATGTTCTTGTAGGTTTCTAGGATCCTCTGGATCCATGTATTTTCCCTATCTCCTATATTTCTCTCACCAGGGAAGGGGAATGGGGTGAAAGTGGGAGGGAGGGAAGAATGGGAGGATGCACAGGATGGTATAGCAATTGAGATATAATATGAATGATTTTATTTTTCAATAAAATAATAGTATCATAAAAAAAAGAGCTTGGGTTCAATAAGCTGTCCTAATCAGGGGTTTGGAGAGATGGATCAGCTTTAAGAGGACTGGCTGGTCTTGTAGAGGACCTAGGTTCAGTTCCCAGAATCCACATGGTGGCTCACATCCATCTGTAATTCCAGTTCCAGGGAATCTAGCACCCTATTCTGACCTTCTTGTGTAGTTTACACATGCAGTATACATATATGCATGAAGGCAAAGCACTCATATACACAAAATAAAATAAATAAATCTTGAAATTAAAAAGTTCTATATAGTTCAGAATCTTCCTGAATCTAATATGCCTTCTCACATTTCTCAGAAGACCACAGTAGAAAGAAGTGCAGGGTAGCTCAACATGAGGGGTGACCAACACTATATACATTTTCTGGATGATCTGTTAGTATTTCTTCCAACTTGGAAACAGGATGCACTCCTCTGATGTGAGTCCCTAGAAGGCCACTGCATGCCATAGGAGCAGACACCCTCAGCACACCACGTCAGGGGCATGCTGGATGACTCAGTAGTTGCAGAACACCTGGATTCAGTTCCCAGCACCCAGATGGTGCCTCGCGACTATCTGTTCCTACACTTATCAGGGATCCAGAGCTTTCTTGCAACTCCTCGGGCTCTGGCACACACATACACACACTCAAGAATACACACATACACACATGCACATACAACAAAATAAATATTCTTTTAAAACACCCCAGCTAAGATTCTAGTCACCGAGGGTCACACAGAGAGAGCCACAGGGAGAATTCTCTTAACATCATACTCTCTGGATCTTCAAATAGATAAATCTCTAACGGTTCCACTGCACCTATCAGTTTTTCAGCTTCCATCAAACTAATATCATCAACACTGTAGGGTAGTACTTAAAATGGCATACAGTGAGTTACAGTGAGCCAGAAAACACTCTTAGATTGTAAAAGAACTGGTCAGATAGAATTCTTCCTAAAATCCACCAAGACAGCATATACTTGGTATATCCCATGCCCACAAATCAAAGATCCAGCAAGCCTTATTAAAATTTAAATGCAAGCAAACAAATTTCCTAAGAATGTTAGTCTTCCAAATCTTTATTCAATGTGCCAGTACTCCACTGTTTAAACCCTCAGACAGATAGCTGTCCTACATCAGTTGGTGCTGCAAAGTAGCCCAAGGCAAGTCCAAATAGCTGTCACACTTCAAAGATGGAGATCAAGTGTAACCGAAGATCTAAACACAAATGCTGAACCATCATATACCAAACAAAATGAGTGTGGCAAGAGAGTTGGGACTCAGTAGCATTGGGACTGAGTAGCTCTCACAGTAGCATTAGGACTAACATCCAAAAAACCCAGGGAGTAGAACCTAGAAAACCTGGCTATAGATAACATAGCACACCCTAGAAAAGCCTGTGGTTTACAGTGTGAGACAGGTGGATGCTATGCAAACAAATCACAGCCTTGAGAGCCTCCTGCCCAGCACTTTTTGAGCCTCAGCTTACTAGTGTCCACTCTCGTTCCTGGAAGTGTTTCCCCTTGATTAGTAAACTACCTCGATTTCTATTTCTTTTTTTCAACTGTTATTTATTTATATCCCAATTGCAGCTTCTCCTCCCTTGTCTCTTCCCAGTCCTCACCTCTCTCCTCCCCTCACCCTATCCACCCCTCCTCCCCTTATCTTCAGAAATGTGGAGGCCTCCCATGGATATGAACCAGCCTTGGCATATACATTGTAATAAGGCTAGGTGCATCTTCTTTTGAGGCTAGACAAGGCAGCCCAGTTAGGAGAAAGGGATCCAAAGTCAGGAAGTGTAGTCAGAGGCAGCACTGTTTACACTTTAGGAGTCCCACATGAAGACCCAGCTGCACAAATGTTATGTATGTGTGAAGGGCCATGGTCTGTCCAATGTGTGCCCTAAGGTTGGCAGTTCAATCTCTACAAGCCCCCGTGGGCCCAATTTAGTTGATTCAGTAGGTTTTTGTGGTGCCCTTAACCCCTCTGGCTCCTTCAATCCTTTCTCCCCTTCTTCCATAGGATTCTCTAACTTCTACCCAATGTTTGTCTGCTGGTCTCTACATCAGTTTCCCTCAGTTGCTGGGTGGAGCCTTTCTGATCACAGTTATGGTAGGCTCCTGTCTGCAAGAATAGCAGAGTATCATTAATTACTATCAAAGGTGTCTCCCTCTCATGACATGGATCTCAAACTGGGCAAATCATTGTTTGGCTCTTCCCTAAAATTCCACTCCATCTTTTACCCCCACACATCTTCTAGACAGATCAAACTGTAGGTCTAAAGTTTTGTGGCTAGGTTGGTGTCCCAGTTCCTCCATTGGAAGTCTTGCCTACTAACAGGAGATGGTTAGTTCATGCTCCCTATCCCCCATTGCTAGGAGTCTTAGCTAGGAGTCATAGATTCATGGAAGTTTCATTGTCGTAGGTTTCTAGCTCATCCCAGAGATGTCCCCCAAATTCAGTTTCTCTCCCAGTACTCTTTCCCTCCACCACCCCCCAAGCCTCATCCCTCCTGTTCCCATCCCCATCCCCTCAGCCACCCAGTCCCCTCCATCCATCCATCCATCCATCCCTAGTGTGTAATCTATTTCCCCTTCTCAGTGAGATTCAAGCATCCCACCTTGGGCCCTCGCTTCTTTGGGTCTTTGTTTGTAGCATGGCTATAGTATACTTTAGGATGAATATCCACCACTCATAAGTGAATACATTTTTTGTATCTTTCTGGGTCTGGGTTATCGCACTCAGGATGATCTTTTCTAGTTCCATCCATTTCTCTGCAAATTTCACAATGTCATTGTTTTTAATAGCTGAGTAATAATCTATTGTGTAAATGTACCACTTTTTCTTTATCCATTCTTTAGTTGAGGGACATTTAGGTTTTTTCCAGTTTCTGACTAATATAAATAAAGCTGCTATAAACATAGTTGAGCAAATGTCCTTGTGATATGGTGGAGCAGCTTTTGGGTATATGTCCAAGAGTGGTATAGCTGGGTCTTGAGATAGAACTGCTCACAATTTTCCGATAAAGCACCTGATTGATTTCCAAAGTGGTTGTACAAGTTTGCATTCCCACCAGTAATGGAGGAGTGTCTCCCCTGCTCCACATCCTTGCTAGCATGCTCTGTCACTTGAGTTTTTTATCTTAGCCATTCTGATGGGTGTAAGATGGAATCTTAGAGTTATTTTGGTTTGCATTTTACTGCTGACTAAAGATGTTGAACTTTTCTTTAAGTCTTTCTTAACCATTTGGGATTGCTCTGTTAAAAAATTGTTGTTTAGGTTTGTAAACCTAAACATTTTTTAATTAGATTTAATTAGGTTTGTTGATGTCTAGTTTCTTGAGTTCTTTATATATTTTTCATACCAGCCTCCTATCAGATGGGGGCTTGGTGAAGATCTTTTCCCATTTTGTAGGCTGCTGTTTTGTCCTTTTGACAGTGTCCTTTGCCTAATCAAAGTTTTCGGTTTCACGAGGTGCTGTTTATTAATTGTTGTTCTTAGTACATCACCTGTTGCTATTCTGATCAGGAGCTTGTCTTCTGAACCAGTGTGTTCAAAACCATTCCACACTTTCTCTTCTATCAGATTTATTGTATCCAGTTTTATGTTGAAGTCTTTGATCCACTTAGACTTGAATTTTGTGCATGGTGATAGATATGTATCTCTCTGCATTCTTCTACATGGCAGACATCCAGTTAGATCAACACCATTTGTTGAAGATTCTTTTTTCCATCATATAGTTTTGGCTTCTTTGTCAAAAACCAGGTATCCATAGGTGTGTGGATTTACTTCTAGGTCTTTAATTCGATTCCGTTATCAACCTGTCTGTTTTTATGCCAATACTGTGCAGTTTTACTACTGTTGCTCTATAGTACAATTTGAAGTCAGGGATGATGATACTTCCAGAAATTCTTTGATGGTACAAGTTGTTTTAGCTATCCTGAGTTTTTGTTTTGTTTTTCCATATAAAGTTGAGCATTGCTCTTTCAAGGTCTATGAATAATTGTGTTAAAATTGTGATGAGAATTTCGTTGAATCTGCAGGTTGCTTTTGGTAGGAAGGCCATAGGCCGTATTTACTATGTTAATTCTACAGATCCATGAGCACGGGAGATCTTTAGGTCTTCTGAAATCTTCTTCAATTTCTTTCTTCAAATATTTGAAGCTCTTGTCATACAGGTGTTCACTTGTTTGGTTAGAGTTACACCACAGTATTTTATATTATTGGTGGCTATTGTAAAGGGTGTTGTTTCTCAACCTACTTATCATTTGTATATCGGAGGGCTAGTGATTATTTTGGAGCATGCTGGATTGCTGAAGCAGACAAGTGGACTTCCTGGAGGCAGGCCACTCGTTTTTGCATGGCTTATGGATGCGTGTATCCTTGGCTTAGGCAAAGCGCCCAGGATTTTGCCTCAAAAGTGTTTATTGTTGCTTTATTGCCTTCCTATACATGTCTCATATGCCTGATATAATGCAGTTGAGCATGAATAGCCTCTCACTGCCTATAGCATAATATTATTCCTCTTTAGGAATAATAATCTGCCCAACTCTCTCTGTTGAACAGATTTCTTGCAGATTATTTTCAAGATGTATCTTCATGGCACAGTGCTTTTTAAACTAATTGAGGATTTCATCATCCCTGATGATGATTTTAAGGAATTTCTGACTTGATTCAAGTAATTTTAAAGCCCTCCTTCAGTATTTCAAAAACTTCTAGGAGCTCTGTGAACCTCCATGTGTCAAACACTTGATTTACACTAAGAGGGAAAGCAATATGAAACAAATTCATGATCAAGAAACTACATTTATTCTAGGTTTAGTTCAAGGATAAAGCCCAGTATATACCAAAAAGACCATATGACTACAGAAACAAAGAATAAATGGTGAGCTATATGAGACAAGACAGATGCCTAAACCTTGACATTAAAAAAAAAAAAACTTTCTTTGAATACATAACATAAATTTGAATAAGAGAAAGTTAAAACTTCTGCTTTAAACTCTTAGTGAGTATATAGATAAAACCACTGCTTTAAATTTGTAACAAACAAAAGTATTTAGTAAGATATAGTTCTAATGAAAGAACTTAAAATCAATAGTCCTACTCTAACTCCCTTTTCATGTAATGATTTTGTCTACTTTTTTATTGTATGTATTTTTGAATGAGATAATTTTTTTCATATAGAGAGAACATTTTTGTTAGATTGTATAAAAATCCAAGACAGAATTAAACAGTTGTTTAAGCCATCTGTTTTATCCAAAAATCTGTCTGTCTATCTGTTTATATGTCTGTCTCTATATGTTGTACATATGTATGTATATATATTTGTATCTGTATATTTATGTATATGTGCATGAAAGGTATCTGTGGGAGCTTTCTTTTTGTCTACTGATTATATGTGTGCATGTGTATGTGACGTTCATAAAAATCGGCTTGCTTTGTCTGCCAAATGTATATTTTCGCATGTTTCTAAGTTTACTAGGCTTAATAAGTGATGAGAGGTCCAAAGCCTTTTATTGCCCTTCTTAATTAGGTCTCTAGCTTCCAGCAAACCACTGTTCACTGCTCAGCCAGCAAGCTAAAAAGAGCTGAAGTTTTTCTTTTTACACCTCTTGGCTCACCATCTAGGCTTAGCTGATCAAGACCTCCTGTCCTTAACAAAGATTCTCAGCTAGAGAGCTGTTTTGGTGGGGTGGAAAGCTTAAATAGTTTAACTAATAAGCCTTCAGACCCTGAATCTGAAGATCCAGGGTTCAATTCCCTGTTACCTCTCCTTTTTTTAAGAGTTACAGTGTAAATAGCAAGGCCACCAACCTGGAACTTTTTTTTTTCTGTGAAATTTTTATTTATTTATTTATTTATTTTTATTAACTTATTCATATTACATCTCAATTGTTAGCCCAATCCCTGGTATCCTCCTATTCCTCCCTCCCTCCCACTTCCCCCCTACTCCCCTCCCCTATGTCCGTGACTGAAGGGGACCTCATCCCCCTTTATATGCTCTTAGGGATCGAGTCTCTTCTTGGTAACTTGCTATCCTTCCTCTCAGTGCCACCAGGCCTCCCCATCCAGGGGATGTGGTCAGAAATGAGGCACCAGAGTTCATGTGAAAGTCAGATCTCATTCTCCACTCACCAGTGGAGAATGTCCTGTCCATCGGCTAGTCTGGGTAGGGGTTCGAAGTTTACTGCCTATATTTTCCTTGGCTGGTGCCATAGTTTGAGCAGGACCCCAGGAGGAGTGAAAGTATAAATAAAAAGGCTACAAGCCTGAAGGATTAAGAGTTAAAGAGAGAAACACCAGCCATCCACTGATATTCATTGAAGCTGGTCTCTAGCAGTGATTTTTTAAGTTAGTTTTGTATCCAGCCACTTTGTTGAGGATGTTTACCAGTTGTAGGAATTCCTTGGTACAATTTTTGGGGTCACTCATGTACACTGTCATACCATCTACCAACAGCAATACTTTGACTTCTTCCTTTCCAATCTGTATCCTCTTTCATTGGCTTATTGCTGTAGATAAAAACTTCAAGTATTATATTAAATTGATATGAAGAGAGTGGACAGTTTTGTCTTGTCCACAATTTATGTGGAATTGCTATAATTTTAAGGGTCTGACAATTGCTGAAGGAAGACTCCAGACTCAAATACTATGTAAATACCAAGAGCATTAATTCTACAGATACAGCCTATTTTCAGGGGTCAACCATCCATACGAAATGGTGGCCACCCCGAGGAAGAGCTTGCAGCCTCTTTTAAAGACTTCTGGGGAATTCTGTCTGTGGCTACATGACTATTACTGGGATTGGTCCATCCCTGTGGATGTGGGCTGGTGCTCATGGAGGCTACATGACTCGAGCCATGGGCCTTTTAGCAATGTCCAATCCTTTTATTCCCATGAGTATTGTTCCATCTCAAATCCTTGAGTGAGATTTAAGGACTGATATTGGGATTTTAACACCATGAGTTGAACTCTAGAGATACAACTGGGCTCACTCTATCTCCTCATTCACTCCTGTCTTTATGTACCTGAATTTCATTTTTGATGTTATGACTTCTGTCCAGTATACAAGGGGTTGCACTGTGCCCTCGAAACCATAAATTTAACAGCATTAATGTGGTCTTGGACAAACATGAAATAAAGTCTATCATGTAAGGAGCAGAAAGCATGACCAGGAGGAACAGAACTAGGGACCTATTTTCTGGCATGCCAATAGGTAGCCATTCATCCCTTATGCCAGAGTTTCTTTTGACTCAGCATTTCAGCCTGTTATTTGGTACAATGGAGGACATATTCTCTTCTGGAACTGCTTCCAGCTGACAATAAGGCATTGTTATCAGGGCCCAGGAATGCTGAAAAGCAAGTCAAAGGCTAGGCAATGGGGCAATTTTCAGAAGCATCTGATTAGCCAATCTAGTTGAAGAGACAGAGAGCAATCACATCGGCTGGACTGGTTTATATCAGCTTTCAGCAAGTCCAGATCTCAACGGCTTGGAATCCATAGATGATCCCTGGATGGAGTCTGTGGATGGAGTCTGTTAGCCAGGTGAAAATCTGCTGAGACAAATATAGACTAGGGACACAAGTTAAAACTGACTAGTAATTGGAGAAGTTGAAAGATCCCACAACCAAGGGGAAAATCCAATTTTTAAGAACAGGTGGATACACTTATCTGTAGTCCATTTGATCTGTGGCATGTGGATCCAGGCTTTATAACTTTTTGTTTCCTGAAGCTTATATGAATTGTAGTTTACAAAAGAAAGTATATTAGCATTACCATTGTATTAAGAGCATATTTTATAAAAAGCAGTTAACAGGTGTCTGTAAGACAGCAGGAGTAGACTCATGTCTTTGAGACTTAGTTAAAATTATAGCTTTGGATTAAAAGCATAAACATTATTTTCTTAGTCCAGAAGGCAAGATATGCAGATTGGTCAGACACGCTTTTAGCATGATGAGAAGCATCCTTAAGTCAATATTCAGAAAACAAACAAAGGGAAATTGAAATCCTAGCCTTGCAACTAAATAACAAGCTGTCAGTGCCCCTACTGGCTTATCAGAACTCTATTGATCAATGTTAAAATTCTGAACTTTTGAAATCTTATAAAAAATATAACAATAGTATAGAATGGGGAAATCTCTAACATTTTCCATTTTTTATGTGTCTTCAGTCACTTTCTTATAGCTTACAACTTGCATTTATGTACCTTAAAACATCTTAGGGCAGACGCTGCTGTCCCCGCTCATCGCTTGCTGCAGCCATGGTCAACCCCACCGTGTTCTTCGACATTGCAGTTGATAGCGAGCCCTTGGCCCACGTCTCCTTCGAGCACTTTGCAGACAAAGTTCCAAAGACAGTTGAAAACTTTCGTGCTCTGAGCACTGGAGGGAAAGGATTTGGATATAAGGGTTCCTCCTTTCACAGAATTATTCCAGGATTCATGTGCCAGGGTGGTGACTTCACACGCCATAATGGCATTGGCAGCAGGTCCATCTTTGGGGAGAAATTCAAGGATGAGAACTTCATCCTGAAGCACACAGGGCTTGACATCCTGACCATAGCAAATGCTGGACCAAACACAAACGGTTCCAAGATTTTTACCTGCACTGCAAGACTGAGTGGCTGGATGGCAAGCGTGTGGTCTTTGGGAAGGTGAAAAAGGGCAAGAGCATCGTAGAAGCCATGGAGCGCTTTGGGTCCAGGAATGGCAAGACCAGCAAGATCACCACTTCCGACTGTGGACAACACTAATTCTTTGGACTTGCAGGCATCTTACCCACCAGACCCACCTTCTGTAGCTCAGGAGAGCACCTCCACCCCATCTTCCCCCTGTACCCTGTAATCTCTGCTCTGTTCCATATTGTCCTGATTCTCCTCCCAACTTTAGCTGGATTGCAGAGTTAAGTTTATGATTATGAATAAAAAGTAAATAGGAAAAAAATCTCAGACCCTTAAATCTTAACTTGCGTTTACTAACCTTTCTTAGACCCTCAAACACTTTCTTAAAAGCTTTTCTTCATGACCTGTATTTCCCAATCCTAGAACAACTTCTTAGATCCTCAGACATTTTCTTAGATCCTTACAACTTAAACTTTCATATCCTCAGACCTTATATAAACTTTACATTTTTTTCTATGCAGTTATTCACCAGGAGACACAGGCACTCAACTACTAGAATCATTCATTGAAATGAAGGAATAGTAAAAGATTACATTGAGATGTGTTTACCTTTCAACATGAAGACTGTGAGCAAGGCAAATCTGTTTGCCTTTTTAAAATAAGAGACTTATTACCTAGTAGTTTTAACTACCTATGAATTGACTAATGAACTAACAAGGAATCCAATTCTCTAGCTGTCAAGTTATCATTAGCTTAGCCATCAATGTGCTCAGAGACCTGAGAAGGATAAATTGTAACTTAAATGAATTCGTGTATCAATTAAACTGATAGAAATAATTAGTCAGTTAACCACCTAGACAGTTGTCCCAGGTTCCTGTGGTTTTCATGGCACCAGGGGAAGAGAAAGTCTGGCATCAGGCACAGAAGACAAGAGGCTGCGTCTGTGGAAGAAGAACATGAAAGAAACTGACCTTATCTCATTTTTATCAACATGGGTGTTAAGTGTGTGCACAGTTCAGGCTGGGTCCTAGCAGTGGGTAAGGCGTTGGTGGCAGTTTTTTCCAGTGGTTAGAATACCATAATTCGGAGGAAAATAGGGCAAAAGAGGGAGGGAGGGAAGATACAAGTGAGGAGATAACAATAGGAATGTAATCTGATTAAATTATTAAAAGTAAATAAAATAAATTTAAAAATAAAAAAGAATGTCCTTTGCTGAAGTCATGCCCAAATCTTCTTGGAGACTTTGGAGTATTAATGCTAGGAGTCTCTCTCATAATAAGCTTAAATATATTTAATGCCATATTAAGCAGATCTCTGACAAGCTTGAGGGTTGGCATATATAAGTTAATCTTTGTCTTTAGTCATCTGCTCTAAACTACACCTTGTAAACACAAAACATAATGTTATGAATCTATATTCTGCAGATAAGTGTTTAAGGACCACATCTATCTCAAGTAGACCTAAATTGGCAAATTTGTTTATAGTTACTTTTTGTTTAACTTTGGAAACAAATGTAGAGTACTAAATAAAGTTTAATCTTGTAATTAACTGCATCTGGTTATTAGTATAACTTTGCATACATCTTTGAACTAGTATCAAAGCAAAACTTTGAATCATAGATACAGTTTATAGAGAGACTGGCAATTCTGCTGATCCTATCATAGTACATCATTACAGACTGAACAGCAAAAGCTTAAAAGATATAAGTTGCACTTGGCTCTCAGCAGAGTACTGAGTGCAGTTGATGCCCTCAGTAAAGATGGTGGTAGGGCTACAACTCTCCCACAACCAAGATGTCTAACAGTCATGTGAATGCCTTTGGTTGAAATGACAGTGAAGTTATGGCTCTGTCCTTTTTATCCCAAAATCAGCCATGTGCTGTTAGAGGCTGGTGGTGGGCAATTTTAAAAAATACCCATATTCAGAAAACAAGGCTAAACATATTCCTGAGGCGCTGATTTTTAACCTTTTTGAGAGTGAAGGTAGAGCATAATCACTGAGTTCTAACATTGTAAACAATTGAATGTCTCTAAAATTAATATATCCCAACTTAAAATATGTTTAGAACCACCCACTTCCAGGGTCAATAATACAGTAGCTTGTTAATCTAAGCCAGCCTTTATAACCTTAAATTTTTACCATCATATAAAGAATATTTTGAACCAGAATTGAATCCTATATACAATATGTTGTAAGAATATATCTTTGAGTGTCTATAAAAATTTATACCAATTTAAAAATGAGACTTGTTGCTTTCTTAGTCTAAAGGGGGAAAAACAGCAAGCAGAGAGCTCATTAGAATTTAGAAGATTTATACTTGTCCTATTCCACGTGGCCATCTCAAGATGGTAGATTAGATCATATGGAAAACTGCAGACCATGTGGCCCACATGGTTGCTATTTTAAAACATCTGTGTTTCTATAGATGTTACAAATGCGTGTGCACACATACCTTAAGATATATGGGCTGGCAGTGCAGCTAATACCTGTTGGGGGGTGGTCTGGTGTACTTTGATGCTAATTACTGCTTACAGTCTCTGACCCACCTTTTGCTTAATAAAAAGCCATCCCACCTGAACAAGACAAGACAGAGGAGATAGGTGGGGCTAAAAAAATCCTAAAAACAAAACAAAAAAAAACAAAAAACAAAAAACAAAAAAAAAACAAAAAATGCCTGCCACAGGGAGAAAGGAGAGAGACCTGAAGAGAAGAGAGGAAGGCTGCCATGGGTTAAATTAAAAAAACAACAACAACAACATCACATGGCCGACATAGACAAAAAAAATCTGGCCCAGATAAAAAACATGAACAAGTATATGAGATTGTAGATGGGAGGTAGCTTGATAGAGGTTATTGGAAACAGATGACACAAGATTGAGGCACGGGTCCCATGCCTGCCCCACTATGAGAGGTAATATAGAGGATTGATATCTGCCCTGCCCCAGGTTAACTAAAGCTATTTTAAAATATAACAAGTGTCTGTGTCTTAATTGCTTACTAGCCAGGCCTACAGATAATACTGATAATACATGTAATTATAAAACAATAAATACCTTATTAAAGAAACATTATTTTAAACTTTATCTTTTATGAGATTGCATAAAAGCCTTATCCCACTCTAAAGTGTCTTTAAAGACCTGTTTCCTTGGTCCCTCATGCCATGCGTTGTTGCCCAGAATGGCCCCAACCCTGAGTAAATTGTTTTAAGCTAACTTTTTGTTATAAATGTTACAGATTTTTTACTATACCCAATAACCGATATTCTGTAACCCAAATATACAGCACATAGTAAACTTATCCATTTAAGAACAGTCAGAAGTAAACATATATACATCCATACATTCAAAACAGACAAACAAAACTTTCTTTACTTTCTCCAGCTGTAGCACCTTGCTGCAGGCAACATCTGGAGCTTACCTTACAACAATGTTTCTAAGCTACAGCAGGTGTAGGGGGTCTCAGCAGTGGAGTGGCGCCAAGCCCAGGACTCCACAAGTTGCAGCTGCTTTTTGGTGTCCCCCGCAGCAGCTCTTAGCTTGAAGTCACATAGAGTGGAGACCACAAGCTAATTAAAGCGTGAATCCAGCACTCCGAAGGCTGCAGGGAAGTGCAGGAAGTAGCCTGAGTGCATATGTGACCTGGTGGCTGCATGGGCAGACAGTGGCCCCGTGGAGTAGAGGAGAGGCTCAGTGTCAGCCTCTCTGGCCCCCAGGTGTGGATGCTGAAGGAAGTCTTTTCTGGCAGTGTGGAGCAGAAGAGAGCTGGTGGGGGCTTCTGGAGCCCAGGGCGGCTTGCACGGTGTAGTCCGGCCTTTGCAGAGCTCAGAGCACACCATCTGAACCATAAACATTCCGAAAAAGAAAGTACAAAGGCAATCCAAAATCAAACAGAACACAGAGACAAAACCAGACTCCCAGAGACCAAATAAGAAACCAAATCAGCGAAGGTGGCTTGTCCCATAACCGGGCAGAGCCCGATGGGAGCAACCCGTTTATAGTCATCCAAACCAGAGACAGACTGGAGACTTCCAGTTCCACCTGATGGAGGTCCAGAGCATCCTTAGAACCCCCAGGCTGGGCAGAGTAAGTTGGTGCCTCTGCCCATTGTCCACTGTCGTCCAGATTGTGTCCAGACACCAGATTCAGACACAGAGGGATAAAGACAAGGACAAACAGAGAGGGCAGGGATGCACCCCAACTCACCAGTCAGTGGAGAACTAACCACACTCCTGGAAAACGTCAATTATTGAGTTGGGGGTCCCCAGTGATCCCAGACAAGACCCCAAATGGAAGGGTGTGAAAATCGCTGAAGAAAGACTGCAGACTCAAATAGTATGTAAAAACAAAAAGTGTTTATTCTACAGAAATAGCACGCATGCAGGGGCCAACCATCCATACAAAATGGCGGTGACACTGAGGAGAAGCTCACAGGCTCCTTTACAGGCTTCTAGGGGAATCCTATCTGTGGCTGGGTGACTGTAACTGGGATTGGCTGGTGCCTGTGAAGGCGATCCAGCGCCTGTGGAGGCTACATGACTATAGCCACAGGACTTTTAAGAACGTGCGGTCCTCTCCTAAGTTTCTCTCCATTTAATTTGATGATGGTTATTGGCTTGCTGTATATCACCTTTACTATGTTTAGGTATGTGCCCTGTATCCTTGATCCCTCCAAGACTGTTATCATAAAGGGGAGGGGGTGTTTTGTCAAAGGCCTTTTCAACATCTAATGAGATGATTGTGAGGGTTTTTTCTTGTTTGTTTATATGGTAGATTACATTGATGGATTTTCATATGTTGAAACATCCCTGCATCTGTGGGATGAAGCCTACTTGATCAAGGTGGATGACAATTTTGATGTGTTCTTGGATTTGATTTGCAAGCATTTCATTGAGTATTTTTGCATCAATGTTCATAAGGGAAATTGGTCTGAAATTCTCTTTCTTGGTTGAGTTATTGTATGCTGTAAGTATTGGGGTGAAGTGACCTAATAAAAATGGATTTCGCAGTGTACCTTCTGTTTATATCTTGTGAAATAATTTGTGGAGTGTTTGAATTAGGTTTGGTAGAAGTCTGCACTAAATCCATCTGTCTCTGGGCTTTCTTTGGTTGGGAGACTTTTAATGACTGATTCTATTTTCTTATGGGTTATAGGTCTATTTAAATAGTTTATCTGATCTTGTTAATTTAACTGTGGTCAAATCAATAGATATCTACCAAGAAAATCATTTCATTTAGATTTTCCAATTTTGTGGAGTACAAACAAGCTTTTGAAGGAAGACCTAATGATTCTTTGGATTTCTTCAATGTCTATTGTTATGTCCCCCTTTTTGTTTGTAATTTTGCTAATTTGGATATTCCCTCTCTACCTTTTAGTTAATTTGGATAAGGGTCTGTCTATCTTGTTGATTTTCTTAAAGAACCAACTCTCTGCTTCATTGATTCTTTGTATTGCTCTTTTTGTTTCTATTTTATTGATTTCAGCCCTGAATTGGTTATTTGCTGCCATCTACTCTTTGGTGTGTTTGCTTCTTTTTGTTCTAGAGCTTTCAGGTGTGCTGTTAAGTCACTAGTATGTGATCTTACTAATTTCTTTATGAAAGCTCTTAGTGCTATGAATTTTTGTCTTAGAACCATTTTTATTGTGTCCCATAAGTTTGGGCATGTTATGCATTTATTTTCATTGAATTCTAGGAAGTCTTTATTTTTTTTCTTTATTTCCTCCTTAACCTAGTGCTCACTGAGTAGATAGTTGTTCAGTTTCCGTGGGTTTGTAGGTTTTCTGTTTCTGTTGTTGTTGAAGTCCATAGAGAGGTGTATGATACAGGGGGTAATTTGAACTTTCTTGTATCTGCTGAGAATTGCTTTGTGACTGAGTATATGGTCAGTTTTGATGATGGTTCCATGAAGTGCTGAGAAGATATATTCCTTTATGTTTGGGTAAAATGTTCTGTAGATATATGTTAGATTCACTTGAGTCATAACATCTGTTAGTTCCATTATTTCTCCCCTTAGTTTCTGTTTCAATGACCAGTCCATTGGTGAGAGTAGTGTGTTGAAATCTCCCACTATTAATGTGTGGGATTCAATGTGTGATTTAAGCTTAAGTAATATTTCTTTTACAAATGTGAGTGTCCTTGCATTTGGGGCATAGATATTCAGAACTGAGGCATCCTCTTGTTGAATTTTCCTTTGATGAGTATGAAGTATCCTTCTCTATCACTTTTAATTAATTTTAGTTGGAAGTCTATCTTATTAGCTATTAAAATGGCTACTTTAGCTCATTACTTGCATCTATTTGCTTGGAAAATCTTTTTGCAGACCTTTAATCTGAAGTAATTTCTATCTTTGACTGTTGAGGTGTGATACTTTTATGCAACAGAATGATGGATCCTATTTTCCCATCTATTCTGATATTGTATGACTTTTTTATTGGGGGAATTAATTCCATTGATATTTAGAGATACTGGAGACCAATGATTATTAATTCCTGTGATTATGATATCGCTGGTGGTGGTGGTACGTGCATGCGCGCGCGCGTGCGTGTGTGTGTGTGTGTGTGTGTGTTTGTGTATGTGTGTGTTATGTGTTCCTATTTTTTGGTTTTGCTGCTATGAAATTATTTATTTCCTGCATTTTCTTGAGTATAATTAACCTCCTCGGGTTGGAGTTTTCCTCCTAGTATCTTCTGCAGGGCTATATTTTTGGATAGATATTGTTTAAATTCTGTTTTGTCATGGAATATCTTGTTTTCTCTATCTATGGTAACTAAAAGTTTTGCTGAGTATAGAAGTCAGGGCTGGCATCTGTGGTCTCTTAGAGACTGCAAGACATCTGCCCTTTCTGTCTGAGTCTCTGTTGAGAATTCAGGTATAATTATGATAGGTCTAGCTTTATATATTACTTGGTATTTTTCCCTTGAAGCTTCTAATATTCTTTATCAGTTCTAAATATTTTGTGTTTTGATTATTATGTGTCTGGAGGATTTTCTATTTTGGTTTAATTTATTTGTTGTTCTGCAAGCTTCTTATAGGTTTATAGACATTATTTTCTTTAGGTTAGGGATATTTTCTTTTATGATTTCATTAAAGATATTTCCTGGGCTTTTGAGCTGAGAATCTTCTCCATCTTCTCTTCCTAGTATTCTTATGTTTGGTCTTTTCATAGTGTCCCAAATTTCCTGGATGTTTTCTGTCAGAAACTGTTTAGATTTAACCTTTTCTTTTTTTAATTTATTTTTCATTTATATATTTACTTTATATCTCTATCATAGCCCCCTCCCCGATCTCCTCCAGGTTCCTCCCTCTGACCATCCTCTGCTTGCCTCCCTCTCCTTATCCTCAGAAAAGGGAAGCCCACCACTACCAACTCACCCAGCACATCAAGTCACATTAAGAATGAGCTCATCCTTGTCAACTGAGGCCAGGCAAGGCAGCCAGATTAGATTGAGATGACCAGAAGCAGGCAACAGAGTCATAAACACGCCTACTCCATTTTCTAGGGGAACACAATGAAAATTAAACTGCCCGTCGGCTACATATATGTCAAGTCCATGCATGTTCTTCTGTCTTTGTATGATACCATGTGTCTATGTTAGTTGACTTTGTTGGTCTTAATATTTTCTTTGATCTTTCTATGTATCAATTTCTTCTATCATATCTTCCACACCTGAGATTCTCTCTTCCATCTCTTGTATTCTGTTGGTTATACTTGCATCTTTTCCCTAGGTTTTCCATCTCAGTGATTCTCTAAGTTTATGTTTTCTTTATTGCTTCTATTTCCATTTTCAGGTCTTGAACAGTTTTATTCAATTCCTTCTCTTTTTAAATTGTATTTTCTATATTTCTTTTGGGGATTTGTTTATTTCCTCTTTAAAAGCCTCTTTCATCTTCCTAAGATTGGATTTAAGGTTGCCTTCTTGTGCTTCAGCTGTGTTAGGCTATCCAAGGCTACTTGTTGTAGGATAGCAGGGCTCTGGTGATGCCATAATGCCCTGGCTCTTGTTGACTGTGTGCTTACACTGGCCTTTAGCCATCTGGGTTTTGCAGTTCTTTTTCTTTTCTTTTTTAACTATTGAGCTATTATTTTTTATTTTAACTTTATTAATTTATTCAGATTACAACTAAATTGTTATCCCATCACTTGTATTCTCCTATTCCTCCCTCCCTCCCATTTTTCACCCTATTCACCTCCTCGCCCACTATATAATCATAGACTATAAAGTCTCATCTTGGTAGCCTGCTTATGTTTTCTTTGAGTGCCACCAGGCCTCCCCACCAAGGGGATGTGGTCAAATATGTAGCATAACGTCCTCAGTCATCAGGGAAATGCAAATCAAAACAACTCTGAGATTCCATCTTACACCCATCAGAATGGCTAAGATCAAAAACTCAAGTGACACCACATGCTGGCAAGGATGTGGGGAGAGAGGAACACTCCTTCATTGCTGGTGGGAATGCAAACTACTACAGCCACTTTGGAAATCTATCTGGTGCTATCTCAGAAAAATGGGAATAGGGCTTCCTCAAGACCCAGCTATTCCACTCCTTGGAATATACCCAGAAGATGCTCCAGCACACAACAAAGACATATGCTCAACCATGTTCATAGCAGCCTTATTCATAATAGCCAGAACATGGAAACAGCCTAAATGTCCCTTCAGTTGAAGAATGGATAAAGAAACTGTGGTACATTTACAGTATTGGAATACTACTCCACTATTAAAAACAAGGAAATCCCGAAATTTGTGGACAAATGGATGGGACTAAAATTATCATAATGAGTGAGTTAACCCAGAAGTAGAAAGACTCACATGGTATATACACACTTATAATTGGGCACTAGCCAAAAGGGCATGTCCCACAAAAGTCTTCACTTACCAGGAGATTGGGATAGATGTGAGGACATCCTACTGAAAGTCTAGGTAAGAGATGGGGAGATAGAGAAATATAGGAGATAGAGATATAGGAGATGGGGAAATAGAAGGACCCAGAGGGTCCTAGAAACCTACAAGAAGAACATTGTGATGAGTGGACCAGGGCCCAGGGGTTCTGCTCAAACTATTGCACTAACCAAGGACAATACAATAGTAGACATCGAACTCCTACTCTGATCTACCCAATGGAGGACATTCTCCATAGTTATGTGGAAAGAGGGGTTTTGCAGTTCTTATAGGTTTAGATGATGACTTCTGAGTTTATCTTTGCTGAATGGGTAGTTTTTTGTTGTATTATCACTTGGTTTCTGTTTCGTCTTTGTCTTCTTTCCTGAGTAACCAAAGATTCTGGTGACTAGTGAGTCTTCAGGTCCAGTAGGATATCTCCCATGGGTTTCAGTAGGATATCTCCCATGGGTTTCTTTTTTTTGACCAGCGTGGCCTCTGGAGTTTTGGGTACTAACCTTACCTCTATGGTCCCTGGTGCCAGCGAAACTTCCAGAAAAGTAGGCACAGTTGTGGTCTAGAAAATAAAGTCCAGGGCATGGTGTGCAATTTAAGAATGTTAGGACTGATTTAAGGGAACTGTTAGGCAGGAGCTTAGGGTGGGCTTAGGTTGGGGTCTTACCTTGTATCAGCAGGCCTTTGGGAATGCAAGGAGAGTAGTCAGCCAGAAAATGGAGAGCAAGAGACAGGGTCTCTATTTCTTTTTCCTTTTTTGTTTGTTTGTTTGTTTGTTTTTGTTTTGTTTTGTTTCATTTTGTTTGGTTGGCTGTTTGGTTGATTGGTTGGTTGGTTGGTTGGTTTGGTTTGATTTAGTTTTTCTAGACAGAGTTTCCCTGTTATACAGAGCCCTGACTGTCCTGGACTCTTTTTGTAGACCAGGCTGGCCTCGAACTCACACAGATCTCCCTGCCTTTGCCTTCCAAGTTCTGGGACTAAAGGCATACATCATCACTCCCGACTCCTATTTCTAATTATGTGTCCCTATCCCAATTCTTTGACCTGAAACACATTAATCTCGAAACATCAGAAGGTCACTCCAGTATCAATTTTTTGCCTTTGACATTAGTATTTTAATTTTTAAAGCCATTCTGATTGGAGTGAAGTAAAACATTTTACAAGTCTTACTTTGCATTTACCCAATGGCTAAGGTAAATATAATTATGCTTAATTTAGAACATCCAGTTCTCCCAAAGGATAAATACTTGCTAATTTTATGGTTGTAAAACAAAAAGATCCACTGACTGACTATTGCTTTTCTTTTATTACAATAATGAAAAAGCACTGTACACCAAAGTTTTATCATTTGTTAAATCTAAGTATCATTTTTTCTAAAGTCAATTTACTGTTGAAAGTATATATTAGGATACATTAAGATCCAGAATTATCTCTTTATGATTACTTTGCATATAAATTTTTAAAAATGATACAGAATAAATTATACATCAAAGAGAGTACAGCATGTCTAAGGAAAAATGTATGTGGGGTGTGTGTGTGTGTGTGTGTGTGTGTGTGTGTGTGTGTGTGTGTGTGTGTTTATGTGCATGTGTTCCACATAGGAATATGAAAAGAGCCTCTTAAAAATTTCACTGTGAGACTTTGAAGATGGCAGTGGCCAGAGTGTACTGTATCTGAGTGGCAGAAGCCCAGAGGCCATGGTTATAGTGAGTAACCTAACAGATAACCCCAAAACACCAGTGTTGGTGTTTCCTGTATGGGAGGGCACATCCTGGGAGCTAGGATCGCACAATTCCAGGCCTCCACGTCTGTCTCACAAGTCCAGGAGTTCCACAAGATCCTGCCGTACCCTGTGAGACCTGCTTATACAAAACACTGGTCCCTAGTCCCAGGGACTCTCAGCTCCAGCAGTTACACCTCATATTTTTCCCACCATGAAGAGTCCTAGTCTTGCCCAAGGTCCCAGATTCCCGGCTCCTGGGGGTATTCAGCCTTTACTAGCATAGGCTCTCAGTTCCAGAGGTACTCCACTCCATCAATCAGACCTCGGATCCCTTCTACTTCCCCAAGGGCAGCCCATAGATGCCCAGGGTCACATCCCAAAACCAATCCTCAGTTCTACTGGTTCCTTTGCTGAGACTAGCTTGACAAAATAAGCATGCAGGGCAAGGTTCCAAGATGGCAGAGCCCAGCCAAATCTGAGTGACAGGAGCACAGCACCTGCTTGGCCACCAAACAATTGTGAATCTGATTGTGATTCTGTAAAGCCAGGGCCTGTTCACTGCCCATATGTCTTCATAATGCCAAACCCTGCTCGAAATCTCCCCGATTTAAACATCCCACCTGTGATACAGCCAGCAGAGAGGTGAAGCTGTAAGGTGGGGTCCCAACCCCCCTCATTCACCATCCCAAAGAGGCCAGTTGGAAACCCAAGCAACATTCAGTGTAGAGCCTTCTCACTGCTGACTCCAGGCAGGTAAAACCTGCCTGTCTCACTTGGGACAAGGCCAGCACAGGTGAGTTGTACTCAGGCTCTCACCCACATCTGCCAACCCAAGGAGGCCTGTGCAGGCCGAGCAACATTCAGCTTTGAACCTTCTCTGCCCTCTCCCAAACTTCCTGGACATCAGAGAGCACCAGGCCTGTCACCAGAGACAATCAGATAGCTGGAGGTCAGAGCAAGCACACACCCAACAACACCCAGGGCCATATGTCACCACTCAAAAACAGCTGTCCTACTACTGCAAGACCTGAAGCACAAGAAATAATTTTAAATCCAAGGTTATGAAAATAATAGAGGTCTTAAAGGAGGAAAATCAATCCCTCAAAGAAATACATGAAAATACAATCAAACAGATAAAGGAATTGAATAAATCCTTTAAAGAACTACAGGAAAATACAATCAAATGGGGGAAATCAATGAATGAATAAAACTGTTCTCAAGACCTAACAATTGAATTAGAAGCAATAAAGAAAACACAACTGAGGTGATTCTGGAGATGGAAAACCTATGGAAGAGAACAAGAACTGCAGCCATAAGCATCACCAACAGAATACAAGAAATGGAAGAAAGAATCTCAAGTGTAGAAGACATGGTTGAATAAATTGATACATCAGTCAAAGAAGATGTTAAAACTAAAAAGGCCCTGACACAAAACACCCAAGAAATCTGGGATCCTATGAAAAGACAAAACCTAAGAATAATAGAATAGAAGAAGGAAACAAATCCCAGTACCAAGGCCCAAAAAATATTTACAACAAAACCATAGAAGAAAACTTCCCCAACCTGAAGAAAGTGATGCCTGTAAACACATAAGAAGCATACAGAACTCAAAATAGATTGGACCAGAAAAGAAAATCCTCCTACCACCTAATAATCAAAACAGTAAATGTACAGAACAAAGAAAGAATATTATAAGTTGCAAGGGGAAAATGCCAACACACATATAAAGACAAACATATCAGAATTACATCTGACTCCTCAACATATACTTCAAAAGCCAGAAAGGCCTGGGCAGATGACATGGAGACACTAAAAGACCACACTAAAAGATGGCAGCCTAGACTACTATACCCAGAAAAACCTTCAATCATTATAGATGGAGAAAACAAGATGTTCCATGACAAAACCAAGTTTAAACAGTACCTGCAACAGACCCAGCCCTACACAAGATACTAGAAGGAAATCTCTAGCCCACGAAGGCTAACTATAACCAGAAAAACAGAGAAAATAAATAACCACAATCCAAAAATCTAAAAGGAAGGAAGCACACACACAATGCACTCTACCATCACCAGTATTAAAGTTATAGGAATTAATGACCACTGGTCATTAATATCTCTCAATATCAATGACCTCAACTCCCCAATAAAAAGACACAGGCTAACAGAATAGATGTGAAAACATCATTCTGCTGCATACAAGAAAAAAATACCTCAGCAATAAAGATAGACATTACCTCAGAGTAAAGAGTTAGAAAAAGGTTTTCCAAGCAAATGTACCCAAGAAGCAAGCTGGAATAGCCACTCTAGTATCTAATAAGATAGACTTTCAAATAAAACTAATCAAAAGAGATGGGGAAGGAAACTTCATATTCATCAAAGGAAAAATACACCAAAATGACATCTCAATTCCGAGTATCTATGCCCCCAAAATAAGGGCAACAACACTTGTAAGAGAAACATTACTAAAGGTTAAATCTCACATTAAACTCATACATTAATAATGGGAGACTTCAACACTCCACTTTCAGCAATGGAAAGATCATTGGCACAGAAATTAAACAGAAAAATAATGGAACTAACTGAGGTCATGAATAAAATGGACCTAACAGATATCTACAGAACATTTCACCCAAATGAAGGAGAGATAAACCTGTTTTTTAGGATTCCAAGTGCGGGATCGAAATGGTCTCATGAGAGAACAGGTGAGGTTAATTCACTAGAAGAAAAACCACCTCGTGCAGGAGCTTAATTGTTGCCAGCTGAAAAGATCCTGTGAACAGACTCTGGGAGGAGATATATGAGCCCAGAACTGGAGGCGGGGCATTTTTGGAGACTTGGGATAGTTTTGGCTGTTCATCGCTGCACTTCAAGATGCTCCTAGAGAGAACCGCTCAAGGGAAGGCTTCGGGGCTCTGGCTCCTGCTGAGGTTCTGGGTTCTGGTTACCCCAGGTTCCAGCAGAAGAAATCCTGTGGCTCACGCCCGGAGAATCATTCCTCAGAACTGATATCCATAAGGTTTTGTTATTGTGTCCATTAATCCTCATTTCCTATTGTTTTGGTTAGTTGGATTATAAGTGATGTAGGCTCAGTCACTAAGCTTTTAATAAAATATATTGGTTAAGAAAATTGAGCCTACAGCCAAACATAAAAGAACATACCTTCTTCTCAGTACCTCACAGAACATACTTGGTCACATAGCAAACCTCAACAAATACAAGAATATTAAAATAACCTCTTGCACCATATCAGACACCCATGGATTAAAGCTGGAACTCAACAACAACAGAAAGCCTACAAATTCATGGAAACTAAACAACTCCCTACTCAGTGACCACTGAGTCCGGGATGAAATAAAGGAAAAATAAAAAAGACTTTCTAGAATTCAATGAAAATTAAGGCACAACATACCCAAACTTATGGGACACAATGAAAGCAGTGCTAAGATGAAAGGTCTTATCATTAAGTACCTTCATAAAGAAATTGGGGAGAGCCAGTACTAGCAACTTAACAGCACACCTGAAAGCTCTAGAACAAAAAGAAGCAAACACACCAATGAGGAGTAGACAACAGGAAATAATTAAACTCGAACCTGAAATCAATAAATAAGAAACAAGAGAACAATGCAAAGAAGAGCTGGTTCTTTGAGAAAAATCAACAAGATTGACAAACCCTTAGCCAAACTAAAAGGCAGAGAGAGAGAGAGAGAGAGAGAGAGAGAGAGAGAGAGAGAGAGAGAGAGAGAGAGAGAGAGAGAGAGAGAGAGAATATACAAATCAACAAAATCAGAAATAAAAAGGGGGGCATAACAGACACAGGAAATCCAAGGGGTCATTAGGTCTTACTTCAAAAGCCTGTACTCCACAAAATTGGAAAACTTAAAAGAAATGTAGAATTTTCTTGATAGATTTCACTTACCAAAGTTAAATCAAGATCATGTAAACAGTTTAAACAGTCCTATAACCCCTAAGGAAATAGAAGCAGTCTTCAAAGGTCTCCCAACCAAAAGAAGCCCAGGTCCAGATGGTTTTAGCACAAAAATCTACCAAACATAGAAAGAAGAGCTAATACTCCTCAAATTATTCCACAATATAGAAACAGAAGCAATATTCCTTTTGGAGTTTTTTGTTTTTGTTTTTGTTTTTTTTGTTTTGTTTTGTTTTGTTTTGTTTTGTTTCTCATGTCAGGACTCTTTCATTTTATTTTTATATTTCCCTCTCTCTTTTTACCCTACAAGTCCTTGCATATATATTATGACTTCCAGTTTATTTTTTTATGGAATTTCTGAGTGTGCAAGCAAATGAATGGATCTGTTTCTTGTGCCTTCTCTTGGGCTCTTTTCCTTGTATTTGTTTGCTTTGTCCAATTCTGATGTGTTAGTTTCTGCTCTTTATCTTACTATATTTTATTTTCTCATAGTCCCATAGAAACCTGTTTGCTCGCTAATGAAAGGGGCTGGATGTGGAGAGCAGCAGATCTAGGGAAGAGCTGGGAGGAGCAGGGGGAGGGGAACTGTAATCATAATGTATTGCATGGGAAAAATAGTCTCTTTTACGTAAAGGAAACAAAAAGAAATTGCCAAATGTGGCCATCTAAATATATGGTGCAAACTTTTCTTTTCCCATAAAGCTACATGAATTTTGCTCTATCCACACAGAAAACAAGCAGCTCTTAAAGTGCCACTGAAATCCTAGTAATGCTCAGTGGGTCACACAGGAAAGAGAGCGTGAACGTGGAAAGGGAACCTGTTGAGAAGGACATTTCAGCAGGAGAAGGAGCAAACATGAGACAAAGCAGTTGGGGATGAGAATGGCTAAAATCCATTAAACACACGTATGAAACTGTCAAAGAATGGTAAGTAAATAAATCTTTAAAATATGAATGCGCATACATATAAATGCCTTGGAAGCAATTTTGGATGAAATAATCAAGCGCATAAAAATAGATATTAAATATGGAATAGTTGAAGATATGTATTAAATATGGATCCGGAAGAGTGTCTCTATAAGTCACCAGATCTATTAAACATAAAAGCCACATAATTTATTTACAAATTATACATACATATATTATGTAAAAATCTCTCCATATTTCAACAGTTTATAGTATTGGGTTATCTTGTAACAGATATGGCCTTTAGAATCATATAATATATGTGAAAAATTAAAGTAGTGATGATACAAAAATAGACATAAAATTTGACAAAGAGATCAAACAAGATAAGAGCTGGAAGCAGTGCATTAAATTTGACTTACTAGCACTGTTCAGAGCTAGCTTATGTTGAGTTGAAGAATCATTGGGTTGAAGAAGTGGATAGTGGCCTCAGGCTTAATTTCAAGCAGATTTGGGTTTTAAAAAAAAAAAAAAAAAATATATAAGCAGTTAGAAAAGCCTATTGTTTGGTTGACACTGTTTTTATTATTTTAGAATAACGATGATAGACTATTTGTAGATCAAGTGAGTAACAAGTAGAGGATACACACAGCATTGATGATAATTACTGTCTAAACTTCCCTGAATGGTGTCTTATTCATCTATTTACTTGTCTTCTAGTCTTGTGCCTAAAAGCAACCTTTTTTAAAGATTTATTTATTTATTATGTATACAGTGCTCTGCCTGCTTGTACCCCTGCAGGTAAGAAGAGGGCATCAGATCACATTATAGATGGCTGTGAGCCACCATATTGTTGCTGGGAATTGAACTCAGGACCTCTGGAAGAGCAGTTAGTGCTCTTAACCACTGAGCCATCTATTTAGCCCCTAAAAGCAACTTTAACTTTACTCCCATTAATTGGTCTTCCTTAAGAGTGGTTCTGTAAAATTCCACACTCACTTCTTTTGCTCAAGCAACTAAACAATTCCTTGACTAAATTAGAAAACATTTAGAACATCATGTCAGTACATGGCCACATCTGAACATTCCTGATCTCTTCTAGAATATCATGCCAGGAAATCGGTTACACATCCATGTTCGTGTGTGTGTGTGTGTGTGTGTGTGTGTGTGTGTGTGTGTGTGTGTTCCCCATTCTTTTATTTATGACACGGTACCTGGTGAGAAATTCCATAGTCATAAAACCTACCTGCATCATATCTAACCTTACTCAGGAAGTTAAGTTTACAAAAGGGTGAAAAACGTGTTCTTTAATTTACAAGATCTTCTAGAATACTTTATAATTTCAAAGATAAAATGTTATTTTCATGCTATAAATCTGAAACACATCAATTTTGTAAAGAAAATGTTATCTCTATGGAAACAGAAAGGAAAATATTCCAGGCTTTCACAAAGAGTCTTTTCTGGAAAATTAATGTTAATGTCAAATCTGTCTCTCTTTATTTCCCAACTGTCTTCAGATCTTCTTCTAGCTTAGGCCTCTTCTATGGACAGGGATTAAGCAGCATTTTGGATCCACATCAGTCATATTAGATATGCTACTGCGATACATTGGTTTAAGATGTCACCACTAGAAACCTGGAAGGATAGTGGCAAGTACTAACCAAAGACTGGCCTCCCCTGCCTCCCCTGCCTCCCTGCCTCCCTGCCTCCCTGCCTTCCTCTCTCCCTGCCTCCCTGCCTCCCTGCCTTCCTCTCTCCCTGCCTCCTGGCCTCCCTGCCTCCTTGCCTTCCTGCTTCCCTGCCTTCCTCTCTCCCTGCCTCCCTGCCTCCCTGCCTCCCTGCCTCCCTGCCTCCCTGCCTCCCTGCCTCCCTGCCTCCCTGCCTCCCTGCCTCCCTGCCTCCCTGCCTTCCTCTCTCCCTGCCTCCTGGCCTCCCTGCCTCCTTGCCTCCCTGCCTCCCTGCCTTCCTCTCTCCCTGTCTCCCTGCCTCCCTGCCTTCCTCTCTCCCTGTCTCCCTGCCTCCCTGCCTTCCTCTCTCCCTGTCTCCCTGCCTTCCTCTCCCCCTCTCACTATATGCCTGTCTCCATCTACCCCACTTCTCTTTTATAAAAATCTCACATTCTGCAACAACTCATCTGACTATACTCCCATGTTAGGTAGAAGCATTGCTAAAAACTCAACCAAATCATTCTCAATGACCTTTTAAAACAGAAGCCCCCCGAGTACTCAAATACTGTGTTTGTCATACTAAAGTGTGTCAGAATTACACTCAGACATATGTCCAGCAATTTTGAACACATGAACATATCAAAAGGAAGGACAAGCCATTCTATTAAAAAAAACATGATCTTACAACTTTGTGAGAAAAACTTTCTTTGTTCACTACTGGAAATATAAATTCATACTTTCATGGATTCTTCTTTAATTAATTTTCTATCAAAATGTATAAATGTGATGTTTAAAAGCTGTATCTTGGAGCTGGAGAGGTGGCTCAGAGGTTAAGAGCACAGTCTCCTCTTCCAAAGGCCTCGAATTCCATTCTCAGCAACCACATGGTGGCTAATAACCACCTGTTGAGATCTGGTGCCTTCTTGTGGTGGGCAGAACACTGTATAAGTAATTAAAGAATTTTTTTAAGTAAGAGCTGTATCTATCATCCCAGAGAGTTGCTGTTAAAGCCATGTGGTGGTTGGTTTACTGCAGAGATATCAAAGATGGCCTGTGGTGAAACAGAGTGCCTAATTTGTAGGATTCTTAGAGGTAGAATATCATAAGCTGATGTATGGAACTATGTTTCTTTATTATATATAGCCAGTGGTGTTGAATGGCCTCTGACCTTGCTAGGAGATTTAATCTATAAATAACTATAATGGAAACTAAAAGTAATTAAATATAAGTCATAACTGCTTCATAGTCCTTACTCTAAATTTAAAAAGGAAACTTTAAAACATTAAATGAATGTACACAGCCAAAGATTCTAAATTTATCCTGAGTTCATTATAAAGAATGTTTGTGCCCAACATCCTTTGAATTTACTGATTCATTCAAAATACACTGTGATGACCTAAGCAGACATCATAGAATACAATGTTTTATTGAACAGACTCTGACACTAATCTTGGGTGGGAAATTATGAGTGTACTTCAATTAGAATCAAGCTTTCTTACCTGTCTAACAACTTTTGTGTCTCTACTCTCTCACAAAAAAAAAAAAATCTACTTCAAAAGATAAGGCATAAATCCCAGTATCCTCATTAACAATCTAGCATTTGGGAAAGCACTACAATTTCCTCAGGCCTGAAAAGCGACCCGGCCTCTTAGAAATGGGAGCTGGTATGATCTCTATCCAATGAAATATATAAATGTTCTTATCAGACCCAGTAAGCTAGCTTTTAAGTTTACAATTATCATCATAATTATTTGTGTATTTACATGATGTCAGATTCACCCATGGCACAGCACAAATGTGGAGGCCAGGCGGCAATGTTGTGAGTCACTGTTTCCACTTTTATATGGATCTAGGAAACACACTCAGGTTGCCAAGTTTGCAAGACAAGTGAGTTTACCCACTGGGTAGTTTCTTGGCCTTAGTAAGATAATTTTTAAACCCATATTTTAGTTTTGTACATTTGTTATGCTAAATCTAACATATAAAGCTGAAATAACATTTTTAAAGAACATATTCACTGGTTGTAGGGACTGTACCCATAAATCCTATTTATCTGTTTCCTTTATAGCCCCAACTCCCAGCATCCTTAGAGCACCACAGGAAAAAATTAAATGATACAAAAAGATACAGCATTTGGTGACTTTAAAAACATGAGATTAATATACTATAATAGAAAACACTCCAGGGGAAAATACTGATAAAGTACTTTCAGATTCTTCTGTTTTGCATTTTTCACAACATAGACTTGTTTATATTGAAAGATTTGAAGAACAATTGCTTATAAAAATAATGTCCATTAAAATGCCGTATATACCCAATTCTAATATTATAAAATAAAATATGCAGAACTATGAATATGCACAATATGTCAAAAAGTGGTTATGTCTCAATGTTATGTTACTTTGAGGTTTTTTTCTATTCGTTCTAGAATCTTTAAAATTCTCTATAAACATGCTATAATTTTGAAATGCTGTATCTCATTATAAAAATGAGAACACAAGGCATAAAAAGGCAAATAAGAAAGTAAAGTAATTAAACTCCCAATCTGAGTTTTGAAATTCAGCAGTGTGCAACACATTGACCATTCATTTGCCTAAGACCCTTCTCTTCAAATTTATTATGGCCTCCTTCACATCTTTGTTTCTGAGGCTATAGATTAAAGGATTCATCAAGGGAGTCATCACCCCATAGAACATGGATATAAGTTTGTCTGTAGCATCCAAGTCATCTACAGTGAGCGTGTCTCTAGACTTGGGTTTCATGTACATGAACAGGATGGTCCCATAGAAGATTATCACCACAGTCAAGTGGGCTGAGCAGGTAGAAAAGGCTTTCCTTCTCCCCTCAGCAGAGCGAATTTTGAGAATGCTGGAAATGATTAATGAGTACGAGATGACAATGAGGAGCAGTGGCATCAAAGTGAACAAAGTTGTGGCCACAACCATGATGAATTCATTGCCTGAGATGTCAGTGCAAGCCATCTTCATGACAGCCAGGATTTCACAGAGAAAATGATTGATGACTTTGCCACAGAAAGGCAGTCGCATCACAAATGCAGTTTGTACTGCAGAGTTGGCAATGCCTGAAAACCAGGACCCAGATGCCATAGCCACATAGGAATTCTTGCTCATGATGATAGGGTACCTCAAAGGGTTGCAGATAGCCACGTAGCGGTCAAAGGCCATCATGCCCAGGAGCACACACTCTGTTGTCCCCATGGCTAAGCCAAGAAACATCTGCACTGCACAGCCCAGAAAGGAAATAGTTTTTCTTTCTGAGAGAAATCTTACCAGGGCGAAGGGAATAGAAGACGTAGTGAAGCAGATGTCCAGGAAAGACAGGTTCCCCAGGAAGAAGTACATAGGGGTATGAAGGTGAGAGTCAAAAATGCTGATTATTATAAGAGTGCCATTGCCTGCTAAGATGACTACATACATCATTAAGATGAGCACAAAAAAGAGATGCTCAAGCCCTGGGTAACCAGAAAGGCCTTTCAGGAAAAATTCCTCCAAATGAGTTTGGTTTTTCCATTCCATTGTTCTGCCTCTTGTTTACTTTACCTGTAAGAATTTAAAAAAAAAAAAAAAAGTAAATCGCATATTCTATAC